>NC_091089.1:44485000-45110000 GCF_032405125.1 Capricornis sumatraensis | reverse complement strand
ACCAATCAGCGCATACACTTCCTGATCATCTCAAAAGTGTCGTCTAACAGACACTGGTTGAATTAGTATGTTCCTAAAGCCCACACTTACTATTAAATTTTTTTTCAACTTTAAAAAGTAAAAAAAAAAACTTCTGAGTTATAATTTACATACAACATTATATTAGCTTTAGGTGCATGATGTATTGATTTGATATTTGTATATGTCGTGAAATGGTCACCACTGTGTGACCAGTTTCCACTGTCACCACCGATTCTGTTCTGTTGCCGCATCTCCACCTCTGTATTGAGATCGTGTCCCCAGGTCTTTCCTACCTTCATTGGGTTTCTCTTCCTGTCACTAGCTTCGGAGGAAACCAGCCCCTCTGTCTTGCAGCACCGCTGTCTTGTCCAGAGTGTCTGTGGCTTTGTTTACCTTGTCAGTCCACCCTCTGATTCACATAGACTCAGATCGCTCCTCTTTGGCCTCTGGGGACAGCTTCATGGTGACTTCATGTCCTTTGTCGATGGCTGCCTGGTCTTTTCTCATTTCTGTCCTTCTAGCACAGCAGGAGGGACCAGGACCATCCAGGATTTTGGACCTGGCATCCACCATCTGTCCTGAGGGTGGACATCTGGGCATTTTCCAGCCTTTGGCTCTTGTAATGAACAACCTTGTGCACATCTGTATTTTTGCCAGGTCTTCTAGGGATAGATTCCTGAGTACAATCAAAGAGTAAATTTTTGTGGAATTTTGATGGACATTGCCAAGTTTCCCTAAAATTTTGGCAGCAGTTTCGGCAGTTATTTCCCCAGAGCCTCACCAACATAACGTGCTGTCACACTCGAGGTTTTTTGCCAGCCTGATTGGTGAGAAATGGTAACTTGGTGTCCTTCTAATCTGCATTAATCCTGAGTCATTTTCCCATACAGTGGAGCTCAGGCTGAGGTTCTTTGCCATCTCCTGAGTGGAACTCTAAGAGCAAGAGCTGCTTCTAAGATAGTTAAGGATTCATTGATCTGCAGGATTTGGCAATTGAAACATTTTCTTTCTAGTTTGTATGACCTTAACCTTTTGCCTACTTGAATAATGATGTAATGAAAACAATTGCCATGTACCAAGGACGGTGTCACATCATTTTCAGTCTGTGCAGCAACCCCACAGACCAAGGATTCGCAAACTTTTTTCTAAAGAGGGAGAGGCCACATTTCAGGTTCCATAGGCCATACAGTTTCTGTGGTAGCAGAAGGCAATGAGCATGCTTTGTTTCAGCAAAACTTTGTTCAAAAAAACAGGAAGCTGGCAGGACTGGCTGCTGGCCAGACTTTGTGACCCCATCTCACAGGTAAAGAAACCTAAAGAAAACCAAACAGCTACCCAGAGAGCTGTAGCCACACACATTGACCTGCATGCAAGAGAAGGTCTGCCTGGCTTTCTACATGCAGCCACACTGAATGCTTGAATTATAGCTTTTTTTGGTTTTGTGTTGTTTATATTTCCTATCCCTGTAGCTCTGGGAACATTGTCTTTAGTCTCAAGTCTTATCGACTGTTCTCATTTTATGAATATTTTAAAGAAGGTCAGGGAGTAAAATTTGCATATCGTAATGCCTCTCTAAATGGGTATGCCTCTGAAAAGATGTATACATTAAAATATTATTAAGGGATATATTGAGTGAAAGCTGTAGTTTTGAACTGTAGGCTAAGTTTGGTGAACATCCCCAGTTTTAGATGTTATCTTAAAACATCACCCTTTGTTTTCTCATGTGGTCACATGTTTTCTCCTGTAAGGGCAGGAGTTGTCTCTGCCTTGCATCAAGTGTCTCGAAATACAGAATAGATATTGATAGATGGGGTTATTGTGCAAAGACCATGTCATGCAGTGCTGTTAAACATGGCCTTGCTTGATTTCTTCTCAAGTTTAACACCATCTTTCTCTTCAAGGGAATTCCAGTTATATCCTAAATGAAGCTGTCTGGCCCTTTAGAGCCATTGTGAGCAATATTGATCCTTTTAGTGCTGTGTCCTTTGAAGTTTGACCATCAGTCTGTTTGCTAACAGAGTATTTCAAAGTGGTCACGTCTAAAAAAAAAAAGTGACTGAGTCAGCCAAACCTCAAAGCTTTCTCCAAGAAAAAGAAAGCCAAGTTGTCCTCTGCTGTACATTCTGTGATGGGGAGGAAGGAGGGGACCTAAGGAATGAGCCTGCCCTTGTAGTAATATTGCCATAAGATACGTCCTGGTGAGCAAACTAAAAGATCAGATAGAGGGAGACACGTGAGGACCTGATTCTGTGGCAGCAGCATCCGGGAGCTTAGCAGATGTCTGTAAACTGTGTTTCATTGGTTTCCCCCTCTCCTGCTTGTGGTTCCTTCAGGACATGGCAGCTGCTGGTACCCAACAACCCCACCTCCTCCCAAACCTCCCCAGCTCCACAGCCACCACCCTCAGGCTCCCTCCTCTGTCTTCCAACACCTCCTGTCATGAAGCCACCAAGTGTGTTCATGATCTTGCGTGGACTTACTGTGTGTCATTCTAGACCCTTGCTGCTGAGATGTCCATCTTGTCGTTTTACACATGCTAGTGCCAGCCCAAGGGTTGTCCAGTGATAGGCATTTAATAAATGTTTCAGAAACAAGCATTTTATGAGAGCACTAATCCCATTCACTGGGTCTCCACAGTCATGAGCTGATCACTTCCCAAAGACCCTCATATTTTAATACGTCTCATTGGGGGGTTAGAATTTCAGTAGGTGAATTTTGAGAGAACAAAAACATTCAGTCCATAACATGTGTCACCAACTCCCATACAATTGAAGAAAAGTTAGATCTTATGTTTGAGACTTTTATATCCTGTGATATCATATAATCCATTCCATTGGACTTTACTCATGCAGCTGATCAGTTTTGCTATTTTCTTTGATTGGCTGAAATACCTTGGTTATACTCGAAATGGAAAGTAAAAGCTATGATTAATATATGCACACATGTGTGTGCATCTGTGTGTGCATGAGTATATATGTGTGTGTATTGTGTGTGTGTGTATAATAAAAGTAGATGATATCCATTTCTTAGGCTTTTGAGAGCTTTACCTAAGACTTTGACTTCCAGCTTGGAAAGGAACTTTTTTTTAATTCAAGCACAATGACATCATTTAGTAAGTATTTGGTGAACAAGATCTATTTTTCTTCTAGAAAAAAAAAGATGTAATCCTTCCTCCTTTTTCCTTCAGAATATGTCTGGAAGGAAAGATTTTCTGATTTGTAATCTCCAACTTCACTAAGTCAGGTCCCTAGGACTTAATATAAACAGTCTCTGAATGAATGAGTGATAAAGATCAGGTCCTATGGAGAATGGTGCATTCATGAACTGAAATCCCAAATTCCCAGGTGGTAAGCTTGGCACCTTGTTCTGTACAAAATGTGAGGTACCAAGCCAGAACGTTTTATATTTCATTAATGACATGAGCAAATGAACTGTGTAATAGATCTCTGAAAGCTTTTTCTAACCTTGGTGCAGACAGCACCGTGAATAATAGGAAGTTCACGCTGTTTGATACGGAGGTAAAATCTGGATGTTGAGTCTGCAGAATGGAATGTTTTGGGGAATCATGCTAGCAGATACTCCCAAGCCTTGGTTCAGATTTCTCATTTGCTCTGCATCGTGAGATCCTGAAATTAGCTCTTTTATAGCTGTAACTGCAGTGAAATGTATTTCCCTCGGCCCAGCCAGTTAAACACCTCAGCTCACAACCGAGCATCATAGCTTTCACGAAGCGACAGTTTGTATGAGGCAGATTTCAGAGGAGCTGTGTGGGTTTTCTGTCAGAATCCTCAGAAACCTATCACCCATGAAGAGCAAAGTGGAAACAGTTGCTCCTGGCTCTTCTTTTTTTCCCCAACTTATCTCTACTTGCTCACAGCCACATAGACTTCTAAAGGTACACGAAATCTTGGAAGTAGCAAACGTGACAGTGTCGCACACCTTCCAGAGTCTAGTGGTTTCATTCACTCAGTGATGTGTAAATGAGGATTCAGAGGACTAAGTGACTTCTTTATGCAGGACAAGGTGGCATTAAGTTTTTCAGCTTGTGAAGCCTGTGGCTCGTCCCTAAGCTTTGCGGACCTCTGAAGGTCTTATCAAACAGGAGCACTCATGTCACCTCAGTTGATCACGTCCCTTGGCGCCAAGGGGGCTCGGGAAGCTGTCGTCAGGCAGGACCCTACTCGTCCCAGGCCGGTGTATTAATCCCTTACCCCGCCCTCCCCGGACCAGCCTGTACCCGCTGCCTCACCCATGACGGACTCCCTCCTGCCTCTGAGAGGCTCTGATGTCCAAGTCCCCCTTCCACACCCTTCCTGTGGTCACTACTGAGGTTGATGCCCACCTCACTCTTCCTGGGGATGGAGAAGTGACCTGGGGTCCTGTCATCCAGAGAGCAAGTGAAAACGCTGGTCAGTGAGCAAGCCAGCAGCCCAGGGATTGTAGTCACCAGGTGGGAACAGGCGGAGCAGCCTGGGGGACCCTCACATGGCCGTCCTGACCTGCCTGCCCCACACGAGGGAAGGTGGTCTCACCCAGTCCTCGCGGGCAGTGGGTAGATTTGAAATGTCCACTCTGCTCTGACCGGTGAGATATACTGACTGAGGAATCCCGGCAGGTCACTGCTTCCATCCTGGAGTGAGCGTGCTTCTGTGGACGTGCTGGTGTCTCCCTTTGGGACGCTGCTGGACGTGTGCTGTGCTGTGGGGCAGCGGGGCCCAGTCCTCAGGCATCTGGGTGCCGCACTGGTTTTGCCCTGAGAGCAGTAGACTCCAGCACATTCCAGAAAGTGGAGCATAAGGTCCGAAGGAAGATGGCAGAGATGCTGTTCTGGTTAACTCTTCACTGACGGTGGGGTCCCTGGGCTGAGGGGCTTAGTGGTCAGTGTCTGTCCCCTCACTGGCCCCCTGCACCCCTGGAGGGCTGTGTGTCCTTATCCACATGTTGCCTAAGTGACTTTTAGGGAAAAAATAAAACCAAAGCAGACAAACAGAAACAAAGCCCACTCCCTCTGTTGCCAGGCACGGGGCCTGAGGAAGTGCTGCCCCCACCATGGGGTCCCAGGGGTGCTTCCTACTCTGACCGCCTGAGTCAGGCCCCATGTTCCCAGTCCCACTCAGGCCGGAGGCTGCCCTCTGTGTAACCACAGTACCACCCAGCCTGGTTCTGTGGGGGCTCTGGAGTAGGATGGAGCTGCCCCACCAGGTTCGGGTGTTCTCTGCCGGACAAGCCGGGGGAGTCCCAGGCTACTGGACACACATTCTCTCTGGACAAACAATAGCTGGCTGAGGCTCGGGTAGGGGAGGAGGAACCAGGTGGGCGCTGGGCCAGACTCAGCTCTCCTTCAGGCAATTTCCTGTCGGTAAGGAGGGGCCCAGATTGTGGAATGCAAACACAGGGGACAGTGACATGCTGTATGCTGGAGGAAGCTCCAGGGCCGGGCAGGGCCCAGCGTATAGCAGACACTTCGCTGAAGGGCTCATTCAGCTGCCCTGGGAGGATGAGAACTTCAATCCAGCCTAAACGTGAGCCCTTATGGAAACATTCAGTGCAACTATAAAAACTTACTATAAAAAAATGATGATTCTCGTGTAAGTCAAGAAAGGAGCATTTATACATGCAGACCTGGGTGGGGGGCGGGCATGGAGAGAGTGGAAAAGATGGGTAAGAAACGCCCTATCCTGAACTGCTGACCCACTCTCAGTGGACTCCCCAGTGCTCAAGGTCAACAGGGACAGCCTTGTGTTCATCAGCATCAGGGGCCAGAGCGTAGGGACCCAGTGTGGGCGGCTGCCTTTGTGGTGGTGGATTCTGGGGGTCAGTGTTTGCACAGGGAGGGTCCTGAGAGGGGACCCGAGGACCTGAGGAAAGCAGGAACTTCCTGAGCATCCATGGGGCTCTTAATCTCTTCCACCTCCCGAGAACAGGACAGAAACGTGCACTGTTCAGATTTGCAAGCGTGCAAACCTCAGTGGCCACGGCTCACTCTAGAAGTGTTTATTTTATTTGCTTATTTATAAAAATAATGAATCTGTGTTTAGAAGAAAGTCTTCCAATAACCTAGCTCCAATCTCATAAATCAGCAATTTTGTAATAGGCCTTGAACTGTTAAAACATAATTTCCCAGAATTTCAAGCACAGGGATTTGCAGAAGAAACCGTCTCCTCCACACCCACGTTGTTAATTTTATCCCTGCCATAAATTGTTTGCGTGGGGAAGTCCCCTGGGAGAAGTGGCCAAGGAGCAGCTCCATGGAAATACCGAGGAGAGATATTCAGGGACCTTGGGGACCACCTTCCTTCCTGGATGTTGAAATGTGCTGGGACCCTCTCTGCCATTCAGTACATTTTCAACAGCTACATATTTATAGATGCATATGGTTTATATAGGACATTTGTATCAAGTGCTTATTAGGTTTTCCTGCTATTTATTTTTTAAAAATTATTTGTTTCTAATTGAAGGATAATTGCTTTACAATATTGTAATGGTTTCTGCCATATATCAGCAAGAATCAGCCATAGATATACGTATGTCCCCTCCCTCCCACCTCCCACCACATCTCACCCATCCAGAGTGTCACAGAGCATTGGGTCAAGCTCCCTGTGCTCTACAGCAAATTCCCATTGGCTAGCTGTTTTACATATGGTGGTGTATACATGTTTCCATGCTACTCTCTCAATTTTTTCCCACCCTCTCCATCCCCCAGTGTGTCCATCAGTCTGCTCTCTATGTCTGTGTCTTCACTGCCACCCTGCAGATAGGTTCATCAGTACCATCTTTCTAGATTCCATATATATGCACTGATACGTATTTGTTTTTCTCTTTCTGACTTACTTCACTCTATAATAGGCTCTAAGTTCATCTACCTCATTAAAATTGACTCAAATTCATTCCTTTTTATGCCTAAGTAATATTCCATTCTGTGCATGTACCAAAGCTGCTTTATCCATCGATTACATTGTCTCAGATTTGGGGTTTCCTCTCAAGTTACCCTTGCCACTCACTCTGCATTTCTCCAGTGCCTCCCTCATCAGGTTTATTGGGGTGTAATTTACAGCCTGGGAAATTCCCCCCTTTTTGGGTGTGTCATTCTATGACTTTGACAACCTAGGCAGCCATGTCATCACCTCCATTTTAAGATTTATAATATTTTCACCTTTCCAGAAAGTCTTCTGCCCCTTTGTCATCCATCCCTTACCTCCCCCAGCTCCAAGCAGTCACTGCTCAGAGTTCTCTTTCTCTGATCTCACCTTTTCCAGTCATGTGAATGGACTCATAGTTTGTGGTTTTCATATCTGGCTTCTTTCACTTAACATAATACTTCTTAGGTTCAACCATAGAAGTTGAAAGCATCGTTACTTTCACTGTAAATTGTATTCCATTGCATAGATCACCGCAAATTATCCAGGGAGAAGCTGGTAGGTGTTTGGCATGTTTTCAGCTGTTGGTGATTATGAATGAAGCTGCTCTAAACCTTTGCCTACAGATCTTTCTGTGGACAAATTTATGTGCTATGTCCCTTGATTATGTCCTCTGCCTTCAGCCTCTTTAGTTAGTGAACCCTAAATTACTCAAAGTGCTTTCTGAAAAAACCTTGAAAACTCAATCACATTTTAGCTACACGGAGAAGTGTATGTAGAAAGATGCTTTGGTGATTCTGTTCACAGTGTGGGCCAAGACACTATAATTTTTGCTTCACAAATTTTTATTTTCATTTCTTGGATTTACTGAGCATAGGGTGTGTCTTTGGACAGGTGAAAATTCAGCTTTTTTTATTTGTTTGATTAACGTTTTATTCCTGAGCAATTTTGGTTTGTTTCAGAGCTTAGTGTTTCCAGTTTGTTATGATGTGCTGGAGTATGGATCCTCCACCTTCACCTACAATCTCAAATTCTAGTATGCTCTGAACACTTGGTATTTTAGCCTGATTTCTTGGTGCCAAAAACCTGACCTGAACTGACCTGGGAGCCAGGGGGAGAGGATTGCACTGAGTGTGAAGGGATGAGGTGTGTGTGCTGGGGGAGGGGACACTGCCCTCAAGCCTCCCGCCACGGTTACATAGTCTGGTGAGGCACCTTCCTGACATCTGGAAAAGTATGAACTTTGTAATATACTCAGCTCCGAGAGATTTGGAGGAAGGATCTGTTTTTTCTCCATCTGTCTTCGGCACAACTGCTCCCTATCTGTTTGATGGAACTGATTTGTGCTAGAGCATGAGTCTGAAGCTTTTTTTTTTTTCATTGTGACTACACTTGTACACTTTATGCCAAGACCCAATTCAATGCAAATATATCGTTTCCAAAGCAACAGCTCCTCTTACTGCATGCAGCGTACTCCCCTCTTCCTTTGCTGTGTTCATGAAAAAGAAAATGCTGGCTGGTACTGCTGCATTTATTTAATTACAGACTGGTTAGTCATGGCTGCAGCTGAGAGAGCCATGAGCTGCGGGTGATGCTCAGCCAGGAGGGAGACTGGAGGTCCATGCCCGCCTCGCTGTGCCCGGGCGCATAGGGATGACAGACACTTATGTGTCGTGGCATTTGTGGGCTGTCACAGTGACACATGAGGCCTGCTTTATCACAGAAATGCATGTGCAGGTTCGACTCAAAATCTTTGCAGTTCAGGTCGAGCAGAAGGAACCCTGAGACTGTGTCCTCTAAACTCCTGGAGTCAATCACCCAGCTCCAGAGAGACTAGACTAGATTGTACTCACCTCCTGTGTTTCAGTCATTCACAGGGCCTTGCAAACCAATCAGAGGATCACCATGGGGTGGGCTGGTGGAGGGAGGGAGTGAGTGTGAGACAAAGGTTGTATTTCAGGAGCTAGACTGTGCACAATCATTGACACTGCCGGGGAAATGAGGGGTCCTGGAGGAAAGAGGAGGTGAACCAGTCTGCGTTGGTGCTGAAGTGGGGCCCCAGCGAGACTCAGGGAGGGTCCCTGGGGCACCCCTGTCCCTGTGCAGCTCCCTTGCTGTGGGATGGTGGCCAAGCATCAGTGCCTGGGCTCCAGAGGCCACCGGAAGACCAGGTACAACCATCTCAGGAGTTCATGTTCATCTAAATAATGCTCATTTGCATTTTAATTGTTTTATTGGAATTCAATTGAAGTTGACCTTCCTACCAACTCTGAACCAAAGGGCTGGCTCCCAAAGGAGTGGCATGAATGGGGTTATACTTTTCCAGCTTCTGAAGGTAACAGCGTCTGTGTTTGTTCCTAAGTCTGCTTTTTGGCCCTACCTGAAATTCCAACACTTCTGTCAGCCATACCTGGAATTCCAGCACTCTTCCTCTTTCCTGGTCCCTTCTCAATTTCCCTGTCTCTTTATTTTGAATTTTCTGAGTCAAAATGAAACCTGACCGTTGGGAAGACCCTGAGAAGTCATTTTGTTGGTGAGAAACAGATTTACAAAAGCAAATTGGGTTGCCCGTGAACATCCACCCCAACCTCACTGCTTCCCTGGACTTAGATGGGAGGATGGTAATTGAGTTTGACCAAATGTAATCATGGCTGAGACTGCAGCAGTTGGTCATTTTCTTTCCCAGGCAGGTAATTGACTTTGTGTTTTCATGATATGTTCTACATGAGGAATTCTGAGCAGTATGACACTTCTGATTTTAAAAAATAATATGAAATATTAAAAATACACTTTTGTGCATGCCAACCAGCTTTCAAAGTTAAGAATCTAGGTGCTGCAACACAGGTGACTGTGTCCCTCTCTCTGTCCAAAAACATGTTTGTTGCTTTCTTGGAGTTCTTTATGGGTGAGTCTGTAAGTGATCAATATTCTGTATGCTTGCTACTTCTTTTTTTTTCTCTCTCAATATTATGTTTGTGAGATGCATCCATGTTTATTGGTGTAGATCCAGGTTGTACGTACATTTGCACTAACTTACTGATTCACAGTGTTTTATGGCTACATTTTCTCTCCTCTTGATGGATAAGGAGTTTTTTTTCCCAGCTTCCAGCTTCCTAGACTCCCTTTCAGAGAGGAATAATCACCCTGCACAAATAGGATCGTGTGACTGTAACTGGTTTGGAGAGGAAGTGTCTGCTTGTTGAAGAGAAATGAGGTTTTAAGTTGTTTAGCTTGTACTTTTCTATATGGAAAATGTAATTGAGCTGAGCCCGGAAAGTCACGCGATATAGGATAACATTTTATGGGGAAATGTGTACATCAATCTCCTTAATTTATTAGAACAGGGCTTCTTCATATAACCTCGTCAGTCTGATTTCAAACGCAGGATTTACTTGAAATAAAATTTAATTTGTTGGACTTCCCTGATGGCTCAGTGGATAAGAATCCCCCTGCCAATTCTGCCAGTGGAGACATGGTTTCAATCCCTGATCTGGGAAGATCCCACATGCTGCAAAGCAACTAAGCCTGTGCACTGTAACTACTGAACCTGTGCTCTAGAGCCTGGGAGCCAAAACTGCTGAAGCCCACTCACCCTAGAGGCTGTGCTCTGCAACAAGAGAAGCCACGGCAATGAGAAGCCCGGGCACCACAACTGGAGACCAGCCCCTGATCTCTGCAAGTAGAGAAAACCCGTGCAGCAACAAAGACTCAGTGCAACCAAAAATAAATTAATTAATTACACTATTAAAACATTTTAATTGTTATTAAATGCTCTGAAATGAACACTGACAATTCATTTACAGAGCCTTCCATAAATGTTTATACTCTGTGCAGTCCCTGGACCATCTGACTTACTCCATGGACTTTAGCCAACCCACATGAGAAGAAATCTGTGGCTCTGCCCCTCCAGCCAAGACCTCTCTAGGGCACAAACCCCACGTGGGTCCAGGGTGACCTGTCATGTCCATACCTCATGTCGGTACCTCATGTCCATACCTCACCCTCACCATGGAAGGCCACCTCCCAGCCCCACTTCCTGCGACCAGATTGTGACTTCCTTTGTGGGCTCAGTTCCATGGTGATGGTGGAGAGTTTTTGCTCCAAACCCTTCAGCCCTTCTTGTTTTGCAGATACTTCACCAGAGTCTGAGTCCAACAAGGAGGACCTGGCCACAACACCTCTTCCTGATTTATCTCTGTGTTTAAGACACACTTTCATAACCAACATTCAGTGCTCAAGGAGAGGGCCTGGCACTTGATAGAGGCATAATAAATATTTTTGGAATAAATAAAAAATCTGACCAAATCAAGCCATTTAATGTTCATTGGATACAATTAATTGTTCTTGTTCTTGAAATGTTTTCTCTGGTGTATGCAAAAAGTGCATATATATTTTTAATGGTTTATAGTTTCCAATTGTGACCATTAACTCACATCCAAAGAACTGAGATGTTACTCATCAACCTCCGGTCCTCAGGCACTCCACAGACACTAGTGACTGTCCTGCCCTTTGTACTTTATCTTCCCTGAACTGAATTATGGCGATACTTGTGGCAGACACCTGATCTAATTCATAAGCAGGACTTTGCACAAACTATTGTCATAGGAAAGAAAGAGTAAATATTTGGAGATCACATTAATTCTGCCAGCCTGTATTCAGAGCACACACTGTACCACATGTACACACACACATACACACATATCAGTTCAGTTCAGTTCAGTTCAGTTGCTCAGTCGTGTCCAACTCTTTGCGACTCCATGAATCACAGCATGCCAGGCCTCCCTGTCCATCACCAACTCCCGGAGTTCACTCAGACTCACGTCCATCGAGTCTGTGATGCCATCCAGCCATCTCATCCTCTGTCGTCCCCTTCTCCTCCTGCCCCTAATCCCTCCCAGCATCAGAGTCTTTTCCAATGAGTCAACTCTTCGCATGAGGTGGCCAAAGTACTGGAGTTTCAGCTTTAGCATCATTCCTTCCAAAGAAATCCCAAGGCTGATCTCCTTCAGGATGGACTGCTTGGATCACCTTGCAGTCCAAGGGAATCTCAAGAGTCTTCTCCAACACCACAGTTCAAAAGCATCAATTCTTCGGCACTCAGCCTTCTTCACAGTCCAACTCTCACATCCATACATGACCACTGGAAAAACCATAGCCTTGACTAGACGGACCTTAGTCAGCAAAGTAATGTCTCTGCTTTTGAATATACTATCTAAGTTGGTCATAACTTTTCTTCAAGGAGTAAGTGTCTTTTAATTTCATGGCTGCAGTCACCATCTGCAGTGATTTTGGAGCCCCCAAAAATAAAGTCTGACACTGTTTCTACTGTTTCCCCATCTATTTCCCATGAAGTGATGTGATTGGATGCCATGATCTTCATTTTCTGAATGTTGAGCTTTAAGCCAACTTTTTCACTCTCCTCTTTCACTTTCATCAAGAGGCTTTTGAGTTCCTCTTCACTTTCTGCCATAAGGGTGGTGTCATCTGCATATCTGAGGTGATTGATATTTCTCCTGGCAATCTTGATTCCAGTTTGTGTTTCTTCCAGTCCAGCGTTTCTCATGATGTACTCTGCATAGAAGTTAAATAAGCAGGGTGACAATATACAGCCTTGACGTACTCCTTTTCCTATTTGGAACCAGTCTGTTGTTCCGTGTCCAGTTCTAACTGTTGCTTCTTGACCTGCATACAGATTTCTCAAGAGGCAGGTCAGGTGGTCTGGTATTCCCATCTCTTTCAGAATTTTCCACAGTTTATTGTGATCCACACAGTCAAAGCCTTTGGCATAGTCAATAAAGCAGAAATAGATATTTTTCTGGAACTCTCTTGCTTTTTCCATGATCCAGCGGATGTTGGCAATTTGATCTCTGGTTCCTCTGCCTTTTCTAAAACCAGCTTGAACATCTGGAAGTTCACGGTTCACGTATTGCTGAAGCCTGGCTTGGAGAATTTTGAGCATTACTTTACTAGCTTGAAAGATGAGTGCAATTGTGCAGTAGTTTGAGCATTCCTTGGCATTGCCTTTCTTTGGGATTGGCACACATACAAATATAATATATACATATATATATATATATATAGTTCTCTTGGATATAGAGATTCACAAATAAGTGAGCAACATAAAGTGTTAGGGGTCTAAAGGAAACAGGTGGTGGGCTTTGCAGTAGAGATGAGGGAGGTAAGTCTTGACTGATGAGGATGACGTGGAAGTGTGTGTGAGGAGGGCTTTGTGGTCCAAGGGAGAAGGCTATGCTCTGACTCAGAGGGACAAACACTTGCTTGTCCTTGGATGTGCAGCCAGCACGGCTGTAATTTGAGGTCTGAGGAAGTCTTAGCAAGAGACAAGGCACACACGTCTGTAATACAGAGGCCTCATAAGTGAGCTTGGGAATATGGGCCTTTCTCATCGCTGGTGCAGTGGGCAAGTCCAAACTGTGCTTCTAAAAGTTCAGCTTGGCCTGGTTGGCAGAGGGGACACCCCGAGGCAAAGTGACAGTCATTCAGAAGACGAGGTGGTGAAGGGAGACGTGTGGAGAAATGGTCAGGCACTGGGTAGAGACATCTCATAGGAAGATGGGTGTCTTCAGATGGTCTTGGGGACATGCTGGGACTGAATGAGCAGCTTTGTGAGTTGTCCTGTGCTTTCTGGTCTCTTCCAGTCTGTCCCAAGAGCAAGTGGACACTTGGGAGAGGGGGTGGACACTTGGGAGATGGAGTGGACAGCTGGGAGAGGGGATGAGGGAAAGAAATCAGGTGTTGCTGGCACTGTAGTTATTAGGGGCTTATTCAAAACCAGATATATGAGAATTAGTTACATCTAAGTACAGCTTCCAAAGTATCCATTCATTGTGATCAAAAATCTAGACCAATGAGGAGACTCCAGCTCAGCATTTTCTAAAACCTGTGCCATGAACAGTAGCTTGGCCCAATGTAGTAGATTTTAGATAAAACGTCAAGAAATGGTTTGTGCTCAGATAAATTTGGGAAGCAGAGATTTGCACGTGAGCTCAGTTGCTTCAGTTATGTCCGACTCTTTTGCGACCATATGGACTGTAGTCCAGCAGGCTCCTCTGTCCATGGGATTCTCTAGGCAAGGATACTGGAGTAGGTTGCTGTACCTTTCTCCAGGGGACCTTCCTGACCCTGGGATCGAACCCATGATTCCTGTGTCTCCTGCATTGCGAGTGGGTTCATTACCCACTGAGCCACCTGGGAAGCCCAGAGGTTTAGATAAAGTCCAATTTATTGTTTTTCTACAGAACTTCTCAAGTTCTTTACTAAAATAATAACTGTTGTGATTTTCTAACACTTATTTGACCAGAGGCAGTTTTTTATTTTCTTTTTTTTGGGTCATGTTTTGCTTTAATTCCCAGTATTTCTGAGGGCTAGCTCTCTGATGAATGTGCTTCAGTAGACTCTGGTCTAGACAGTGAAGACGGAGACTGTAGTGATAATATGGTCCCCATGGGAGGTATCAAGTGGACTCTGACCTGGTCATTGTCCGCGGCCTGCACCGTCGTCTTCTGGAGGTTCCTGGAGCCCGTGCGCTGGCAAGTGCTCTGAACGTGCTGCTTTGTGAGCTCAGGTGACAGCACCAGCTAACAGGTTGGCACCTCCGTGGCTGACGATTCCACTCTGAGCTGGACCACAGCCCAGTCCTGTTTCTGGGAGCTGCGTTCTGTCATGGCTGGGGAGTAATTGCTTTGCAGTTGGGGTTCATTTACTCTCTTCATGTTTGTGGGTGATCAAGTGTCTCCTTGGGGACCTAGGAGCACAAAGCTGAGGCTGTTGACTCGAAGCCACTGTTTGTAAATTGAGAGCCATGTACAGAGTGCAGGTTGGGGTTGGAGGCAGGGGTGGAGGCAGGCACAGCGGCTCCTGGGTCCACTGTGCTGGGTGGGACGCTGGCTACGTACCTCAGAGAACTCTTTCCCACCAGTCGGCTTGGTTTGTGCTTCTCATAAAATGCCATGATCAATTCGTTTTCCGCAAAAAAGCTGCAGTAATTTATCCCCCAAATCTACTCAGGAGGGACTGCCGGCTCCCCAGACCTCAGCCCCACCCAGGAAATACCTCCCCACCCAGCCTGGCCTTCATCTCCTGGCCTCTCTCCTTGATCTCTGAATTCTCATTCTGATGATGTGAATCCTCCTTTGCTCTGCCTGATCGCGTTAGGTGTACTTGCAAAACCTCTACAGTTTTCTTATGATGAAATCAATCATCAGATTTCCTTATTATAGATTTGGATTATAAATTTTATAAGTAATTGTAAAATCTGTATGAAGTGTTCACAGTATTATACGTTTGGATGAAGTTTTCCTATTTGATTTCTTTTACTCTTAGCCCAAATGCAAGGAATTTGCTATTTTTTAAAACCTCTCACACAACCACGTGTGTTTTATTTATGGAGGTAAAGGGATGTCTCATCACATCCAAGTTTCTCTGTTCAGAGAAGTTTCAGTTCAGTTAGTTCAGTTCAGTCGCTCAGTCGTGTCCCACTCTTTGCGACCCCATGAATCGCAGCCCGCCAGGCCTCCCTGTCCATCACCAACTCCTGGAGTTCACTCAGACTCACGTCCATCGAGTCCGTGATGCCATCCAGCCATCTCATCCTCTGTCGTCCCCTTCTCCTCCTGCCCCTAATCCCTCCCAGCATCAGAGTCTTTTCCAATGAGTCAACTCTTCGCATGAGGTGGCCAAAGTACTGGAGTTTCAGCTTTAGCATCATTCCTTCCAAAGAAATCCCAAGGCTGATCTCCTTCAGGATGGACTGCTTGGATCACCTTGCAGTCCAAGGGAATCTCAAGAGTCTTCTCCAACACCACAGTTCAAAAGCATCAATTCTTCGGCACTCAGCCTTCTTCACAGTCCAACTCTCACATCCATACATGACCACTGGAAAAACCATAGCCTTGACTAGACAGACTTTTGCTGATAAAGTAATATCTCTACTTTTCAACATGCTATCTAGGTTGGTCATAACTTTCCTTCCAAGGAGTAAGTGTCTATTAATTTAGTGGCTGCAGTCACCATCTGCAGTGATTTTGGAGCCTCCCAAAATAAAGTCTGCCACTGTTTCCCCATCTATTTCCCATGAAGTGATGGGACCAGATGCCATGATCTTCATTTTCTGAATGTTGAGCTTTAAGCCAACTTTTTCACTCTCCTCTTTCATTTTCATCAAAAGGCTTTTTAGTTCCTCTTCACTTTCTGCCATAGGAGTGGTGTCATCTGCATATCTGAGGTTATTGATATTTCTCCTGGCAATCTTGATTCCAGCTTGTGCTTCTTCCAGTTTGAGCATTCTTTGGCATTGCCTTTCCTTGGGATTGGAATGAAAACTGACCTTTTCCAGTCCTGTGGCCACTGCTTAGTTTTCCAAATTAGCTGGCATATTGAGTGCAACACTTTCAGAGCATCATCTTTCAGGATTTCAAATAGCTCAGCTGGAATTCCATCACCTCCGCTAGCTTTGTTCATAGCGATGCTTTCTAAGGTCCACTTGACTTTACATTCCAGCATGTCTGGCTCTAGGTGAGTGATCATACCATTGTGATTATCTTGGTTGTGAAGATCTTTTTTGTACAGTTCTTCTGTGTATTCTTGCCACCTCTTCTTAATATCTTCTGCTTCTGTTAGGTCCATGCCATTTCTGTCCTTTATTGTGCCCATCTTTGCATGAAATGTTCCCTTGGTATCTCTGATTTTCTTGAAGAGATCTCTAGTCTTTCCCATTCTGCTGTTTTCCTCTATTTCTTTGTATTGATCACTGAAGAAGGCTTTCTTATCTCTTCTTGCTATTCTTTGGAACTCTGCATTCAGATGCTTATATCTTTCCTTTTCTCCTTTGCTTTTCGCTTCTCTTCTTTTCACAGCTATTTGTAAGGCCTCCCCAGACAGCCATTTTGCTTTTTTGCATTTCTTTTCCATTGAGATGGTCTTGATCCCTGTCTCCTGTACAATGTCACGAACCTCATTCCATAGTTCATCAGGCACTCTATCTATCAGATCTAGTCCCTTTAATCTATTTCTCACTTAGAGTCGTGTATAAAACCCAGGCTTCTAATGGGGAGGGTCCTTTTCCAGACCATTTTTATAAAAAGCCAGTCAGACTGGTCTGAGTAATTTTTCCTAGAAGATCCTAGATTAGGAGACTCTTTACTTAAGACTTGACTTATATTCATATTATGGTACCAAGTAAATGGTAATATTCTAAATGTGCAACAGTAGTGGCCTAGTTAAGTAACTAGTGACTGTGAGTGTGGTAAAGGTTTAAAAATCTTCAGTGAATTGTGAAGATGTGAGTGATGTATTAAATGAACAAATTATTTTCAAAAACAACAGATTAAGTATGAGCCTAGTTTTGTTAACACTAAGATTGCATGTATAGTAGTTGCTTATGGTTTCCAAACTATTGAGTAGAGTTCCCTATGCTATACAGTAGGTCTTATTGTTATATACAGTGCTGTGTATATGTTCATCCCAAATTCCTAATTTATCCCTCCCCGCTCACCTTTCTCCTTTGGTAACCAGAAATTCGTTTTCTTTGTCTGTGAGTCTATTTCTGTTTTGTAAATAGTTCATGTCATTTTTTTAGATTCCACATAGAAGCAAGATCATATGATTTTTTATTTATTTATTTAAATACATAAATGTTTGTATTCAGAGATATTTGTATATACTATATTCACATAGCAGATATTTTATATGGGCTTCCCTGGTGGCTCAGAGGTTAAAGCGTCTGCCTGCAATGCGGGAGACCTAGGTTCGATTCCTGGGTCGGGAAGATCCCCTGGAGAAGGAAATGGCAACCCACTCCAGTATTCTTGCCTGGAGAATCCCAAAGACAGAGAAGCCTGGTGGGCTACAGTCCGGGGGGTTCGCAAAGAGTCGGATACGACTGAGCGACTTCACTTCCATATTTTATGTATTTATTACACATTTTTTTACTTTACAATATTGTATTGGTTTTGCCATACATCAACATGAATCCACCACGGCTGTACATGTGTCCCCCCTCCCACCTCCCTCCCCGTACCATCTCTCTGGGTCATCCCAGTGCACCAGCCCCAAGCATCCTGTATCCTGCATCGAACCTGGACTGGCGATTCGTTTCTTATATGATATTATACATGTTTCAATGCCATTCTCCCAAATCATCCCACCCTGTCCCTCTCCCACAGAGTCCAAAAGACTGTTCTATACATCTGTCTCTTTTGCTATCTCACATACAGGGTTATTATTACCATCTTTCTAAATTCCTTATATATGTGTTAGTATACTGTATTGGTGTTTTTCTTTCTGGCTTACTTCACTCTGTATAATAGGCTCCAGTTTCACCCACCTCATTAGAACTGATTCAAATGTATTCTTTTTAATGGCTGAGTCATATGATTTTTTAATTCACTAAAATGTCAACATGATTATTTCATGGTGATAGAGGTCTTGCTATTTATTATGTTTTTACCCAAATACATCATATATCCAATGTAAATGATGACTATATATTTCATCACATAAAGTGTATTTGAAAAATACTTATCTTCACGTGAGATAACTTCCTATCTTCTGCTGCTTTTCCCTAAACAAGTTTTAGCTCTGATACACATTGGGTCACTTTCATTTGAGTCCTGTGCAATAAAGAAGATGAACAGTGTTATCTCTTTGGGGCAGGGGGTAGCACAGGACAAGGGGAAGGTCCCAGTGAAACACAGCCACCAGGTCCTGCTGACACTGGGACCAAATCTTCTAAGCTCTCTGTTAACGACCTGCCGTTTCTTGGAACAGGATGGAAAACAAAATCGACTCAGCATTCAAAGTAATGAAGGGCTCCTCTTCAAGGATGGCTTGAACGTTTCCTCTGTTTTCCCTCTAAACTTGGATTTACTTCCAGGGCTTCTCATGTACATCCAGTCTTTAACTGCTCCTACCAGGTTGCAAACACCTGTCTCTGTCCTGGACACGTGGCTTATTTAATAACAGTTTAGTTCATCAGTATGTTTTAGGAGTGAGAGTTGGTTTCGGGTTCTTCGTGCTATTTCTGAAACTCCCTGAAAGCTTCCTGAGTCTGAGTAGATTATGTAAGGCTGGAGTCGGAGAAAAGCTTTCTGATACCTTCCAGGCAGAAACTGAGCATTCTTTAAGTCTTAAGAAGATTCAAACACACTCTGTGATGGTTTAACCATTGCAAAGTCAAAACAACTGAATTTCCTCCTCCCTGTTTTTCCCTCCATAGCTTAAAGGGAGCCGACGCTGGCAATGGGATCCGAGTGTTTGTGCCTGACGTGGGCATGTTCATCGCCAGCCTGACCATCTGGCTGGTCTGTAGGAACATTGTTCAGAAGCCAATGGCCGAAGAGGCCGCGCAATGTAACCCGGAGTTTGAGAACGAAGAGTCGGTAAGTCTGAGTCTGAGACTCTTCCTGCTTTGATTTCTGGGGCCTTCTAGGTTTGTGACAGTGAACAGTGAGATATGCACAGAGCTTCATGTCCTTCTATGCTGAGTGGTTGCTTCGTACACCTCGTGTGGTCCTCACGCATGTGCATTCTCACCCACACTTGGCCACGTGGAAACAAGTCCGCGGACATGAGGGATGCCCTGTGAGATGCATTAACCCTAAGGGCCTGGGCCTGACCTGGTGTCTCTTCATTACCATCCGCCCTTAACTCACACTGGAAACCTTTCAAGTTTGTGTCATGGCCCATGCCCTAGATACTTAGTTACTGCAACATTCTTAGAGAAGAAACACCTGGCAGTTGTTGGAGAAAAAAAAATTAATTCTACCTTGAAGGAAGCTTCCAGTCTGAGCACTTTGCCATCCTGAGTCAGTGGTTAAATCTGCATGCTTCCATCGAGGTATTTTTTAAAGTACTCCGGAGAAAAAACACATGCATTTGGAAGAGTGTAAGAATGAGTAAAACGTTTGTGAATTTTTAGCTGGATCAGGGGACACGTCAGATTTCACTCCACGGTGAATGGAAGTGGGAGACAGCTGTCGCTCTGTCACTGACCTGTTTGTTCTAATAACTGCACTGTGTCATATGAGTTTAGGTAACAGTGACTTAAAAAGTAATTGATCTTGTAATTGAAAGATAAAATTTACAGGGAAAAAAATTCCTTAAAAGACTGTATTTGGACATTTGACCCGAGGCACTTGTAAGTACTGAATGTTTCATTCATATGCTTTGGCAAGAAATTAAACCTATAAAACTGAAGTTAGTTGAAATTACTTATATTGAGAATGGTAACCACGATGGCATCAAAGAAAGAAAGTTCTCGGTTAATAGCAAATAATGTGTGTGCTTCACAAATGAACAGCATTTTCCCTTGATATTTATTAGAATACAACAATGAAGAAAGAATGAATATGATTCCATAAACCTCTGCAGACTAGAATTGATGTTATTGCCTAAAATCCTTGTGAGTAAAAATATACAATCCTGTGACATATGCACGTTCTGCTGTTTTTAAGGTAAATGTTAAAAATGGTACATGGTGTTAAAAATCATTACAGCAAGGTCATAACTATCTATCTCTTGCATTCAAGTTCACAAACTGTACAACACTTGTCAGTGTCCTAGAAATAGAACTATGAAGGTGCTTTTTCTTCTGGTTAAGACAGAATTTAACATTTTAACCTCTGTTTTTACATTTGAAATTTCTTTTATAGTATTTACAATTTTGAAAAATCATCTGGCTTAAACAATCACGCTGTTTTTTCCAGATTCAGTGAAAATAAATACATTAACTCAAGCTCTCCAGACTTAGGACTTTTCATTATTATTTTTTATAAGGCAAGATTTATTTTCAGTTCTCCTCATATTGTAGATGGAGGGTAAGGGCTAGTTACTGTGAACTTAAGTGGACTCTGAAGTCAGACTTGGAAACTGTGTGATGTTGGGAAAATTGTTTATCCTCTTTCTTCTTCCACAAAGTGGAGATTGTCCTGAAGACTTAATAAAGGGCCACGTGCTTGCCTCCCTTTGCTCTTCTCCAGTTTGAAAGGAAGTAGGACAATCGCAAAAATGTAAAATTTAAAGCCTCTTAGAATGAGAGAAAGATAAGTTGGAGGGTATGTTTGAGGCCAACTCACTCAGTAAAGGACTTCCTTCCTGGCCATCGGTAATGGACAACCATGACTGAATTACAAAGCTTCCTACAGAAAGAACTTCTGTCTCCAGTTCAAACACTGTTTTGCCATAAAACTAGGAAAACCTGCACTGACTACTGAAGATAAGGGACGTTAGGTCAAGGTCACCCATCTGTTGAAGAAGAGACACAACGTCACTGACCGATATTAAAATCATGTTTCCTTCCTGATTCCCCTCTTTTCTCCAGGATGGGCTCATGATACCTCTCTCCCATTTGATATTTGTTTAAATATCTGCACCCTATATATTATTGATTACATTCAGTCCAGTTCAGTCACTCAGTCGTGTCCGACTCTTTGCGACTTCATGAATCACAGCACACCAGGCCTCCCTGTCCATCACCAACTCCCGGAGTTCACTCAAACTCATGTCCATCGAGTTGGTGATGCCATCCAGCCATCTCATCCTCTGTCGTCCCCTTCTCCTCCTGCCCCCAATCCCTCCCAGCATCAGAGTCTTTTCCAATGAGTCAACTCTTCACATGAGGTGGCCAAAGTACTGGAGTTTCAGCTTTAGCATCAGTCCTTCCAATGAACACCCAGGACTGATCTCCTTCAGAATGGACTGGTTGGATCTCTTTGCAGTCCAACGGACTCTCAAGAGTCTTCTCCAACACCACAGTTCAAAAGCATCAATTCTTTGGCGCTCAGCTTTCTTCACAGTCCAACTCTCACATCCATACATGACCACTGGGAAAACCATAGCCTTGACTAGATGGACCTTGGTTGTCAAAGTAATCTGCTTTTTAATATGCTTTCTAGGTTGGTCATAGCTTTCCTTCCAAGGAGTAAGCATCTTTTAATTTCATGGCTGCAATCACCATCTGCAGTTCTAACCCTAATTGATTACCTTATTTAATGATAAAAAGGGGTAGATTCTCTAAGCATTATTTTTGGGGAGCTTTGAAAATGAGTGTGAAAGTGTTAGTCACTCAGTCATGTCCAACTCTTTGCGACTCCATGTACTGTAGACTGCCAGGCTCCTCTGTCCATGGAATTCTCCAGGCAGGAATACTGGAGTGGGTTGCCATGCCTTCCTCCAGAGGATCTTCCCAACCCAGATATTGAACCCAGGTCTCCTGCATTGCAGGCAGATTCTTCACTGTCTCACTCACCAGAAAAACCCTTAATATTGAAAATGCTAAATATCATTACTATCAAGTTGAGTTCCCTCTAGGTTAAATTTGTTTGCACCTAATTTAGATATTAGTTTCCGTAGTCTCAGTACATTCCAGCCCCAGGTGGCCCAGGGGAGCAAGCTAGAGTGACTGTCCAGAGATGAATCCAGGAGGAAATTTTTCTTACTGGGGAACCATCTGGCTGGAGTCTGAAAAGAATATAAATACACAGCCAAAATAAGCAGGAGAATTTATTTTATTTTGAAGTCCCTAGCATACTTCCTGTGACTCGTAAATCTTGGTGATTGTGTTCTAGATTGCTTGGTTTTTGAGGATCCTTCGAAAGGACAGTGTTTGCTGGCGTTGCTTCTTCTCTCATTTATCTCAGTGGATAAATGGCAGATTAATCAACCCTCTGGTGCCTGGGAGAATTGCTTTTCAAATCCAGCTTTGTTTCAGAGTAGTAAGTAATCCCTGGAGAATGCTCAGGACTCTTCCCAAATCTCCATGGACTTGATAATGAGGCTTAAGTTCACTGTTTTAAAGGGCATCACGAATCCAAGGATTCTCCCCCCAAAAAACCCAGTGGGCATGGAGTTGGGGAGGAGGCTTTGTCCTGTTCTTGGATTTTACAGAAAGCAAACCTCGGTCAAGAACCAACTCCCCAAGTGCCATGAAAGATTCTTTGCCAGCTGACGTACTTGTGGTCTTGTTTATTTCTTCCTTTTAATCTGTTTTTCATTTGTTCCTGTTTATCTGTTCAGAAGCAGATTGACAAATCATAACTAAAAGATTCAGAGTCTTAAGTCTTTAAAAACAATGAGTTGCGTTATGAGAGTTAAATTATGTAGAAAGGTTATCTGTGCAATAAAACACCAATGACATCAGTAATTTCACCAAGTTGATAGTATCTGCATATTTATGTACTTCTAGCTCTTTCTAGCTATTTCATGAGATTTCAGGCTTTATTATTTTTTTTGAAACAAAGAGTAGTTTAATATGAAACCAAATTTATGATAAATGTTTATTCAAATAGAAATTTTAGTCTTGACTTAGTCTGCTGCAAGTGGCCTTTTTATATGGTCTAATAATTCCAATATGAATGATATAAAGAATATTTCAATGGCTGATATAGCCCATCCATTAAGAATCAGGGATGCAACATTTAAATCTCACTAACGTTATTTAGACATTGTTTCTGAATCTCAAAGCTGCAACCCCTTTGTAATACCTAAAGTCCTTTAGGCTACTGTGGTGTTTGGCACAGAAAGTGGCTATCTGGCCTGCGAGTCAGGCTTCAGATTTGAAGCTCTAGTTGCTAATTTTTTGAGAGCAAGAAACAAAGAATGGAAGAAATCAATCTCTTTATTAATGACTAATAAAGAGTGTAATATAATTAATATAGCATATATTGATTATATTAATTATATTAATCGTTAGGCATCTGCTCGGTCCCCACCCGAGATCTAGTCCAGAGTCACCTGCTTAACATCCTCTAGATCCTGGTTTTCCAGCTCAGACTCTGTCATCCCTCTCTGTTGGTCTTCGGTTACAGACATCATTACTGACCCTGAGCGCCCATTTTCTCTGATCAGAACCAGCTAAATTTAGTTCTTCTGACTGCTGTTCCTTCTCTAGAAATGAAGAATTTAGGGAATGATGACAAAAAGCCACAGTTTTGAGGGTATATAGACCGCTCCTGTTGCTCAAAGTGTCCATAAAGATTCAGGACCCAAATAATTACTTGTGATGAACTAAGATACAAAGAAAATGCATGTCTTTGTTATTTAAATGTCAAAAAGTTGAGCAGTGCAGTGGCCCTGGAATCCACTGCTTTTCTTTCCCATCCTTCCATGCACCCCACTGTCCATCCATCTGTTTTGCCCTCCAGTCAGAACTTTTTACAGAGCTTGTGCTCTGCTCAGAGCACTATGCCAGTTCTAGGGTGGAATGAGTGTTTAATTAATTTTGAATTTATTTCTGCATATGGTATGAGAGTAGTCCAGTTTCATTCTTTTGCAGGTAGCTGTCCAGTTTTCACAACAGCACTGAAATACATTCTTGCCTCCTTTGTCATAGATTAATTGATCATAAATAGGTGTGTTTTTTTTCTGGGCTTTCTATTGTGTATGTATTTTGTCCCAGTACCATTCTGTTTTTATTTCTGTAGGTTTGCAATATAGTTTGAAATTAGAGTATGATACCTCTTGTTTTTGTTCTGTCTCAAGATTGTTTTGGCTCTTTGGGGGTTTTTGTGGTTCCATGAAAACTCTTAGAATTTTTTGTTCTAGTTCCGTGAAAAATGCCATCGTTACTTGGTGTGTGTGTGTGTGTGTGTGTGTGTGTATGCTTAGTTGCTCAGTCATGTCTGACTGTTTGTGACCCCATGGAGTGTAACCCTCTAGGCTCCTGTATCCGTGGGGTTCTCCAGGCAAGACTAGGCAAGAATACTGGAGTAGTCATTCCCTTCTCCAGTGGATCTTCCCAACCCAGGGATCAAACCTGGGTTTCTTGCATTGCAGGCAGATTCTTTACCATTTGATATTGCATTGAATCTATATTGCTTTGAGTGGTATGGCCATTTTAGCAATGCTAATTCTACCAATCCTTGAGCATAGTATATCTTTCCATTTATTTGTGTCATCTTCATTTTCTTTCATCAATGTCTTATAGTTTTCAGAGTTTAGGTCTTTAATCTCTTTGATTAAATTATTCCTAGGTATTTTGTTCTTTTTGATGCAATTATAAGCATGATTACTTTCTTAATTTCTTCAGCACCAACTGGTTCTTTTTTTATATATTCAAAGTCTTTGTTGAAGTTCTCACTGTATTCATCCTTATCCCAAGGTCAGGGAGCATCTTTTGACCATAGCTTTGAATACTTTGGCCTTCCCTGGTGGCTCAGGTGGTAAGGAATCTGCCTGCAATGCAGGAGACCTGAGTTCTATTCCTGGGTGGGAAGATCCTCTGGAGAAGGGAACAGCTACCCACTCCAGTATTCTGGCCAGGAGAATTCTACAGACAGAGGAACCTGGTGGGCTACAGTCCATGGGGTCGCAAAGAGTCAGATACTACTGAGCAAATTTCACTTCACTTGAATTCTTTATCAGAGAGATTACTTATCTCTATATTATTAAGTTCTTTTTCTGAGGTTTTATCTTGTTTTTGAGGTTTTTGTCTTTTTTTAAACATATTTCCTCATTTTGCTGACTCTCTGTTTCTATGAAGTAGGCAAAACTGCTGCCTGTCAGTCTTGAAGGCATGGCCTTGTGTAGGTGATAATTCTTCTTCTTCAACCCTTACTTAGCTCATCTGTCTGTGCTAAGTCACTTCAGTTGTCTGACTGTGACCCCATGGACTGTAGCCCACTAGGCTCCTCTGTCCATGGGATTCTCTAGGCAAGAATACTGGAGTGAGTTGCCATTTCCTTCTCCAGAGGATCTTTCTAACCCAGGGATAGAGCCTCCATTTCATCTCTCCTGCATTGGCAGGTGGTTTTTTTTTTTTTTTTTTATCACTAGTGCCACCTTAGCTCGGCTAGCTCTCAAATCTTTGTACTTCTCTATACACAGCCTGGTTCCAAATAGGAAAAGGAGTACGTCAAGGCTGTATGTTGTCACCCTGCTTATTTAACTTATATGCAGAATACATCATGAGAAACGCTGGGCTGGAAGAAGCACAAGCTGGAATCAAGATTGCTGGGAGAAATATCAATAACGTCAGATATGCAGATAACACCACCTTTATTGCAGAAAGTGAAGAGGCACTAAAAAGCCTCTTGATGAAAGTGAAAGAAGAGAGTGAAAAAGTTGGCTTAAAGCTCAACATTCAGAAAACAAAGATCATGGCATCTGGTCCCATCACTTCATGGGAAATAGACAGGGAAACAGTGGAAACAGTGTCAGACTTTATTTTGGGGGGCTCCAGAATCACTGCAGATGGTGATTGCAGCCATGAAATTAAAAGACACTTACTCCTTGGGAGGAAAGTTATGACCAACCTAGATAGCATATTGAAAAGCAGAGATATTACTTTGCCAACAAAGGTCCGTCTAGTCAAGGCTATGGTTTTTCCAGTGGTCATGTATGGATGTGAGAATTGGACTTTGAAGAAAGCTGAGTGCTGAAGAATTGATGCTTTTGAACTGTGGTGTTGGAGAAGACTCTTGAGATTCTCTTGGACTGCAAGGAGATCCAACCAGTCCATTCTGAAGGAGATCAGTCCTGGGTGTTCATTGGAAGGACTGATGCTGAAGCTGAAATTCCAATACTTTGGCCACTTCATGTGAAGAGTTGACTCACTGGAAAAGACCCTGATGCTGGGAGGGATTGGGGGCAGGAGGAGAAGGGGACGACAGAGGATGAGATGGCTGGATGGCATCACTGACTCAATGCACATGAGTTTGGGTGAACTCTGGGAGCTGGTGATGGACAGGGAGGCCTGGTGTGCTGTGATTCATGGAGTCGCAAAGAGTCAGACACGACTGAGCAACTGAACTGAACTGAACTGATATACCTAATTTATCTCTGAAGCGGCTCTGTTGTTGAGGGCATGTTGGGAGCTATCAGTGCTTGATGGGGTAGAGATTCTCCTTCAGCACTCAGGTTGAAGCCAGGGCTTCAGACAGCAGCTGCTTCTAAAGCATGGAGTCACATACAGTCCCAGAGCTGCGATTGTAATCCCGGCTGCTCTCCAGATGTAGGGTCTGGAGGTGTCCTCTGGGCAACAATTGCAGAAATTGGGACTCTTAAGGGTTATACAAGCTCCCTCTGGAGTCTGGCTAAGCGGCAGCAAGGCCACAGGGGTTCGAGGATGATGTCTCATGGCTCATTTCCCTGGGGGCCCCTCCTTCACCTCCAGGTGTGAGGGAAACCTGAGGCTCTAGGGTCCACAGATGGATTTTTCACAGGAAGCTTGGGGCTGTGTTTGTCTGCTGGCCTGTGGTGCCTGGGGGTGGTGGCCTGATAAGAGCGCTCTCTCCAGTTGTTACTGTCCCGAGGGGCTCAGGGTCTCCAGTCCTACTGGCCACCAGGGCATGTCCCCATATGCACTGTGTATGCTCCTGCTGGGTTCAGCCAGAGGGTGTGGGGGCCGGACTTGCTCCCTTGCTTTGTGGAGACAGGGGGAGAATGACTTGACTTAGGTGAGAGCACAGTGGTGCCTCAGTCTCTGGGCAGTATCTTCCTTCCCCCACCCTCCAGTAGACCTCTTTGGATTTGCAAATGACTGTCCCTTACACACAGTCTCAGCAGGTGTCACACTCTGGGCATTTCACCTCTCTTGGGGTAAGTTCAACCTTATGCCTTCCCTACCTGCCTAGGTGTGGCCCTTCCTATCCTCTGCTGTGGACCAGATATTCAGCTAGTTCTCAGGTCCTTTCTGGGGAAAATTGACCCATGTGTAGCTGCATATTTGTAGTTATGTCCTCCCATGAACATATTTGTCATGTCCATGGGAGGAGGTGGGTTCAGGTTCTTCCTTCCTTACCACCTTGAGCTGACCTTGACCTGGGAGTTTGTAAAGGTCCAGGTGCAGACTGCATCCCAGATATGTTCAGTCAGAATTCCGGGAGGCAGACAAATGTTTGGTGGCACCAGGATTGTTTTATTAAAGCTCCCCAGGCCTGCGGTCCTGGATAGCCTGGTGGGTTGCTGCCCACTAACTTGGTCTGTCTTAACCTCTTTTATTGAACTCGTATTGCTCTGTAGAGGTGGTTGAAAGCATACACCTCTGTACTCATGCTTCCAAATGGAACAGGGAACAATTTAACTGTGCTTATACATTTGGAAAAGTAATCTTCCTAAAACAAGCTTAGTAACAGAATAAAATCTTGGCTTCGTCTGCACGATGCTGTCACGATAGGCTTACGTGATGCATGTGACCCCTGCCAGCATGGCTCCAGAGTTCTCTGGGCACTGTGTCCATGGGGACACTGTGGAGGATGGTGGACGTTTGTCTTTGGTGATGAGTCACAGCACTTGCCTCTCCCTTCCATGGACTCTTCTGTTGAGATGACTCCACTCCATGAAGATAAATTGTTAACTTTCAATAATAAACAATGAGTAAATAACTTGCAACATTTTGGGAAAGTGCTCCCTTTGCTTCTGGATCTACTGGCTCATTATCTGTGCCTCTGACGCTCTCCCATCAAAGCAGCTTTTTGAGCATGGTTTAAGACACAAGGAAGAGGAGGATGGAGTCCCCCGTCTGAGGAGCTCTGGGCTTATATCTAAAGTTTGTCTGAAATCAGAACGAGATTCCATTAGATAAATCACCTCAATATGTTTTCCAGTCAAGGGAGTCTGCCTGGCATCCAACTCAAACACAAGGTTTCCAGGTAGGGTGAGTTTGTCCGTGGTCGCAGGTATCAGGAAGAGTGTGGATTCTAATTTGGCTCCTTCCACAGCATCTCATGCAGTCCTTTAATCAGACAAGTTCCTGGGACTCGCTCCTAGAATTCCTGATTCAGGAACTGTGCGGTGGAGCCTGGTAATCTGGGCTCTTAAAGAGCCCCAGGTGAGCCTTGGATTTAGTCCAAGACAGGTAGACTCATTTAGTGCTGCGGATAAGGAAAAATGAATGTCTGGGTTCTAGTAGAAGTAATTGGTGGTGTCTTCCTGGTCCAGAATTGAGTGGGAGTAACTGCTAATGCTTGACTGCTGGGGAAGAGGCTGCAGGGCTGGATGCAGTGATGGGATGAGGCATGGAGGCTTGGGTCCAGGCTCAAAGAACCATGACCTCGCACCCAGCTGACTCCATAGCACTTGGAGTGTCCTCACGTGACATGAGACACTGCCTGAGTACATCTGGCACATTTTGAAGTCAGGGACTTTTAAAGAAGATGAGTCAAAGCACTTACATTTCTTTACATAAGCTATAGAATTCAACCTGGACAATGCTGATATGTAATATTTTATTAGGCTTTTTAAACTAGAAAGGCTTTATCTTTCATTTCTAAGATAGCTCAGGAGCTAGAAAACTAAATCTTTATTTGCAGCTACTCCTTCTTATGAAGAAACTGAAAGACAAAGTTTAAGCATGTTCTCCAGGCAAGAATACTGAAGTGGGTTGCCATTCCCTTCTCTAGGAGATTTTCCCCAACCCAGGGATGGAACCCAGGTCTCCTGCATTGCAGGCAGATTCTTTACCAGATGAACCACCAGGGAAGCCCTTCCCAGGTGGCGCTAATGGTAAAGAACCTACCTGCCAATGCAGGAGACGGTAGGAAATGGGAGTTCAATCCCTGGGTCAGGAAGATCCCCTGGAGGAGAGCGTGGCAACCCACTCCAGTATTCTTGCCTGGAAAACCCCATGGACAAAGGAGTCTGGCGGGCTACATCCCATGAGGTTGCAAAGAGTCAGACAGGACTAAAACGACTTAGCATGCACTCCTTCTTAGCTCCGAGGCCAGGATCCAGTTGAGTTCCAATGTGGGGACAGATTTCAGCTCCAGCATCCCAGCCTGCTTGCTGGTGAATAAGCCAAGGGGCTTCCAGGGTGTTGGTGTTTATGCTGCCCCAGATGGATCATTTCAGGGAGAAGACCAGCCTGACATGACTAATGGCACTTCTGGCCCCAGCCGGGATGGTGGGGCTCACTTTTGGCTCCCTGTCAGTTTGGCAGGTTAGAAAGTGCTTTCAACTGAAAGCCCCAGGGATTCCGGTACAAAAATGTTGAAAAACCTCAAGTACACTGGTCTGTTTATAAAAATCACAGGGTCCCTGTCCCGCCCAGGAGAGGTTGGGGAAATGCATTCATCTAAACTCGAGAAGGTTCTTGACTAGAGATTTATATCTGATTTAATCTACATCCGTAGCAATTCCGTAATTGAGCAATAAGTCATTTATTGTGAAAGTTAGGAGTGTGTTTCTGACTGTGACCCAGGTAACCCTAGCTGTGTTCCCTCTCTCTGTCTCCTTGGTCAAGTATGGAGACTGAAGATTTTGAGCTAATTTTCTTCCTCTAAAGGCATTTTTAGGATGTTGCCCACCTGCTGTACAAGGAGTATTAAGCAACAAATGCCCATGTGTGTGGTGATGTGGGTGTCATAGCACCAGCATCCCTGGATTAGTCCCCACAGCAACTCAGCTTTGGGAGATGGAGAAGTTGAAAGAAAGCTGGCCTGGGAGCCGGGGCCTTGAACACTGGGGAGGGGCTTCCCTGGTGTGGGGACAGCACATCCCAAGGCAGAGAGCCTGTGGATTCCAGGTTCTCTGCATGGTTCCCTGTGTGTGATGTTTCTGGGCCAAGAGATGAGGATAAAGTTGGAGAGAGAGACTGGTCCCAGGTGTGGCAACTCCAACAGGTAGGCAGCTTTGTGTTCTCTCCAGGTCACCTCATCAGAACCCACTTTGACAGTGAGCCTCAGGTAGACCTCTCCAATTCTCACCTCTGTCCACACTCCAGGTTCCTCACTAGCTGCCCCCATGATACCTCCACCTTAGAACTGGCTTCCCAATTTTCTCCATGACTGGTCATCCTGATCTCATCCACAAAGACAAGAACTCCCTCCCTCCCTCTACCATGTGAAATTTACCAACTGAGGTCTGCTGACTGGACTTATGAGATGCTCACCCAAGACGTGAACCCTCTTCAGCTCCACTCCCCACCCCTTCTTCCACCAGCACAGCCTCTGGCTGCAGGGCCCCCTTGCTCTTCCCCTACTGCAGCCGCTGGAGTCGCTGTGGGAAAGAGATCCCGTTGTCCCCCTCACTGGGTGGAGTGGTTGGTGATCAGAGTCCTCTTAGCTTGGGTTCTAGAGAAGTGAAGCGTTGGGCAAGTCCTGCTCTGAGTCCAGCCACCTCTTGGAGAGTTTTGCTTCGAAACTCCCTCTGTGGGTGATACAGGGCTGGGGGTGTTGGGCTTACCTCCTGGTACCCCAGCTCTGTAGCTCTCCCATCACCCCAGGTGGGGGCCGAGCACCTGTGCACAGGTGGGGCTGCTGGTGTTGCACTGACTGGAGCTCAGCCCCCAAGTCTCTACGACGTGGGATGCAGGGGTGTCGGCTGACAGTGAGGAGGAAGAGCAGGTGGAAGAGGAAGTGGGTCTGGGGATGCGCTATGGAGGCTCGGCCAGCCCTTCCTGCTGTCTGGAAGGCTCTGGCTAGAGTTTCCCCATGGCTGGTTGCTCTGTGACATTCAGAGCTCAGCTGAAATGTCACCTCCTCAGAGAGGCTCTCCCTGAACTCAGAATCTAAAATAGCTGCCCTGAGTCCCTCAATCACATCACTCTGTTTTAATTCTTGGAATAGCAAGTGTCGCTGTGAGATATCTAGTTGCTGACTTGTTTGTGTCTCTTACTAGTATATGTGCTCTTCTGTCTCTTATTGGTGACACTGAGGCATACTGGGCTCTGAGCAGATTGAAAAATCTTCCTGCATAAGCCTGAGACATTCTTCTTCCTTCTGGAAAAAGTACAAATGTGCTGTGATGAAATACAGTATAATGCAAAACCCAATTTGGGTACATGGACTTGAATAGCCTGGAATTACATCCGTGTGTGTGTGTGTGTGTGTGTGTGTGTGTGTATGGTGTGCATGTGTGTCTTTGTTTGCGTGTGTCTTTGTGTGTATACGTGCACAGGGGTGGGAGTGCATCCTGTAGCCTTGGCTTCATTAACAGCCAATGTAAATCCCAAGTGGCCTGTACCCACCTAGGCAAACAGCAGATCTGAGCCCTCAGGTCACTAAGCACTTACTGAGCTGTGCACCAGCCTCCTATGCCCATCTTCCTCCAGTGAGATGGAAGCTCAGACACCAGCAGTGAATATTATGTAATTCTGAATTAAGCATATCAAGAAATATATATATGTATATATAAATATATATATCTGAAAAAAAGACCCTAATTAGAAAAGAAATAGGTACCCCAGTGTTCACAGCAGCACTATTTGCAACAACCAAGACACAGAAGCAACCTAAACGTTCATCTACAGAAGAATGGATAAAGAAGATGTGATTGATATATACATATACACACACACAATGGAATATTGCTCAGCCACAAAATGACATAATACCTTTGCAGCAACATGGATGAACTTAAAGGCATTATGCTCCATGAAATAAGTCAGAGAAATAAAAGTACTATTTGATATCACTTACATGTGAACTATAAAAAATACAACAAAAAAGAAGCAGACATGCTCATGTAGAGAACAAACTAGTAGTCAGTAGTGGGGTAGAGAAGGCGATGGCACCCCACTCCAGTGTTCTTGCCTGGAGAATCCCAGGGACGGGGGAGCCTGGTGGGCTGCCATCTATGGGGTTGCACAGAGTCGGACATGACTGAAGCGACTTAGCAGCAGCAGGGGAAAAAAGACTTATTATGGAACTTAGATGAAATCATATGTGTGAAATCTTTGAAACTGTAACGCACCATAGAGTTTAAAGGATCTTTCATTCAATAAAAATTTTTAAAAAGAAAGAAACTTTAAAATGGGAAAATGAAGCAAATGGGTGCTGCTTGGACTTGATGTCTGATCTGGGCCTCCGAGTTGTCTGACTCTGCAGAAGCTGCTGTCTTTTCAAGATGAAGCCTGTCCTGCATCTGAGACAGGCACCTTTTGTCTTAAGGGAATGGTTTATATTTATAATTCCTTAAAAAAAATCTTAACCCTTCCAGGGAAAGATTGTAATTATCCAAAAAAATTCTTAGGTATTCTTTAAAAATGAACAAAAAAGCTCATGGTATACACAGTTTAAAATAATCCATGGAAGTGTGTATGTGCTGTGCGAGTGTTTCCTTCTGATCTCTAGTGATGGTCCTGAGGTCCTACGTGGCCTGGGACTGGACCCATGCACAATTCTCTAAAAGGATGAGATAGGAAGCGACTGTTTATTTAGCCAAGTAGCTGGGACCACTCGTCCTCCCACGGGCAGGAAATACTAAAATAGTGAACAAAGATAAACTCCAGAAAGAAAAGGGATTTCCTCAGCGCTGATCTGGCCCATCCTTTCCGTTTAAGCCCATTCATCAAACTTCCCATCACCTTAGTGGCACACTAAGTAAATTTGGGGAACCAAACCCAGATTGCTGAAAGCTAAGTTATGAATAGGTGTTTCAAACAGTTTTGGCTTCTGTGTGTAAAATAAAATGAGCTTGTGTAGGTAAGATGACCTGCCGTTGGGGACCCTATGATTAGCGATGCTTCCTGTTTATGCCTTGAAGAAAGATCAAAGTTCTTTGGGCTTCACACAGGGACCACTAGAGACCTGAGGGTGCTTACGTGGTTGAGTGGTAGTCTGCATTTTTTCCTCATTTCTGAAATTCACCTCACTGACCTACCGGTAAATTACAAACCGTATAATATTCTGGGTGGATAGGCAGAGACTGCAGTGTCTTCTGTTTTCCATTTATTTAGGCTGGAGGAGAAAAAATAGACTCCGAAGAGGCCCTGATTTATGAAGAGGACTTAGATGAAGGAGACGGTGCTGAAGGCGATTTGGAGGAAAGCACGAAATTAAAACTCTTCCGCAGGCTGGCCTCCGTGGCCTCCAAGCTGAAGGAGTTTATTGGCAACATGATAACTACAGCGGGGAAGGTTGTTGTGACCATTTTACTGGGTTCATCAGGTGAGAACCTCCGAGTCTTGGGGCGGACAGGGAGTGAGCTGGCCAATGATGAAAGAAGGAAACCGTTCTATTCCGCGGCAACAGAATCATAACTGTCGCTTTTGTGAAACTGGCCAGGTGTACAAGCCACACATGCACGCACACACACGCACACACGTAGCTTTTCCCGTTTAGCTGTAAGTTTTATGTATCAGATGGTTTCTCTTAACCTCTGTAAAGCAGTCTTTTCCCTTAGCAGTCAGGTGGCATTGTTTTCTACGTGACCAACAGGACCACTGTTCACCTCCCTCAGAGCCTATGGGTGGTGATCTGTGACAAGGGACCCTTTTCTGTCCCCATCCAGAGCTACACATGGGCTTTCGGGAGCTTGTCTGTTTACACTGAGTCATTAGGTCTCTTAATTTAACCCTTCAGGATAGAGTGTTTTTCTTCCCGGGTTAGATGGTAATCTCACAGCACACACGCCCACTTCCTCTCCCTGTTGGCTGCAGGCTGCTCCTTCCATAAAAACTTCATCTCCATCTTTGCCCAATCCCCATTGCCCCAGAGCTGCTGCGAACTTTATTCCATCCTGCTTCTGTGAAATTTCATAAGATGAAACAACTGTTTTTCCATAGGAGAGTTAAAAGATAGAAAAGTGAAGAGTATTTCTCAGGAAATGTAACTCAGGACTTTAATAAGAAGTTGTTTCAAAATGCTCCCTGCCAAGTTTTTAAATGCCTATGAAGGAATGATTTCATTTGACATTTCCACTTTTAGTGATAGAGCAAATCACATTTTGTTGGGCAGGACAAAGATTTAGTGAGGTTTTATCTGCCACGAGTTGGTGATGGACAGAGAGGCCTGGCGTGCTGCGATTCATGGGGTCGCAAAGAGTCGAACATGACTGAGCGACTGAACTGAACTGAATGCAGTATTATCGTGAACCCTTGTCAACAGACAAGCAAACGTAAATCATTATTTAAAAAATTTATCGAGGACAGTTAGAATGGACATACAGTATTCCTGAAAAACTGGGGGAGAAATAGAGAGATGGGAACGGGCAAGTAAGCATGCTAAATTCTACTGGTTAGAGAAGTGAATGTTTGTAATTGGGGCTCAAGTACCACAGATGATTTCTTCATCATCTGATATTTCCCCATGTTTACAAATTTCACTTTACATGTGACTTTTTTTCACAATACAAACAGCACTAATTCTGATATCATCAAGAGAGTGTGATGAATTTCACTACAAGTGTAGGAGGCGTTCCTCATCATCCCCGACAGTGACGGAGGCTGAGCTGTGCGGGGTTTCCTCCTCTCCACGTTTCTCACACGTGCCCCCCCAACCCCCTCAGGGATGATGCTGCCCTCTCTGACCTCATCCGTGTACTTCTTCGTGTTCCTGGGCCTGTGTACCTGGTGGTCCTGGTGCCGGACCTTCGACCCCTTGCTGTTCAGCTGTCTCTGCGTCCTGCTGGCCATCTTCACTGCGGGACACCTGATTGGACTCTATCTGTACCAGTTCCAGTTCTTCCAGGAAGCCGTTCCCCCCAACGACTACTACGCCAGGTAAGAGGCATTGCTGGACATTTGACGATTCCGTAAGATAATCCTCGAGCCCTTGGGAGGACCCTACCGGGCCCTGAGCATCTGCTAAGTTTCTTCTGATGCCCACTGATGGGTCAGCCAGGCTTTGGTGGGGATGGGGACACGGTCTCTGCCTTGACTGTATCAGCCACACAGTCTGGAGGGAAGAGGTGTTGCTTCATGTGAGGGTGCTGCTGGGGTGAAGCGGAGGAAAGCTGCTGTCTGCAGCAAAGAGCAGACACATGGTCTCGGTTGAGGAAGGAGACCAGGGAGAATGGTTTATAGCAAAGAATAAGAAGGACATGTCAGAGCATCCGTGGGAGGGAGCTCTTGAGAGCAAACAGAGGACAAATTGAGGATCAAAAAGAACTGAGTGGCCACAAAAATGTAAAAGTAAAAACGCATGAGTCCACGGTGTGTGTGTGTGTGTGTGTGCGAGAGAGAGAGAGAAAGGTGAGAGAGAGAGAGATTTTATGTGCTTCGGTTGAAGCTGACTATTATCCCAAAGTCTGATATGAAAATGAGAATTCAAGGTAAAGAACTCAGCATTTATTTTAATTTTTTGGAAGGAATTCTAGGCTGTTCTCAGTTAATGAGGGAAAAATCCTCCTGACATGATGTCACTAGCTAATGAAGGAAAAGGAGTGCTAGAATTAGAAAACTACCATTTACCAATTCTTCATGAGATACTTAAATCTATTCACAAATTGAAACCATGACTTAAAGAGGCTCCTGGGATGAAGATTGTTTGCAAGAAGGACAGAGTATAAGCTTGCTGATCATTTGCTAATTGCAAATGGAAAATCCCCTTCTAGGGTCGTCAGCACCTTGACCAGCTGATCCAAACTTTTCCAGAATGGGGTCCCTTGACCTTTCAGACTTCTAGTCTGGATGCAGTATGGGGAATGAGGCATTGAATTGTTAAGGCTTTAGACCTTACCTCCAATTTCCAGAAAATATAAGGGGCAGGAATGTGGTTTAATTGACTCGACAGGGAAACAGTCATTAAATCCAGACTGTAGAATGTAAGGGAAGTGACCTGGTCTCTTCAAAAACCAGCATTCTGAAAAAGAAGTGTGTGTGGTAGGTGTGGGCAGAGACCGTTCTACTTCAAAGGAGAAGCAAGGAAGCCTGCAGACAGATGAGAAGCCCAACTCTGGATCACATCTCGGTTTAAGGACAAATCCTTTTGAGATTAAATGGGGAAATTTCAATATTCACTGGTTATTAGCTGATAGTACAGACTTCCCGTTAGTTCTTAGGTACATGGTTGTATGTGGTTATCTGGGAAAATGTCATTATTTTAGAAGATACGGGGTGAATTCTTTAGGATACACGGACATGAAAAACAGAGGAGCCAAGACATGGAAACACCTAGGTGTTTGCTGATGGACGAATGACAAAAGAAAGAATAGTATACATATATAAGGAATGTTCTGGGGAAGGAAATGGCAACCCACTCCAGCATTTTTGCCTGGGAAATCATACGGACAGAGGAGCCTGGTGGGCTACAGTCCATGGGGTCACAAAAAGTTGGACACGACTGACCGACTAAGCAGAGCACACAGGCAATGTTACTTGGCCGTGAAAAAGAAGGAAGTCCTGCTATTTGCAACAACCTGGCTGAACCTGGAGGGTGTTGCGCTGAGTGAAATAAGTCAGAGAAAGATGAATACTGTATGACCTCACCCCTTATGTGGAATCTAAACAGAAAGTCAAACCTAAAGAAACAGAGAGGGGAGTGACAGTTGCCAAGCGCTAGAGGGTGGGGAGTATAGACAGAGGTGGAAAAAGGTACATATTTTCAGGTATGAGATTAGCAACTCTGAGGATCTATATACGGGGCACGGTAGTAGTAGCAATGCATTGTAATAACATTGTACTGACATGTGCTGAGAATAGACCTTAAACCTTCATACCACACACACACACACACACACACACAAAAAAAAAACAGTAGCTATGTAAAGTGATTATTAACTTGATTGAGGTGCTATGCATCATTTTACAGTCTATGCTTATATCAAATCATCATGCTGTCCACTTTAAATATACTACAATTTCACACGTCAGTTGTACCTCAATAAAGCTGCGGGGCACTGAGAAGTCTCTTTAATGATGCGGATTTGCTTAATATTTATTTTAAGCAGAAGTGGATAGATACAAAATTTCAGTGCAGACATTAGTTCTGGGCTAAGTGAGTCTTTTCGTTTCTTCTAGATATATAATTTTTGCTTTACTGAACATATAGAGAAAAATGATTTTACTGTTGCTAGATCGTTAGTTCCAGACTAAATGAATATTTCAGTTCTACTAGAAGTTTAATTTTTGGTTTTATTGAACACATAGAGCAAAAAGTTTTGCACTGTTGGACTTTTAAGGGATGATTTAATTGGAAATGTTAAGTTGTATACCTTCTATGGGGCTGTGGTCACTCCACATACCCCAATTTAAGGCTCTTTTCTGCCATCTAGAGACCAATAATAGGAAATACAAAGACTATTCTGAACCACCTTGAAAACACCTCTTCTGTAAAGGATCATTTAGTAAATATTTTAGATTTCGCAGGCCTATAGTCTCTGTGACAATTTTTTCAAGAAGCCATTTTAGTGCAAAAGCAGCCCTGTACGAGATTTTCAGGTTTTGGCTAGGTTCTAGCAAAACTTTGTGGACACTAAACTTTGGATTTCAAAATATTTTCACATTTCATGAAGTACTATTTTGATTTTTCCCAACCACTTAAAAATGTAAAAACCATTATTAGCTCATGAGTTATAACAGGTGGTAAACCAGACTTGCCAACCAAGTGTGTGGGTAGTAATAGCAGTCTTAATAGTGTAATAACTTACCATCTTTATCTTTTATTGTGATTGCCTCAAACTTAAAATTATGGTTGTAAGTTATTATAGACACTTTGAAGATAATACCTTTAAAAAGTTTAAAAGCTTCATCGCTATACTCTTATAGAGTCATTAGAAGTTGGGTGGTTTATCAGAGTATAGATAGTTTGTGCTAAACAATGCAATATATATACATTCATATATACACATATAGATGTGTGTATACACATACGTTTGCATGTAAGCTGCCTTATTGTAGTTTCTTCCTCCATCAACTTGGTGAAAGTAGGACATTGCATTTTAGCCTTTGAAAGCTTGGAAATTTGCGTATTTTAAATGATAGCTTTTTCTTAAGGCATAATTTCAACGCATTGCTATCCACCAACTGAGCTGGCAGAAAACAAACTGCAAATAAGCAGGAAGAAAAAGTCATCCTGCGTGGGCATTTGTCACAAATTTCATAACCACAGAGACCCCAGTCCATGTATCTAGCTTCGGACGTGGCCGTCCTCAAAACAATCCAAATCGTTTTTGTCTTCTTGTAAGCTTTCAAATATGCTTTCTGGTGAAGGTTAGCTTTATTTTTAGAATATATTTAGAATACTTTTAGAAATATTGAATTGATTTGTTTATCATTAGGATGCTTGTTGGTGATTGTTTGGGAAAGTGTGAAAAAGAATCAGGAAAAACACTTAAAAAAATAATCCTAACTCCCAGAAATACTGTTCATTTTTGGTCTGTATTCCCCCGTGCTTTTCCTGTGCATAAATGTGCTTTTTACAAACAGACTTTGAATCGTGATGCTTGACTGTTGCACAGTATGGTGCACAGGATGCTCTGTAACTTGCTCTGTGCACCTTCTGCATCTCTTCATGTCATGAAATGTTCCTCTAAAGTGCGACTTTTCACGGACTGCAAAGCTTTTGATTGCATTTGGCTGTGTAGCTGTGCTGTAATGTAGTCAGTCCTTGATTTCTGACCCGGGAGATTTAGATTCTTCATTTTTGCTCTCTTGAGCATCCATGTTACTTATGAATTTAGGAAAAACTCATAATGAGCAGAACCAGCCCCAGGGTCCCTCAGCTGTGTGGGAGCCTCTGCCGGGCTGGCTAGTGCTCTGCTCTGCAGGAGGGCATGGAGGTTTCCCTGGTCCTGGGAGCATGCGATGTTACTCTGTAGGTCTTCACGCAGCTGTTGTGACCTGAAATCCGGCTCCTGTGTGGAGCACACCTCTGCGGGCTTGTGTTTCTCTAGGGCGATGTCTTCTTTCAACCCAAGAGTCCCAAGAGATCATATGATTCCTTCCAACTCCACTCGCAACTGGGTGGAGCTCCTCAAAGGTTCTAGCCAAGAAAGCCTGTGGAGCAGGTGGGTAGGGACCAGAAGTGGACAAGGCAGATGGGAGACTGGGAGGACATAGACAAGGGGCAGGGAGGAGGGCTGCCTGGGGAAGAGTTAGTGATTCCCACTTGTTCGTGCACAGAACTGTCCAAATTCTCCGAAACAAAGTTCAGGGCTCTTTTCTGATAGTTATGAGCTTACCTATGGGAAGGTTGGGCTTCCGTGGTGGCTCTGAAGGTAAAGAATCTGCCTGCAATGTGGGAGAGTAGGGTTCAATCCCTAGATTGGGAAGATCCCTTGGAGAAGGAAATGGCTAGCCATTCCAGTATTCTTGCCTGGAGAATCCCATGGACAGAGGAGCCTGGCAGGCTACAGTCCATAGGGTCACAAACAGTAGGATGTGACTGGTGCAAATAACACATGGGAAGGTTAAGGCAGAGTGTGAGTAGGATATGAGACACTGGAGTATATGGTTCACATGCTTATAAACCATAAAAAATTCAGTGCCCCCTCTTGTGAAGTTGATCCAGCACAATAAAGCTTTAAAGCTAATCCACATAACTTACAAAAGACAGATAACATACCACTCAGCACAGTTTGTTGAATGGAATAGAGCCCAGTTCCAGCATATTCTGGCAGGTCTCCCTAAGGAAAATGGCAGACTAAACAAAATTTGGCTTAGCTAATCCCAAGTATGGGACTTTCCAAAGGTTCTGTGTTTCCTCGGGAATTTCTGTAGACAGCAAACACCTTACACTTTGAAGGCCAGGAGGCAAGGGTCAGGGTTCAGAGTCCTCACCTGGGTTCCTCTCTATGATAAAGCCACCAGTCCCAGCCAGCTTGTGTCCTGTGGGTTTTCTGCACGGAAAGTGTGGGAAGTGCACTGTGGGGGACAGGACCGAGGCAGGTGGGCCTGACTTGCTCTGTGGTGTCCTTGAATGTGAGCTGAAATGTGTTGAATGCTGTAAACAAACATCTCCTCGCTGGTGACTTTACAAAAAGCCAGTTTTAATAGTGTCAGCTCACTGTTGACTGTTCCCTTGCAAAGATGACACTGCAAGTAATTCTGAGGTGAACTCATGTAAAAACAGTCCTGGGCAAAGTGGGGGTGGTGGGGGGCGGTCCTTGTTTTCTCACCAAAATTATCTGGACAATCGCAGCAAACATTCCAACATGGGCCAGGTGGAGGGCTTGGCTGGGGAGTCAGCGTCTACTGTTTTCGTAGTCATGACTGAGAGTGATGGAACCTGTAGGTTTTCTTCTTCTGAGTGTCATGAACATTTGTGCACAGTGAGCACTCTAATGGGGCTGACTGGCCCTCAAAGTCACGTCTCATCATCTCTGACTGGCTGTCATTCCAACCTCTGCGTTTTCTCTGCGACAGTCACAGTCACTTTCTCTATACTGCAAGGGTTGGACGTCTTTGCTCAAATTCATTTTGTTGTTTTGCTGCTTTTTTTTTTTTTCACCTTAGATCCTGCAGTTTGAAAATGAACAAGAATTGTGGGAAGGATTGGGAGAGATTCAGGCCATTCCCTTTGGAGGCAGCATTCTCTATTAAATAAATACACAACAACTTGTCCCATGTCCCTTTCCATGTCCTGTTTTAACAAATCACAATAAGAAAGTGCACTTTGTTTAGTGAAGGAAAAACATGTTTATTCCAGTGTTAAAACAGTATAAGAAAGAAAAGCCAAAGCCTCAAACTTCAGCAATATTTAACCATTCTGTAACAAATAAGAAAAATGGAAAAAAAAAAAAACCATGAAAAGTATAGTATTGTTTATTATATTTATCCTATTCTTACACTAGTCATTAAAATGTCAGTAATGGCTGGAAGAAGCACAAGCTGGAATCAAGATTGGCGGAAGAAATATCAATAACCTCAGGTATGCAGATGACACCACCCTTATGGCAGAAAGTGAAGAGGAACTAAAAAGCCTCTTGATGAAAGTAAAAGAGGAGAGTGAAAAAGTTGGCTTAAAGCTCAACATTCAGAAAACTTAAGATCATAGCATTTTGTCCCATCACTTCATGGGAAATAGATGGAGAAACAGTGGAAACAGTGAAAACAGTGTCAGACTTTATTTTTTGGGGCTCCACGATCACTGCAGATGGTGACTGCAGCCATGAAATAAAGAGATGCTTACTCTTTGGAAGGAAAGTTATGACCAACCTAGATAGCATATTGAAAAGCAGAGATATTACCTTGCCAACAAAGGTCCATCTAGTCGAGGCTATGGTTTTTCCGGTGGTCATGTATGGATATGAGAGTTGGACTGTGAAGAAGGCTGAGCGCCAAAGAATTGATGCTTTTGAACTGTGGTGTTGGAGAAGACTCTTGAGAGTCCGTTGGACTGCAAGGAGATCCAACCAGTCCATCCTAAAGGAGATCAGCCCTGGATGTTCTTTGGAAGGAATGATGCTAAAGCTGAAGCTCCAGTACTTTGGCCACCTCATGAGAAGAGTTGATTCATTGGAAAAGACTCTGATGCTGGGAGGGATTGGGGGCAGGAGGAGAAGAGGACAACAGAGGATGAGATGGCTGGATGGCAACACCGACTCAATGGACATGAGTTTGAGTGAACTCCAGGAGTTGATAATGGACAGGGAGGCCTGGCGTGCTGCAATTCATGGGGTTGCAGAGTCGGACACAACTGAGCGACTAAACTGAACTGAATGTGTCAGGAGTCATAATGGTCCTGATGCTGTGTCTTTTTCTTCTAGTTTGGAGAAGCCAATGGGCTCCTAGAAAGTGATGCAATGCAGTCACTCTTGTGTTGTGTCTGGTGCCGTTGGCTTTGCAGGTGCTTTTCTAATGTGGCCTGTTCTAGTGCGTTTGCAGCCTTACCTGGGACAGCCATGGTGCTGCCTCCTCATCAGAGCCGTCTTAGCCTAGCTAATGGAAACAGCACAGAAAGACGAAATTGTTCATAATGGAGGCAGGTTGGTGAGAACTTCAGGTTGGTGAGAACTTCATCTGAAAGCGGTCCAGTGTGGGGAAAATTAATGTCAAGCAGGTCATTTTCATGCTGAGGAATGTAAATGAACCTGTGGTTAACACTTCCCCATTTTGTTAAGGGTGTCCCCACCAGGGAGTCAATGAAAATGATTTAATTTGCCAGGTTGGTAAGTGATATAACAGCAACCAAACTCTTGTTTCTTTTTGGATTAAGTGACTGAACTCAGACCCACTTTATCTGTGTTCATCTAAAAGGCGAAAACTGGGAACCAAGAGAAACAAATTGACTTTCCACAGATAAATGGAAAATCAATAGAATGTAAATACTTGACCCTCGAGTCCATTCGGGGAATCTCCACAACCTGGTGGTCACCTGGGGCCGTGAGTGGGTGTGGTGTTGATCCAAGACCCCTGGGAAAGAGGGGTCCCTGGGTGGGGTGTCACCCTGCCACCCAAGTGACGCCTGGCATCGTGTTTAAAGCAGCCACTGCCCCTGAGCAGATGAACGAGCCTCCACACTGGACGTCTGTCCAACCTGAACCTGAAACCTCCCAGCCTGGGCTTCTGGAAGTGCACCCTCGACCAGCTGTGTCTCGCCTTTGTTCTTGAGCATGCCTCTCAGGAAGGGTCTTCTTCCAGTGTCCAGGAAGGACCCACCCTCTCCTGTGGCCTGGTTTCCTTGCTGACCTGGAGGGCAGTCAAGCTCTGGAGCTTGCACAGAGCAACTCACCTGCACGGGTCACCGCAAGTCAGGACCTTTCTGCCCAAGTGCTGTCCCTGCTCTCAAGGATAAAATGTAGTCCAGTGAAGCTTGCCAGGTGAAAAGATGACTCGTTCTACATTTAATCTTTCAAAATATGAAGAGGAATAGAGATTAGGCAGAGTTGGCAGTCATTTTTTTTCTACATTTGCTCCAAATGATTAGTATTAATGAACATATTACAAACTATGCCTGGATGGTACATTTAAGTGCTTTCAACTTTAAAAATTAATAGCAAATTAATGATGGTAAAAGTTCTTGTGGTGGGAAGATGGACTAATCCTTCAAGTTAAAATAACAGCTGATAAAAAATTAAAGGGATCTTTTAAGAAAGGGCATTTTGGAACAAAACAATTATTTTGCTATCAAACGTTTTGTTGGAAAGTGTGACCATCTTGTTTATTAGAGCTAAGATTCTCATTCATGCATTGGACTTTAATTCAATGCAGTAACACCTCATTAATTTTTTAGACTGTAGATAAGCCAATTTGGCTAACTTGCAAAGTATTTTGAGGACAAATATACAGAAGGATGTTGCCTCATAACTGCTTGGCTTTCTGAAGTTCAGAATGTTACTTATGCAGTAACTGTGGCTGCTGTTGTCTGCATTTTTTTCTTTTTCCAAACTTTAAACTCTTTATTTTGTATGAGTGCAGCTGATTAACAATGTTGTGGTAGTTTCAGGTGAACAGCTAAGGGAATCAGCCACACATATACATGTATCCTTTATTCTCCCAGCCCCCTCCAGGCCAGGCTGCCACATAACATCGAGCAGAGTTCATGTCTGTACAGTGGTCTTTGTTGGTTATCCATTTTAAATATAGCAGTGTGTTCATTTTAGTTCTAAACAAACTGACCCAGAAGTAAGAGGTTAGCTCTGGAAATGGGAGCTGAGAGGCTTTGATTTTTCTCTTCAGAGTTTCTCTAAAGAAGCTTTTTTTCCTGAGAAAACTTAACAATTGTTTTCATAAAGTTGCTAGTTATTCATTTTTGGTGGAAATAGTATAATTGCTTTTCTTACAGCTTTCTTGATGTATAATTGATATGAAATAAACTGCATAATTTAAAGCTTACAGTTTGATCAGTTTTGACATAATCATACCCATGAAACCATCACCATAATTAAGGGAATGAATATACCCATCTGTCTCAAGAGCTCCATCATCCCCTTTGTAATCTCTCTCCTGTCTTCATCTTCCTTCATCCCATCCCCAGATAAACTCTGATGGCTCTCCCTGACTTGATTAGAGTACATTTTCTAGGACTTTCTATAAACAAAATCATGTAGTATGTACTTTTAAACATTACTGTTGCTATTATTATTGTTATAATTAATATTATGATTATCCTGGGTGGGGACAGGAGGCAGGTCTCATTTTGCAGTGTGAGAGTTCATTTCTTTTTTTCGTTCTGTCTTAGTAGAGTCAATCTTTTTAAATTTGGGCATTCTGATTGTTGTGTAGAGGCAGTTCATTGTGGTTTTAATTTAATGCATTTCCCTAGTGACTAATGAGGCTGAGGATCTTTTTCATGAGCTGATTTTACATTCATGTATCTTTCTAATGAAGTGTCTGTTAAAATATTTTACCCGTTCTTATTTGTTTTTTAAAATTTATTTTTCATTGAGGGGAAATTGCTTTACAATGTTGTGTTGACTTCTGCCAAACGACAATGAGAATCAGCCAAGATTACACATACATACCTTCCTCTTGAGCCTCCCTCTCCTCCCCACATTCCACCCCTCTAGGTCCTCACAGAGTGCTAGGCCAGACTCCTTGTGTTTTATAGGAACTTCTCACTAGCTGTCTATTTTACACGCATGTGCATGTTCAGTCGCTTCAGTCACGTCCAACTCTTTGCAGTGTTGTGGACTGTACCTCCATGCTGCTTTCTCTTCATCACACTCTCTTCCGATCGTATAAATCTTTCACTTTTTACCCATTTTTAAAAATCATGTTAACTTTGTTTTCTTTCAGTTGAGTTCTGACAGTTGTTTAGGACACGAATCATTTATCAGGTATATGTTTCTGGAAATATTTCCTCAGTCTATGGGTTATCATCCTTTTACTAGTGTCTTTGCAGGAGCAGAGTTTTTAATTTTGATGAAATATACTTCATAGTTGTTCTTTTGTGAATCATGCTTTTGGTGTGGTAGTTAAGGATTATTTGCCAAGCCCAAATTCACAAACATTTCCTCTATATGTTCTTCTCAGAGTTTGTTTTGCCTTTGGTGTTAAGTAGTCCAGAATCATTTATTGAAATGACTGTGTTTTCTTTTGCATCTGTTGAAAATCATGACCATGATTATATGGTTGATTTTATATATAGACTATTCTATACAATTTGTCTTTTCATCTTTATGTCACTGTCTTGATTACTTATAGCTTGATAATGTCTTGAATTTAAGCAGTGTCAGACTTTCTTTTTTCTCTTCTTTTTTTCTTTTAATTTGAAGTTGTTTAAGCTATTCTAAGCCCTTTAATTTTCCATATGAATTTTAAATCAGTTTGTCGATGTCTATAGCAAAGCCTGCTGGGATTGAATTTGTATGACAGAAGAGTTGGTGTTGAATTTTTTATCATTATTTTTAAATTTTTCCTTGAGAAGAATTCACTTATGAAACCATGCGAGTCTGAAATTTTCTTCATGGGAAGATATTTAAGCACAGATTCAATTTCTCTAATAAATATAAGATTCTCAGGTTATTTCTTCTTGAATGAGTTTTAGTAATTTGTGTCTTTCAAGGAATTTTCCTTTGCATGTAAGATGTCAAATTTATTAGCATAAAGTTGCTAATAATTTTGAGTTTGTTTTCTTTTGAATATTTGTAGAATCAGTAATGATGTTATTTAATTTATTGCAGAGAATAATTACTTAATTTATTCAGAGAATTTGTACTGTCTTTTTTCCCTATTCAGTCCACATGTCCACATTTCCATGATTATTTTTCTTCTGCATAAAATAATTTTTCACATTTTTTGTAGTGTACCTTCTGGTGATAGATAATTTTGCTGGGTATAGAATTCTAGGGTAATAGCTTTTATTTTGCTACGTTAAAGATGTTCCCTCACTGTCTTCTCACTTGTATTGTGTCTGACAATAAATCTGAAGTTCTTATTATTCTTACTTTATATATTAATATTGATGGAAAATTGCACTCACCTTCCTGATAACTGATTCCCTGAATTAAAAAAAAAGAAAAAGAAACAAACAAAAAACCCAGCTTTAACATCCATTCCATGATTGAGTTTGAAACTGATTAACGTTACCATATTTCCATGATACATGTCCATTAAAATATATTCATGTTTTCCTAAAATAGAAAATTCCCAAGAATGGGAAAAGCTTATACTTTTTGTTGCATCACATTACAAGGACACTTCATGGAAAGCCGTTTCCTATGATGTAAACCTGAGAAACTTAGGGCTTTATCCTAGAACACATAGAAGCATTTTATGTGGACTTTACAGAAGAAGATCTGGGCTTTAGCTAGACTTCCGCCAACTGTTTCCTTTTCTAGATGTTTGCTTCTTCCTGGAGGTTCTTAAGCTACAACTTTTCCTACAGAAGATTTCTTGCTTTCCCCTGTTTGAGCATGCCCCCATAGATGAATTATCCAACCTTTTTCCTTCTGTATCTCTGACCTTTCTGACACTCAATGAAACTCCTTGGTCACTAGTTTGCAGGTTTCTCTTTCGTGCCCTTCAGATAAATTAAAATGTAAGAGCCAGCAACTGGCTACTCCAGAGGGGAGTGAGATCCCTCCCATGGGGTCAGTGAGGCGCCCCTGTGCCCTTCCGAGGTAATGCCTGCTGCTCTCATGCTCAGAAAGTGAAGTGAAGTCGCTCAGTCGTGTCCGACTCTTTGGGACCCCATTGACTGTAGCCTACCAGGCTCCTCTGTCCATGGGATTTTCCAGGCAATAGTACTGGAGTGGATTGCCATTTCCTTGTCCAGCAGATCTTCCCGACCCAGGGATTGAGCCTGGGTCTCCCGCATTGTAGACAGATGCTTTACCATCTGAGCCACCAGGGAAGTCAAAGGGGTGGCGCAAATCACCGCTCTGCACCAACCATCCAGGCAAAGCAGTTCTATGGAAGGAAAACTTGATGACCACCTTCCAAAGGATGAACAGCTCAGAGCACATCTCCTAAAATCATTCCGCCATATTTGAGTAGTTTCCCACCATCATGAATTCTCTGTGATGACAAGGATAGTATCTTATTTGTTTGCACATCTTTGACAATAACTATAATGCTCAATAGACTCAGGACTCAGCACTTGAAAGGACAAATTTACTAAATGTGTCCTGTAGTGGAATCTTCCTATGACTAATGCCCTTTCCTGAGGGTTTCCTGATACCCTTGGGGTTTTCCTATTTCACCACTTACTGCACCTGAGAAATGGAGTGGTGTGATTTGAAGCCAGCAGACCTGGATACATAAGCCCTACCACATACAAACCTTTGTATTCATTTGTGCCTCAATCTACATGTGTAATGGAGCCAATAGCAGATTCCCAGCAGAGCTGACCTCAGACATTCAACATAGTGCCTGATTTATCAGAGGAACTGCAGAGTTGGCTTGCGTCTCCTTCTTTCTGCCTTTGTAAGTTCATTGGTTATTAACTATGTAGGGCTTTAAAATGAGGTATTCAAATCCATGCTTACATTATAGCTACTTGGGGAAAATTATGTTTGTGGGTAATAGAAATGCCCACATTTGATATTTCTCATCCTGTGCTCCCAACACGGAAGGCTGCATGTTTTAGGGACCGAACTTGGTCTTGTCATAAGAAGCTGTATGGGATGACCAACTGGTCCTGGGAGTCCTGGTTCTGACTCATTTCTACACTGCTCTCAGAGGTGAAAATGTGTTTAGACACAGAAAATAGGCCATAAATCTAGAACATACACTGCATATAAATGTTCTTGAGATGTGGCATCATCTCAAGTAGGGTAGTGGGCCTTTAATGGTGAAATGGCAATGAATTTCCACATGGCCTCAGTGTGTTCATTAGCTGTCTCCCTTCTGAAGACAACACACCTTCTACCTGTGCAAAATTGTCCCGTGGACAGACTGCTTTTATTATAAGTCAGGGTTCCGTGCATGTAGGCTTAAGCCCAATTACAACAACCTGGCAGACCGTTAAGACACACGTGTGCCAAAAAGGACTTCAAAGGCATGATACAGAGCCCAGGGGACTCCATGCAGTTTTTCCAAGCTTAAGAAAACAATGTTGTGCGGAAACTGTCAAACTCCAGTTTCTCAAAAACGTCTATGGGTTTGGCATGGAAATGTGTTTAAAGCATAAGTAGGAAACTAATGAAAAAAGACGTTAAACATTGGCTGTGTTTTTCATATGATGCAATACAGAGGGGAGGGTGGTTGGAAGCCAGAGCAGCAAGAACACGTGTGTAAAAGTGGTCTGTCCTCACCCAGATGGGCTGCTGTAAGGACAGGGGAGCATCTTGCTGGGAGGACCCCTGAGAGCTAGATTCAGTCTCCTTCCAGCAAAGACATTTGTCGAACTTTGGGGAAATGCCTTCAGGGGAGTGGAAGCACAAACCTCATTTTCTGTGGACATCTGACCTGCCTTGCCTTCTTGACAGCGTGTCCTTGCTTTTATTCATGTGTAAAACTAATTCTGTTTCCCACCTGCCGGCAGTTAGATTTTTGGCCTTTACTTGTGCTGACTGCACCATGGGGTTTTGGAGAAGGAGGAGGTTCTGTCCCTGTCTGCTGGTGGCCCCCCTTTCTGAAGGGTCGTCCCCCCTACACCTGCCCCACCCTGTGACCCCATAATGCAGGATGCTGGACACACCAAGCCACAGTACAATTAAATTGTGAATAACAATGATAGAGAAACATAGTAACAGCATCACAATAGAAAGTACATCTTGTGAAAGGGAATCACAGACTTCTCACCAGAAATTACACCAGTCTAAATGCAAGAGGACAACATCCTTCACATTATCCTGGAAAAAAAAAATCAAGGTATGATTTTATATCTAAAGGTATATATGATATACCTAAAGGTATGCTGCTGCTAAGTCACTTCAGTCACTAAGTCGTGTCCAACTCTGTGCGATCCCATAGACAGCAGCCCACCAGGCTCTCCCGTCCCTGGGATTCTCCAGGCAAGAACACTGGAGTGGGTTGCCATTTCCTTCTCCAATACATGAAAGTGAAAAATGAAAGTGAAGTCGCTCAGTCGTGTCCGATTCTTGGCGACCCCATGGACTGCAGCCCACCAGGCTCCTCCGTCCATGGGATTTTCTAGGCAGGAGTACTGGAGTGGGGTGCCATTGGTATAATAAAGGTCAAATAAAGATGTTCTCAGGTGAAACTGAGGGTGTTTGGCACCAGAAGATCTTCATGACACACGGATATATATTTTTTAATATTAAAGGGTGTTTTACAGACTAAAGAAAGTGATTCTTGGTAAAAACTCGGAGTTACAAATAAAAAGCTTCTGAAATAAGATTCGTCTCTTGACTATCTCTCGGTGAAGTTTTGTGAAGATATTGTGTCAACTGGTTAGTGAGGGAGTATTTGATTGGAGAATATGCCTCCAGGTGTCAGTATGAAGGGCTCGGATCGTAAAGATCTCTGAGCTCTTGAAAGAAAAGGCTAAATTAAAAGTGTGGTGTCTAAGGTCACGCTTGCAAGGATGGCTCCATCAAAAAACTTAAAACATGGCAGGGATGTACATAAATTGGAGCCCTGTGCATTGTTGGTGGGAACATAAACTGATTGTAGCCACTGTAACCACAGTACAGTGGTTCCTCAAACAATTAAAGAGAGACCTACCATATGCTCCAACGATTCTACTTCTGGGTATATGGCCAAAAATATCAAAAGTGGGATCTTCAAAAGGTATTTGTACACCTGTGTTCATGGCAACTTATAACAGCCAAAAGGTGTAAGTCTCCATCCTTGGAGAAATGGATAAAGAAAATGTGATCCATCCATACAATGGTATATTATTCAGCCTTCAAAAGGAAAGAAATTCTGACACCTGCTGCACCAGTGAATGAACCTTGAGAACATTATGCTGAGCGAAATAAACAGTCACTAAGGAACAGATACTGTGTGAGTCCACTTAGAGTCTACCAGGTGCGTAGCATAATCATCTTGATGGAGACAGAAGGCAGGATGGTGGTGACCAAGAGCGGAGGGGGAAGATGGGGTGGGGTTTTAGTGTTTAATGGGGACAGGGTTTTAGTTTTGCAAGATGACAAGTTTAGAGATTGGTTGTACAATAGTGTGAATGCAGTTAATACCCCTATACTGTACACTTAAAAATGTAAGATCATAGATTCTGTGTTATGTGTGAGATCCATATAGGAGATTGCAAGGAGAAAGTCACTCAGTTGTGTCCGACTCTTTGCAACCCATGGACTATACAATCCATGGAATTCTCCAGGCCAGAATACTAGAGTGGGTAGCTGTTCCTTTCTCCAGGGGACCTTCCCAACCCCTGGTATGTTATCTGTATTTTACCACAAGTTAATGTTTTAAAGTGGGGGGTTATTTTCAGTATTATGTATTTCCTGCAAATGGCTGGGTTTCTGTATTACCAGAGACCAGCAGATGTGATCTGGAGTGAACCTGAAAACAGGTGGAGGTTTTATAAATCTGCCAACATGTACAGGGAGAAACAAACACCCAGCCAAGTCATAACCACCATGTGCTGTCAAATGTTGGGAGTGCTTTGGAAGGGGAGAAAAATCACAAAGCAAGTGCTCCATGGAGAGTGGAGAGACAGCTGTGCTCCCTGCCAAGGAGGAGGAAGAGAAGTAGGAATCTGATAAGAGTGGGGGTGGGGATGGTCACTAATATCACCCTGGCCTCATGATAATAACTGCAATATCTCAGAGGTTTTACAAGTGGAGAATTCATAGTCTTGGAAAACCTTAAAGCAGCAAAAAATGGGACATCAAAGTCACAGGAAGTTAACATGTAAAAGCTACAAATGATTGAAGCTTTCCAGGGAGACTCACTTGACATGTAAAGTGAGTCATTCACTTAGTAGAGTCATTTCTGAGAAAAAAATTCATATAAAATGAACTTAATGAATCACATTTACACAATTTCCCATTATATAATTTTATCTGATTATATAGTAGAAATCTACATTAAGAAAACACTTATTGACAATTGAGACATAAATTTCTAATAAGTGTACAAAGATTTGGTATTAACTAGATTTTTGAACCAGAGGAAAGGCCATCTGGGTAATGTTGGTATGAATTTTATACATACACAAACATAAAAATGTATGATTTAAAGATGCATATATTATATATAGGGCATCCCTGGTGACTCAGACAGTAATGCTGCAATGCTGGAGACCCGGGTTCAATCGCTGGATTGGGATGATCCCCTGGATAAGGGCATGGCAACCTGCTCCAGTATTCTTGCATGGAAAATCCCATAGACAGAGAAGCCTGGTGGGTTACAGTCCATGGGGTCACAAAGAGTCAGACACAACTGAGCAACTAAGCACAGCACAGCTCATGAATGTGTCAGACAAGCTGGTTGTATTCTGTGGATCAGAGCCAGATCTTTGTTGCATCTTTTTATTTCTCTTTTGTTTTTAAACAGGTTGTTTGGTATCAAATCAGTCATTCAGACGGACTGTTCCAGCACATGGAAGATCATTGCCAACCCCGACCTGTCCTGGTACCACCACGCCAACCCCATCATCCTGCTGGTGATGTACTACACGCTGGCCACTCTGATCCGAATCTGGCTGCAGGAGCCCGTTGTAAGGACCAGAAGTTTTCATGGTCTTGTCTGCAAAGTAGCAGGAGACTCCGGGGAAAGGGTTCGTTCCTATCAACTGCTGACTATAGTATATGCTGAAATAACTATAGTGTTCTTATCAGAGTGTTTTGTTTCCACACAGAGCCCTAAGCAAGTACAGATTCTATCAGATCAAAGACCAGCTTCCCTGTGTTAGCATGCCCCAGGCTGCTCAGAGGGCTGGTGGTGAGGGCAGTGAAGCCTCGTTTTCATTGAGCACTCACTAGTTGCCAGGCCAGGTGCTGGGCTGTTTACGTACAGGTGCTGTACCCATCTTAGAGATGAGGAGACCAGGGGTAGAGAGGTAAATCACGCACTTGATGAACAGTAGAAATCAGATTCAAGCCCATGTTTGCTGCCAATGCAAGGGTCTCTGACCACGCAGACTGTTGTCATGGCGACTGGAGTTTCCTAAAGCTTAGACCTCTGACCTCTGATGATATGATGGAGGCTGACCACCCAGACTGTTGTCATGGCGACTGGAGTTTCCTAAAGCTTAGACCTCTGACCTCTGATGATATGATGGAGGTGTCCCCACTCTTGGTGGTGCAGTAACCCCCAGGGTCAAAGGACAGGGCTGAGGACTGGGCTGTTCCCTGTGGGGTTATTCGTAGAATATGGTATGTTGGGGCACCATTAGGGAGGACAGCTTGTGGTCCCTTTCTTTTCCTTTTCAGTGACAGCAACTTCAGTCCCTTTCGTTCTCCCGAAATGACTATAAGAAGTTCAGCTGTGAGGGAGACAGGTGGCATAGACGGGGCTGCTATGCAAAACCTCATGGCCACGTGCCGAGCGGGGTAGGGGATGCTGGGATGGGGGCAAAGGTGAGATCCCAGGCTGGCACTTGCTCCCCTCCAGCTCCATCCACCCGGTCAGAAGCCAGGCTACCAGTGTGTACTGAGGACCAGCCAGCATTTCAGACCCTAGCCTGGGGCCACAGGTAGAACATCGGCCCAGAGGAGGTGAGGGGATGAACATTTTACAAGAAGAAAGGCAGCCCCCAAATATGTGAGCAGTTGACGGCACAGGCGTCCTTGTTTGCTGGGGGTCTGCCTACCTCCCTGTGTGTAGGGACCCTCAGTCTGGCCCACAGTACAGGCATCCTGTTTACAGGGGTCTCAGGTCTCACTTTCCCTGGACCCCGAGACAGCAGTGGTGACAGGATGATTCTAGGCTCACAGAGAATCCCAGTCACCTTGGTTACCTTTTCCTCCGAGTCTCTTCTAAGATATGAGGGCGCCAGTAAACCCCTTACAGTGTTGCTGCGTTTCCTTCCTGCACAAACACACAGGTATGGGTACATGTAGACGCACACATAAAACTGTGTGAAAGAAGTAAAAATGTGAGAACTGCTCTGAACAACGTCTTAGGCAATAATGGAAATGACCTTAATGCCTTCAGGTTCGTAAGAGTCCCAGGTGCCCCTGGCTTTCCCTTGGTGCCTCAGGCAGGAGCTGCTGGGCTGTTCCAGCCTCTCAGGCCCTGGAGACTCTCAGCCTCCTTGGCCCCAGGCTGTCCAGGAGCCAGGGAAGGCAGAGAGTGGGAAGGACAGGCCACATGCCGGGCCACACAGTCCACAGGAGGTCCTACCCTACAGCATCTGCGGGTGTGTGTAGAGCAGGGTCTCATTCATACCAGGTCAACCCTTGGCGGGGGGTCAGTGTTTTAAAGGGGGCTGGCACTCAGGACTTCCTCACCAAGGCGGTGATGGAGGGCAGGTGCCTGGTTGTATTAATATCATGGTTCCAGGTGCCCTGGTAGGATTCATGAAAAACATGAGTTCTGCAATAAAAGTCTGTGATGTAAGTTTGAGAAAGAGAGGAGCAAGTGTCTGGAGCTGAATGTAAGACTCGGGCTCCCTGGGGTCTGGTGCTCTGTGTGGATGCCAGACCCCGGGAATTGGCAGCAACACTGAGCGCTCTCCCTCTGCCCACAAATCAGTGCGTGTAAGCGCCCTTTCATGGGGCATCTTTGTTGGAAACCATCCTCAACCACCAAGGGCGTACTGATCCTTCCTCTCTCTATCCATCTCTCCTGGACCGACTGTCTGATTTAGGCCAAGGTTCAATTAGGCAAGTAGCAGTGTTAAGCAGTAGCTGTGTTTTTGCTTAATGTTGCATGTAAGCTCTAGATGGTTCTGCCTTTAGTGAATGTCTCTTTCATAAGAGTCCCCTGGCAGGTTCCATGTGCAGTTGTGGCCTCTGTGGACTTTGCACGGCCCTCCTCCTGCCGGTCAGAACATACATGGAGGCTCGTAAGGAAGCATGGGCACCTGTTCCTGTAATTCACAAGCAAGTCTGCTGTCTCCGCGTTTACAGGGTGGGCTTTTGGCCATTTGTGAAGTGTCTGGATGAAAGCCCGTGTAGGGTGTACATTACTTTAGGAGATCAGCACGCGGGGGCAGAGACAAGCAGCCCTGTCTGGGCTCCCGGGCTGCTGAGGGACCTGCTCCGGAAGCAGGGCTGTCCTGTGGGTTATTCTGTGTCTCAGGTGCAGGAAGAGAAGACCAAGGAGGAGGACAGAGCCCTGGCCTGCAGCCCCGCGCCCATCACGGCCGAGAGGAGGCGGAGCCTGTGGTACGCGACCCACTACCCCACCGACGAGAGAAAAGTAAGCCGCCAGGACAGGGGTTGTCTCTCGTTTATTTTCTGCTTTTTATCATATTGCTGAATACAGGCCATGTGAGTCCACGTGCAAACCCAGGTTGCTCAGTTTACAGGGGCTGTTTGATGGTGAAGGTTAAGATCAGACATGGGAGCCCAGTGCTTGGAAAGGAAATCCCAGGCTCTGTCAGATCCAACCTTTTTACAGTTCAGTGCTTCCCCTTGAAGCCTCTCAATCCCAGAAAGAGAGAGTGGTCTTAATTTTTAAAGATAATTTTGCCTTTAAAGCAAAAAAAAACAAAAAAAACAAAGCGATCCCTGGCCCTGGGCAGTGACAGCCTAGGAGCTGGGATGCGCTGTGGAGAGTGATTCTGTGTTGGGTTGGCCGCCGTGGTGACCACGACCGCTCACACAGCCACTCAGGGGACACCAGCCAATCTGCGTGGACATGAAGAAGGAGCACCTCCCTGTGTCAGGGTCACAGTGTGGGCGCCGGGGCCGAGAGCACGGCTGGGTGCTTCTTAAGCTTTTCACCATTTGTTCACTGTTTTCACCATGCCCCAGCCACTGACTTGTTACAGTGACCCATTTGCAATGTTTGGACCACAGATGCTCACACTTCTCTGGTGAGGTCATACTAGGAATCAAGCAGGAGATTCTCTGATTGACTCAGTGGCAGAGTTTCTCTAAGACACTTGGTCCTATCTGTGCACCTGCCTGTTGAGGGCCGAGAGATGGGGGAACAGTGAATGAACTTCTCAGGGCACTGCAGCCTGGAGGAGCAGCCATGGTGTCCAGAGACGTCTAGTGTCCTGGAGCCCTTTTGTCCCATCACACACGTGCCAGACCATCCTGCTCAGGTCACTAAGCCATGATATCCATGGAGACAGCATGAAAGTTTCCAAGGTGAGGGCAGTGGACCATGGCTGGGGACTCCCAAGACCCTTCCTGGGATCCACGGGCTAGAAACAATTTTTGTAACGACATTTAAGAGATCTGCCTTTCGGCTGTGCTGACACTTGCTCTGATGGTACAAGAGCTCCCGCCATGGCAGCAGCAGGAAGCTGACGGCCACGTGTACACAGGAAACAAAACAGAAAGGTCAGTTCCACTCAAGAATACTCTTGATAAACCAGAAATAGTCTTCGCTTTTCTTAAATCTCAACCGTGGGGCACACGCTTTTTTAATATTCTGAGTGACGTCAGTGGAAGACCCCCTGAAGTCCTGATACCTCGAGGAGGAGAAGTGCTTGGCTGGTGATTGGACCCAGCTGCCATCCATGTACCACAGGTCTACGTGCAAGAACAGCTGATGGACAGTTTGGGGGGTTCAGGCATGAGCTTTTGGCAGACAATTACTGGAAAATAAATGGAGTGGTCTTTTGAGCACAACATTAAAGATATACAAAAGCATATTTTAATAAGACAACACCATTCTTTTCACTATTTTTAAAAAGATAACTATTTAGATAAAATTATTCATGTGAACAAGCCAATTTTTAATGAATGAACAAATGAATATTTTTAATGCCGCAATTTTAATTTCTAGCACAATAGATATTGATGGGTATGACTCTCATAAGTAAAAGTCTTCAGGATCTTCAGTGATTTTTAAGAAAGTAAGCAAGTTCTGACCCCAAGGTGAAACAACTGCTAGTTCAGCAGATGCTTGTTATTGGGGAAACTGGACCCCCCACCTCTAATACAGCTGAAAGTCACTGCCATGTCATAATTCTTCTGTTGTGGACAGTACGCAAATCTTAATGCCAATCTGTACTACAAGTCAAATTTTCTTTATTATGAAACTTCAGTTCCTTGAAAAGTCAACACTTTCAGAATCCTAGAGATATCTCAAAGGGTCTTAGAAGTCTAAAACCAAGCAGCAATTCTGTGAGAACAAAACACTTGAAAAACAACATCAACTTTTTCAGTCATGTGGTTAGTGACTGCTTGTTTATTGTGATGAAAGACAGCATCAGAAACTGGAAATGGTTACAATAAACAGCAGCCTCCAGCTGCATCATTGTCCCTTTATGTTTTGCACTGTGATGTTAACACACTTGCATGCTCCCGGCTGAAGGATCGAGTGCACGCGTGCTGAGACTTTGTAGCTGTGTGTAAACATCACATCGCTTTCTGCTCACATATTAACATGCTGTCCTGTATTCCTTTTGCAGCTTTTATCCATGACTCAGGATGACTACAAGCCATCCGACGTTAGTATACGCTAGAATTCTCATTTCTGCGCGCGTCAGTGATGGAAAGGGCACATAAATGGAATTAGCTCCTCTGAGTGTAGTTTAATGCTCTATAAAATTTTCATACGTTTTTGAATACTATTTTGCAGAAATTATATCTGATTTATTGCTGTTAAAACATTGACTCATATAACATGAGCTCGAGTATAAACATATAAAACATATTTAAACTTTTAAAAAGCCACGTTGGAGGGCTTTTTCTCAAAAGGCGTTCTGCTCTGCAGATATGCCTATTCTATGATTTGAGTAGAAAGTCTCACACGTCTGTGGACACACATGTGTATGTGTGCATGTCTATGTTTATATGTATCTGCATAAATAACAAATTGTAAAGCCAAAGAGACCAGAGGGAAAAAGTAGGAGAATGTATTTAGTGTATGATATGCTACAACATGGAAGTTGCAGGCTACAGTGTCAGGGAGAGACCGTAGGGTTGTAGCTAACCTGAAACTTTGCTGGTCCCGAGGGCCACGTGGCGTATGGGGCAGGTGGGATCAGGCTGGGGGAGGGGGAGGGGCGAAGGCAGGCAGCAGCTCCAGGCCAGAACCCAGTCTGTCTGGAGATCCTGTAGCTGGAGGCGGGCCGGGAGCTGAGGCTGGAGGGAGACCAGAGCAGGCCCTGAGCCCTCTGCAGCCTTTCCAGGCTTCACGCTTCACACGGAGAGCAGGGCACACAGTATGGGCGGAGCAGAAGTAGTCCAGCTCAGGTTTGCCTTGTTCTGTGTGACTCTGTGGGGCTGGGTTTGGACGGCGAGCAGGGCTGTCTTGCTGGCTGGCATCACTGCCCACAGTGCTCAGCTTCCCCTCGGCTCTGCAGCGTCCAGTGTGCCCACCTAGTAGAGCAGAGGAGGGGGGTCTGTGCGGGAAACCAGAGCTGCTGTCCCACCTGCCTTTGCCCCATGCCCCCGGCAGGGCCTGCTGGTGACCGTGAATGGCAACCCCGTGGACTACCACACCATCCACCCCAGCCTCCCACTGGAGAATGGCCCCGCCAAGGCTGACCTGTACTCCACGCCGCAGTACCGCTGGGAGCCCGCCACTGCCTCCCCTGGTAAGGAGCCTGTGGGACCACGGCCTGCAGAGCTCAGCATCTCTTGTCTTTGGTTTATCCTTCATCGGATGTGGTTCTCTTTCCTTTTCATCTCTAGGAGAGGTGTTTTCCTTCCAGTCAGTCTGATGAAGCCCATTTCCTTAGATTCTGTCTAGATTTTGCCCCTATATCCTGCTCTGTGCATTCTGTCCTTGGTACAAAATAAGTGACCTAATGGAGGTAAGGGCTTCCCAAGTGGCACTCATGGTTAAAAAAAAAAAAAACCCGCCTGCCAATGCAGGAGACCTAAGAGACACAGGTTCGATCCCTAGGTTGGGAAGATCTGGAGAAGGGCATGGCAGCCCACTCCAGGATTCTTGCCTGGAGAATCCCATGGATAGAGAAGCCTGGTGGGCTGTAGCCCATACGGTTGCAAAGAGTCAGACATGACTGAAGTAACTGAGCACAATGGGAATAAACTTTGAAAAATAGAAGGTAAAATATTATTTGAAACAAGTCATCTTGTTTGCAGTGTTAAACCTACATGCATATCTGTGTTTTTGTCTTTTTGTAATTTGATTCCACTATCGCGGTCCATAGTTTTCCTGGTTAGTGTATGAATGTTTTCTGGAAGAGTTCTTTTTGTCTAATAAGAAAACCAAGAGGCCCAAAACTTTGACTAGACCTTTCTCCCTTTTCCCTCAGTTTAGCCTATTGAAGCACTAGTGGTAAAGAATCCACCTGCCAATGCAGGAGATGAAAGAGATGTGAGTTTGATCCCAGGGTCAGGAAGATCCCCTGGAGGAGGAAATGGCACCTCACTCCAGTATTCTTGCAGAGAGAATCCCATGGACAAAAGAGCCTGGTGGGCTACAGCCCATGGGGTCACAGAGACATGACTGAATGACTTAGCATACAACAATCCTGTTGAAAGAGAGCTGCTTGTTACTAGAGAGGACAAATTTGTGCTTGGGATGCTTATATGAAATTCACCTATGTGCATAAATTGTCATATAAAATAATCTGTCCCTCTAGAAAAGAAGGAGGAAGATAATGATGAGAAAGAAGAGTTTGAGGAGGAGCGGAGCCGGGAGGAGAAGAGGAGTGTCAAAGTGCACGCCATGGTGTCTGTGTTCCAGTTTATCATGAAACAGAGCTACATCTGTGCCCTCATCGCCATGATGGTGCGTATGCGCCAGAGTCCCGACTTCCGCTTAGATTCCACCCCACACCTTGCTCTGTCCCTGGGATAACGTTAGCGCTGGCGGGATGGTCGGTGCTCAAGCCCCGCTGGCTCCAAGCTCCACTGCCTCCTCCCACCAGTGCGACTTCATCTTCCTGATGTCTTGGCAGACAATGGCTGCTTCTGTTAATTTTTCATAGGATCTTTGTACTATAGATTTCAAAACCATGTCCTCCTCTATGCCACTTAGCCTGATTTTAAATATTAATACCTGTCTCTCAAATTAACCTATCAAATCAGACTGTCCCCTGTTTTTCGGATTTAAAAGGACATGTCGGTAGTTTTTCTATGTGGCTTTGAAGGTGTTCACAGTTAACAAAGGCCACTTTTATTTCTCTCAGATGATGAGGGTTATAGTCACATCTTGGATTTGAGTGAAACTATTACATTTGAACTGGAACAAATGCTTACCAGCCTGAGCACCAAACACTGTGAGTCCCCAAGAGCATTTTCCGGTTGTGACCATCTTCCCTGGAAGCTCCCCTCGGCAGCAGACTTTTAATCACAGCAGATCTCTTCTTTTTAGGGCAGTCCTAAGCAGCCGGGTCTGTTGGGATGATAGGCATCTTTATTCAAAAACACACAGTGCGAATATTCCATACCTTCAGATGATCCTAGAACTGCACACAAGAAAGAATGTGAAGCAGATTCTACCCCCCAACAACTGAGGGTCGTGTGTGACTGAGGCCTTAAAAATGAGAGAAGTTTAACAAAACGTTCCCAATTTGTTTTCCTCCCTTTTTCATCCAAACAGGAATAGTGTACAGGGAAAAAAAAAAATTCTCCTGGAATTATAATATCTGTGCAGATTACTCTCCTGGGTCATCGACACAAAAGTGGCAAGGTCAGATCTGAATTTCGTTCTGGGATAAAGGTATTAACTATTACTGACCTCTGGTGGCTCAGCGGTAAAAATCTGCCGGCAATGCAGGGGACCCGAGTTTGATCCCTAGCTTGGGAAGATCACCTGCAGAAGGGAATGACTACCCACCCTAGTATTCTTGCCTGGAAAATTCCATGGACAGAGGAGACTGGAGGGCTACAGTTCTTGGGGTCACAAAAAGTCAGATGCAACTGAGCGACTACCACTTTGATGGCACCATTTCCAAGGAATACTATTTTTCATGAAAATAATTCATGACTTAATAATGGCTCTCAGTTTCTCACTTAATTTTAATAAAAGCAGTTTTAATTTCCATTTTTAAATTTCTGTACGTTTTAAACAACAATTTTAAATAACTCTGTACTTTAAAAAACTAGCTTTGATTTAGGACACATTTGCAAGTTGCTGAGAGGAAGTATTTGTTCTGTGCTGACTTCATTCATTTATCTTATTTCTCTCAATACTTATCTGCTTTCCAGAAGCAAAACAGACATAAAACATTTCAGACTTTGCAATAACCCTTGAAATTCATGATAGTCAAGAATATGATTGAACTCAGCCTCAACTAGAAAATATTTTTTAAATACATTTGTGTATTTTTAATTGGAGGATAATTGCTTGACAGCATTGTATTAGTTTCTGCCATACGTCAACATGAGTCAGCCGTAGGTATGCATACGTTTCCTCCCTTCCGCACTTCCCACCCACCTCCCAGCCCATCCCACCCTTCTAGATTGTCACAGAGGCCTTTTCACAGAGATTTGGTATTGAAGATTATGGTAAAAGAGGATAGATTTCTTGAGGTTGATGATATTCATGAGCCTGACTTTCTAGAATGTTCTGGAAGCTGCCCTTTGAGATGTGTTCTAGGTCTGCCAGGGTTTGGTGTGACTGGAGGATGTCCTGCCCCATACAGGACAGAAGCTGAGGCTGGGCTCTCTGTTAGCCTGGCTTTACTACTGGGGTGCAGACACCTGACACCTCCTCCTGGCGATTCCCTGAGTCCTATCACGTTTGTCTTCCCGGTGGGTCAACTAAGGGGACCCTTGAAGCCAGCTCATCTGCTGACCCTGTGGTCCCACAGCCTCCATTTCTGAGCCCAGCTTGGCCACACTCACCCAGCACCTGGGAAAAATAGCCGATCCCAAGCTGATTTGGAAGAATGGAGGAGGAAGCACTTAGGGTTGCATTTCATCCAGCAAATCCAGTGAAAAGAAAGACATCTGGGCTGAAGGGCAAAGGGCGCAGAGTGAAGCCGTCCCCACCCTCGCTTGGCCCTCTTCCCTCCAGGAGGTTGAGGGCAGTGTCGGCTCACAGGGCAGCCTTGCTGCCTGCTTCGTCCCCTATGCAGCTGGGACGTTTCCCCCACAGTTTCACCATGATCCTCCCCACTAGTGTGAATGTCACTGAACTTTTCCTTGTAGACCACGTCTAACTCAGCAGAGTGGGGACTGTACCATATACTGACTGCCCCGCTTTCTCGCCCTTCCCCCCTGGAGGCCTGGAGCATCACCTACCACAGCTGGCTGACCTTCGTGCTGCTCATCTGGTCCTGCACCCTGTGGATGATCCGCAACCGGAGGAAGTATGCCATGATCAGCTCCCCCTTCATGGTCGTCTACGGAAACCTGCTGCTCATACTGCAGTACATATGGAGCTTCGAGCTCCCCGAGATTAAAAAGGTCCCGGGTTTCTTAGAAAAAAAGGAGCCAGGGGAGCTCGCCTCAAAGGTAAGTGGGCAGGGGTAAATGGGGCAGGCCATTCAGACAAAACAACGGTAATCAAAACAGTCATATCCAAGCAGGACTGTGCAAAAGTAGGTTCCAAGAATTCAATGCTCCTTGAAATCATTATTTTCTTTTCTCTTACCCTCAAGAAAACGTTAATATAAACGTGTGGGCACTTAGAAAAACTACCCCTTCAGCTTCCAGAAAAGAATGGGAGGATTCAGGGACTCTTTGCTGGGATGAAATGTTCTTTTTCCTCCATTTCTGTGGATTTCTTCAAAATAAGGAACACTGTAGACGTAACGGGGCTCATAGAAAAATACATCTTCCTCTTCTACTTGTGCTGAGGTCCCAGGCAGGAAGGAGACCCCTGGCCCACGTCAGTTTCTAGCGCAGGTGGTCCTGTGCCTCTTCCTGGAGCGTCCCAGGCAGGAAGGCACCCCTGGCACTGGACCACATGCCCGCGTCCTCAGGAAAGGAGATTTAAAAGCTGGCGACTTTCAGATGCAATGTAGTGGGTGCCTGACGGTCTTGAGTGGATGGGCTTATGCAGCGTGCTCCCTCTGAAGGGCAGAGAAGCATAGTTGTGGTTGAACATGCTTACACTTCAGAGGCGTGATGCTCTCATCCCTGTTGTCTCCTTCCAGATTCTGTTCACCATCACGTTCTGGCTGCTGCTGAGACAGCACCTCACAGAGCAGAAAGCTCTCCAAGAAAAGGAAGCTCTTCTCTCTGAGGTCAAAATCGGAAGTCAGGAAAATGAAGAAAAAGGTAATTAGTGCGTGCAGTATGACCGGAAGAAGGGCCCCAGAGGACATCCCTGGAGGCTCTGCCTCAGACCAGAAGGAGGCCAGGCGTGGATATGAGCGGATAGATGACCACATCCCAGGGCTGAATTCCTGCCCACATGGGCGTCCACTGGAGCTTCAAAGACCCTGGGTCATTTGATACACACAGAAGTGATCCCCAGTGCAGGGCATTCCCTGGGTCCTCCAAGGTCACAGCTTCTTGATTGTTAGTACCAAGAGAATGACTCAGATCTCCCAAATTCAAATCCTCTTGCCTTTTCAAAAACGAATGTACCACAAAGTCAAAAAAAAAAAAGGAAGATTATGTTTTGATGACAGCTTCTGTAGTTTTAGACCCCACTCCATGGGTCAAATGAGAGTCACTTGCTCCCTACCTGCGTGAATGTGCCAATAAATACAATAAAATTTAATACTCATAGAACAGCTTGGAGACCATTAGTGAGGCGTGTAGCACTGTCGGAAAAGGAAGCCGTAAATGTTCTCAGAGGCAGGGCCGGTAACCTTCAGATTAACCCTGTCAGGAGGAGAAAACCAACTCATCTTTTTCTTATAGTTTCTCATTTAGACCTAAGCATTCATTGTTTTTCAGCAACAAAAGTCTTTAAGGTTTGAATCTTGACTATTTGAGTTTGGATGTCTGTTAACACAGTGATTAAATTCACCAGTTACTTTATGTAAAGAACTGCCGGGGTCCAGCCCCGGTGGATCCAGGGAATTCAAAGGGTGGACGGCGTTGGCGTGAGAAAAACTTATTGATTGATATAAGATTAGATTAAGAAACTATAGTGTAGTAGGAAGATTAAGTGGAGGAAGAGGGCTGAATAGCTTGATTTACGCAGAAGACCAATAAAATTCCAGACAAGGAATTTGCACCATCTACGTTGGGCCACCAGCGCTCACTTAAATATCTAAGGGTGCCTCGCCTTAGGCTCCCTTTCGCCCGGGTCTTAACAGCCAGGGCAAGTAAGTAGACTTGGCGGGCCTCCGCGCCCCAGGTGGAAATTCAGCCTGAAATTAAAGAGCAGAGGGAGGGAAAGGGAGAGAAGAAGAGAGAGAGAGACACGGGGGAAACCAGTCCAGTGACTGGCTCCGGCTCCTATTGTTTAGAAGGCCTTATATACCTTTGATAAAACATGGAGATCAATGGGTAACACAAAGTTATGCAGCGTTAGCAGTCCAGACTCTTATCAAAACTAGGCTTTTCTCTCTGCATACCTAATTGTATACACAAGTCTTAGGTAATTTACATCATCTTCCAGCCAAAACGGCCAATTAACATTTTACAGCCTTTTTTCTGATAAGGGTTTGTCAACCAGAAGACATTTGTGTTGATCTTCCCAAGGTCTGGTGCCACTCTCAGAAAGCACTAAATAAAGTTACATTCTTACACAGCAAAGATACAGCAACTTATAACAAGTAGAGAGAGTACAGTGATTTACAGCAAAAGAGAAGCAATTAACTCAAAAGTCTAGTGTTGCTAACATCCAAACTACTATGTATCTTTTTCTACATCATGCTTACATTGAGTAACATCCTTCCAGGTGCCTAAAAGATAAAGAATATGGAGGCCTGACATCAGTCATTGAGTCAACAGTGAAAACCCTCCACCAATATAATTTTTAACTCTTTAGAAAAGGCTCTGTATCTTTGAGATGCTTTCAAGCTTTGTGCCTCTCGGGGTTGGGGGGCTGTAAGCAATTCACAAGCGGTAAGAGGTCTGGGGAACCTGTTAGGCAAGCTAGAGAGCAATCAGAAGGGGTTAACTGAAACATCCCTTTCAAATGCAGAAGACTAAAGCCCTGAATTGACTTTTTTCCAGAGAATATCAGAAAAGTGGAGAAGCAGAGCACAAAAGCCGGCAGATTCTTATTTTTTTGGGGGGGTGGATGCTCAGGAAATTCCAGGGGGAAAACCTGAGGTCTGATTAGCCTTGCCATCAGAGCTCTTGCCGCATGACCTTGTCACGGGTGGAATTCCTCACGCTGGCTCCCGGCAAAGAACAGTTCATTTAAGATCAACAGTTACTCTGACCTCTCACCCCACGTGCATTCCCCCTCACTCTGTGGATCTCCTGGTCATTTGAATAAGTTATTCAAATGATAGGTCACCTTAGGACCACAAAGATGAGTCCTACATGTTAGCATATTTTAAAGTAAGACCAAATAAGCTTTTACTTCCAATGCATAAAATTATTTTAAATTTAGTTAAATTATAATTAGTCCTGAAACCCAATTTAAATTATATGTGGCTTTGACTCAATTTTTTCATTCTATAAAATCATACTTTCTGGTTAACATTATTGCCAATAACCCAGATTCAATAAAAGACTGCTAGAGGCACACAGCAGTCAGAATCTGAAATTGTCAGAGTTAGTTCGGTTTGTGTCATTGTTGACTGTTTATTTCTCTTGATCCTACAGTAATTATAGCTATTGGACAATGCAAGTGAAATAGGTGTTATGAAAAGCTTGTATAAAAGTATTACAAAATGTGTTTCTTTTATGTTTCAGGAAGGTTAGGAAAGTGAACTATGATTAGTTCTATAGATTCTACCTTGTTTATTAGAACTGTCTAAAATTATTTTAAATCGTACGGTAATGCCTAAAGTGTGTGGCACCCACCTCACGTGGGTAAGAGCGTGTGGTTCTGGTCCAGGGACCAGCTCCTCGTAACAGCAGTGTCTTCTGTCTTGAAGATGGTGAACAGGGTGTACAGGTAGACAGCGAGGCTCAGGAGAAGGAGGAAGGAGAGGAGCCGAAGGAGGAGCAGCAGGAGCGGAGAGAGGACGAGGACGAGGAAGAGGCAGACGAGCAGGACGTGATGAAGGTGCTGGGGAACCTGGTGGTGGCCCTGTTCATCAAGTACTGGATCTACGTCTGCGGGGGGATGTTCTTCTTCGTCAGCTTCGAGGGTAAAATCGTGATGTACAAGATCATCTACATGGTACTCTTCCTCTTCTGTGTGGCCCTGTACCAGGTGGGTGCTTGTGGCCCCCGGCTTGCCATCCTTGCATCTGTCCAGGGGTGTGCCTGAGCTTCCTTCGGCGAGGCTCTGAGTTACTGTGACCTCACGAACACATCGTGTAAAGGGGTCGATGAAGAAAATTGGTTAGGGTGGCTTCCTTGTCTTGTACAGATGAAAGGATAAAGATGTGGTATATTTATACGATGTACTATTGCTTAACCGTAAAAAGAATGAAATAGTGCCGTTTGCAGCAACATGGATGGACCTAGAGATTATCATACTGGGTGAAGTAAATCAGACAGAGAAAGACAAATACCATAGGACATCACTGACAGGTGGAATCTAAAATACAGCACAAATTGACTTATTTCCAAAACAGAAACAGACCTACAGACATAGAGAACAGACTTATCATTAACCTAAAGGGAAAGTGGGAGTAGGGATAAAAATTGGAATTTGAGATTAGCGTATACACACTACTGTCTATAAAAGAGATAGACAAAGACCTACAGAATAACATAGGGAACTATACCCAGATTTTGTAATAACCTATAAACGAAAAGAATCTATCTATATATATTATATATATAATACCTATAGCTGAATCACTTTGCTATACACCTCAAACTTACACAACGTGCGTGCGTGCCAAGTTGCTTCAGTTGTGTCTGACTGTGACCCTAATGACTGTAGCCGCCATGCTCCTCTTTCTGTGGGATTCTCCAGGCAAGAATACTGGAGTGGGTTGCCATTTCCTTCTCCGGGGGATCTTCCTGATCCAGGGATCGAACCCAGGTCTCCTGTATTGGCAGACGGGTTCTTTACCATCTGAGCCCCAAGGGAAGTCCTCAGATTCCAATCTACATTATCCCAACTCTATGAGCAACACAGCCTCAAAAACTGAAAATGAACTTGACTCTGCTTTCAGACATGTGTGAATGGAATCGCCTGTTTTTGTTGAATGGAGCAGGTATTTTGGTGAGTGTTCCACTAACATGCTTTTTCCTGATTTGTTGTTCACCCTCTGACTCACAGGTGCACTATGAATGGTGGAGGAGGATTCTGAAGTACTTCTGGATGTCAGTGGTTATCTACACAATGCTGGTGCTTATCTTTATATACACATATCAGTTTGAAAACTTCCCAGGCTTGTGGCAAAACATGACTGGACTGAAAAAAGAAAAGTAAGTAACTGTGCTGGAGAGCAGGGTGGAAAGTGACCCACCGGGTGAAGTCGCCAGGGCGTGTTGTTCCAAACACCTTGCCAGGAAGGACGTTTTAGTAAAACCTGACGTCATCACTGGCTGTGAGTTCCTCCAGAACAGAACTCATTGGTCTTGGTTTTTTGGGCTTCTCATAACCTAGGCCTGAGCTTTTGACACATAATAGGTACTCAGTAAGAATTGACTGGACAGTAAATTCTCAGCCCCTTGTTAATGAAATGGCTTTTTCTAGTGTTTCATATGAAGCTCACCTGCCTGGCTCCTCACAGTCATGTGGTCTCCCTTCCTAACCAGAGGCTTGTAACACAGAGCATCAGCCTCCCTCCCTGATGGAGCCGGTGCTGAGATTCTAAGGAGTTGTTGTTCAGTTGCTCAGTTGTGTCTGACTCTTTGCAACCCACCTGGACTGCAGCACGCCAGGCTTCCCTGTCCTTCACCATCTCCCAGAGTTTCCTCAAACTCATGCCCATTGAATCGGTGATGCCATCCAACCATCTCATCCTCTCTCATCCCCTTCTCTTCCGGCTCTCAATCTTTCCCAGCCTCAAGGTCTTTTTCAGTGAGTTGGGGCTTCCCATCAGGTGGCCAGAGACTTGAAGCTTCAGCTTCAGCATCAGTCCTTTCCATGAATATTCAGGGATGATTTCCTTTAGTATTGACTGGTTTATCCCCTTGCTGTCCAAGGGACTCTCAAGGAGTGGTTGGCATGGAAACTAGCAGTGATGAGCTCTTTCTCATGCATGAAATAGACAGGACTCTAGCCTTTTCTACTCTGCTCCTCTAAACTTCCTAAATTCCTTTGGAAATCGAACCAGGACTGGGCATAGAGCCAAGTGTCCAGAGGAGGAAACATAGAGCTGAGCACCTTGCCTGAGCCAGACACTCTTGTGCACCTGAATATCACCTGGAAGCCAGAGGGAGTCTGAGTCCAGTGGAGTTTACATTCTAGGACAGAAGACAAACCAAAAAAACTACTTTATGTGAAATAAATTACAAACTGACACATCTGTGAAGGAAACAAAAACAAGCCAAGGTAGTGAACAATGGGGACACAGTAGTTAGAGATGGAGCAGGCAGGCCTCTCTGAGGAGGTGTCATTTTTAATTTTTTGGCTGCACCACTTGGCATGTGGATTCTTAGTTCCCTGACCCGCACGGATTTCCCATGCCCTCAGCAGTAAAAGTGCCGAGTCTTAACCACTGGACCACCAGGGAAGTCCCAGGAGATGTCATTTAAACTCTTGAAGAATAAGAAGGAGCTTGTCTTTAGAAAACTGGGTTGGGAGCTGAGAGGTGGAAGGAGATTCAGGAAAAGAGAACAGCAAATGCAAAGGGCCTGTGGCAGGACAGGGTTTGGTGAGTGTGCTGAACAGCAGGAAGGCTCACCTGCAGGGAGGGTGGAGGTCAGCCAGGCGCCTGGAGGTGCAGGGATCCTAGGTGATGATGGTTTGTGTCTCCTTCTCGGTGAAACATCAGGTCTTTAAAGCACCCTTGACTGGCAGAGAAAGCAGTGATGTGTGGGGGCAAGAATAGACACAGCCAAGTGGTCAGCCAGCAGTGGTGGGGGGGGAGGTCCTGTGATCGAGGATGGCGGCCTCACCTAGAGTAGGAGGCACTAGAGAGGAAACAAGAGCACAGATTCAGGAGATGAGGGTGAAGGGATGTGGATGAGACAGGAAAGTGTGTTGGGGGAGGGGATGTCCTGAATTAGGCATTTTGCACGAGGTGGACGGTTGTGCCAGGGAAGACCCGGGTGGGGAGGGGGCGAGAACAGCTTAGCTGCTTCAGGAACATGGGGAAATGGAGACTTCTGTCTTGAAAATGTTCAGTATGAAATCACCGAGAAATAGTCGAATTCCGGTGGACATTTGGGTGCAAGAGCCCACCGGGGAAACCGCCCTGTTTCACAGGCTGGAGGACCTTGGCCTGAAGCAGTTCACGGTGGCCGAGCTGTTCACGCGCATCTTCATCCCTACCTCCTTCCTCCTGGTCTGCATTCTGCACCTGCACTACTTCCACGACCGATTCCTGGAGCTCACCGACCTGAAGTCCATCCCCAGCAAGGAGGACAGCGCTGTCTATAGGTGAGTGCATGCAAGCTCAGCCAGACCCTCCCGTCCTCTCACTGAGAATCTCAACCTGTACTTGCCATGACAGTCAGCCTCTGAGTGGGAAAAAATGTGGAGTATTTGATCACACTTTATGAAACAGTAGGTAGTGCTTTGGGTTTCCTACGTGGTGCTTGTGGTAGAGACAGAAGTCTGATCCCTGGGTCAGGAAGATTCCCTGGAGTACGAAATGGGACCCCACTACAGTATCCTTGCCTGGAGAATCCCATGGACAGAGGAGCCTGGTGGGCTACAGTCCATGGGGTCGCAAAGAGTTGGACATGACTGATCAACTTAGCATGCACGCAGGTAGTGATTTATTACATTTCATGGGTGATCTTGACAGGCATGTGAGTTGGTCCAGAAGACCTGTGCAGACTGAGGTTCCTTTGCAGTGGCAATATGTCTTTTGTATCTGGGGTGGTGGGGTGTTTTTAGAACGTTTACAGAATCTGGCTAAATTCAGAGGGTGCGTTTTCTGTTGCACTGACAGGTAGTAAGGAAGTCTCTATGAGTGAAAGCGTAGTACAGAATTCTCCCGTTTTGGGAAGGAAGGACCTCAGCTGGAAGGTTCTGCCATCTGTGAGTAACCAGAGTAACATTTAAGGAAAGAGTGAGGGCAGTGTTTTCTGCCAGCAGTTCACTGTTGCTGTCTTCCATCAATAAATACTAATACAAAATGTTTCCAAGTAGCTGATGGGATCTGTCTCACCCTGGCCATGTGTGTGGAGCCACAGTCGGTCAGCACACATCCATAGGCCTGCTCCATCTCAGGAACATTACAGGCATTTGCCTAATGAGCCTTGATACAGATTTTCCTCTCTGCTTCACATAATAGGCTGTGATTCAGCTTCTGGAAAACCCTTGTTGCGTAGATGAGGGAGCAAAGTGCTGCCTTCAGAGGAACACAGACACCATAGGTGAAAATTCCTGATCCCCTTCTCAAGGGAAACAGTGAGTCCATGGAAAGAAGATGAAGCAGTAATTCATCAGGCACAGCTCATGAAACGTCAGACTGTGAACATTCTGCTGTGCTAGGGGGTGGTTGTTCTTCAGTTGCCCAGTCATGTCCGACTGTTTGCGCCCCCATGGACTGCAGCATACCAGGCTTCCTTCCTTCACTTTCTCCCAGAGTTTGCTCAACTCAGATGCATTGAAATGATACCATCCGATCATCTCATCCTCTGTCACCCCCTTCTCCTCCTACCCTCAATCTTTCCCAGCATCAGGGTCTTTACCAATGAGTCAGCTCTTCACATCAGGTGGCCAAAGTCTTGGAGCTTCAGCAGTCCTTCCAATGAATATTCAAGGTTGATTTCCCTTAAGATTGACTGGTGGAATTATGGAAAACTGAATGTGTTGAACAGGGTTTCCTTAAGTACATGAACGTGATTTAATTATGTGGCTTCTGAGAAAGGATAGCAGCCTCCTATCAAGAGGCGTCCTTCTGTTTTCCTCTACTGTCCAGCCAGCCCGTAACCCCCTCACCTGTCTGGACAGGACGGAGGCCCTGTGGTCTGGTCAGTCTGAGGCCATGGCTGGCCCTCCTCTGGGCAAGGCTCAGCCCCTAGCACCCCCTGAACTGTTACTTTTCCAAGAGAACGGAAACGGCGAGGCAAGAATGAGTAATGTCAGCAGTATGCATGGTTTCGGGTCATGGGATTTCATTTTTTGGTTCTGTGAAAAGAAGAGTTCAAAGGACTCATCCAAGTTTGGTATTTAGGGATTTCATGCAGGAGTTTCATATAAAAGTCCCCAGATTTCTACCTGGAGCATGGGGCATGTATCCCATCTTTTTCACAACTCTTTTCCATTGTAATGTTTTCCTTACTAGTGATTTTTAGTCCCTAGGACCCTAGTAAGTCAAAATGATGAAGAAAGAGGTCTTTTCAGAATTGGATTGACTGTCATGCCTTGCCTTCTCTGTTCTTTCCCCCTTAGTAGATGCTACACCAAAAAAAAAAAAATCCCAAATTGGGAATGATCAGTGCATTTTATTCCTTATATTGATTCTGGTCCTGTTGTTTCTATGAACAGCCAGCTATCCTTTGCCTGTTTTTTCTGTTGTTTGTGTGGTTTGTATCTGCCCTGTAGGCAAGTTTCATTTGTGTCTGAAGCAGAATTCATCATGTTGAGCCTTCTAGAATTTATAGTTAGCATTATGAAAAATTTTATGACAAATCTTATGAGAAATTATTATTATTTCTAGGTAGACATTGTCAGGAATATCATTTCCCTTATATATTGATAAAATAGATACTATAACATAATTACAACATAATTATTATGTAATAAACACTTAATAGCAAGATACTGAATGTCCATTCCTTATTTAAATATCTGTGACTGCCACATGTCAGTAATTTGTTTTTTTTAATATAAATTTATTTATTTTAATTGGAGGCTAATTACTTTACAGTATTGTATTGGTTTTGCCATACATCAACATGAATCCGCCACGGGTATAAACGTGTTCCCCATCCTGAACCCCCCTCCCACCTCCCTCCCCGTACCATCCCTCTGGGTCATCCCAGTGCACCAGCCAAGCATCCTGTATCACGCATCGAACCTGGACTGGCAATCCTTTCCACATACGATATTATACATGTTTCAATGCCATTCTCCCGTATCATCCCACCCTCTCCCTCTCCCACAGAGTCCAAAAGACTGTTCTATACATCTGTATCTCTTTTGTTATCTTGCATGCAGGGTTATCGTTCTTTCTAAATTCCATATATATGCATTAGTATACTATATTGGTGTTTTTCTTTCTGGCTTACTTCACTCTGTATAATAGGCTCCAATTTCATCCACCTCATTAGAACTGATTCAAATGTATTCTTTTTAATGGCTGAGTAATACTCCATTGTGTATATGTACCACAGCTTTCTTATCCATTCATCTGCTGATGGACATCTAGGTTGCTTCCATGTCCTGGCTATTATAAACAGTGCTGCGATGAACATTGGGGTACACATGTCTCTTTCAGTTCTGGTTTCCTCGGTGTATATGACCAGCAGTGGGATTGCTGGGTTGTAATAATTTGTTTTAGAATGTACTATGACACGTACAGAAATAGAATGACTTTTTAAAATTTTAACTTTAGAAAAACCTCAGAAAACAGTATCTTGAATACAGATACTCAAAGGATTTCATGTTTTTTAATTCTGGAGAAGGACCAAGAATTAATATTTTACGTGGTATTTTATTTGATAAGTGCACTCTGGACATTTAAACCTTTACAGGTCTCTGACCAGATGTGTGATTCTTTGGAGGAGGGAGGGAGGAAGAGGCTGTTGCTGTCAAGTGTTTCAAACCTGACTCTTGTCTGACTTCACGGTGCTGCCGAGCCTCGCTGTCTGGACACTGCGGTGCATGAAAGGTGTTGTTGACACACCTGGTGATGCAGAGCTTGCAGGACACAGTCAGCTCCTTCTCTCTGGCTAACACTCTCCTCTTTCTCTCTCCGACTGTCTCCCCGCTGCCGCCTTGTGCTTCCTGCGTAGCCATGCCAAGGTCAATGGGCGTGTGTATCTGATAATAAATAGGTGGGTACTTCAACGTTTTCTCTCTTGGCTCCTATTTTAAATGGTCTCTGGGGGTGTTAAGCACTTTATTAGCTTGTAAATGAAACTGACATCATCAGACAGTGGACATGGCCTCCAGGTACGCTATGGATGTCTTTTGCAAACCCAACCATTCGGTGTTTGGACTGAATGGTGCTGCTGAGTGGACTGAGAGGTGGCCGAGGGTCTTCAGCTGGCACTCGGCATTGGTCACCCTTTGGTAGAATTAGTCCTGGGCTTGCCTGCAAGCCCATGTCCCTCCTGAACACGTAATCAAGAGCTCAGCTCAAGAACCAGCTGCTCCACAAACCACCCATCTCTGCCGAGTCCCTGCTGAGCGTACCGGCCCTTCCTCTGAGTTCCTGGAGCACTTTCTCTTTGCTGCCGCCTCCTGACACTGGCCTTCAGCCCCATCTGCCTGCCTGTCTTATCTCCCCTGCCCACCACCTCCGCCCCTCAGGCCCTGGGTCCCTTGTACAATCCACCGCAGGGCCAACATCTCACCTACTGTGGGAGTTTAACCACTAGTGGGTATTCCTGAATGAATATCAACAACAATCTATGGTTAAGAGAAAATTAAAATACCAATTTCTTCAAGTATATATCTACTTAAAAGAGCATCATATAGAAGGATGGTATTTTTCATGACAGATTTCACAATATATTTGCCTTCTGCCAAAAAAAAAAAAAAAAAAAGCCAAGTTGGGGAGCGTGCCTTAGATGCTCATCACCCAGGTGGGGAGATAACACATGCTCATAACCACAGGTAACAAAGGGTGAGCTCTGACACCTGCTGTGTGTGGAGTTATCCTTAAGTGCCCAAAAGAGAAGAGTCTTCAGGTCTAATTCACCAAAGCTCTTCTTACTTTATTGAGAGAATTAAAATATCCACTCCCATAACTTCACATCTTAAGTAATCAAGTCAGTAATTCAGGTAGTAGAAGCATGTATTTTGCAATAAATCCACTTAACAAAATAACTCTTGGAAAGATTTGTAGGTTTTCTACTCCACTGTCTTTCCTCTTAAGAGGAATGCTGAGGCTGATAACCAAGTAGCAGACCTGAGGAGGCAGAACGTCTAGAAAGAGGTGTAAAAACTTCGTGCATCTCTGTGGAGATCTCTATGGAAGAGGAATGAGGTCGGGTGGGCCCCCTTTGGGGCTGGTTTTGGAGGCAACCTGAGAGAGAAATGCCAACCTCAAGTTTTTAGCTGCCAGCTAGAGAAGTAAGCTCCAGACTTGAAGCATAAATCTTGAGCAGCCATATCAGTCTTATCCCTCCTAACATAAAGAACCACACTATATCTGTCTCTCTCTCCCTCTGTGTTTCTGATAAAGTCTTGACCATGTGCTTTAAGAGGAGGTGGCTGGGGTGCCCAAGGGGCAGAAGTGGTTTGTTGGGCTGTGACAACTGATACACTCAGCCCTCCATATCTGTGGTTTCTGCATCCATGGATTCAACCAAAAACATTTTTTTATAAAAATCCAGAAAGTTCCCCAAAGCAAACTTGAATTTGCTGTGTGCGAGTTACTATTTCCATGGCATTCAAATAGTATTAGGTATTACAAGCCATCTAGAGATCATTTAAAATATACAGGAGGGTGTGCACAGGTTACAAGCAAATACTATAGCATCTTATACAAGGGACTTGAGCATCCGTGGGTATTGGTGTCCGTAGGGGTCCTAGAACCAATGTGCCAAGGATGCTGATGGTAGAGTTGGCTCGCTGCATTCCTCTTGAGGAAAAACATATGCCCATCAACCCTGAACTGACTCAGGAGTTCTCAGACCTAGATGCAGTCATCTAAAATGATTAAAAACTTGAAGCATTCCACCATTAGCTCAGTCTTCTTTCCAGTGAATTTTCATTTTTGTCTGAATGCCCACATTTTAAGAAAAGTCAGAGCTGTGCCCCAGGGAGCACTCGCCCTAACAAACCCTCTCTTCCTGCACAGTGTGCTTCGGAAAGGCTGCATGTGAAGTGTGTCCAGTTTTGAAGGGACTTCTCTTGATTAGAATGATACGGTGAACCTTCTTGAGTAAATAAGCTTTCTTTCTCCCCAAATTTATTTTTGTATGCTCAGTGCTGTTTAATAAGGAGAATACTGTGTTTGTAAATGGGAGTTCCAATGAAAGAGGGGACATACCTATAACCAACTTCTGAGTCAATCACAATTTAGACTTGACCTTATAAGATGTGAGGTAGGGCTGTGTTAAGGACAGTGGCTGACTGATAAAATTCTGATGGTGTGAAAAATTGCAGGAAGTTCCAACTGAATTTGTAAACAGACTGATTTGGAATATTTTAACAGGAGCAATGTTAGTTCTCCTACATATACACAAACCAGGGCCATTACACCTGTTCCTGTGTACATGTGTAACTGAATCCCATTGTTATAATTAACACATAGTAGATCAGCACATAGTAGATATTTCCATAAAATTTTTAAAAAATAAAAGACAGAGTAAGGAGCTTTGCCTCTTCCCCTTGTTAGTAAGATGTCTAGTTTAGGCTTGAATCTAAATCTTTTTGATTCCAAAGAGCATGCTTTTAACATTGTTCCGGATTGTCCCAGAAAAATGCTATGAGAAAAACGAAAGCACGATGAAAGGATTCATATAGTTTCTTTTAAAGTAGAAACTCCAACCATGCATTGAAAATACTTTCATCCAGAGGCATTTTACGTACACAGATTTTCTCAGATGAATTATCTAGCTTAAGAAAATGAGCAAGTACATACAAGTAGAAAATAATGTTGTGGAAATCTGGCTATAATGTGGATTATCAAAGCCAAACAGAAAGGTGAATTTTTTTTCAATCATATGATTTAATTAATTAATTTATATTTTGAAGTATAGTTGTGTTACAGTGTTGTGTTACTTTCTGCTGTGCAACAACGTGAGTCAGCTGTATATACGCATATATCCAAAAGAGAAGGAAAAAAAAATAAGCAAGTACATGTCAGCACACTTTCTCAGAACATTCTTTGTTCACTAAATTAGCAATTCGTTTCTGACATTCTGTGATCTACCTGCTTGACATCGCTAAAAGGAATTGTTTTTGAAGGAGGACCTCTCTGAAAGTCCAAGGGCAATGCATAATCTTGACCACAGTTCTCCAATATCACAAGTGTTTTAAATGCAAAACCAACAAGTTGCATATGAGCTTAGATTTTTATCTAGCCGAACTTCTTCATTTTGTTAAAAAAAAAGTAAAATTCCAGAGACATGAAATTGTCTCAGAGTCAATTACAGATATCACAGATATAATATTACAGATAAAACTCACAGTATTACAGATATGATAACATCATTAAGTGTCTGTCTTGTGACAGTCAGGCTGAAATGAATAAATTATTGCAAATGAGAAGGACTACCTAATGTCTACTTTATTGCCCACAAACATTCCTTCAAACATTCATTTGAATATGAATAAAAAGATATACTCTTTAAAAACTGAGGAGCAAGATCATACTCATTACTATTCGCTGTGAACTAAGCTGGACCCTAAAGAGCTGCTGAGCTCCCTAAGGCTGCAGCCCCCTCAGCCAGGCTCCCGCACTCTCCTCAGGAGATCTGGTCCCGAAGCTCACCTGGTGCCCGAGGATGAGGTTGTGATACAGGCTTCTTACCCTCAGAAGCATTTGCATCCACCGCATACGCTTCAAATGGCCACAGGATGAGATTGGTCCATGCAAAAGTTGACTGACATTACACGTTATTTAAGAATTAAAAAAAAAAAAATCCCTCCTTAAACTGTGAGTGACTTGATTCCTGGGGGATGGTTTGCTGTGTTTCTAAGAAAGCATGACCTGACTTGCCTCAGCAGTCTCTGCGTCCTGCCCTTCACCACTGCAGCACCGTCCATTCTCAGATCAGCTGCCCAGCTCAGGGCTCCCAGTCAAAGCACGCTGTGGCCGCCATCCTGGAATGCACATGGCGTTAGGGCCCCTGCACCCGGCATACAGGAATGCGATCGTAGATGACTATAGCATGATGTGTGATCTCTGACTCTCCTTATAACTCTTCTGTTCTCATCTCCTTTTTTTTCCCTTTCTATTTTCATTACTTTGAGCAGCATCAAGAAAAAATTACCAATCCACCACAATGAGTAAGTCCCCCTGTGAAGCCATGAAATGCTTGCTCTACACGATGCCATTTCATGCTTCTCCATCCTAAACTCTGACCATTTTCTCCTGCGGGAAAAAATGTCAAGTTTAGGTGTTGATAGTTCTCATGACTGACTCATCACTAGAACCTGAATTGGAAGAGCTCACCAAACCTGAGTTTACAGTTGATTTTTTAGAAAGAGCTTTAAAAAATAAAAAGCAACCGGATGCTAACAAGCCCACATGCCAGGCTGTGTAGTGACTTCCATTTTGTTCATCTTCCTCCACATGCCCCTCACTCTCAGCTCCCAATGCCCTTCCCTCCCTGATTTGTCTGCTCTCTGCCGACAGGCTGGCCCACCCTGAGGGAAGCCTTCCAGACCTTGCCATGATGAAGCTGACTGCCAGCCTGGAGGTGGCAGAGGTCAAGCAGCTGGCTGGGCCTGGGGAGGAGATGCCAGGGGGATGCCCTGCAAAAGCCAAGAAGGGTGAGCCTGGCAGGGACAGCGAGGACGAGGATGAGGATGAGGACGAGGAGGATGAAGAGGAGGAGGAGACGTCAGGTAAGCCGCCCGTCCAGGAGCTGCTCGGATGCTGGCTCACAGGTGGAGGAAACCAACCACTGACTTGCTCCAAGTGAATCAAACATATACTCATTATATAAGTATATAATAAAATCTATACTCAATATATGCTCAAGTATATACTTGACCCTGGCAGTGAGCTAGAAACTGGGCGAACAAGCCGTACACACCAGGCCTCCACTCATAGCTGCACACATGCCCTGCCTTGCAGATCAGAGGGACAAGGGACCCATCAGTACAGGCCAGACCTCCACTCACAGTCGCACGCCCTGCCTTGCAGATCTGAGGAACAAGTGGCACTTGGTGATCGACCGCCTCACGGTGCTGCTGCTGCGATTCCTGGAGGGCTTCCACCAGCTTCAGACATTCCTGTGGTGGATCCTGGAGCTGCACATCGTCAAGATTGTGTCCTCCTACATCATCTGGGTGTCCGTGAAGGAGGCAAGTGATGCTGTTCCGTCTTTAGGCCAGACCCAGCCAGGCATCTGCTCCAGCTGGAGCCTCGGGCCGCTTAGACTTAAGGTCCCCACGCTGAGCACGGGTGGGTCAGAGATGGACGCTGACTCACGGATGTGGCTGTGCGCCATGTGCCCACCCAGCGTGGATATGTCTGAATTCTGCACAGCTGGAGGGCACCGCTCAGGCGTTTTCTCTCCCAGGAGAGGTTCCTGAAGTTCCAGGTTGGGCCGAGGACCCCCTGGGTGTCCCAGAAGCCTGTTCACCTCTGTAGTTTCAACTGCAACATTACTTAACATCACCTGGTTGTACACCTGTCTGCTTACTAGCTGTATATCTTAACACCCACAACCATTTCTCGTACATATGAGGACCCCAGCCAGCCTTTGCTCAGCTCAGAGGAACTGAATCAGTCAAGTTGCCTAAAAACATCTAGGTTTTTAGATATTGTGCCATGTGACATATTCTTGTTCCCATTTCCAATTTTGTGTTCTCAGGTGTCTCTGTTCAACTACGTGTTTCTGATTTCCTGGGCTTTTGCTCTGCCGTATGCTAAGCTCCGCCGTCTGGCCTCCAGTGTCTGCACCGTCTGGACATGTGTGATCATTGTCTGTAAGATGCTGTACCAGCTGCAGACCATCAAGCCTGAGAACTTCTCTGTGAACTGTTCGTTGGTGAGCCTCGGAGACTGAGGGTCTCCTTGCCTGGCCTTCAGGGAAGGGAGGCACACCTTGGGGGACCCAAGTCCCCCAGCCCTCGCCGTCAGGCCTTCATTGGCTCAGTGAGTCGGAGGTGTCCTGGCCCCATCTCTCCTGATGCTGATTCCCCCTGAAGTGGGTCCTCCCTCCCCACCCCTGTGTCCCTTTGCTCGAACTCAAGGGAGGCTAGTCTGAACTCTCCTGACTGCGGGGCCATCTCTTAATCCTTTCTCTTTTCTTTTCAGCCAAATGAAAACCAGACGAACATCCCCCTGCACCAGCTGAACAAGTCTCTGCTCTACAGCGCACCCATTGACCCCACAGAATGGGTGGGCCTCAGGAAGTCGTCTCCTCTACTTGTCTACCTGAGGGTAAGACTTCCTCATCCTTAGCACTGCCTCTGCCAAGTTCATGTCTGCAGCCCCTTCCCTGGAGACCACTCACCTCACCTTTGAGAACAGCCTCATCCTCTTACGTGGGGTTTGCAGTCACCTCCAAAACATACGACTGAGTATTAAAATCAGTATTGAATTGTGCTGAAAAGAAATCAACTGAGTAATTTGAGATTCTTTGAATAGAGTATGACAGATATATTCACTGGAATGTTACAAAACCACTCAAAGGCAGATTGATAATATTATCAGACACTGAAAGATATCCAAAATATATTGTAATGTTGAAAAAAAAAGCAAACTTCAAAACAGGATACATAGAATGATGTCTTGTAGGCACAAAGAAAAAATATTGAGTAAATTACAACAAATGGTGGTAATTATTTCTGAGAAGTAAGTGTAGCATGACAAGAAATGTTTGCTGTCTAAATTCTACAGATTTTAATCAATGGCATCTATTATGCTTAGAAGTAGCCACATATAAAGAGTGTGTCTTTGAAAAATGAATTCTGATTGCAAATAGTTGTAACAAACATAAGGAAAGCAATATAGTTCAGATTATTCACACGTTACTGTGATGGATAGTTTGAACATTTTATTTTGATGGATTATGCTGATGATGTAATTAAAGCCTTTGTACTTAACTCCTGGAATCTGGAAGTGTACTAAGCATCTCCTCTTTCTTGGTGTAGCTTCCTGGTGTTTTCTCATGTGAACAATATTGTTTGTAACATACAAATGATGTCTACCATTAAGAGCTGTTACAAGGATAAAACCAACTCATATTTGAAAGGGGTGATTAGAATAGTGGCTGGCACATAAATGTTACCTATTTTATGTTATTATTTTGTAGTATGATTAGCATATTTTTTACTCTACTGCTCTCTCTAGCCAGCTTTCAGAGATATTGTGTTCAAAAACTTGCTAAGTTGAGCCTAGTCTGCAGCTCACTCTGTTTCCTGGGGTCCCTGCAGGATGCTGTGTAAGGGTTTCTCACATTTAGTTGCAAAGAAGGCTGGACGACCCTTCTGAGTGGACCCAGCTGTCTGGTTCGGTGGTACTTTTTCTGGATCTGGTGTAACCATCGCCATTCATTGGTGTAGAGGTTCTAAATCCTGTTATCATGAAAATTAACCTGATTTGCAAACTGGAGATGACTCCACCCTTGTTACCACAAAACAGGGAAAATGAGCATTAAAGACAAGACTGTTTCATGGATGAGGGATCTGATCATACACTGTCCCTTTAGACACCCACAGTGAAATGAGATGGCTTTTTGAGGAGACTGTAAATGACCAGGTGGCATCATGTTTTCTAGAACAACCTGCTGATGCTGGCCATCCTGGCCTTCGAGGTCACCATCTACCGCCATCAGGAGTACTACCGTGGTCGGAACAACCTCTCAACCCCCGTGTCTAAAACCATCTTCCACAACATCACAAGACTCCAGCTGGATGATGGACTTGTTAACTGTGCCAAGTATTTCATCAATTACTTCTTCTACAAGTTTGGTCTGGAGGTGAGTTTCCTTGCTGACCTGTTCTCTTTTCTCTGAAAACTCCAGCAGCTGCTTTCAGCCAGGTGGCCACTAGGGCTCTGTGGCATGTCTCATGCCCTGATTTCCGTCTCCTTGGGATCTGAGGGGGTGGGGGGAGCTTCCATGGCAGGGTCCCCTGGCCTGGTGGAGAGTTTCCAGGACTCGGTGCCTGTCCCCTGCTCTGCAGCCGTGGACATGGCTTCTCAGGATGCCCAGTCTTACAGATGCCTGGGTGTCTGTTTAGTGCCTTCTGAATGTATGACCTCAGCCAGAGCACACTGTTTTGACCTGAATAGTGTGGGAGGCCTGCCTTCAGTACTTGGAAGAGTGATTCTTATTGATGGCCACCTGGTCAGCCTCCTGTCTTCATGATGAAAACACACTGCAGAGGCAGAGCAGGTGAAGAACTCATCCAGGGTCTGGGCCCAGGAACGCGGGTCTCCACCGCCCCTGGGGGCTGCCCGCCAATGCCACTCCCCTTCCCTGTAAAGCCGACTTTCTGCCTCTTTCATCCTCACGCAGACCTGTTTCCTCATGTCAGTTAATGTGATCGGCCAGCGCATGGACTTCTACGCCATGATTCACGCCTGCTGGCTGATTGCCGTCCTGTACCGGCGCAGGAGGAAGGCCATCGCCGAGATCTGGCCCAAGTACTGCTGCTTCCTGGCTTGCATCATCACCTTCCAGTATTTCATCTGCATCGGCATCCCCCCTGCCCCCTGTCGAGGTGAGTCCCCCCAACCACTGGCACCGGGAGGCAGGAGCTCAACAGCATGAGGGGCTCCCTGACCGGCTCCTCCCATCTCACACCCCGCAGACTACCCTTGGAGGTTCAAGGGCGCCAGCTTCAATGACAACATCGTCAAGTGGCTGTACTTCCCTGACTTCATCGTTCGACCCAACCCTGTGTTCCTTGTGTGTAAGTGGGGTGCTGGGGTCCCGCCTGCTCATCTTTCCCATGGTGGTGCACTCCTGCAACCCCCCCAACACACCCCTGCACATACAGTCCAGACAGGCTGACTTCCACACATCACCATCACCAGCCACTAGCGGCTCCTGCCGGCTCTGTTTTGTCTACAGAGTTAATACCATGTTAGCATTCCAAACACTTTTTTCACTTTAGTAATTTTATCTTCTGCCACACACCCCCACTATCCAGCCCCACATACCTGTATGCACCTACCTTCTAGGAGAGAGGCTGCGGGGGGCAGGCCCGATCCTGGGGAAAGCGGTTGCTTCTTGCTGCCACCGCAGACATAGACCTACAAACTGGAAAGGGTAGCTGGAAGGATGAGGCCAGACCACAGATGCTTCTGTTCCGCTAGATGATTTCATGCTACTCCTGTGTGCCTCGCTGCAACGGCAGATCTTTGAGGACGAGAATAAGGCTGCTGTACGGATCGTGGCGGGCGACAACGTGGAGATCTGCATGAACCTGGATGCGGCCTCATTCAGCCAGCACAATCCTGTGCCCGACTTCATCCACTGCAGGTAACGTGGCTGCCCACGGGCAGCCCCTGGGAAGGTGCGACCCCCAAGCCCATGCCTCCAGCTCCCCTACCTTTCCTGGGCGCTGACCCGCTGATTACACCATGAAGCCAAGAATCCCGGGGCCAGACGGCTGGAGGCCAAACCTTCTTGTTATCCTCCGTCCTCCATGGACATGCTCAGGGCAGTTCTGGGGAACAGATGCCCCTGAACCCTAGGACAGCCAGGGCCTCAAGAGCTCCCAGGAGCCCTGGAGGTCCTCCCGGTGTTGCCATGTTGTTCCCACAGGCTTGGTTTTATGATTTCTGAACCCAAAGCAGGTCAGGCTGAAGAGTGAGGGCCGGGGCTCCCTCAGGAGGATTCACAGCTGCAGGCAGGGAAGGGAAATGGATGGAAGGCACATGATACACAAACACGTGTGCACGAGCACACACACACTCACACTCAAACATGCCAGCAGCCTAGTTCCGCCGACTTTAAGTCACACACATTGGGAGGACTGTAGGCGTTCAGATCCCACAGCAGGACTGAATCACTGACGTTACCTGTGTGACCGTGGAATGCTGAGAAACACCCACATCTTATGCACTCTCCAGTGTGTGTGACATCAAGGATGAGTGAAACATAGTTTAAAGAAAAATCATGGAACTCTTCAGAAGTGTTGAGTATTTTAGTCTAAGAAGAGTATAGTCCAAAAGTCCACGTCTGTGACAGTGTTCTTCTCAGTTCAGTTCAGTTGCTCAGTCATGTCCGTCTCTTTGCAACCCCAGTGGACTGCAGCACACCAGGGTTCCCTGTGCATCACCAACTCCATCACCCTGTCCATCACCAGCATTCTTCTGGGGACCATTTACTCCCTAACCACACTGAAAACAATGTAGCATGTATTTTATCAGAGATGACTTAAGAACTCCCACAAAATAACAACTCAGTTATCAGGTATCTGATGCACAATTGGTGCTTCTGTGCTTCTCCCCAAACTTGGGAAGAAAAACAACCAAAGCAAAGCCTCCATAGCCTAGAGACTCTGAGCAAATGAATCCAGATGGGTCATGGCTTGTAGGCACGACGTCTGTCAGCCGATACCCAGCTGGGGAAGCTCCCGGAGCTCCACCACTGGGGGATGATGGGGCCCGAGCATCTGCCTGTCTGCAGAGTGAGGAGTGGCCCCACAGAAGGGGCCTTGGCTCAGCCCAGGAAGGTGCAGGGAGAATGCTGACAGAGCCTGTGAGCTCCATGTCGATGTGTAAAAAAGTGAAAGTGGTAGTCACTCAGTCGTGTCTGACTCTTCAGGTACTAGGCAGAGAGCATTGCTGCTTGTGGGAAGTTTGACCCCAGTTTGATGATAATAAAAGTGCACATGGCGTTTTCACAAAGTACTGCTCTGTCCATCACTAACTGGATGAGGATTGCATGTGGACCAGCTGGTGATCAGAGCACCCTGTCTAGCCTGTGCCTCCAGGCCAAGTCAGGAGGAGGATGTGTGAACACGTTCCCTTCCTCGACTAGACTCTCCCGACTTGGTCTGTGCTGCAGTCTGTGTTGTCTCTTGGTTTTGCTGTCCAGGTCGTACCTGGACATGTCCAAGGTGGTCATCTTCAGCTACCTCTTCTGGTTCGTGCTCACTATCATCTTCATCACCGGGACGACCCGCATCAGCATCTTTTGCATGGGCTACCTGGTGGCCTGCTTCTACTTCCTGCTCTTCGGGGGCGACTTGCTGCTGAAACCCATCAAGAGCATCCTGCGCTACTGGGACTGGCTGATCGCTTACAATGTCTTCGTGATCACGATGAAAAACATACTGTCGGTAAGTGGCTCGTGCCATGTAACACATTTGCGGTCCCAGTGAAGAGCAAACAACCCATTCAGTGGTTACTGAAAGCCCTCAGCCCCTCATGCTGCTCTCTTAAAAGCCCCGAATAGGATGCTGGCAAACTCAGAATTGGAGTGACTGTTTATTACTCTTTGTTTTGCTGTTTTAAGCAGAATCCTTTTTGCTCACGTCCACCCTCTCAAGGACAAGAGGATATGTATTTGTAGAAAAAAAAAACCTCTAAAATGTATTTTTTCAATTAAAATCGATCCCTTCTGAGGAATGATTGGATATCACTCCAGGACAGGCTGCACGTGGCCCTTTATGAGTTGAAATAGTCATGTGATGTCTTCACAAATTATATCCTGTTGGCTGGAACCGACTCTCTTACTGGGAAAACTCTGTGCAAGTATAAATATTGATAGAATAGTCAAGATTTTCCTTGACACCATGTCGGGTACAGATGGGAGGGACAGGCCCCCAAAGGTGCAGGTGTTTTATGGTGCCCTGATGCGCGGGTGGACACGGGAGCTTCATGGCTGTGCTAAGCACTGGTATCTTGACTTTAAAACAGCTAAGATAGTTCAGGGTTGAGACCAACACCTCCTGTCCACAGAACGAGGCTGATTCTCTGTTAAATTTCCACCTTGCAGGCCACGGTGTGGCTCGTCCCTGGTAGATAAACTGCCCATGCATCATCCCAGAGTCATGTGAAATCTTTTAGGCCACAAAGCTACCTTTCAAGCTATTTATTGTGTCAAGAAATTAAACAGTGACCTTTCAGGATCTGAAGGAGTTAATCCACCTCTAGCTCTGATTAAAACTCAATCCCAGGGCCTGCCCCTCATGGCTGTAACTGACAGAGTGTTAGAAGAACAGTGGTGGAATGGGGTGGGAGGTGAGAAGTAGTTTCTAGAAGGAGGGTATATACATTTACCTATGGCTGATTCATGTTGATGTATGACAGAAACCAACACGATATTGTAAAGCAATTATCCTCCAATTTAAAAATTAATTAAAATAAAAATAAAAGAATGGCTGCCTACCTCTCCCCTTCCTAACACTTAAAGATGAACTCGCCAGGCAGTTCTACTGGAAAGCATTTGACTTTGGGTCGGGGGAGGCATGTGCATTGCTGTGTTTAGAGCTCTGGTGAAGCCAAGTCTATGTAACCATAAGTGTGTATTTGAAGAATTTATTTTTTCTCCAGTCCATGAGAATGGTAAGTTTCTAATTGGTAGTAAAAGTGAATTTTATTCCTCAGTTGGACTCCAGCAGCGCATGTTTGCCTGTGGGGTGGTGTTGAGAGTTGTCGAGCGGGGGTGAGGCAGGACAGGAGGTCACTGTTTCTCCTGAAGTCAGTCCGATGGGCTGAAACTGGCACCTAGGAGCTGATCCCTCCCGACAGCTGTTCCTGGAGAGGGTGTGACTGTGGAATCCACTCATTCATTCATTTATTCTGCAAACCCGGGTTTCAGACCTGGTCTTCACTTTGCTTTTTTGCTGTTTAGTTGCCCAGTCGTGTCCATCTCTTTGAGACCCTGTGGACAGCAGCACATCAGGCTTCTCTGTCCTTCACCATCTCCCAGAGTTTGCTCAAACTCATGTCCACTGAGTCAGTGATGCCATCCAACCATCTCATCATCTGCTGTCCCCTTCTTCTCCCGCCTTCAGTCTTTCCCAGCAGCAGGGTCTTTTCCAATGAATTGGCTGTTCACATCAGGTGGTCAAAGTATTGGAGCTTCAGCTTCAGCATCTGTACTTCCAATGAATATTCAGGGTTGATTTCCTTTAGGATGGACTGGTTTGATCTCCTTACTGTCCAAGAGAATCTCAAGAGTCTTCTTCAGCACCACAGTTCAAAAGCATCAATACTTCAGTGCTCAGCCTTCTTTATGGTCCAGCTCTCACATCCGTACATGACTCCTGGAATAATCATAACTTTGACTATATGGACCTTTGTCAGCAAAGTGATGTCTCTGTTTTTTAATATGCTGTCTAGGTTTGTCTCTGCCCAAATCTGAGTCCTGTGCTCACCCATTGGCTATCACAGAGTCAGGCTTGTTCCTATGATGCTCTAAGTATCCTGTTTGAAAAGAGAAGCACTTCCCAGTGCAGAGAGCACAATGCTGAGGCTTCTCCACTTTGCTGCTCAGGTTTAACTCCCAGAAGTGAAGCATGAAGCGCTTTATTGAGTGGCACTGGATTTTAGGAGCCATCAGAGCACTGAGCCGCAGGAAATTCCTGTACATGTTGGGAGTGCAAGACATCAACCTTATTTTCTGGGTACAGAGTCTCAGGATATGCATTTCCCATTTGTTTTTCAGATAGGAGCGTGTGGCTATATTGAAAAATTGGTTCAAAATAGTTGCTGGTTGATCCAAGCATTCAGCCTGGCCTGTACAGTCAAGGGCTACAAAATGCGTGAGTATGAAAAGCAGATTTGGGAACGGAGGGACACAGAAGGGAGGGCAGAGGTAGAGTTTTAATTTAAATATCTGGGCCAAAGCCCCTGAAGGTAGGAGATGAAGGGACACCCAACTCAGTGTCTTCAAGGAGCTGTGGGCTGATGCTGCCAGGCTATCTGTGGTCAGAACACCCCACCCTCAAGATAATCTTTGATCTTCGACAAATGTCCCGTCCCCCTCCCCAAGCAGGTCTTTAGCAACTCCCTGCACTTCCTGTATTTATGATGGGAAGGGTCACAGATGCCCACGCACATCTGTGGCTGCTGTAGTGGGCATCTTGGTCATCAGAGGAGCTCTACCTGCAGACCCCACACCGTGAAGCTCAGAGAGACCCCACCGGGTGGAGAGCTGGGAGGAGTAACAGGGTGTCTGCAGTTAGACTCCCTCCCTGCTGGAGGGGGGACTCCCATTCCCACCCTGTGCCTCTTGCGTCAGAACCCTGGACAGCACCGCTGTCCTCTCTTCTCCATGGCACCTGGAACCTGGCGCTTCCCCATCCTCACCCTGTCCCGCCCTGCCTTCTGGTAGGACGATGAAGAAGGTGCTAGAGCTTGTTCTGATTTGGGGTCAGACATGGTCTTGGCACCTCTCCTTCCAGTAGACTGTGGCTGCTCTTCTAGCTACCCTGGGAAGGGCCCATTCCCAGAACACGTCTTGTTTGTGCCAAGATTCCCTCTGGCATTGGGACATACAGATGCAATTTCTCCCTGACTTTTCCTCCTGAGCCCTAGAGTATCCAGAGCTCACTTGTGGTCAGCCTTATGAACTGGACTGCGAATAAATCCACTCACAGGGACTCAGTGCCTCGGAAGTTTGCTCGTATGTCTGTGTGATCGTATCACGGAGCTTATAAAATAACAAGGAAAATGGGTATTCATTTTAATTTTTTTCTTTTTCTTTTCCCCTCCCCCAGCTGATGATGACTCCTCCTGTAAACTGCCCAGTGGGGAGGCAGGAATCATTTGGGACAGCATATGCTTTGCCTTCCTGCTGCTGCAGAGAAGAGTGTTCATGAGTTACTATTTCCTGCATGTGGTGGCAGATATAAAAGCCTCACAGATCCTGGCTTCCAGGTGGGTCAGGCTGTGGAATCAAGGGATTTCTCCCAAGAAACCTACCAGGAAGTGACATTGTACCTGGCCAGCTGTCTGAGCTTGCTTGTAGAACCCACAAGAAATTAAGACACGTTCCTTCCAGGAGAAGTGATCCAAGGCTTTAAGATCTAGAACAGAAGAGCAAAGAGGAAGACTCTGGAGGGAGTTACACCTTACCAGGACTGGGATACCCTCAAAGTTCAAAGACAGACTGGACATTGAGTCCCTCAGTCCAGACCTCAGTCCTGGAGTAGTTCCTTAGGACCTCCTGAGTCGGAGCAGAAGCAGAGACCATGTTGGTCCAGAGCCTAGTGCATCTTCCCCAGTCTCTGCCCCCTCCATTTTAAGGAGAAACTCCTGAAGATAGAGAGAAGCATATTCATCTGTTACCTTCCAGAGTGTAGCTGGAGGAGCCCCTTTCCCCAGGGGAGGCTGGAGGCTGTGTGAGTCTGTCCATGGGGATGGGGCTTCTAGATGGGACTTGGGGCCCCCAGCCCCAGCCCAGAGACTCCAGGCAGCAGCGCCCCGCTGCCCCTACAAATGTTTTCTCTCCCTTAGTAACCATTGTCAGGGAAAGTGACCAGTACTGATAAAAGTGCTCATTCATTCTGCTTCTGGCTTTCCTTTAGAGGGGCCGAGCTTTTCCAGGCCACCATTGTGAAGGCTGTGAAGGCCAGAATCGAGGAGGAGAAAAAGTCCATGGACCAGCTGAAGAGGCAGTAAGGATGCTTGCCTTTCATTTGGGGTTCTCCTGATCCTGTCCCACCAGCTCCTGGCTCCCAGGGAGCCCCAAGCCCTGAGGAAGCCATTTGTGGTGACCTTCACATCTGCCCGGTGTTTGCTCCGTTGTCGGAAGGAGGGTGCAGGGGAGTGGGAGCAAGGGGAGGAGCTGCCATGGGCAAGACCAGTGTCAGTCCTAGTTTAGATGCTTCTTCCAGAGCCCCCAGCATGTTTCTGCACTCCCTGAATTCCAGTTTCCTGTTTTAAATTAGGGCTCAGTCCTGCCTGATCCTGGTAAATATTAAACAAGCTAATGAATGAGACTGGGTCGTTCCCAGTGACTCTAACTCGGAGAGAAGTCCATCATGTCTGTGGGTGAAGCGAATGAAATGGGGTTCTTACTTCAGAAGGCTCTTTAGAGATTATATAGTCCAGTCTGGGGAGAAGCTGCTGACGCACATAGATGACTTAAAACCCACACTAACCGGAGCTCGCACTAAAAATACACCCACATTTCCATGTCCGGCTCACGGCCTCCTGTCCCACCATGCCATCCTGGAGAACTCAAGTAACGGACTAACTCCACCCAGGAGATCTGAGAAGTCTTTTTTGTTTTAAATTAGCCCACTGAAAATAATTATTTTCTTGGAGTGAACTCTCCAGCAGTAAGTGGAACTTCTGTGGAAGGCTAATGCCTCACATGTTTGGGGCCAGGTTTAAGAGCTGATGGCCATAGAATTGAAAACCTAGCCACTTTCTCCAGGAAAATGGAGAGAGTCTGTCAGCCCACCAGGAAAGTTCCCTGAGTTTCTAAGACTAGTTCATTCCATCCTGACCTCACCTCCCAGCTTCTTTGCCTGTGCAAAAAATATTTGTCAGTATGAATCATACCCATGGCATGGTTATTTTCATAATCAAAGATATGAGTTATATAAAATATATATAATGAAAGTACAATATGGTATAGCTACTGCTATTGTTGTTTCTAGCTATCTAAATCAGCTCTAGAGAAATAGCAAATTTGAACCCATATGTCATATGTGTTCCTAATTTCCCATAAGTGAGACCTCTTAGTATAATTTATATCACTGGATTTTTCCATGTCCTTAAATGAGAAGTCGGAATAAAAAAAAGAATGAAGGCAATGATCATTGCTAAAGACAAACAAATAAGGAAAATACTATTTAAGATGCCCAAAGCAGAAATGTCACTTAAATTAGTTTTAAAACTTGGGCCATACATTTAGAATTTTAAGAAACCAAGAAATGAAATGTTTTAGGACTTCGTTGGTGGTCCAGCACACTTCCACTGCAGGGGCAGGGCAGAGTTTTGATTCCTGATCTGGGAATTAAGATCCCACATGCTGCACAGCGTGGCCAAAAAAATTTTTTTAATTAAAAAAAAAAAAGAAATGCTGTCATTCAAGAGGACATATGGGGGAGGTGAAGCGCAACACTGCAGTTTCTGAATAGACTTCCTGAATAAACAGACAAAGAACTACAACACAATGTTTCCCCAGATCCAGTAAGAGATTAGATGTGATACACAGAAGAGTCTTGGGGTCTGATAGAACACTCGAGAATGTTTGAGTAGCACCTTGCTATTTACAAAACAGTTCTTACATCTATACGTCTTTTCACTTGATCGTCACAACTATATGAGGTAGGCAGTATTTTTTTTTTAAAGAAGAATGCAAACCTGGGAGAATAAAAGAAACAAAGAGACACTTGTTGCTCACAAGCAGCCATCCACAAGTCCCAGCTGTTGCCAGTCCATCCACGATTTTGGCTGTGTGCATAGAAGTGTAAAGGTAGCTGGGTGTGGGCTGTGTGCATAAGTGTGTGGTAGCTGTGGGTGTGTTCTCGGCATTGCTGCTGCTATTTTGTTGTTCAGGATGGACCGCATCAAGGCCAGGCAACAGAAATACAAAAAGGGTAAGGAGAGGATGCTGAGCTTGACCCAGGAGTCGGGGGAAGGCCAAGATCTCCAAAAACTTTCTGAAGAGGATGACGAGAGTATGTTGAAATATTTCCTTCTTCACTCAGTACCTTGATGTTGAGTAAAAACATGATCTAGGGTAGGGCTGTGAAATAAAATTGCTATTCATTCTAGTTTTACGTTCCAATTGTGGGTGGAATGTGTTTGTTTCAGAAAGTACATATTTAATAAATCCATGACTTTATGAATAGCACCATATTTAGCAAGATGACTTTAATATAAACTAGCTTCCATTTCACAGACATGTGCTCCTGAAAAAAATAGGATGAGTTGGCTTCATTTGTTCCTTTAGGGAAGATATGTGGTCTACTGTTGTCTTTGATTTCTATAAGTTTTATACAAAAATTAAATACATAGGCCCCTGAATAACAGTAGTTAAAATATTCAATTATGATCTGTTCCAATGAAATTTGAGATGAAATACATATTTATTATATCTAAGTATAGATTTGTTATATCCAGTTAAGTTTAAAAGTTCTTAAAGACACTTGCATGCTTTTCTATTTGAAAGGAATGAAGAAATAATACATGGTATTCTTCCAGTGCGTAGTATCTATTTATCAGAAGTAAATTGATATTTTCCAACCATGCATTAAAATGATCACAAGAGATATTTCTGGTTATTGGAATGTACGTATTTTAGCAAATTATTTGCCACTAAATTTTTCTGTAATATCTGGGTGGTGCTTCTTTTTGTTAATTCTGTGGAAAATTCAATGTGGGATGCATTTTTGACAGATAATCCTCTTCTTATACTTTTTATATGCCTTCAGTCACTAAAAAGAAAGTGAAAATGTGGCATTCTGTTAATCAAATACTGAATATTTACCTTGTAGAATTGACTGCTGAACCACATAAATGTTCAGTCAGTAGAATTTCTTTTCCTGACCTTGGGTGTACTTTTGCAATATGTCTAGATTTTGACAATTGAGTTGTTAAAGCGTGGTTTTCAAAGTTTGTTTTCTCACTTCCTGAGAATTAATATTTGGACATATTTTATTTTAGGAGAAGCAGACAAACAGAAAACCAAGGGCAAAAAAAAGCAGTGGTGGCGGCCTTGGGTTGATCATGCTTCCAGTAGGTTTTTCTCGATCCTCTTCCGATTTCATCGATTCTAACCCTTATATCCTTGACCAGAATTCAGGCGTCCCCGTGACCTGTGTGTTCCATGCATGGTTTGATGCTTGTGACTTGATAGGAGGGGCAGAGGGGAGAAACACTGTGATCTCTGTGGGTCTCTGAGCCTGACAGATGGACTCTTCCAGAGTAGTCAGCCGACTCCCCTGTGGCTCATGTGTTCCTGAGCACCACCCATGGGCTCAGAGAGGGAAGAGGGGTTGATGGCTTTGTTATCAGATTCTGAGGTCCAGAGCTCTTCTGAGGTGTGTTTGTTCCATGGCTGAAAACCCTTATTGAAAATGCATTTCAGCTCCTTCTGGAACTCTGAATTTAAAGAAAATCACTGTATTTGGAATGTCCGTGACCCTCTTTGAAAAGCACTAGCACTAGGTGTGAATGTGAACGACCTACCCACCCCCCGTCCCCTGCCCCCGCCTCACCTCCACCGCTCTGCCATTCCAAGAGCATTGATTCCATTTTTGTAAGGGTAGTTGGCAATTTATTAAGCACAAAGATGGGGATACCTTAAGACAGTTACTTTCTCACCCTGCCTCCTCAGTTTCAAAAAAGCTTTAAAACTACCCTCCAAATCCAATGCCTGGTGTGTGGGTGGTCTCAGAGTCACCAGAGCTCAGACAGGACCCTCCAGAGCAAAGTCAGATGATGGTTTTGGAAAAGCAGAGCTCAATAGCCACACAGAGTTGGTATGCTTCACCCTATCACAGAAAATAGAAAAAGCGTGAGTAATTGCGAAATAGAGCGGCTATGCCTGCTCCCCTTAGCAGAGGATGTAGCACTTACTTTTGGCAATGGCATTCTAACGGAATGATCCATTTCAGTCTGGCCCGCTTTGAATTTGTTAGAATACTGAATAATTATTCATTATCTTGCAGATTACTCATGATGTCTTCAGACTTTCATGTCTTGTATTGTGTCTTGATTACTGCAGTTTATGTAATCAGACAAGTAATATCACAAGGTCCGTAACGTCAACAGGATGGTGTTCAGAATCAGTAGGAAGTTAGTCAGAATCCTTTCTCTCGCCTAATTGTTACCATCATTTAGATCTGGTTTTGGCCTTTCACCCAAGAAATAATTTCCTAAAATCAGCAAGCCAATTTCAGGAAGTGATATTGAAATTTTGCTCCATATACCTGGATGTAATAAAATGTAATCCCAAATACTAAATTTAGCATTATGGCATGAAAGAAATACATGAGTTCTAAAGAGTTTCATTTCATCTGCTGCTCAAGTCAAAAGACAAAGATTCAAGCTGGAATTCTGTGTGACCCACTGTCTGCTGGCGTGTCAGTCATGCCAACAGTCTCCTGTGCAGACATTGTGTGCCAGTTTCTATCAAGTCACAAGTACACTGTGCCAATCTTTCTGTTTTTGAAGGGCCCTTTGCCAGTTTAGAGAGACCTATCCATTTCAAAATGGTGTCATACTGATGTTTTGTCCTTTAACTGGGGGTATATGCCCGCTGTGGTTATCATGAGACTTTCCTTTGCTCATGTAAACATTGCATTTTGGAAGGAATTGGATATGGTCTTCGATCACCACCTTATGAGTTGGTTATCCTTGAAAGAACTTCCTCTGAATGTTGTTGACTTTAGAGTTTCTGAGTCATTTCACCCTCATTATATCAAGTTCTTAAAGACTGGGATTACACTACCTGTGCCTCGTTATAAAACTTCCAGTGCAATGATGCCGGGGTATGTGTCATTCATAGTTTGGAATCAGATACTTCTTTTTACAAGCTGGGGAGGAAAGGAAAGGAATTGATGTGTGGCTTATTTTATAGACAATGACGAGTTCCAAAACCTATCTTTAGATTTGGAAGCACTTTTTTGAAAGCCCGTTTTCCAATCTCTTGAGTCATTGGGCTTTTAAATATTTCTTAGAGGTGCCAAGTGTAAGAATAAGTGTCTTTGGAATACCCTTTGCAAACTTATTGATGATACAATAATGTTGCTGTGTTATTCACATTATTGGTGAGCATCTGCACTTTTAACATGTTCTGTAGGTGACATCCTCCCAGTTCCATGTCTATATGCACACAGACCATCGCATCATTGCTGTTCAATGATACCTTCCATGCTGGTGAGATGCACTTGTTTCCCCATCAGTTCTGTACAGCAGAATCAGTGACAAGCCTAACTTTGTTGTCAAATATCTGAAATACAAGACCAAGTCCCTGGTGTTACAGGTGGTGGGATTTTAAAAGCCAGCTGTCAGCATGAGTGTCCATGGTACATACACAGACCCAGGCTGGAGGCAGGACCCCTATCAGAACTCACAAACATAAATATAAGAGCTTCTCTACTTATTATTAGCAGATAGAACTTCAGGAAATATTATCTATTTCTAAGTTTTATTTCAGTGACAATTTATAAAGGAATAGATTTTTAAAACATTTTCTTCCCTTTTTAATATGTTAATGGCACATGTCACATACAAATTGGCAGCGTCTTTCAAACAATAAAAATCAATGTATGAGTGCTCACGATGAAAACTGACTTCAGTGGCCCCGTAAACAAAAGTTCTTGAAGGTATGATTGAATACAGTTGAAGCTATTGTTGATTTTAGAGCCAATAATGAGGGTAAAATGTTCAGTCCTGGAAATCTCGGTGTTTACCAAATGACCACGTGACGTCAAGTCCGTGTGACTTTCCAGCAGATCTCTGAGCTTATCTGAAGCATTACTTTCATGGTCTCCATCTCGGTCCAACGTAATGCTGTGACTTTGGTTCGTTCTTGCTTATTCTTACCTTATGTTGAATTGCATTTATTTCCTCAGGCCTGGGCCCAGTTCTCTGGGCTTGGTTCCTTCTTCAAAATAAACATAACAAATTACAGTGCTTCTGTTCAAGGATATAAGGCCCAATTCATTCATTCTGCATCTTCATGGATGAAGGTTTCAGATATGTCTGAAAACATGGGCAAAATTACTCACTATCATGTTTAGTGATAACAACTGATTTTCAACAAGCCAAGGTTTCCTGTGACCTTACAGTGGATAAGTCCAGAAGATACCTAAAGACATCACATGATGTCATCCAAAAGACACCTCAGCATTTGAAAATTCTAATATAACTTGAAAATATGCATATGTTTTCCTGCAGTGACAGTACAGTTTTTGTAGCATCAGAGATGCACATGCTGGGTCTCTTCTCTCTGATAAAATAGTCATCAAACTGATAAAGATTCCATTCTCAAATTCCTTGAGCTCTCTGAATATTTCAGCTCTCTAGACTGCCTCCGTGCTTAAGACACAATACGTCTTTGCAAGGAAAATGCCAGGCAAGGACCATCCATACGGTTTGTGCTTTGTGTCTGTGGTCAGTACAGTTCTCCTCAAATTTCAGTAAGCAACTGGGGGGCTCATTGTTGACCAGAAGCCTAACAGTGCTAAACTGTATGGATCTTGTCCACCTGGCTCCTTCCGTCCTAGCCTACGAGTAGAAAGAGCCAGAGTGTGGTGGTGGTGTTTTTGTGATTGTGCTTTCTTTTTTTTTTTTATGTTCTTTGCCCATTTCCTCCTCATGATAGTGTGTGATATAAAGAAAAACTCTTTTGCAAATGTCTTGCGGCCTGTGTTTTGGCCTGTGTTTGCACAGTATAAAGTGAAGCAGAAGGTGGTGACACGTGACTCCTGGTCCCTAATCACCCCGATTAGCTTTGCCATGGCAATTTGTACCCATTCAGGCAACGCTGAAGCTTCCGCTTCACTTTGACCTTCTCTGAGGTCCCAAAGTGCTGAACTGTGACATGACGATAGTTTTCAGTCCTCTGGGCCATCTTGGTAACAGAACTGGTTGCTGCAGGCTTGATCTGGTGCACCCATGTACAATTTCCTGTGAAGAAGGAAGAAAATGCCAGATGAACCCAGCAGCGGCCAGGTCCCCTCCATGGCCAGGACGAGGCCTGGTGCTCCGCAGACCATGTAGCTCAGCCCAGAGTGAGGTCTCCTCATCTCCTGTTTCCTCCTCCCCACCGATGCCTTTGAGGGACAATTTATGTGTCTTTGGGGGGCATTTCATAAATACACCCCAAACTGTCTCATATTTCTTCCAAGAAATAAGTACATATTTTGTTTTACTTAGTGGTCAGGAGTGGAGATTACTATTTGTTTGAAACGGATAGTGAAGAGGAGGAAGAGGAAGAATTAAAAAAGGAAGACGAAGAGCCCCCCCGGAGGTCAGCCTTCCAGGTAACTATGGGAATAAGGACATCACAGCCTTGGTTGGTTGAAGAGGTTTTCTTTCTAACAGACCTTGACCACAGGCCTCAACTTCCTGTGCCGTGTTCATGCGTGGTGGCTCCCAGAGGTTCTAGTTCACATCTGAAGTTGCGTGGTTCTCACTGACCTGTCCTGCCGCTTGCTGTCAGCATTCCAATTGTTACTGCCAGAATTCCTGCAAGGACACTGGTCCAGCCAGCTGTTCATTTGCATAAAGAAAATTTCTGGTGCTCTAAACAAAATTAAGGCTGCCCTGGGTGTACTTCGTTTCAAGCTTTGGATCACTTGAGTGGACTTCCAGTTCCATAGGTGAAATAGCTGACCGTGAAAATAAAATCCTTGCTTTGTTTTGAAAACAGTCATTTTGAATTTTGAAAATCAGTTCCCTTGGTACTTCTAAAGATTTTAGACTGTATTAAAATCATAAAAACCTCCAGCCCAGTTTTGACGTTCTCAGCTTAACTGCCTCTCTTTTTCAGAACTGCCATATCGTTCTTGGTGACATGGGTCACCAGCCTGGTAGCATGTATCCAGCTATTGTATCATCAGTGTTTGTTAAAGATGTGGGCTCGTCAGTAAAGTTACATATGGGATGAAAACTCGGTAGATTTCCATTACAAGGGAGCAGACATAGGGCTGTTCTTTCCCCATTGTTAGACTACAAGGCACACAGATGGACATCCGGCCAGTCTCATGATGTGTCCATGAGGCCAGTGTCCGCTTGCTGGCCAGGTCTTCCCAAGCTGGCAGCTTACCTCCACCCTGTCTTCCTAGTGAAAGTGAAGAACTGAGTTGTTCGCGGAGACACTTTGCTCTGATGATGCTCTGTCACTTGCCCCATTGCTGCCTACGTGTGTTTCTTGATGACAGCGTGTGCATGTATGCAGCTGGCTTGCTCAACACTAATGACTTGTTTATTTTTATTCCAACGAGTTTCCTTCTAATTCTCACTCATCAGGCAGCAGAGGAGAGAGGGGGTCGTCTTCACCATTTTTACAGATTACATGAATGATAAATCATTTTCTTTATTCCTAACCTACAAGCAGGGCACGTTTTATTACACATTCAGCGATGAGCACGTTTTAACCCAGTCAGTATAATTGTAGAGCCAAACTCATACTGATGTCTTATATTAAGTGATCGGTTTTTGGTTTTTTTTTCTACTAATTACTCTTGCTTTGTCCTTCTTTGTAGAGAGCTATTGGGAAGTTTGCATCAGCCATTTTAGCCTTGCCAAAGTCTATCATTAAACTTCCCAAAACTATTCTTCAGTATTTAATCAGAGCTGCAAAGGTATTTGACATTTTACTGATGTGTGGTGTGTGGCCCTCCGCTCTGTAGACATTTAGATGGGCAGACCCCCGCTGCCCCACATCTGCGTTTTCCCTGTTCTATACATCTTACAATGAAGGAATGAGAAGAATTTAAAATATTGGGCAAACTTTTCCAAAAATCGTTCTGAGAAGCCAAATTCCTTATTGTGGTGATTCTTGTTTTTCAGTCAGCATCAGAGCTGATCAAAAAATAGAGGGAGAAAATGCAGATACAAATCTTCTTGTAGTTTTGCCTAAGTCACGTCTCATGTTAAAAGGGTCACGTCTGGTTGCATGCATCAGGTATGATGTGTCAAAACATGACCATTTTCTCAGAAAGCTGGTAAAATTACAGACAGGAGAAAATGACTCGTTTTGCTCCGTCTCCTTTTGGGCTCCCAGTTAAGCCTGCATCTTCCTAAATTGGACTCTTCTGGCATCATCTGCCCGAGTTCAGTGTCCCTCTTCACTGGCCTGAGCTGCTGTGGACGGTCCACCCAGCCTCCACAGTCCGCATCGTCAGAGACTCTGCTGAATGAACTGCTACAGTGATTTGTTAATTCACGCAACACACAACAGAAAGTATCTAGCTACCTCTGCTGTGGTCATTTCATAACTGCAAACCATAAATCGTGACTCACTACTCCTGTGCTTTATAGAAAGCCGCTTCTTCTGCCTTAAACTGGAGCATACACTTACACTAGCAAAATGCTCCACAAGAGTGTGGCTAGCAAGGGAGACCAAGGCTGCTCACCTTTTACCTGGGGGTCTTGTTTAAATGCAGGTGATTTAAATTATATCAGGTCCAGAGGGACCTGCAATTCTAGATTTTTCTCAAGCTCTCAGGTGAACCTAAAAGCTGCTCTCCCTCGCGTAGCACAGTCTAGACCCCTGGGTTTCTTCCCCTTTTAAAACGCCAGGGTTCTGAGTTCTAGTTTAATATTCTCTGTTGCTACTTCCTTGGGTTTCTTTTCTTTTCCCCTTTTATGACTGCCTTATGTATCTTTCCATTCACATTTAAGAATTTATATGAAAGATTACAATGTAATTATCCCCCATCTTAGTTTAAAAAATTACCTTCTTACCAACAACATAAAGTTCTGGATCACAACTGGATTAAAAAACATTTTAGAAAACTTAACCAACTTCGGTTACAGATCTCCACTTCAATAAAGTCCTCTCCTGTTTCAAAAAGTAAATCCTTTTTGTGTAAGAAGTTTTCAGTAAAAGGAATCCCATTTCCCAAACATTTAAGATGAAATCACTGAGGGTGGACTCTGAGATGAAGTTGGGTACAGGCTAGTGGCAGCAGCAGATGGAGAAGTCGATGTCATTTATACACATTTTCGTGTGTTTTTCTACCCAAGATTAGCTCTTCATGTGTCTGTTCTCCAGAAATACCCGTGACACACTGGGTGGTAGGTACCACTGAGACTTCAGAATTGAGACATTTCAGAAAGAAGCTTAATTCGGTGTCTTAACTCAGTAAGAATCGGGATGCTTCCTCTTCCTCCTTCATCATCAACTTTTCCCAGAAATAGTTGGTCTGATCCTCGGTCCAGTGTTCCTGGAGCTATAAAATATTTGTACTTCCAAACATGGACATGAAGGTCATTTTCCTACAAATGAGGACTTGTCCTAAGATCCTCCCCTTCCCTCCTTTCTTCAAACACTCATCTCAGCGAGGAAACACCAGCAGGATCAATCACTGAAGGACCACGTGTAGAACCAGGAACACTGTTTTAATGAGGCATCATCTGTGTGGCCAGAGCCCTTTCTACAAGATACCTTCAATTCTGTCCTGAACCCTCCCCTGCTCTCTCCTCCCCTCCCCTCGTTTCCCAGGAGTTTCATTTTCCTTCAGAGCAAAAGAGTGTGCACCTAGTACACTCACAAATCTTGAATCACTTTCTTATTTTCCACTTTGGCATTTTTTGCATTATCCAAAAGCAATATTGTAATACCACTATTTTAAGAAAATGTCACAGTATGTATTTCTTAAGCCTGAAAATTTCTTTCATTTAGCAGTTCAGATTCTTTTAAAGAATCAATATTTTGCTGAAGCAAGTTTGCCTATTAATGCCCTAAACCTCAGAGATATTGTTAATAGAATCTCCAGTTAACATGCTCAATAAACATCAACCATAAATTCCTTTTTCTGGTGCTTCTTCTTCAAATTGCAATTCACTTTTCCTTTTCAAAATATGTTTCTGGCATAAACTAGGATAACTTTTTTGACTCCTGGGTTTATTATTCAGAAACTATACAGATCTTGTATGTGTGTGAATTGCCCATAAGATTCAGATTTCTACCTGTGAGGAAATGCTCTGACCTAGTAACTCACAACCTTTACATTTCCATGGATGGAAAAGTTGAACTCCTCTTTACTTCTACGATGCCAGTGGTTTATTTACACTGTGTTTTTCAAGGATTTCAGAAATGTGAAAGTAATATAGAATAAAAGGAAAGTGTTGGGGTATACAAGTGCCCCTCCTCCTTTATCTTCATGATAGAAACCCAGCTTCCCTGAGACCAGCTGTGTTCGTGGGTGCACGTTGAGCATGCTGCCCGGCTTCATGGTTGTGGATGGCTGACTTTGCATTTCAGGGTTTTCTTTCTGTTCCTTCTGCATGACTTGGGACACTGTTGGTGGGCGGGACATTCAAAATTGCTCTGTTGTGGTTATTCGTTGTCATTTATTAATGCTACTGTTTTCAGCTCTTGAACGAAAATGACAGAAGGCAACCTAAAGCTCCTCTGTTCTCCTTCCATCCCATTCTGGAATAACCTCTTAACCTTCACAGCACGTTATCTTTCCTCTCCAAATACTGATCAATCTACAAAGCTCTTTCTCAAGTTGTTGTAATAGTTGTTACTCACAAGAGAAAGTATCAAACACACAAAACTAATTTCCCAAAGTAAATGAACAAAAGATGTTTCGGTCTTGACTCAAACTTTATATGTGTCAGGAGAAAATGAATGACACTTAGCCAGGCTTCTAGCTTAGCCCTAGTATGTGTCACACAAGGAAATCAGGAGCTAAGTGTCAGAGATATAGTAGGATGGGGGGATGGGGGGATGGGGGAGAAGTGGGTGTTCGTGGTTCCAGGGAATCTCATGATTGTCTGATACTGAACAAAATACATGCCTATAACATCTATTTTCGCATTTTACTTCATGGCCAGTGAGCACTGATCAGCTCAGTATATTGAGAGGTATGAGAAAGGGAGGTTTAATTCATGTTGAGAGAAATATATATATATATTTCTGAAAGTCAGGAAGCTTGATGTTGGTCCCTTTTTCTTTAATTCAATTTATTAAAAATTCAGAAAATAATGAAACTTTCTCCCTTCAGTTTGTTTATCAAGCCTGGATAACTGACCCTAAAACAGCACTCCGACAGAGGCGCAAAGAGAAAAAAAGATCTGCAAGAGAAGAACAGAAAAGAAGGAGAAAAGAATCTGGGGAGGGTGAGTGATGAAGAGGGCTGCAGCTGACAGGCATCGGACAGAGGATAAGCTTGGGAGGAATGAAATTTTTAATGTCTAAAAAGCACAAAGACTTTTACTTGCCCTTCATTTCTCAGGTCTTGGAATAAATTAAAACATGAATTTGTGCTGAGATACATTTTATAAAATGGAAAGAGAGATAGAAGCAAAATAACCCCAAAGAAAGTAGAAGCAAAATAATAATTTTTAGGTGGCAATTAAGTTGTCGAAAAGACATAGAAGACCACCTGACCATTAAGTGAAAAGCTGTTCTTGGAAAATAAGAAAGATGAAACTTTAGAAATTTGATCAAGAAAAAAAAGGGGAAGCACACTTAGAGAGCAGTCAAGGACCCAAAATGGAACATATCTACCAGTGCTGTATTCAACACTATCAATTCATTCAAAAACATATGATAGAAACATGTTTCTAAGGGAAGGAAATGACAACAAACACACCAAAACAAAGTTAAAAAGCAAGTGGGAGCTCAGGAAAAATGTGTTCATTATATATCAGACTAAAGATCAGTGTTCTGGCTATATTAAGAACTTCTGAGAGTCAGCAAAAGAAAAATTCAGCCCAGTGAATGAATGGGTATGAAAAGTAATTCAAGATCAGAAAATAGAAACAGCCAAAAGAAGCTCAGTTTCACTAAGTAGCTCAATATGAGAAACGTAAACTAAATATTTTGACATTCTGCCTTTTTAATCGATTGGATTAGCAAGAATGTAAACATAGCTCTGTTTGGAGCTAGAGGAGGCGTCTGTGTCTGTGTTATTGTAAACAGCACCTCCACTTTGGAGAGCAGATGTTGATGTGAAAATTTAAGTGTGTGTCTCCTACCGGGGATCCATCCCACCTCCAGGTGTGTGGCTTCACATGAGTTGATATTTGCACATAAGCACAAGCACAACGTGGGCTTCCCTGGCAGCTCAGCTGGTAAAGAATCCATTTGCAATGTGGGACACCTGGGTTTGATCCCTGGGTTGGGAAGATCCCCTGGAGAAGGGAATGGCTACCCACTCCAGTATTCTTGCCTGGAGAATTCCATGGACAGAGGACCCTAGTGGGCTACAGTCCGTGGGGTCACAACGAGTTGAACACAACTGAGCAACTTTCACTTTTTTCACGTTCACAAGCACACGTGTCTAAGAATATTCATCAAACATTATTATCACTAACGAAAATTTGGAAATATCCTAAATGTCCACGTAAAGCAGAACCAAGTAAATTATGTGACCAGTATATTACAGCATACTATTTAGTAAGTTAAAAAGCAAAATGAATTACTTTGAACCGACATGGAGAACAGTTCCTGACATACTGTTAAGTGAAAAGCATGCTGACATGCACATTATGAAACCACTTACGAAACGAAGGGAACCAAAGTGCCTCCAGACAATGTTTTGAGTTTTTAATGGATGCATGTAATCGTGTATAAATGCACAAGGAAAGGACTGGGAAGAAAACTTAGCCAGTTAATTGCTGTGGTGACTTTTGGCAGAAGAGGTGGGGAGGCTGAGAGTAAAGGGTAGGACTAAAGAAACCTTCAGGCTTGTTATATTTTAATTCTTTACAAAGGAAATGTGTATATTGATTCTTTGTGAAATTGAAAATGTATTCAAGCAAGAAAAGAAAAGGAAAACGTAACTTCTAATGGAGCTCTAATTGCAAAGCTCTTCTCTTTCTGACCATTCTGCTCCCTGCTTCCTCCTGTGGCTTTCATTTTATTTTACTTGATTGGTTTAAAAAGGCAAAATTAAGACACTGAGGATGTAGCAAGTCAAGCAGTAAGGAAGTGCATGCAGTATAGCCTGGAAAACTACCCTAAGGCACCAAATCTTTGCAGGGGTTTTGTTTTCTTCAACCCCTTTCCTGGGTATACATACCTGTGGGCAGGTACTGTTTCCTTTGATTCAAAAATGAGTCCATGCTGCACAGGTTCTCCTGTACGTTCATTAGCAATATATCATGAACACTTCTCCGATTAAGTATTTATAAAACTATATCATCCTTTTTTAATAGCTGCAAAATATTCTGTAATATGGATATGCATAATTCATCCAACTCCTCCAACACTAACAGATATAAGGTTTGCTTCCAAATTTTTGCCACAATAAATAACACTATCAAGGATTTCCTCACACAAAATTTCATATGTAGTCATGTGTGTGTGTGTGTGTATGTGTGTGTGTGTGTGTGTGTGTTTAAATGCATGGCAAAAGCAGGATGAACACACACTTTCCCCAAGATAGATGATCAGAAGTGGAATTTCTGGGTTAAAGTGGGTGCTTTTATTTTTTTACTTTAATAAATATTTTCCCAAGAGACTTTAGAAATTTAAGCTCCTCTGTATGAGGTGTAGGAATGTCTATTTCCCTGGAGCCTTGTCCTATGGGCTGTTACTACTCTTTTTATCATATGTCTTTCTCAAGGATGACAAACGGCTTTTATTTTCATTTGAATTTTCCTAACTAATAAGGTTGAATATTTTTTATTTCGTATTTTCTTGGTTTTGGCGGTAGGGGGGTGGGGGGTGGCTTCCTGGGTGGCTCAGTTGGGAAAGAATCTGCCTGCAGTGCAGGAGACCTGAGTTCGATCCCTGGGTCAGGAAGATCCCCTGGAGAAGGAAATGGCAACCCACTCCAGTATTATTGCCTGGAGAATTCCATGGACAAATGGAACTAATAAGGTTGAGCATTCTATTTCATATTTTCTTGGTAAATATTAAAATGAAAAAATTTTGAATACAAAAGTAAATAAATTTTACTTTCAAATCCAAGATTTAAACATTTTTATCCCATTTCATATTCTATTGGATTGTCTTTATTAATCTAGGAGATATTTATGCTAGGAATATTATCCTTTTTTATGTGTTACAAGTATCTTTTTTTCCAACCCAGTGCTTATCTTTTAGTTCATAGTGTATGTTTTCTAAGCAATGTTTAATTTTTCTCTGATGTCAAGTAGGTCTCTCAAATAGGTTTCTTTTTGGAATTTCTGTATTTTCATCTTGCTTAAGAAAGTCTTCCCCCCAGATGTTATGCATATGTTTTCTTGTATTTCCTCTTAATTTTATTTACCTTTTGAATTTTTATTATTCTTTGAAGTAGAGATCTATTATGCTAAGCCTGTTTGGTAAATGAATCTTTCTTTTTCTATTAATTTAAATGCTCCTTTTGACAGTGTTAATTTCCCATTTAGTCTTAGGTATGTTTCTGGGTTCTGTATTTTGATCCTCAAGGTGTTCAAAATTGTATATAACAGCAGTCAGCACACTTTTTCTATAAAGGGCTGGATAGTAAATATGATAAGCTTTCACTGTAAATTCCTGTTGCAACTCACCCCGCCTTCTTGGAGCAGATTCAAATGGTATGTCCCCAAGTGGGCATGACTATGTTCCACCAAAATTTGAATTTTATATAATTTTCATATCATAAAATATTCTTCTTCTTCAGACTTTTTTTCAACTATTGAAAATATAAAAACCACTCTCAACTCACAGGCCATTAAACAGGAAGCAGGAAAGATTTGACCAAACAATTTGGTTTACCATCCCCAACTCCATAATACTCATTCTGAGGTCAAGTAAGGAGAATCTGAAAGCTCAGAACTCTGACAACTCTTCTCTGGGAGCTCTTCAAATAGGCCGAAAGTCCCAGATTTCATTATAAAATTCCTCTCAGTCCAGAAGTGTAGCATCGGTGTTAATTTACCCTGAAAGAATGTAACTCATGTTTCTTGGACACTCTTGGCAGGTCCTGTGGAGTGGGAAGACCGGGAAGATGAGCCAGTCAAAAAGAAGTCTGATGGACCAGGTAACAAAGTAAAGACGCCCATCAGCAGGGAAGGTGGGGGCGGGGGGTGGGAGTGGGACTATGTTTCTTGCCCAGATGGTGCGTGAGGAAGGCTGCCTGGAAACAGTGAATTAAATCCTGTTTCTGGACTGTGACTCAGTCATCAGCATCCCTTGAAATCTCATCTCTAGTGAAATTGCAAAGGGACTCTGAAAATCAGACCTACCTTTGCATTGTGGGATGAGATGTTGGGTTAGAGTCCGTGTGTAAAGTCCTTTACCCAAATGTCTATGAAAGGACGTTGGGAACAAATTATAAATGTCCCAGGGAAACCATCAGCATAGAGGCACAAAAAAATATTGGCATTTAGAAGGCATGGAAAAGGAGTGAAGTGAGAGGTAGTTTCAGTCCCTGGGTGGGGAAGATCCCCTGGAGGAGGAAATGGCAACCCACTCCAGTATTCTTGCCTGGACAATCCCATGGACAGAGGAGCCTGCAGGCTACAGTCCACAAGGCTGTACAGAGTCGTACACAACTGAAGCGACTGAGCACGCATGAGAGTTAAGTACACTGGGAAATGAGCAGCCTCCAGGGCTTGGGCTGACTCCTCCTTTTAGGGAAGAAACCTGAATCCCAGCGTATCTGCTCAGGACTCCACACTGTCAGGGATAGAGCTCACATCTTCTGAGCCCCAGCCCAGGCCCGGTGCCATGTGGGCTTCACAGAGCCTGAGACTGGGGGGAAGATTTCTCCATCAGGAAAAAAAAAAAAAAAAAGAGGAGAAACAAAAGCCTCTGAACGCAGTGAACCCACATGCCTCTCTGGCCCCACAGACACATGGCTTCCTCTTCTTCAGGGCTGGCAGTCCTGGGTACATCACTTACCCACAAGCAAGGTGTTCAGGCTCTTTTGTGCTGGAGACAAATACATCCATGGATGCCATCTGTTGACACTAAACGAGACTTCCCAAAGGCTCTCCAAGCCCTCGGAGGCACGGTCCTCGAAGCGGGCCTCCATGTCCAGACAATTGGCTTTCTGTCTGTGGGGCAACACCCTGTTATTCCTGCAAACCTTTTCCTGGTAACAGTGCCCCTGCTTTGAGTAGCCTGTCTCCTTCGCCATAAGCTTTATACACATTAGCTTGTTCAACTCCCTCAAAGCCCTCTTCCCCACTTAACAGAGAAAAAACCAAGGCAGAGAAAAACTAGCCAAGTTTCCCAAATCTACACGACCACTCGGAGGCAGAGATGAGCGTTGGAGGTGAGCTGGTCACACGCAGCTCCCCTGGCGGGTCCCAGTCACAGCCAAGAGAAGGGAGGTGGCCCAGGGTCAGTGGGCATCTCAGCGCTCCTATGGTTTGGAGAGGACTGACCACACAGTCAGAATTTTATAGGAAGCACAGCTTGGTGTCATTAAATACATATGAGGAAGATGATTCAGGGGTTTGGATAGAGTCTTAGTGTGTAGACTGAATTCTGTACGAAATACCTTTGAAAGGTGTTCAACTGCAGTTCAGCTGCAGTGGGAAACATCAGAGTCATACTGAACCAACAGAACAAGAAAACCATTAAAGGAACCAATTACTTGGATAGATTCAGACTGTTTCTGGCCAGTAGCAAATACCCTTGAGTGCAGGCTGTACTTCTAATCAGACCTGGTGTCTCTATATGGACTAGTTTCGACTGAAGCTTTGACCAAAGGTTAACAATTCTATTCGAGTTTGGTTTGGGTGCTGCCGCTGCAGGTGTGGAAAACCCTGCCCACCACTTCCATGCCTGTGCCCACCCCACCCTCCGACCATGGCCCTGTCTCTCCATGTCAGGGTCAAGGACAAAACCAGGCAGGGCTGCCTTTGGTAAAACACCACTGCTCCACACACAGCACCACGACCGGGGGTGCAATGTCCCTTTAAATCAAGTTCTCTTCTTCCTCCTAGACAACATCATCAAGAGGATCTTTAATATTTTGAAGTTCACCTGGGTCCTGTTTCTGGCAACCGTGGACAGTTTCACAACGTGGCTCAACTCCATCTCCAGGGAGCACATTGACATCTCCACTGTCCTGAGGATCGAGCGCTGCATGCTGACCAGAGAGATCAAGAAGGTAGCCCTGTTCGAGGCCCTGCTTCGCTCCTGCCCGAGTCACCAAAGTTCTGAAAGCCAGGCTCCAGACCTCCACGGGGGCTCAGACAAAATCCTTCCTCCCAGTCTTTGCATAACCCCTCTGCTTCTTTGGTATATTTCAGTCTTTTCCATGCTCAGAATGATAATACACACACCACACACACACACACACACTCACACACACACACTCACACACACACACACACACACACACTCACACACACTCTCACAGTCCTAGGATCTTGGCCAGTGTGTTCATTCTGTCACCTCTCGTCACCACGGTTCCCAGCTGCACTGGTTCTGTTGTATCTCATAAAGGATCATGCGCTTTAGTCTGGGAAGTTTGGCCTGAAACTTCTCATAGGGAAAATTAGGAATGTACACATGTGGAGGCTCAGAAGGTAAAGAACCCGCCTGCAATGCAGGAGACCCAGGTTCAACCCCTGCGTCTGGAAGATCCCCTGGAGAAGGTAATGGCAACCCACTCCAATATTCTCGCCTGGGAAATCCCATGGACAGAAGAGCCTGACAGGCTACAGTCCATGGGGTGGTAAAGAGTCGGACGTGACTGAGTGCCTAAGACAAAACATAGCCATAGGTGGTTTATAGATTACATTTGAAAAAAAATAGTTCATGGCTGGAAAGTTTACTCTCACTTAGCAAAATTATCAACATGTGAAAAGGGATTTCTTTTTAATTTTTTAATTTTATTTTTTGAGGTGTGGGTGGCATATACCATTTTATTTATTTCAAGCTTATAGTATAATAACTTGGTATTTATGGATATTGTAAAATGATAACCACAGTAGATCTAGTTAACCTCCATCACTGCACCTGTTATAAATTTTTTTATTGTGAAGAAGACTTTCAAGATCTATTCTCTTAATAACTTTTCAATATGCAATACAATATCGTTAACTCTAGTCACCATTGCCTCCCCATGATTTATTTATTTATTTCATAACTGCAAGTTTGTACATTTGACCATCTTCAGCCTTAAACTAGGAAGGGTTCCCTGCTCAGCATGACCCAGTAGCATCCGGCACCATTAATTCAGTGAGCTGATGTCAATCCTCAGCTTGACTAACTTGGCTTTTCATCCTGCTCAAGGTGTGTGTGATGGCGGAGGGTTGTTCATACTGAGAAGCACTGACGTCTGTGCAGGGCTGTGACAGTGTCTCCCTCTCCGCAGGGCAACGTCCCAACCCGGGAGAGCATCCACATGTACTACCAGAACCACATCATGAACCTGTCCAGGGAGTCGGGGCTGGACACCATCGACGACCATGCTGGCGCTGCTGCGGGCGCACAGACCGCCCACAGGATGGACAGCTTGGATTCCCACGACAGCATCTCCAGGTATGTCACGTGCTCCACAGTGGTGCTCTTTCTGCAGGGATGACAGAGGTGAGAGGTGAGGGGAGAGGTGCAGGCTAATCAGAACCTTGGGGTGCCCAGCTGCCCTGGGCTGACTCCATGGGCATGGCCCAGCAGAGCCATTGCTGCCCGTGGTCCGAGCAGAGAGAAGCAGATATCAGTAATGAAGTATTAGAAAGGCCCATATGACCCACAGGCCCACGACTGGGATTTCCAAGCTCGAGTTAAGTCAGATGAGCCTCCCAACACAAAATGAGTAACTGTATCAAGAACTGCATCTTCAATGCCTTTAAAATGCTGTTCCACAAAGTATCTTCTGTTCTAGAGTCTTCTGCCACTTGCTGCTCTCCATCTTCTTCTTTCAGAAATTGTACTTTATGATTCGGAATCATAAGCATTTGAGAAGTGGTTCTGTGGGCCCCACCTTCCGAGCTGTGTGGTCACACCCCTGCTTCACATGGGCCCCTGCACTGAGCCTTCCCTGGGGCTGCACTGTGTGTGGGTTTCCTGACTTTTTCCTTAACAGACCCCTTGAGATGTACTGTCATCATCCCCATTTGACAGGGACATGAACTTCTTATGAAAGTTCATGAGGCTGCAGACTAGTTTGCAAAGGGGAAAATCACACATAATTACACATTTTTTTCCATAGAACTTCAGGCGTTTCACAGGCTTCCTGAATTTTATGCATGAGCCTGGCTTAAGAATAGTGGCTCCAGAACCAAACTCTGAACCCAGTGAATCAAACAGAAAATTAGAACGTGAACTGAAAATCAGTTGTTCATAAAATAAACATACATGATTCCTGTATTAGTAACTTTCAGCTATGTAACGACTGATAATATGGTCAGTTAAGAAAGTAAGTAAATATTATAAACCACAACTTTAGGAGGGAGAAGAAGAAAAAGAAAACAAAGACTGGCTAAAATAAAATCAAATAACTGCCTTTAAGTCTGATCCAAGATGACAAATCTGCACCCATAGTCAAAACCTCTGAGGTGGGAGATATTAAAATTCATTGATTGCCTTTTAACAAAGACTGTCAAAGTATTCCAACATTTTTAAATGGTCAACCATCAATAAATTTACTAACAGAAGACCAACACCTTTAAAATTATTTTTAATGTCCTTTTACTCATTATTTGTAATGTGAAGAAAAGGGAGACACACTATTGGTCATTTATGCCCTCAGTAAGGGAGTGAATATATTTGCCTTCTTAAAGGCCAAGGAAAACTTCCTTTTTTTTTTTTTTTTGTTTAGAAAACTTTCAAATCTCCAAACAATTGTGTGTCTGCAGTAGAATCCCTAGGAAGCCACGCTGATTTCTGATGAAGCAGCAGTCTTCTCTGGGAGGGACCCCAGTGTGGACATTTGCCATCAGCACACCTATGCCCTGAGGCAGGTAGCATCACCCCCAGCAGGGATGCAGGGACCCACATGCTCTATGTGGCCCAGCCCCTTAAGGACCCAGCCTGCAAGGAGTGGTCCTACCCACCCCGTCTCACCCACTTTTCCCTTCAGCAGACAATAGAGGGGGTTGGGGTAGGAACCTAACAAATGTGCTTATGTTCCGTTTGACTTATTGGAACAGTCACGATTTCTTTCAAATCCAGATGTATGAAATCAGATATCCTCTATCTTTCAAATCCAGATGTATAAAATCAGATATCCTCTACCTTCCCAGAAAATAAATTCAAGTTCCTTCAGGAAACATTGGTGACATTCCAAGGAACATTCCTAGATACATGCAGAGTGTCTATTATTGGAAGTGTGTGCTGTGTGCCCCTGGGATGGCTCCAATGACCTGAGGACATCAATTAGATTTGTCACCTGTTTTTGTAAAGCTCCTGCTCTTCCCTTTCAGTTTTAAAACTGTCCTGGCTTGGACAACAAGCTAATCCACCACAAATAACCCAGTAATGTGGGGTCTGAGGGCGGGCTGTGTGGTCGCAGAAATCACCCAAGAATTAACAAGGTAAAGAGGACTTTGTGGTCAGAGCATTGATTCCGCACAGAAAATCGGGCAGGTCAGGGTGCACAGCCTCTTTCTGCTGCAAACTCCCCAAAGGCTGGGGGATCCACCTCTGAAAATACGAAACAATACGGAAGCTCAGAAATCCAGTTCCCTCATCTCATAAATGATGAGACTGAGACCCAGAAGAGGGGGAAGGGATTTATCTAAAGCCCGGCAGGTAGTCAGTGTCCACTGTGTTTCTAGTTCATCTGACCATCATCTCCTCTTTTTGTTCAGGATGAGTTGACATCAAAAGGAGTTAGGGTTGTTCTTTAAAATCCTTATTAGATACCGTTTGGTTGCTCGCCTCGTCCCCTCCCTCTCCCACTACTGGGTCCTGTCTTGGCCATGTGGCTGTGACATGCAGTCAGGGTGTTCTCCTGCAGAGCACTCGGGGGTGGGAGCTGCTATGGCTCTGAGAACCTGAAAGCCCTTTAACAGTTCCATGAGTGCCTCAAATTTCCCACCCCCAAAGGGGACCTCAGAGGTCACTCCATCATCTTGAATGGTTCCCATTTCTGCCCCCATGGTCACTGATTAAGGGCACCTACTGTGTGACTGGCACACAATAGGTCCCCTGGTGCAATCACTAGAGGCTGACGTTCAAAATCAGCTGTCTGTAACACAAAGGGTAGGCTGAGTCACTCGCTCTCAGGCTGGAAGTCAGTGCCCCAGGAGCCTCCATGTCAACAGCTTCAGGGGTGTTCCTCTCTGGGGTTAAACTCCACATGTGAACTGCAATCATGCCTCCATCTGAGCTGTTGGCTGCTACTGGGATCACCCAGTAGCAACTCAGCCCTGAATCTGCCTCAGTTTCCTCCCTGACTGTCGAGTGACAGGTGCTGAGGATTCAGCCAATGGGATCTCACCCTGCTGACATCCACCGAGACCTAGAATGTGATCCCAGAGAAAACCACTCATTAGGCTCAATAAACAGTTAACAGACCAAATGGCCCTGCCACTGCTGAACTTCCTATGTTGCCTTTGTACCATTTCTTTTCTTTTCTTTTCGATGTTGGTTTATATCCAGTTGCATATCAAACCAGCATCTCTTCTCCAAGCCATCCAGTTTGGCTCGACTGAATATCACTCAGAAAATGGGGTGGAAAATTCAGTTTGTTGCAGTGAATCCTGAGCTTCCTTCTTTTCTTTTGAAAACCATGTATTTTAAATGGCATTTTTATATAAATTTTACTTGAGCAGGTATTTCTGCTTAAGAACTGAACTCAGGATTGGGGAAGGGGGGCTCTGAATAAAATATATTTCCTGTCTGGAAAAAAAAACAAACCCTCAGCTGTACAGTTGTAAAGATGAATTTTGCTCTGTGAGAGACAGGCCAGGACTTGTCATTATTCTAGTTCCCTGTCCCACCCAGAGAGCAACACTTCATCCTTTATCAGCAGTTCTGTTCTCAGCCCAGTGCTATCCTGTCTCATCTTCCCTTCTCTGTCCCGGAGCCCCGCTGCGGTGGCCGCTGTCCGTGGTGCTGGAGTGGCGTGTGGTCTGCTGCATGGCGGTATCTGGGTCTCTGACGTGTGTGACTCCTGGTTCCAGCGCTGTTTTAACACTGTGTCTCTGTAACTGTTTGCGCTGCTAGCTGCTACACGGAAGCAACCATGCTGTTCTCAAGGCAGTCCACCCTTGATGATTTAGATGGACCAGAAACTGTGCCTAAAACGAGTGAGCGCGCTCGGCCCGGGCTCCGTAAAATGCTCAGCATGGATGTGTCCTCCTCGTCAGCCGAGAGCACCAGCTTAGGCTCCAGGTGCTCACCCGTGCATGCTTTGTCCGTGACCGTGTCAGCCCCTGCCCGTGTCATTGCACAGATGAGTTATTGTGACCTGTGTGTTTTCGTTCACTTTTGTCTTAAGAAGGTGCATGACTAATGAAAGCGTAACCAGCATCCTTCCTGGGACACAACTGGTCGTTACCAGGATAGCGTTCTATTCAACTAACCGCTCTTTGCTTTTTGTCTGTTAGGAGTTTCTTAAAAATCCTACTATAAACATTGTCCTCCATTTTGTAAGTATTTCACACTTTCTATTTCCAAAGGAGCAAGCATGTTTCCTCCTTGGTTCAGGGTACCAGTAGGCAGTCCTCATGGGGAAAAATGGGTCAGGAAGAGTAGGAAACTTTCTCATAATTTTGTCCAAAGATCCACACAGTAGGAGTTAATCCCAAATCCTGTATGTAGTCACATTTGGTCAACACAGAATGAATCTGTCCACATGCTACATGCCCAACTGACATGCAAGTTAGAATATATTCAACCATTGTTTTTAAAATAATATTATTATGCAGTAGAATATATTACCTTGGGAGACCTTAACTTGTTTGGTTTGGGAAAGATTACTTTGGGCTTAGGCTTTCTCATTAAATCTCACGATAAAAACTATAATCATGCCTAGAAATGAAATCACTTGCTTAAAATCCAAAAGCTCTTCTTTGAAAAGTCAACAGGAGCACAGAAGCACAAGCTGTATTGTGCTTATCCTGACACCAAACGACCACCCAAATAACCCACTCCGAAACTAAGGGCAGAGTCGGCAAGTCAGCCAGTGTTAGGTCCTTGTCTCCAGCAGCTATGTACGTACATTCAGAGTACGTATGTAAGTACATTCAGAGCTGCAGGAGGCTGGCACCTGGCGTTTCAGGGACTGCCATGGCTGTTTAAGCTGTCCTCTGGTGGGCACATGCTATGCCATTCCAATCTGCTGTTTGCTGAATGTACCAGGATTTACCTGAATCCCTTTGGGTCAGACCTCATCAAAAACCATAAAGAGCATGCCTGTGATAGGTTACGGTCCCTCTGGAACTTAGAACCTGGTGTGGGGCTGGCTCCAGTGGTCTGAAAACTGGGTGACCAGTCAGTTTTACTGTCATGTCTAATCAAGGTAAGTCTTAGCCAAAAGCATTGTCTTGGCATTCTGAGAGCCTAATTAATGTGCTGTAGGCACATATAGGGCCAAAGTCCTGGGGCCCTGAACACCCCTGAATTAGGATCAAGAGCTCATGCAATTCTGACTCTTCAGTCTCAAGGCTCAGCCAGATGCATTCATTCATTCATGTGTGTGCACCAGTGTCCATGACAAGAGAAATGGGTACAGTCTGCACCTTTGAGCATCTCAGTGATATGACCCCAGCTGCTCACAGATGCCACTCAGGGAGCAGCCTAACAGCTGATCACTGAACACCCCGTATACTTGGCATCTTCAGGTGACTTTCCCCCCTCTCTTCAGGGCCGGGTGTATGAGGTACACAGCGTAGCAGGCAAACCTTGATCCTGCTGCCATGGCTGCCGTACTTTTGTCTCCAGTGTTTTTTGCACAAACTCAGGGAGAGTTAAGAAGGAGAGGAGAGATGCAAAAGGGAAGACAGGACACAGAAGTAGAGTGAAGACCGGGGCAGAGGGGCTCCTGGAAAATGAAGCTGGAAGAGGAGCTGGCAGCGCAAAGCCAGTGGGAGGAGAAAGTGGGAGGGCAGTCAGAGGGGAGGATGGGTGCAGCCCCAGGAGAGACCCTGGGGCAGAAAGTGGTGGGCGGGGCTTCCACCGCCAGGTGGTGGGGAGCCAGGAAAGGGACGATGGTGAGCGTCCAGTCAGGTGTCAGAGGCACCAGTGAGAAAAGGCACAGGATGGAAGTGCCGGCAGGAGCCAGCATAAACAACAAAGCAGGCTTTATCTTGCCAATGGTCCACCATTCCGGGCCTCCCCTTAAGGTCTGGGGTCTGTTGAGAGTAGAGTGCATCTCTGTGGACCGAGCCAGTTGAGACATCTCCTTTCCCTGGGTACCTTTCTTTACAATCTGTGCTCTGGGGGGTGCACTGGGCTCACTGTGTCTTGACTGGAAATAAACAGTGAGCCTGCTGCCTAGGACCATCGATGGGACTGGAAAGCTACGCACGAGAGGGTTTGGTGCCCCGGGACCTGCCACCCAGCACCCTTCCCCTGTCTCTGCACCCAGACATGATTATCCAGAAGGAGCAAAGCAGATGGAACGTGGGGAGTGAGGAGGCATCCCCCCCCCGCCACGTGCCTGAGTGCGTGGCCATGGGTGCCGCGGGAGGCTGTAGGGGTTGCTGAGGCCAGGCGGTGCCCTCCGTGTCTCCTGACAGCGAGCCCACGCAGTGCACGATGCTGTACTCACGCCAGGGGACCACGGAGACCATCGAGGAAGTGGAGGCTGAGCAGGACGAGGAGACATCCGAGGGGGCCCGGGAGGCCGAGTCCCCACAGGACCCCACGGAGGATGGCGACGTGGAGGCCCCGCCGTCCTACAGCAAGGCTGTCAGCTTTGAGCGCCTGTCCTTCGACTCCCGGGATGACTCAGCCGGCCAGACCCACATGGAAGTCAGCCCGGATGACAGCCGCTCGGATCGGCTGGAGGCCAGCATCCTGCCACCCCTGACCCACGAGCTGACAGCCAGCGAGCTGCTGCTGAACAAGTAAGAGCTGGGGCCACAGCAATGAAGCTGGGAGTGACCCTTAGTGTCCACTGAGCTGCTGGGTGCAGACACCATGTAGAAAAGGTCTCCCCAGACATTTAGAACCACATGCGTGCTCACCTCTGTCTCTGTAACATGATAGGAGGTCGACAGCACAGGACACCTGGGGATCCAGGCAGCAGGGAGGGGTGGGCAGGGTCTCACCGCGTGGAATCAGTGCCTGGGAGGAACTGAGGCCAGTGTTCTGGCAGGATGTTCCATGACGACGAGCTGGAGGAGTCAGAGAAGTTCTACGTGGGGCAGCCTCGCTTCCTGCTGCTCTTCTATGCGCTGTACAACACGCTGGTGGCCCGCTCCGAGATGGTGTGCTACTTTGTCATCATCCTCAACCACATGGTCTCCGCCTCCATGATCACCCTCGTACTGCCCATCCTCATCTTCCTCTGGGCCATGCTGTCCGTCCCCCGGCCCAGCAGGCGCTTCTGGATGATGGCCATCGTCTACACGGAGGTAGGCGTCCCTCCAGTGGACCTGCCTGACCCCTGCTTCACATAAATACATAGTCAGTTAGAGGGATCACCTTGGGTCAGCATGTGATTATAACCGGCAGTTGTTGGTGCTGAGAACTATAGTCGTCTTTTCACATCTCATACCTCACACAACATAGGAGCTGATATCATTCCTTAAAAAAGGGATAAGGAACAGCGTTTATGAGATTAAATAATTGGCCCAAAGTGGGCTTCCCTGATGGCTCAGACGGTCAAGAGTCTGCCTGCAATGCACGAGACCCAGGTTTGATCCCTGGCTTGGGAAGATTGCCTGGAGAAGGAAATGGCTACCCACTCCAGTATTCCTGCCTGGAGAATCTCATGGACAGAGGAGACTCGGGGGCCATCGCCCATGGGGTTGCCAAGAGTCAGACACAACTGAGTGATTAACACTTTCACTTTCACTTTACCCAGCTGGTGAGTGGTGGGGGAGGCCTTTGAGGTCTGGTGCCTGCCCTGTGATATTGACCAGCAAGACGGTAAGTACAAAGCAGACACAAGCACGGTGCCAGGGCCAGTGCATGGTCAGTGAGTGGACATTGGATCAAACAATACAGTAAGCACTTGAAACACAGCTGGATGCAATTAACCCTGATGATGTAGACATTGGAGGAGTGTTTCAGCGTCCGTCTCTACAAGCATCTCCACATCTATACCCTGGGCTGGCAAGGTTTTGTTTCATTTGCTTTTATTTCTTCTTGAGGAGAACTTACAGTGAGCAATATAATGCTGAGAGGAAAGAGAGCAGAATAAAGTGGAAATTGTCTATAATGCCTGTGCAGTTTTCTCCTAAAGATTACAAACTAAAGCCATACTTGCAGAATAAAGATCCTGCTGTTCACATTTGTTCTAATGACCTCATTTAATAGCTGAATATTTGTATAAGTATCTAATTGAATCAGCACCAACTAGCCCCTGCATGCGTGCTAAGTCACTTCAGTCATGTCTAACTCTGCGACATTATAGACTGTAACCCTCCAGGCTCCTCTGTCCATGGAATTCTCCAGGCAAGAATACTGAAATGGGTTGCCAATCCCTTCTCCAGGGGACCTTCCCGACCCAGGGATTAAACCCATGTCTCTTATTTCTCCTGCATTGGCAAGTGGGTTCTTTATCACTGGTGCCACCTGGGAAGCCCAGAAACTAGCCCACTCCCTGACAATAGCAGAAGTCATTTGAGCCAAGTCAGGAATAACCTCCATGGCCCTGATGTGTCTGTAGTAACAGGCCCTGGAGGTGTGGTTCTGGCCTTGTCCTGAAGTCAGTGTCTGTGGAAGGAGAATTCGTTATTCCACATGCTGTGTGCATTCCCAGTACCAAAACTGAGACTTTTTCCCTTAATTTTTGTATCACTGTTACTCGTCTAGAACTATTCTTCAAGGGCGTCATTTATTCTAATTTCTCACATCTGTGCAGGTGGCCATTGTGGTCAAGTACTTCTTCCAATTTGGGTTCTTCCCCTGGAACAAGAATGTGGAACTGAACAAAGACAAGCCTTACCACCCACCCAACATCATCGGGGTGGAGAAGAAGGACGCCTACGTGCTCTACGACCTCATCCAGCTGCTCGCACTCTTCTTCCACCGCTCCATCCTAAAGGTACTGCCCGCCCATCACCCCTGGGATGTTTCCAAGAACCCAGCGCTGGGATCGTGAGGGGCTGGGGGGCCACGGGCGAGGTCTATCTGTGTGCTCTTGTTTTCTTTGTTAACAGTTTTGTTCATTTCATTTCTTTTCTCAACACTGTGTACTCAATAATGGAGTTTGTGATCAATCGGGGGAAATTTCCTATTTCTATTCTGGGATGCATGCATGCATGCTAAGTTGCTTTAGTCATGTCTGACTCTTCTGCGACCCTATGGCCTATAACCCGCCAGGCTTCTCTGTCCATGGGATTCTCCAGGCAAGAATACTGCAGTAGGTTGCCAATCCCTCCTTCTTGACCCAAGGATCGAACCCACACCTCTTATGTCTCCGGTATTGGCAGGCAGGTTCTTTACCAATAGCACCACCTGTGAAGCCCACCCTGGGATGAAGGCACTGCTAAATCAAGCCTTGCCTGAGTTGAAGGCAGATCATTGGGGAGCTAGAATTTGGGGGTCTCCTCTCCAGCCTGACCTTGGCCCACGCCCTTTTAGAAGCATTGCTTTTCTCATAGTTTTTGCTCTGAAACCACTGGTTTAGTGAGAGACTGCCCAATCCATGAGCCTGGGGATCCTAGGCTGTGCTCCCAGAGAGGCTGCTTCTGAGAAAGCCATACCTGCATTGCTCTGGGAAGACGGGTCTGCAGGGTAACCTTCTTGGGATCTGCACCTCCTGTCATCCTGCCGAGCACCTGTGGGGTTCCTTGTCCCAGACACTGTGAAATACAAGCTGAACTTGTGATATGCCACTCAAGTCTACACGTTAGAGATTGTCATACAGCATGCCTTGGATGTATTGATGTGCCTATGGTCAGAATTGCACTTTCCCTCTCTTGTTTTAACTGTGTCTCCTTGTACTGATATAACATATCTTACATTCATTTTATCAAGTAGTATCTTCATTAGTCCCCTTTCAGAACAAGCTGGGCCTAAGTTAAGGCACACACATGCCACGCCCAGCACAGCAGGTGAGAAGACCTGAAATAGGGGTGAGCGCGTAATGAAAAGACAGACACATATAATTTGGCAAGCCAGGAGTTGGGGGGCCCTCTTGCTCTCCATGACAGAAAGACAAAATGGCTCCTTTCAGCCCGCACTTTTATTGGCAAAAGTCACATGAGATCATTAGGGAATAGCTATACTGGGGAGTTTGATTAGCGAAGGCTCTGCTGTTGATCAGGAACATCTTGCTTTATTTTCATGGGGATGGACGCAGGGGTATGCAGTGAAGTGGAGCAGAGAGCACGTCCGGCCTCAAGAACGTCCATTCAGCGTGCTTACCAGGACAATCACGAGGGCGCAGTTTGCCGCACCCTCGAGACGTGGGACAGGTTCTGGTCTCTGCTCCGCCAGGCTGCAACACACACATACATGCACACTCACATACATCTACATGTGTGTTTGACCTCTATCCTACTTGCTGGGCTGTTTCACACAGGCTTTTATCTATGTGGACTGTGACCAAGATCTTCCCTCTGCCTTCTGTCACCTTGCAAACTGCCAGTCCCTAACCCTCCACTTGGGGGGGGGTCTTTCCTGAGTCATTGGGGTGTGATGAGTTTGCAAAAGTACATATAGGTAGATAATAAGCTTTCCTAAGAAAGCTGACCTTGCTTTGGTTTTCTAATCTTTTTTTTAAATTTCAGCATTGTTGATGTAGTGTTGTTCAGTTGCTAAGTCATGTCCAACCCTTTGTGACCCCGTGGACTACAGCACACCAGGCTCCCCTGTCCTTCACTATCTCCTGGAGTTTGCTCAGATTCATGTCCATTGAGTCAGTGATGCCATCAAACCGTCTGATCTGTCACCTTCTTCTCTTCTTGCCCTCAATCTTTCCCAGCATCAGGGTCTTTTCTAATGAATTGGCTCTTCCCATCAGGTGGCCAGAGTATTGGAGTTTCAGCTTCAGCATCAATCCTTCTGATGAATATTCAGAGTTGATTTCCTTTAGGACTGACTGGTTTGATCTCCTTGTTGTCCAAGGAATCCTCAAGAATCTTTTCCAGCAACACAGTTTGAAAGTGTCAATTCTTTGACACTCAGCCTTCTTATATCCGTACATGACTACTGGAAAAACCATAGCTTTAACTGAAGGATCCTTTGTTGATGTATAATTGGCCAGTGAAATTGTAAGGTGTCAGAAGTGTATATGTGGTGATTTGATAAGCGTATATATGGTGAGAGGACCCCCGTCTGGTTCGTTGACACATCCACCACTTCCTCACCTGCCTGTTGGTCGGTGTTTGGTGGGAACACTTAGGTCGTGCTCTCCTAGCAGTCTCCACTGTCCAGCAGTGTCATTGGCTGCAGTCGCCCTGTTTGACGTGTGGTTTCCTATCCTGAGGGACACGCTGGTGGCCTGGATGTCACGGACAGCGGGCTGAGCTGTCCCTTTCCTGCCTCCTCAGTGTCACGGCCTCTGGGATGAAGACGACATTGTGGACAGCGGCTCGGACAAGGTGGACTCGGACGACGAGCTGTCCCTCGGCCATGGTAGGAGGGCCTCCTCCGACTCGCTCAAGTCCATCAACCTGGCTGCATCCGTGGAGTCGGTGCACGTGACCTTCCCGGAGCAGCCAGCTGCCGTCCGGAGGAAGCGCTCCAGCAGCGGCTCCCAGACATCACAGGAGTCCAGCTTTTCCTCGAATAGGTCCAAGAGAGGTATTGCCGCACGGTGTCACTGTAAGGACCCCTGAGTAGAGTTACTCCCTGGTTCCAGGGATCAGGGGCAAGGGAGCTTGGTGCTGTCAAGGCAGCAGATACTGTGATGTGAAATGAATGTACTTTGTAACCAGACCAAGTTCAAATCCTGGCTGAGCTGTGTGTATAGCCTGGGGCGCTCACATCCCTGTCTAGGATGTCTGTCTGAATTCCCCAACCCCCACCTAGGACAGAGATTTCACATGTTGGTGAAAAGTGACCAGCACGCTGCCTCATACCTAGTGAGTGTCGGACACAGGGTAGTTGGCAGTCATACCCAGAGATTCTGCCGGGTGTGCCCAGAGTGCTGTACATCACGATTTATTTTGAAAGTGCGCTTCTATTTAATCAATAGGAACTTTATGCCAAACCACCTAGTTATTTCCTACGTTAGTTACTACTCTCTTACTGAACAGCCAGTGACAGGAAAGTACATGTGCGTTACGTCGCCCCTCTTGGGGTAACTGCGCCGTTGTGTTGACAGCACTCCTGTCTGCAGCTCTCCAGACCCTCTGTATTCATCTTTTTTCTGGCCAACACTGGCAGGCCATCTCATATTAGTTTTATAGTTAGAGAAATTTGGTCCTGAAAAAAGGCATGGTCCTGGACCTAGGCTAGAAAACCCACAACCAGAACCTGGGACCCCATTGAGCAGGAGAAAAACTGCTCCCCAGTTTAATTCGTCCTGGGACAGAGGTCCCACAGCCACCCTAAGGAGCCAGGTGGGTGTGAAAGCCCACGGACGCCTTTGGCTGTGGAACCAGAGTAGGGGCTACAGATCCCGAGTTCTCCGCCGCTGTTCTTACAGGCATCTGTGCATCTTGCCCTCTAACCAGCCTCCAACTGTCCCTCTGCCGTGGAGGTGGCAGGCTTCTATAACAGTTACGCCAACAGACGCACAACTCAGGGTCCGTCTCGGTTCCTTCTTGTCTCCAGGCAGCACGAGCACCCGGAACAGCAGCCAGAAAGGAAGCAGCGTCGTGAGCGTCAAGCAGAAGAGCAGACGGGAACTTTACATGGAGAAGCTGCAGGAACACTTAATCAAAGCAAAGGCCTTTACCATAAAGAAGTGAGTGAGTGCGTGAGGATACCTGGGGGCTGGGGGCACCTCCTCAGCATCAGCCAAAGGCGACATGCTTGAGAAGTGACCTCTCCCATCAAAAGTGTCATCGGCTTCAGGCGGAGCAAAATGCCCCACCGTGATATTGCTTTCAAGATTCACTTTCCAACAGGATGATTCGTTTTTATATCCATTGCACTTCTAAACACACTAGCTCACGGTATATAATTCCAGGCACACGAATGAGTCCAACCAGACAGGCAGTGAAGTCAAATCGGAAGGTTCTCAGAGATATGCTCACCCTCTACAGGGAAACTGAGGTGCACTCAAGAAGTGGTTTGTCCTTCATGCAGCCCAAGGTCACCAGCCAAGGTCACAGGGCCCCCCTCCCAGGTATCAGGGAGGCAGACCAGCAGCAGACGGGAGTGAAAACAGGGCCGGATCCTCAAGGCTGGCCCTGAGCCTGAGCTCTGAGACCAAGGGCTGTGCTCACCTGGACATGGTCTTGAGTTGCGAACCATGAAGAGAAGGGGCAGAGGTTTGGCACACAGCCAGAGTGGGAGCACAGGGATGAAGGAAGCTGAGCCCCAGAGCCCAGGATGATGCCTAGCCCCGGAGACGAGGGCGGAAAGGGGAGGAGCTGGGCTCCCGGCATCTACCGGGGCCCAGCAGGACCAGGGGGTCCTGTCACTCTCACTGCAGCCCAGGCCCTCGGGTCTTGTTACACCTTTTGCAGAAGAGGAGATGAAAGCACACAGGGCTCAGTAACAGGATCCAAGTCTCACAGGTGGAGAGTAACTGAATCAGGGCACAAACCAGCCCCTCGTTTCCCGGGCTACCACTCCGTTATGCTTCAGGAGAGAAGCCTTGAACTTGTGCAGAGTCTGTGTCAGAGCAGGGGCCCCTGCCCCAGCGAAGTGTCCTGAGGCCAGAGCAGGGGAGGGCAAGCTGTGCGGGAGGGCAGCAGAGGGCAGAGTGATGGGAGCTCTGGCGGGTCTTGCATTTCCACCCACCCCACACTGGGCGTCTGTCCCATAGGACCCTGCAGCTCTACGTGCCCATCAGGCAGTTCTTCTACGACCTCATCCACCCCGACTACAGCGCCGTCACCGACGTGTACGTGCTTATGTTCCTGGCGGACACCGTGGACTTCGTCATCATTGTCTTCGGCTTCTGGGCCTTCGGGGTAGGTGGGGAACCAAGGCCACCGCACCGCGGGGATGAGCTATGCTGTCCTGCAGGTGCATCCAGGCCTGAGCCTGCGGTCTCCTCCCCAGAAACACTCGGCTGCAGCCGACATCACGTCCTCACTGTCCGAGGACCAGGTGCCAGGGCCCTTCCTGGTGATGGTGCTCATTCAGTTCGGGACTATGGTGGTGGACCGGGCGCTCTACCTCAGGAAGACTGTCTTGGGAAAGGTCATCTTCCAGGTCATCCTGGTGTTTGGGATTCACTTCTGGATGTTCTTCATCCTGCCTGGCGTGACCGAGAGGTGAGGCCTTGGGAACTGGAGCTGTGGGGCCACTTTCCTGCAACCCGTAAGGGAAGGAAATGTTTTGTAAGGATAAGCCCGTAGGGAAGGAGAGGATAGGGGTTAATCAGTACCACTGCAAAGTCAGGGTTTAACACAATGCAAGTGCGTTGTCTTACAGCTCTGCAGGCCAGGGGGCAGACCCAGGCCTCACTGGACTGAAATTACGATGTGGGCAGGGTGATGGTCCTTTCTGGAGGGTCCCCAGAGAATCCATCTTTTGACCTCTTCTAGCTTCCAGAGATGCCCAGGGTCTCCTCCTCCTTCTCCAAACCCTGCATCTCTTCCCTGCCGCGTCTCCTCCTGCCCACAGTGGAGCGAGGCTGTCCGTCTAAGGCCTGCTTGTGGGGCCCCCTGGGCAGCTACACTTCTTCCCGACCACCAGGTCCCCAAGCCTAGCATGTCTGTCAAGTCCTCTTGGCCGAGGAAGATCATGCGTTCCCGGGTTCCAGGGGTGAGGACGTGCCCATCTTCGGGTGGGGTCTGGGGGCATTCATCGGGTGACCACACTGCCCTCCCAGCTGTGGAGGATGTCATTAGCTTAGGAATGACTCCTGCCAACCGAATGCGGCTGAGACGTCTGTGATAAGGACCTGCCTTTAGAAGCCAGAGGGAAGATGAGGCTTTTCTCTCTCACCCTAAACTTGTGTCCTTCTGTACCGGAAGAGTATCCCACCCTGTACTTTTCTGTTTTCTCACCCAGGAAGTTCAGCCAGAACCTGGTCGCGCAGCTATGGTACTTCGTCAAGTGCGTGTACTTCGGGCTGTCTGCCTACCAGATCCGCTGCGGCTACCCAACTCGGGTCCTCGGCAACTTCCTCACCAAGAGCTACAACTACGTCAACCTCTTCCTGTTCCAGGGGTGAGGGTGCTCGGTGCCATCCTGGCCACACGCAGAGTGTGGGGGGCCGGGGGGCAGTAGGAGTATGGGGGGCAGCAGAAGGCAGATTCTTTACCATCTGAGCCGCCAGGGATGGGAGTGATTCTGTGGCCATGGCAGCAGGGGAGCCTTCCCAGGTGGTGCTAGTGGTAAAGAACTCGCCCCCCAGTGTGAGATGTAAGAGACATGGGTTCGATCCCTGGGTTGGGAAGATCCCCTGGAGGAGTGCAGGGCAACCCACTCCAGTATTCGTGCCTAGAGAATCCCTTGGACAGAGGAACCTGGCGAGCTTCAGTCCATAGGATTACAATGAGTCAGACATGATGGAGCAGCTGAGCACACAGCACACTCCCATTCACAAGAGCATCAAAAATAATAAAATACTTCAAGATAAATTTAGCCAAAGAAGTATAAGATTTGTACGAAGAAAACTATAAGACTTAATGAAAGAAATTGAAGACACTTTCAAATGTATTTATAAAAGGAATTCCAGTTTTTTAAGACCATCAGCCAAAAAAGAAAGGAAGGGCAAATACCATTCCTTAATGGACTGATAATGAAAAGCAGTTGTATTCCATGTTGAGTTTTTACAGTAACAGTGACCTTGAGAATTTTTCTGAGTTGTCAGGGCTGACAGTCGGGACCTTCATGAGCCTGCAAAATTGTCCAGCTATGGGGTCAGCCCACAGCTGTCCTTCTAACAAGACTTGGTTTCTATAGGTTCCGCCTTGTCCCTTTCCTGACGGAGCTGAGGGCTGTGATGGACTGGGTGTGGACAGACACGACCCTGAGCCTGTCCAGCTGGATCTGCGTGGAGGACATCTATGCTCACATCTTCATCCTCAAGTGTTGGCGGGAGTCGGAAAAAGTAAGCCGATAGCAGTGCCTCAGCCGTATTTGTGTCTTTTAGATACAGGCCGATTATAAGATTGATAAGAACTTCTGCAAGTTTTGTGGCCCAATAAATGAGGCAGAACCCACCGGGACCTATGAACACCCCATTGACTTCATCCTGCTGGAGTTAGGAATTTGGACCTGCCGCTGCCATAGCAAGAAGAGCCTCCAGATGATTCTTCTTCTGGCAGATGCTTATTGTGTTGTTGTGAGAAGAGGTGACACAGTGCTGGACCACACAGTCATTCTGAAATGGCTCATCTGGGAGCAGGAGGGGGTGAGATGTGCTGGAGGAAAGTGGTCCAGGTGTCTGAGACTCAGGTTCATCCTCTGAGTCACTCTTCGATGAGGGACAGAGGAGTGCAAAGGAAATCAAAGTGAAAATATCTGCTCATTCTGCTAGGCTGGATTTTAAGGTTTAGATGTGGGTGGAATTATGATTCCATCAATCCGAAAGGACATCAACCCTGAATACTCACTGGAAGGACTGATGCTGAAGCTGAAGCTCCAATACTTTGGCCACTTGATGCGAACAGCTGACTCACTGGAAAAGACCCTGATGCTGGGAAAGACGGAAGGCAGAAAGTGAAGAGGGCAACAGAGGATGAGATGGTTGAATGGCATCATCAACCCAATGGACACGAACTTGGGCAGACTCTGGGAGATGATGGACAGGGAAGCCTGGTGTGTTGCAGTGCATGGGGGTCACAAAGAATCGGACATGACTTAGCGACTGAACAACAACATGATTATTCAAGGGATTTTTCAAAAGTTTACCATACGTGTGTAGTCCAGCCTCCAGAGTACCCCTGAAAGGAGACAGGTCCCACAGAAGCAGCATCTAAGTATGGAACAGGTGTGTAGACCCAAGCAGCCTCCAGGACACATGGCAGAGCTGAGCCCTCCACTCGCCTGCAGGCTGACCTCCGGGCTGGGGAGCCCGTGATGCAGCAAATGGAGGTGATTCCAGCTTGGACAGTGTGGTCCTGACAACATGTGTTACGAGCAAAGTTAAAATGTTTTCCACCCGCCAAGGTGGGGAGGAGCCTCTTGAAAGGCACAGTTTCAAATATTCAGGAATTTAAAGTAAAATGTCTTTCTCCCACTTGATCCCTTAAAACCAGGGGTTTATTCAGCAGACGCTTTGGTCCCTTGGTCCACAGGTCTGCCCCCAGCAAACCCACAGAGTCCTTTTAAGGAAAAAACCACTCAGGCCCTAGTGGACCCTGTGGGGGTCACAGAGCAGGCTCCTCACAGCCCAGCATTGCTGCCTCCCTTGTTCCAGGGCTGGGACTGGGTGCATTCTGAACAGATTCAGGACGCAGTCCCAGGCAGACTTTGTGGTCATAGTGCCCGCCCCTCCTGGGGACACCACCTGAGCGTGCCACCCTCCCGTTGCAGAGGTACCCACAGCCCCGGGGGCAGAAGAAGAAGAAGGTGGTCAAGTACGGGATGGGGGGCATGATCATCGTCCTGCTCATCTGCATCGTCTGGTTCCCGCTACTCTTCATGTCTCTGGTCAAATCCGTCGCTGGGGTTATCAACCAGCCCCTGGACGTCTCAGTCACAATCACCCTGGGCGGGTACCAGGTAACCATGCCTCTCTCCGGGTCTCCAATCCCCCTCCCCTCTGTGGGTCCTTGTCAAGCGCAGCCCTCTCCCTGACCACCGGATGACTTACTGAGGTTCTGTGGATCCGCATCTCCTGTCTGAATATTGACAGTTCTGCAAATATGTGAGCTAAGGTACAGGAGACAGGGAAGAGAGAGCCCTGCACTGGCTGTGGGTAATACATGGTCTAATATTGTTCTCAGAACCCAGGATGCACAGAAGGAATTTCAAATATTAACCATCCCGTGTGTCTTTGTTTTCCAGCCTATTTTCACAATGAGTGCCCAGCAAAGCCAGCTGAAAGTTATGGACCAGCCAATGTTTAATAAATTCATTAAAGCTTTTTCTAAGGACACTGTAAGTAGATGCGTGGAGTTGGTCTCTGTGAACAGCTGTCACCTTGGCCAGCTGACTGTCGTCACCTTACTCACCACCTGGCCACGACCTGAGCTGGAGGGCAGGACTTCCCGGGGATGATCAGTTGTTACACTGCAGGTTCCTGGCCACTGGCCACTTTGATCATCTAAGATGTGGTGTCTGTATTATTGGACATAGGTGATAATGAACATAATTCTAATTAAGAGAATCTTCATGTTGAACACAACAGGTGCTGATCCTTTTCAAATCTCTAAAGTTTTTAAATTGTGGTAGATATTTATCCCTTTGACTGGGAGGTCTCCTGTAGGAGTCTATCCTAAAGAAGTCATTCAGAATATGGGAGAAGCCCCAGGCAGGTGCCTGCTTGTGACAGCATCCTCCCCATTCATAAGAACTAGGCAGCCTGGGGATTCAACAAGTAGGACTGAATGAATCAATTATGGCAGATTTTCCAAGCAACTTCCTTTCTAATAAGATGATAATTATGAAAATGATTTCATGGCATGAAAATTTCTCAAAATGAAAGAGATTTAAAGGATGCCATTATTTTAAAATTGATTTTAAAAATTAAGACATGCATCCTCAATTGTATAGAACGGGAATCAAGTTCTGGTGGTGGAATTGTGGCTGATGTCATCCTTCTCTCTGCATTCCATGCTTTTAATACTATGACAGCACAACTCTTCATGGTTGAAATCGGCTTTACAACTGATACTTTTAATTTAAGTACAGTGATTAGGCAAACAGATGCTTTTCCCCATTGTAGAATGATCGGCCTGTAATGCCCGCTGTCCACACTATTCTTGAGGAACACACAGCTGTGAGGAAGGGCCCAGATGTCCAGGGTGGATTAAACTTGTCTCTCTTATGAGAGGAATGTTCCCCAATAGTTGATACATTTCTTATTTTTAGGAAAAGGAAAAGATGACACTGAATCATCTGATTTTTCTGTACTGTTTGATTGGAGTGATTCCATGGCCTTGTGGGGAGGGGGCCTTCCCTGGTGGCGCTAGTGGTAAAGAACCTCCCTCCCCCGCCCCCGCCACAACAGTGCAGGACATGTAAGAGACGTGGGTTCAGTCACTGGATCAGGAAGATCCCCTGGAGGAGGGCATGGCAACCCACTCCAGTATTCTTGCCTGGAGAACCCATGGACAGAGGGGCTGGTGGGCTACAGCCCATAGGGTCGCAAAGAGCTGGGCACGACTGACTCAACCCAGCACCTGTGTGCGTGGGAGTAGCAGCACCACCACTGGGGTCTGGTGATGTGACTGGAGCTCTTAGCGCCAGAACAGCCCAGACAGCGCGTTGGGATGAAAATCCCTCTGCACAGCCAGAGAGAGGGAAGGGTAGTCACCTTCTTGCATGTCCTCGGGGGTGTGGTCTATTTATGCAGCTGTGTTTGTGTGCACACAGGGTGCTATGCAATTTCTGGAAAATTATGAAAAAGAAGACATAACAGTCGCAGAACTGGAAGGAAACTCAAATTCTTTATGGACCATCAGCCCTCCCAGTAAGCAGAAAATGATACACGAACTCAAGGACCCCAATAGTAGCTTCTCTGTTGTTTTTTCATGGAGTATTCAGAGGTAGTTACTGGATTTCCGTGCATAATATCCCCCTTTTCCCCAACCTGAACTTGGGGTGGGGGTGGGGGGCATGGGAGGTTAGAAACCTCAGATTAACGTGGATCTGGGTTTATGTTAGTTCTCGAGTAATATCCATTCAATGCCACAGCTAATGTTTTTGTGTGTTATTAAACAATGATTTGCCTGAGACTCATTGGCCCAGCGAGAACGTCTCAATTTTCCTTTTTTCTACTAACTTTAGCTCTAAAGCCTCTGACAGTGAGGTCAGTGAGTAAAAGAGAGAGGTGGAGAGAAAATAAATAGAGTCATGACTCATAGAATGAAACTGAGTCGGGTGAAGCGTGAGATTTCCCTGAGCTTGGGGTTTGGCCTCATAACACAGGACCTGTAGCCCCTGGAACCCCGAGTCTCCCTTGCCGGCCCGAGCACTGGGCAGCCCCTGTGGCTCTTTTCTCCAAGCCTGAGCTGGGGGAGCCCCTTGGGCAGGCCCAGAAGGGGAGAGCAGGGATATTCCTACCCTTCCCCCACCCCCAACATGAGCCTCTGGCCAGCCTGTGGCCACCACATCGCTTATCTCGGGAAAAGTTCTCGCATCCGAAAGCCCAACGTGTCTGTGGGGCTGTTTGGGGGCCTGACCCAACACCTTGGCTGATGAGCTTTGTTTCTCTCAGGATTCCAGGCAGGTGTGGGGTAGGCTTGTTGGGTGCACAATACCAGCTTCTTGGCTGGAATTAAGAGAGAACCATGATAGGTAAGGAAGAAAGCCTTCTGGAATCTGAATTCACAGGGACATAGTAAAGAAGGATTTTGGAGAGGGAGAGGGCTGCTGAGACTTTAAAGACCTCCTTCTTTAATCTTATTTTCTCCTTTTAAATGTCCCAAACTCCCCACATGGAATTCAGTGTTGGCAAAAATGCCCTTCCTTTGAAGAGCCACCCCCCAAAATTAAAAACCAATTTTTGATTGAACATTCTGTTTTTAATCGAGATAATGGACATGTGGCATTGTTCTAGTTGCAAGGGAGCAACTTGGTGATTTGATATTTATGTACTTTTCAAAATGGGCACCACAGCATCTAGCGAACACTCACCACGTGGTTACCAACCATTTTCTCCTGTGATGAGCACCTTTAAGATCTACTCTTAGCAACTTTCAAATATGCAATGGAGTTTTATTAAAAATAGTCACCATGCTGTTCATTATGTAACCAGGACTTAATGTTATACCTGAAAATTCATTCCCTTTAACTTCCTTTCATGCCTGAAATGAAATAATCCATTTCATTTACCACCACCACCACCACCACCTCTGAGAACCACCAATTCGTTCTCTGTATCTATGAATTCAGGTTTTGTGTTTTTATTTCTAGATTTCACACACAAATGAGATTATACAGTATTTGTCTTTATCTGACTTATTTCACTTAGCCTAATGCCATCAAGGTTCATCCATGTTGGCCCAAAGAGTAAGATTTCCTTCTTTTTATTCCTGAATAAGATTCCATCGTGTGTATGTGTTCTGCCTTCTTTATTCATGTATCTGAATCCACGCGTTGCTTCTGTATCTTGGCTATTATAGATGCTGCCGTGAATGTGGTGGGGCAGATTTGTTTTCAAGTTAGTGTTTTCATTTTCTTTAGAAAAATACCCCGAAGTGGGATTGCTCCTATAGTAGTTCTATTTTTAATTTTTTGAGGAATCACCAAACTGTTTCCCACAGTGGCTACATCAGTCTCCATTCCCACCAACAGTGCACAGGGCTCCCTTCTCCCCACATCCTCACCAAATCCATCCCCGTGGAATAGTGCACAGGGCTCCCCTCTCCCCACATCCTCACCGAAACTTGCTGTCTCTTGCCTCTTTAGTGATGGCCATCATGGCCATTCTGAGAGATGTGAGGTGACATCTTATTGCAAATATTCTGTTCAAAATATGGATTCTGTGAGTCCTCGTGGAGACTAACATCGCTGGGCTAACCTAACGTGCCTCAGAGTCCTATTAGATGCTCAGGTCCACGTCTCTTTGGGTCCCCACACTCTTCCTCCTCACCTGTGATCGGTGTTGAAGGTGCTTGCAGCCTCCTTGGATATCTCAGAGGCTGGATGTTCAGGTGAGGTGGACAGAGAGGTTGGGGTTGACAATCGTGGACCCAGTGAAACTTGGTGAGATGAGTATTTCAGGAGTTTTAATCTCACCTGCAGATCTGTGAATAACCACTGACCTTGACCTCTTCTTTTTTCTTTCACAGAAACATGAGTCTGGGTGCAAAAGCAGAAATAGCAACAGATAAGCTTTCTTTCCCTCTTAAAAACAAGACACGAGAGAATATTGCTAAAATGATAGCTGGCGGCGACACGGAAAGTTCCAGGACACCCGTGTGAGTTGGTTATCGTTGTTAACACAGTGACAGTAGGCGTGTGTATCTGGTACAGAGTCTCCTCTACAAACATGGGTGGGCAAGAAACTCAACCTACTCACTTGGGTGACTCGAGTGAGCCTGTGCTTAGAGCCCCAGGTGGGCTGCATCAAAGCCCCACCTGTTCTCCACCCACTCCCTCCGCCCAGCATGTCTGGGGAGGACTGAACTCGTCTCCAGGTGACAGACTTTGCTTCCACCTGGCATAATCACCAAAAACCAAGAAGAGTCCCTGGGAGACCCTTTTCTACCATCACCCCTGCTTCTGGGGCACTGAATCCCTGGCTAATGGAGAGGGGTGACAAGGCAAAGGGGCAGATGGAAATTTGAGGGGGGAAATCTGTATCTTTTATATTAAGATCTTATATATAAGCTGTATCTTATATATTCCCTGCCACACGACACTGCACTCCAGACATCTAAGCTGTGATGTTAGAGTCTCATGTGAGAACCAGCAGGAGCAAACAACTGCTGCTAATCCCAAACTGCCCAGTGCCCAGCTCTGTCCCCATCTGCCCCAACCCAGGTCAAAGCGCTGAGGGTGAGAACCAGCACTATGCAACCCTCAGACATGGTTCTGAAAGTACCCCATGTCAGGCACTGACCACCAAGGGCCCCTGAGACCCGTCAGGCTCTCCCCATCGCTTTCTGATGAGAAAGCAACCTAAAGAGATGGAGCAGCCATGGGCTGAGGGCTCAGGTGCCAGTCCTCTCTTCCCTACACCCGCATCCTCCTATCAGCTGGAGCAGCCCATTCCACTAGAGAGAGTTTGGAAATCCTGAAAATTAAAATTGGAAGCATGGGCAGATCTCAGCAAGAAAGATAGCCCCTTGCTTCAGAAAAGTCACAGGTGTGGAAAAATCTGTATAGCCATCTTTAAGCCATTAATTAGCTTGGTACAGAGGTGGCCTGAACATTTGGTTAGAACCTGGTGAATTTATTCAGCTTTGGAGACCTGATTTTAAGGGACACTACGTGTATTTACATTATGTAAAATACACATAGTGTATTTTAATACACTATGATGACTGCACACTGCATAATTATAGGAAGACTCTCACCATTATTTGTTTGAAATGAGGTCACAAGTAGCAAAAAAAAACCTCATTTTTGCATGGTGATGCAGTGGTAAAGAATCTGCCTGTCAGTGCAGAAGACTCAGGAGATGTAGGTTTGATTCCTGGGTTGGGAAGATTCCCTGGAGGAGGAAATGGCAACCCACTCCAGTATTCTTGCCTGGGAAATCCCATGGACAGAGGAGCCTGGTGGATTATGGTCCATGGGGTCGAAAAGAGTCGAACACAGCTAAGCAAATGAGTGTGCAAAACAACTAGAACTTAATGACCTCTTTTTTTTTTCTTAATTCCCAGGACCATAGAAAGGATTTACCCGTACTATGTGAAAGCACCCAGTGACTCTAACTCCAAACCCATAAAGCAGCTTTTATCTGGTAAGAATGAGAAGGAATCGCTTCGGAACAGTTCTTATTCTTTCTTTCAATCAGCATCTACAGTTTGCCCTTGCAGCCTCTCTCAAGCTCCTTGCCAGGTTTCTTTCTCATGTGACATGGTTGACAAGAAGCCTAGGGCTCCAGGCTATATCCACCAGCAAGAGGGGATCACTTACTCGCCCAGGGCAAGTTCGTCATCTTCCTTTCTTCATCTGTATAGAACGTGATTGACTGAAATCTATATTGAGTGACAGGTTAACAGATTTATTAGAACCTATTTACTTGCTTCTATTAGCAACCACATCTTTGGCAGAAAATTGCCTCCTACAGTGTTAATGCCAAAGGCCCCATGATAAAAACAAACAACAAAAAAAAAAGGAGGGCAAGAAATGGATGTGATTCAGCCCGCGGGTGACTGAGTGCTGGTAGTCAGGCTCCATCTATCACAGTTCTCACCCAGCAAAACTCAGCTCAGAAGTCACCTCCTCTGGGAAGCCGACCAGAAGCGGTCTCCCCAGGCTCACAGACCTTGTTGGTACAGGTGCTGTGGTGGTTGCCACGTGCCCATAAACTGGGCTTGCAGAGGTGGCCTTTCCCACTGGACCAGGCTGCGTGCAATTGGGTGACCCCTGAGCCCCTCCTGCAGCACCTTCTTCCTGGAAGATGCTCAGTAAACAGGGCTTAACAGGAAGGAGCCCGTCGATTCCATCACAAGTCAGTTATTGCGGTTTTTAAATGTCTAGTTAGTTGTTGGGACTTGTCAGCAAAGATCCTCCAGTGACGGGGTTCCCTTCTCCCTATAGCAGCAGGACTGGCCTCTTGGAGAAAAAGAGAGACCCCCTGCCACCCAGGCCCACCACTCCTTTTCCTCACAGAGTTGACTTGCCCCTGTGCCCTCATCCTGGAACCCAGTGCCATGGGTACCAACCAGCTTGTGCCATCCCGGAACTGCTAAGTGCATTAAATCCTTAAACTCTCCTGCTAACCAGATTTCATATTTCTCTTTCTCCAGAAAATAATTTCATGAACATCACCATCATTTTGTCCAGAGACAATGCGACTAACTCGAACAGTGAGTGGTGGGTTCTCAACTTGACTGGGAACAGAATCTACAACCAGGAAGCGCAGGCCCTGGAGCTAGTGGTCTTCAACGACAAGGTCAGCCCCCCCAGCCTGGGGTTCCTGGCCGGCTACGGGTAAGGAGCCGTTTTGCAATCAACGGTCATGAGAGGCCCCCTCTGCACCCCACCAGGCTGAGGACAGAAGTCTTTTATCTTCCTAGAATTCTCAGATTCTATAGCTGTGTTATTAGAATTCACAGATCCTTGGCTCTTCATATTATATTTTTAAAATTGTATTGAAGTATAGTTGATTTACAGTGTTGTGTTAATAGCTGCTGTACAGCAAGGTGACTGTTATACAGATATATGCATTTCTTTTTCATATTCTTTTCCATTATGGTTTGTCACAGGGAACTTAGTTTTAAAAGATGAGGAACCAGAGTCCCAGAGAAGTAAAAAAATGCCTTGGGTGGTCCTTCCACCAAACACAGGACCCAAAGCCATATTTGCCGTATTTCCAGCTCTTTGACTATTGCTTCCTGCTACCACACAGTTTGGTGCAATTTGGGGTTTAATCTAGAAATTGGGGTCAAGTTCTCTTTTCTGCTAATGTTGCCTTCTGACCTTAGCAGATGAGAGTCAGTCAGAAATCAATTTGGAACGTGCCTGATGCACTTCTCCGCCTTCTGATGCTTCAACCCTCTAACAGGCACCCCCCCACAGGACACTGAGGTTTTCCACTTCCTAGAAAGAGCCTCTTAAGAAATCATTGTCTCTTCGGAATTTTATTATAAACACGAATCTCTGAGAAAGGCAGGGAAAAGTTCTCGATACAGAAAGTGTGTATAATACAATTGTATTTCTACCACATACATCATGTAGCTTCCCCAGCTGGCTCAGTGGTAAAAAATCTGCCTACCAAGAGACACTGGTTCGATCCCTTGGTGGGGAAGATCCCCTGGAGGAGGAAATGGCAACCGTCTCCAGTATTCTTGCCTGGAGAATCCCATGGACAGCGGAGCCTGGAGGGCTGTAGTCCATGGGGTCTCAACGAGTTGGATACAACTGAGCATACATGCACACTGCATAGCTCATGCATATGACATATGCAGTAAAACCACCAGAAGTTCATACATGAAACTATTAACACTGCTTGTCTCCAGAAGGTGAGCTTTCAAAGGACTTTGATTTTTCAAGTCCTACAGTTCTGTACTGTGTAATTTAAAAAAAGAAAGAGAGCATGCATTACATTTTCATTAGCCAAAAAGTCAATGTTTTCACCAAAGTGGAATAATTTAAGCTTTGGTAAGTCTATCACATCCTCTGTGGCATTTGAGGGAAAGTGTTGTTATGTTTTCTCATGTGTGTGTGTGTGTGTGTGTGTGTGTGTGTGTGTGTGTGTGTGTGTGTGTGTTTCTGTTAACCATATTTAACTGCCAAATATTATTTCTACCTCTTTTTCTTCATCTCTTTTTCCCTAGTATCATGGGCCTCTATGCTTCCGTGGTGCTGGTGATTGGGAAGTTTGTCCGGGAATTCTTCAGCGGGATTTCTCACTCCATCATGTTTGAAGAACTTCCCAACGTGGATCGGATTCTGAAATTGTGCACAGACATTTTTTTAGTCCGGGAGACCGGAGAGCTGGAGCTCGAGGAGGATCTCTATGCCAAATTAATATTCCTGTACCGGTCGCCAGAAACCATGATCAAATGGACCAGGGAGAAAACAAACTGACACCCTGGCCACAGACCGCGAGCCGAGTTAACGTGGGGATTTTCCAAAGAAAAAAAGAAAAGCACAATCTTGTCCTGCGAGCTAAGCGTTTCCAGTTCGGCAGAAACAGTCTCTGTGCTGACGGGAGCAGAAGGGCTGGGCTCCCTTTTGCCCCCAGAGCTGCGAGCCAAGGCGCTGTTGAAACATCCTTCGTGTTAATTCCGTTCCTCTGAAGTCGGGGCTGCTCGCCTGTCAGTCCACGGTGTCTCGCGTCCTGATTGACTGTGTGGGGGAGTCGCTGACAGGTCTCATTCTAGAGACACAGGACAGCAGGAGGAGGAAGGAGAGACCTCCTGGGTGGATGGTGCCCTCCTGGAGATACCAGGTCATCGCAACGCCACGCCTGGTGCTCGGCTGCAAAGGGGACGCTGCTATGGGGAGGGGCCAGGGGCCTGCACTCCGAATGTGCAGCAGAGTCGGGGCTGAAGCCCCTACACATGTTTCTAGAGGGAAGGAGGGAGGGGCCGGTGACCCACGGTGACGCCAGTGGAAGGATAAGCCTCATTCTAAGCAAAAAGATAACCTTAGTGACACTTACTGCCTTACCTTAACTGAAGAGTAATATGAAATCTTTCCATTCAACACCAGTGACTTCTCAGGAAAAAAAAAAAAAAGCAGCAAAACAAAGACATGGACGCAGTGTTGCCGAGGCCCAGCTGGTGGCTCTTCTGGTTCCAGAGAGTTCCTGCTTCCTGTAAAACCCCGACCCGGGAGACAGACAGAGATGCCGCCCGGTGGAAGTGGGGTCCTTGGACGCTGTCACCTTTGCTGACTGAGTTCTGAGCTCCCCTCTGCCCCCCTCACCCATGCTTCCTCCCGTTTCCATGACTCACAGCAGTGGTTTTTCCAGTATGTGACATTTTTTTCCCTATTTTTCAGGTCTCTCAACGAGTTTACATATTCCAATTCACATTTTTACATCTGAGACGGGTTTTTTTAAGTTCATAATTATGAAAGAAATATGTATATTGAGCTTGGGGAAATAAACAAACAGCCTTTTCTTAAATTATTATTATGGGTCATACAACGTCTTCATGAAATAACAATGTAGCATGAAAAATTGATGATTGACATGTAGTTTTCATTCCATATTAAAGGACAGTTTCTGAGAAGAATCATTGAATGGACTAGAATATGTCCCAAATAATTAACCCTCTGTAGTTTGGGTTCGGGACTTACTTAGAATAAAGCACATCCTGCAAAGTCACTTTAAGAATACTCTTCCTTCTGCCTTGTTGCATGAAATAGGAGAAGCGACCTTTCTGTGCTGTGTGCCCAGAGCTAAGATCCCACTTCTGGTGGATTGGTTGTATTGTCGGTTTTCTCATGTGGGTGCTCAAGGGGATTAATAAAAGCAGAAACGACTGATAAAAAAATAAACTTCCCAGGAGGAAACCATTACAGTGAATACAGAGCTTTTAAAACATATCAGAGTTCAAATGATGCCCAGTGTCTTCTAGAGAATCAGTGCAGACCTGTACCTCCGCTGTGAACGCCGGGAGCCTACCGCCCCCAGCCCCCCACTTAGGGTAAATGCTTGTCGTCATAGCAATAAATGCCAAGCACTCAGGGACCTCAGCAGCCTTCCTGCACGTTCCAGTTGTGAATTCTTTCTTTTAAAGACATCGGTGGGGGATCTGGAGAGAGAGCATACAGCACATTTAGGGAGGAGGGGAGAGGGACTCCCTCTCACAGGCGCAGAGGTCAAGGACAACGGGATGGAAGACAAGTCCCATTGTTAAAGAGCGAGCCTCGGGTGTGGAGGAGGGAGGACGCAGAAGGACACAGAGATGTAGATGGCCCCTTCCTGCCTGGGTTGGAGGGGGACTCACCCAGAGAAGGAGGTGGCTGCCTGGGACCCCAGCCCAGCCTGTCACCATCCCATTCAGCCCGATTCTGACAAGAAGGGGTCAGCAGGCTGTAACCAGCCACAAATAAGCACCAGGCCCTGCCTGGAGAATGATGGACGCATGTCCCTTAGAATGTGTTCTCTGGAGACATCTTGGAGAGGGGTGTCCCCAAGGACCTGGGCGGTGGCCCTCCTGGCCAGTGAAGAGGGAGAACCAGGCAGAGAGCCCGTGAGGCTGGCCTCGGCCCTGGGGGCGCTGGTGAGCTGGTGGCCGGTGAAGGTCCAGCGTCTGGATGCTTTATTCACAATTGCCAAAATCTCAGAAGCAGCCAAGGTGCCCTTTGGTAGATAATCGGATAAATACACTAGGTTAGAACCTAGATGATAGAATATTGTTATTCAGCACTAAAAAGAAATGAGCTCTCGGGACATGAAAAGACATGAAGGGAATGTACACGCATTTTACTCAGTGAAAGAAGACAATCTGAAAAGGCTACACACTGTGGGCTTCCAACTATATGATGTCTTGAAAAAGGCTACATACCATGTGCTTCCAACTGTATGATATTCTGGAAAAGGCAGAACTGTAGGGACAGTAAGACAATTGGTGGTTGTCAGGGGTTGAGGAGGAGGGAGGGGTGAACAGGCGGAGCACAAAGGATTTGTAGGAGAGTGAATATACTGTATGATACCAGGCAGATGGATACCTGTTGTTAGAAATTTCTCCAGACCCATAGAATGTCCCACGCTGAGAGCGAACTGTAATGTGAACTATGTGTGGCCTTTGGGTGACAATGACATGTCTATGTCAGGCCCTCACTTATAACAAGTGTCCCATCTGGTGGGGGATGTTGGTAACGGCATGTGTGGGGCCAAGGGTTATTGGGAATCTCTGTATCTTCCTCGTACCTCTGCTGTGAACCCCAAAGTGCTCTATAGAATGGTTTCAATAAAAAATGCACCTGTAATGTTGATAAAAGCTCAGTGAGGGGCGTGAATATGAAAGTGGAGAGAGACCTGGAATGTTCCGGTGATGCTGTTCCTCCCTATGGAAAAACCCACGCAGGAAAGCGGAGAGAAGAGCCTTCCAGTCCTTCTTCTTTAAACCCCTTAGTTCAGTCATTAGTCCCTGATTAGCCCAGCATGTGGCTTCCTCTTGTGGCTCAGCTAGTAAAGAATCTCCCTGCAATGCGGGAGACCTGGGTTCGATCCCTGGGTTGGAAAGATCCCCTGGAGAAGGGAAAGGCTGCCCACTCCAGTATTCTGGCCTGGAGAATTCCATGGACCATATAGTCCATGGGGTCGCAAAGAGTCAGACACGACTGAGCGACTTTCACTGTATTTCATACTGTGACTGTTCCACTAGATCGGGGGAAGCCAGCCTGGAGACCCTCAACTGCCCCAAGCCCATCCTCCAACACCAGCATCCTCATGGGACTCCACTGGTCAGCCTAGACTTTGTCCCCAGAAGACTCTGAAGTGGCTCTGAAACTCCATCAGTTCAGTGGTTTCTACTCTACACCACACCTAAGTCCAAACTTCTAGCCCTTATTCTGATTCCATCACACACTGTGGTCCCAGCACTTTGTCCCATGTCACGTCTGTGAGGCTCTGCAGAGAAATAAGATGACAACACTGAGATATCAAAGCAAAACACTAACATGGAAATACCCCAGCATTAAATGCCAGCCTCCTTTCACAATTTTTTCCAGGGAGAAACGAAAGTTAAAATAGTACATCAATTTAAAGTCCAGGAATGAAAGAGCATGGATTAAATCCTCTCACCTTCTAAGTAACAGAGAGAACTGTGTTCTCACCTGTCCCCAATTCTTTGCCCAGGAGGAACAGAGGCCACTTCAGGGAAGCGGCTCGAGGCGTCTTAGGAACTTCTGCTCCTTCAGGTGTGAATTCCACTCCACACCAAGGTTCCGATTGGGCCTCATTTTTTTAAATAGTCCAAAAATCAGTAAGACCCACAGGGGTGCCCATAATGATCGAATTTCAAAAGCATTTCACACAAGTCCCGGCCAGTCTGGCTGTGCACAGCTAACACATGTCTCAGAAGCATGAAGGGTGTCCCCAAAACCCAGAGCAGAAGCTCGAGTGAAGCTGGAGAAGTCACGCAGGTCCCAGACTGGCTGGGAAGCCTGTCCATCCAGCCAGGTGAGCAAAGTCCCAGCCCCTGACGGTGACCTTCACTCAGCGAAGAGCCGCAGCCTGGTGGGAGAGGCATCCCAGCTCATGTCATGGAGCTCTACTTGGGGACAGGGCATCCAAGCCACGGATCCCTGATGTGGAGTAATCTTCAGAATTGCCTCCAGTTCCTATTAAAAAAGACAAGACTTCTGGACCTCACACGATGCCGCAAGTCTGACTCGGGGGCCGCGGATGAAGATCTATCAAGTGTAAACCTTCCGGGTGATGCTGACATCAGCCAGGCTGGAGGACTCAGCCTCCCCATCCTGGTCCTTAGAGGTGCTCTGGAGATGCCCGCAGAGCTGAGCGGTCCTGATTCCAGGCGGAAGACTCTGCGTAAATGTGAACCCTGCTGGCCCTCCGGCCGAGCCGGCATCTACCCTGGATCCAGCGTTTCATCCCCCCACCCCCACAACAGGATGCCTGTCCCTAGGCTTCCAAAGCAACTGAGAGATGAAAGCCCTGAGAAGGAAGGTCCATACCCGCATCGCATCCCTCAGCTTCCTGAGCACTTAACTTTCTCAGGTGTTGGTCAAATGCCTGATGGGAAAACTAGGTCAAGCCTATGGGGAAAACTGAAGAATTTGTGCAGCCTTGTAAAACTGATGGCTGACAAGGGACGTCTCTAGGCTGGGAACCAAGTCATAACCTACCACTGGAAATGTCTGCGCAGCCTCACTAGTAAATGATATTAAGTGTGGCGTGGCTGGAGGCCCTCAGCCTGGGCTCTACCCTAGAGGGGGCAGTGAGTCCTCACTTGGTCTGGGCTCAGTAACATCAAGGAGGTTCTCAGACCTCAGGCAAAATCACACCCCCGCTGCCCCACCCCCCACTGGATTAGACTGGAAATTATTTTGCAAAAAATCCCTACAATTGCATTAGAGAGAAGCCTAAAAGGAGCAGCCCTAAGGGAGGGGGTGTGTTGCCTTGAACTTCTGTGAAGGGTGGATGGCATCTGGAGGCCAGACAAGTGCAAAAGGAGAAGGGAGGGCCTGGGGGGTGCTTGGGCCACCAGGGACAGACACCATCTGGTACAGAGCCCGGAACACCTGGACTGACCCGATGCCTGGACTGCTGGGCCTGCCCCAATGTGCCGGCAGAACCCAGGCCCTCACTCCTTCCCAGGACACAGACCTCCAGGTGTGCAAGTGTAGACACTCAAGATCCCACCAAATAAAACTGGTTTCCATCTCCTAGCTGTTTTCTCTGATGTGTTCATCTGTTTAGATTGTTGGTACCACCTCCATCACGGCAAGCTTTTCAGGGAAAATTTTACATCCATCATGTTGTTCCATCTCCGCGTAGGAAGACTTTATGAGAACAGAGGCGGGTTGAGCTGTGGAAAGTTCTGGGATAACTCTCTGGATTCCAGTGCCTTTGACTGGCTGGCTGATGGCTTGGCCAGGCTGCATGCCTGCCCCTCCCCACCCCGGAGGGGCTGCCCGGAGCCTGCCCTCGGAGGCCGCCAGCACATACACTGAGTGAGCCAGGGCCAGGCCTTCCTGAAACGCTAAGGATGCATCAGGGAGCCACACAGAGCTCTACTCAGTCACGAGCGATGCTGCTGGGGCACCGGGCCGATGCAAAGCGGTGAAATATTAATGAGCCTTGCAGATGGTTCATTGCTCAGCACCACCCTGTGTCTGAAGCAACTGATGACAAGCAGCCTCTGCCCTGTATCGCCCTTGGGGCAAGAAACCCAGAAAGCATATCAACTACCCCCCCCAATAAAACAAAGAATCAGAAAATATCAAACAGCCAGAAAAATGAGAAGAGACCCTGTGGTGTCAGCGAGTGTCCTGAAAACAAAACCCCCATGCAGAAGGGGCAGAGGGGCCCTGCAGACAGCAGTCATGTGGGAGTCTGGCTGGGCTGCTGCCCACACTGGGGTCCAGCCATTGTGAGCACCAGGCTCAGGTCGGCTCTGCAGAGACACTGAGGCTGGGGGCAGGGGTGGGGCACAAGGGCCACAGGGAAAGTGCGTGGGCTTGGCACTGCTCTGTGGGCTCCTGATGAGAATGATCCAGGAAATGAACCACAAAAGGGATATCGGTCCAGCTTTTCCAGACATTGAAAGGATAAAGAGGTTACGTATTATGAACAAATGTAGGTCATTTTACAACTTACGCAAAATGGAAAAAATCCTTTTAAGATAAGGACTGCAAAAACTGACTTCAAATAAAATTTTCAAACCCCCCCCCAGAAATGTTCTATGCCAATTAATAAATTGAATTCATAATTGAAAACTCTCCCAGAGAGAAAACTCCAGGCAAGATGAATTCACTTGTGAATTGTGGCAAAAAATTTAAAAAGAAATGCCAATCCCTACATAAAGTCTCTTAGAAAGGAGAAGAGAGAAGAATCCTCAATTCAAGGCCCATGTTACCCTGATTCCAACATCATCACAGATGCTTCAAGAAAAGAAAATTAGAGAAAGACAGCCCTCACAAGCTCAGACACAGAAATCTTTAACACAATTTAGCAAATCCAATTCAGCAGTGCACTAAAAAAATTCATGATCAAGTGGGCTTAACATCAGAAAAAGTCATGGTAATTCATCACATTAGCAGAAGTTCAGGTCCATTCACTATGTACCCAGGGGAAGGGTCACCCTGAAGTGTCAGCCTTAGACAAGTTGTACATAAAGTAAAAAGACACAAATGCCACTGTGTAGGCAATAATTCAAGAAATCCATGAGCCTTTCTTGGAAAAAGAGAACTTTAGTTAATAAGGGATGAGTCAAAATTATTTTTTTTAAAAAGAGGAAAAATGATGGTTTAAAATTAGTAGTGGTAAGTTCTGAAGCATTTAAATATAAATTTAAGAGTAAGTTTTTCAGACTTAAAAAAAAAAAACAGGGATTGTGGTTAAAGAAGAAGATGTCAATGTTACAAACCTCAAACATGGAAAATTAATAATAGAATCAGAAAAATATTAAGAAATAAGGGTCCGGGTGGTGCTAATTTTCCCATATTCCAGAGCAAGGAATTGACAGAAAATGTCAAAAGCTGAAATAGTTACATGTGAAAGCATAAACAATCCAATGTATTTTAAATGTGAGATCTTTTAGAAATACATATCTTATTAAGAAACACATCTGAATTTCAAAAAAATTTTTAGCTTTCCTTCTCTCTCACTAAATTCCATGAAGATTGTCACACTTTTATTTACAAATAGTAACTAGGAGCCTGTCCTGAAGAGAATTCGTACCTGCTGGTCCCTTTCCCAGTTTGTCCAGAGGCCTGGAGTGATGGTCATGGAGGAAATGCTTGTTTCTGAAGATGAGACTGAAGAGAATTACTTTATTCTTTGTACTTTTTGGGTTTCTCGCTGTGCTTTTTTTTTAGCACTGAAAATTACATAATTTTCATAAAACAGAAAATTACATAATTTCTATGAAACAAAACCCCAAGGAGGGAAGCAGAGCTCCATCCAGGGTGGAAATGCCCTCACCCTCTGTAGCCAGGCTGGGCCCCTGGGGGCCAGTGGGCAGCAGACATTTGGGCATTTCAGCCCCGGGCGCTGAGCGGGTCCAGAGGAAACACCAGAAGTGCACATAGTCACGCCTCCCATCCCACCTGCCACTGGCTGGATGACACCAGCGGCTCCTCTGCTGTTTCCTGGAGGCACCACTGTTTTCTTTTGGAAGTGAGGGATCTGAGCCATGGAATTAAAAGCTCAGCCTAGCCTCTTCGTGAACCTCCTGGACTCTGCCTCCTGGTACCCGCCAAACTGGTGTGGAAATGTCCTCTGAGTGTGATTCCTGCCTGAGTCTCCCCCACCCCATCCAACTCACCGACACCCGCCAGGCACCCAGACTAGCGCTGTCCAAGGGGCTTTCTGTGGCCAGGGACACACAGGGCCACCCAGCATCTCAGACGTGACAGTGTGATAATGAATGAAATAAATGAATTTTATTTCCTTTGTGTCCACTTTAACAGTTCCATGTGGCTACCGTGGGGCAGCAGGCTTGGAGCCGGGACTGCTGCTACTCTGACATCACGAGGTGCTGGGGGGTGGGGGCAGAGGGACGGTCTTGGTTCCTGACAAGGGACAGCACCCTGTGCCCACGCTAGTGGGGACACTGCGTATTCATCCCAGTGCTGGGGCGCTACCAGCACCTACAGGCAGCTGGCTCAACTGCAATGCCAGTAACACTCCCCAATCCCCCCGAGATGTGGCAGGTGGGCCAGGTCAAAGCTGAGCGGAGACCCCGGAGGCCCAGCTGGTCCTTGTCCACCAGTCAGCGTCAGGTGTGACGTGGGGCAGGAAGAGTAAGAGCAGACAGACACAACAAACAAGGTTAATAAAGCCTGTGTCTGTGAGTGCGCGCACTCATGTGTTTTTCCAATCAGCTGTTTAGACAAGTGTCGCCCATCCTGCGGTCCGTTTTGTGTCCATCGGCAGTGACCCTGCAGCTGGTCCCGGTGAGGCGGTCCTGAACCCGCTCCACAGCGCCACCTTGTGGCCGGGGAAGTCGGGTGCTGAGCCCTTGAGTGGAGACCTTCCTTAACAAACCTTCATTATCATTATTAAAATCAGCATCTTTACTTCACTTCTCTGAAGGCTTATTCACACTTTCATTTTAGAGTGCAAATAAGAATAGGGTAGAACATATCTGAAAAGCAGTCATTATTGTAAGGTCTATAAGTGACATATAGCAAATGAAATAAAGAATTCAATACACTCGTATTCTGAAGAGCACACAAATTCAGGTGAAAAGTGCAGGAATCATAAAGTGATGACCTGCTAGACTTTTAATCTTGCATGACCTGCGCAGCTCTACGACTGATTTAAAATTTTTTTAATTTTAAAAGACACTGTTCATAAGACACTGACAAAAAAATGCTCAAGGTCCTCGTAGGAAACTAGGTATTTCAGGCAGATTCACAAACCTAAGTTATTAAGCCAGAAAGGAAAGAGAGAGGGGACAGCCCACAAATAAAGGCTGTTCCCTGAAAAAAAAAAAAAAAAAAGAACAACCCGAAAGCTGAGAATTACATTTTATTCAGCCGAGTTTCTGAGGACTTCAAGTCCAGAGCAGCTCCTCAGGCAGCTTTGAGGGTCTGCTCTGAGGAGTGAGTGGGGGAGCCAGGTTATAGCTAGCTGGGGCTGGGGAGGTGTTTGCCACAAAAACCAGGTAGTCAGAACAGCAAATGATTGCTGTTAAGAAAACCAGGGGGTTTCCCAGGTGGCTCAGTGGTAAAGGACCCGCCTGCCATGCGGGAGCCGCAGGAGACCTGGGTTCGGTTGCTGGGTTCGATCCCTGGGTCAGGAAGATTCCCTGGAGAAGGAACTGGCAACCCACTCCAGTATTCTTGCCTGGAAAAATCCCCACGGACAGAGGAGCCTGGTGGGCTACAGTCCATGGGGTGGCAGAGTCGGACACAACTGAGTGACTCACACACACCCAGAGACCAGACCTCTGCTTCCTTGTGTGTGGGAAGATTCGAGATCGCGGGCTCAGAGACCGTCCGTCCGACGTGCACCATCTGTGCTCCCGACCCCGAGTCCCCTCAGGGTTCACACTGTCTGGAACGGGTGGGGGCGCTGTAGGGGCCGATGGCCACTTGCTTACTGCCCCTCCCACCGCAGCAGCCTTCCTGCTGTAAACTGAGTCTGGTTTCTCTTTACTCTCTGCTCCCCTCCCACTCTGTGTCCATCCCCGCCCCCAAGGGGACCACCCGCCAACCCCCCCAGCTCAGTGAGAAGCTAGATCAGCACCCGCAGAAGAGGTTTTCTCGGCAGTGGCAGGCCAGAGCCGAGAGGACGGCTGGCACTGGGGCGTCGGAGCGGATCAACTTGGGCCCCCATCCGTGAACCCAGAACTAGACCCCAGGCCCCGGGGGAGCTGCCCCAGGACGGAGGGGGCAGGGGGTAGGTCGAGGGGGCGGGGGTAGGTCTCAAGTCCAAACAGGAGAACTGCTGCTGCAGGAGGCACCGTTCACACCTGAGCCCAGGTGCGCACTGCCCCGTGGTGGGGTCTGGAGTCGGCGACCTTCGTGGCGGCACAGGGCCAGCGTCCAGAGGTGCCTGTGCTCTGAAGGGTATCCCTGGGTCACCCGGAATTCTTTGAGTTTCATCTTTGTGTTTTGTAATCGAAGTGGAAGTGTGATGGGGCCCTGGTGGAGGCACTGGGCCTCGGAGCCTCGGCTGTGAGGGGCCCCACCTCCCAATCTCCGCTGGACTTTCCCTGCCCTGCTCACTCACCTGTGGCTACCCCCGCCCACAAGGTGTCCTGCAGGATCTCGCCCCAACTTCCGTCCTGGGGCCAAATCCTCCCACCAACCCCCACCCTCAGGAGGGCAGGGCGCGCATTACATAGGGGTCTTCCACAGTCCGCACTCAGGAAACGTCTGAGTGATGTCATGTGAATCCACAGGTAACCAGGGTGCACACCAGGTATTAAATGCCAACCTTGTCACTTTGGTTTCCTTACCTCCTCACTTAATGAAAGAACTACTCCTGATATACTGAAGTGTGCTGAAGGCTCCCACCTCCCCGAGGCCAGAGAGCACGGTCTGACAGTCACTGGTGACGGGCACCCTGGAAAGCTCCCCGAGGTCACAGTAACCCCTAGGTGGGGCCTCAGGACCCCCAAGAGCACGACTTACCAGAACAAACACTGCTGTCTAGCAATGTGCTGTCTGGCACAGCTGGGCGCCTGGCAGTAGCTGACAATGTATCTTTGGAAAAAGGAAACAAGTCAAGCATAAAATATAATAAAAAGAACAACCACACCTGCATGGTTTCACATTTTATTTTTGTAATTATCTTCCCATAGAAGCAATAATCAGCATTTCCATAACATTTAATATTATTCATCAAAGCTGGAAAAAAAACAGGAATAAAGCAGTTTCATATACACAAATACCACACTCTGCATATGTACAGTTAAGTTCAATATATTAGACTCTGCAGACTGGTTCACTCACACAGGACAGCACAGGGACTGCTGGGCTCTGAGAACGCGCACATGGACCCTCTCCGGGAAAGGGACCACATGAGCTCAGACACCTTTCCCTGCTGCGACCACCACTCCCTGCTCTTGAGCAACCCCAAGGAGAACAGCTTCTGTGAGCAGGAAGAGGAGACGCTTCTCACCAGACCCCAGGCAGGAAACCCTGATGTCGGGAACAGCCACCTGCCCTGCAACCCGTGGGGGTGGGGTGGTGGTAGTCAGGGATGCCCGGGTTCCAGCCCCCTGCACTGGGAGGCCCACTCCCCAAGCCCTGCAGGACCCCCCGGCTCAGTATGCATTCTTGTTCTATTAATATGAAGGAAAAGAAGAGAAGTGAAGCCTTTCTTCCAAGGCTGCACTGGATAACAGTCTACACAATGCAGTTGAGAGCATCTTCTAGGTGCGGCCGAATCTGCTGAGATGGCTGTGAACGAGCTCAAATGCACATTAAGGTGACTCCTGGAGGGTGGCTGGATGTGGAGGGCACAGCAGCAAGGACAAGTGTGCACTATTAACACGTCACCGAGCACAAATGCTACTGAAACCAGTATCCCCAAACAAGGGCTGGAAGGAGCCACTGCCCACAGACCACGGGGGGGCCAGGTTGGGGGTGGCGGAGCACTCGAGGAGGATGTTCGTTAGTGTTCTGACCCGGACCTTCCAGAAAGAGTTCATCTACTGCCCACCCGCCCTGCAAGGACACTCCCTGGACTCTCCCAGAGCTCAGGGTGACCTTGTCCTCCCGTGACACTGCCTCCGTGTCCCCGGGAAGCCAGCAGACCTGAGCCCAGGAGGCCAGGTGGATGGCATCAGCTGCACTGCAGGGTCTGGGCTTCTTCCCACCAGGAGAGAAGGCTGAGCTCAGGCAGAGAACACCTTGAAGACAACCCATCAGGAGGGGCCAGGAAGGAACCGCATACCAGCACCCCACCTGTGAAGCCAGTCCTGCTCTCTCAGCCACACGCGGGAGATTTACGGAGAGCGCCTCCACGTTGAGCTGAGGCCCTCACGGGGAGGACAGGTCTGCAGGACTAAGGCCGGCCAACAGGCTGGTGGGTGAGGAGACCTGTCGCTGAGCTATAGGAGGGAATGCCCACGGTCCAGGGAGAGCTGCAGATGTGCACAGGGCCCCTGGGACACGCCACCGTCAAAATGTTCAGGCACCCACACGACACTCCAGGTGCGTCTTGTTCTGGGAGAAGTAACGTCGTAAGGCTCAGAACAGCCTCCTGGCCCACACTCCATCTGAAGGTTTAATAACGTAAATGTCTCTAATTATTACGGGGCATAAATCTCCTTATGAAAACAAATGTTTACAATATTACTTTGTTTAACCAGTAAACTTCACTTTTAGCAGCAATTATGAAATAAAATGCAAACAACTTTTCTAACAAATGACACGAGCCCAAGAGAAAAGACTGCCCATGCGTGTTACCCCTTTTGTTTAGAACAAGTCTGTCGAGAAATGGGCTTGCCAATTTTAAAATCAGCTATCGTATGACGTGATGGGATGTTTCTCTGTTAATTCCTGCTGGTGTCTGAGAAGAGCTCTTGTCAGGGAAAGAAAGGAAATGCTTCCAGGCACCGGGCAGAGCAGTGGTCCGGGAACCAGGAACGAGACTTGTCTTACAGCATCAGAGCCAGGACACCGTGAGTCCGGCCGCCCTCCGAGGAGTCTGGGGGTGAGTCATGCCGGCAGGGCCGAGCCTAGCACAGCCCCCCTGCGTACTCGTCCTCCTCATCCTCAGCGGCGGGGGCAGCGGTGCCTTCGGGCTTGGCCTGTGGGGGAGCTGGTGCCTTCTTCTTGACGCCGCCTCCTGGGACCACCAGGCTCAGGCCCAGCTTTGCATACTGTCAATGACAAAGTGCAGCTCAGACTAGACGTCCGGGCCTGACCTTCGATACCACGGCTCTCACCTGTGTGCCAAGGCCTGGTCTCTGCCCCCTGAAAACCTGGACACCACTCGGAGGGAAACACCGCCATAAAACCCAACACCGCTGGGCTGCAGGGTGGGGGCTTGACCAGTGTGGCCACTGCCTGAGGGGCCCCAAGACCCCATGAGCCTGACAGAAACTCAGTGACCTGGAGAGGGACCCGCAGACGGAGCGGGGGGTGTCACCACAGGTTACCTGCTCAACGTGCACCCTGTGAGCTTCCTCTCTAAGTGTCGGCCTCAGGGGAGGGGGCGGAGGCCAGGGCAGCGGGCGGGGTGGGCACTCACATCATTGTCCATGTACTTGAACAGCGGCGAGTTGCACACCTCGGCCACCTGGTCCTGGTCTTGCTGGTCGTAGCCCTCCAGGAGCTGCTCCAGGGCAGCGCAGTCCTCGCTGCCATTGAAGCCGGGGATGCTGCCGGGACATACACATGGGTGTGGGCCCTGCACACCCACCCCTGCGCACAGGTCTGATCACATACGAGCACAGGTCACGCCCAGGATGTTTACCAGCAGAGGACCTGGGGCGCAGGTGTCGGGGGGCCTGGCCTCAGGCTGCTCACATCACCTGTGAGAAAACCCCTTAACCTGACCTTCCTGAATCATACACCTGAGGACTTTCTCTTTTTTTCTTATATGGCAAACATCACAAAATTACTCAAGTCACTCACTTCCACAGAAGCACCAGAAGAAAAACACAGCAAAGAACCCAACTCATAAAAACCCTGCTGCAAAAGCTGAAAGGCTCGCCATGTCCTTGCCCTGTGCTGAACTTCACGGAAAACAAAAGCCCTGCCTCTGAGGGCAGGGCCACCGGCGCCAGCAGAGCTGGGCAGCAGGGCGCACAGCCGGGCCTCACCTGTAGCTCTCGCGGACACAGCGCTCAGCCGCCACGTAGTCGTTTCTGTGCAGGTGCACCAAGACCTGGGCGATTGTTTTCTGAAACAAAAGCGGGGGTTAGGGCAGGTTCACATCCATGCCAAAGCCGATTCCACGACACCTGCAATGTGACTTGGTTTGCATCTGACGTTCATCTCCATTTTCAGATGAAGCCCATCCGCTACCGGGTTTCGGACCTCGCTGTTTCAGCTTTAAAACTCTCATTTCATTCATTTATAGTTTCTATTAAAAAAAAAACAAAACAGTCTCTCTATCTACAGCTCCACCAGTGCTGCCCTTGGTCGCGTGGAGCAGCTGTCACAGCCACTTCTCGGTCTAGATCTGCTGAGCCAACACCTGGGTCTCGTCTCTGACAACCGTCACGTCTTCCTGACTCCCTCTGTCCAGTCACTGGCCTGTAGCCCCTGCACCGACCCGCCCACCATCCCAGGCTCAGGCCACACATTCGGTCTGCTTCCTGGGCAGTGGCTCTGGTCTTAGTTCAGCCCCTCTGCTCTGGGCCTGGCGACCCCCCGAAACACACATGCACACACACTCGGGAGCCCCCTCCTGCAGCCCTCCTCTCTGGGCCCCTTTTCCTAGCTCCTCCCGCTGTAGAGACAGGGTTTCTACAGGGGCCTCTTCCCCAGACCCTCTGGTTAGAAGATGGGGGGGTGCCTCTCTCGAAGCTAAGAGGCAGAGGGGACATGGAAGTCAGAAGTCTTCCCACCCGCTCAATGCTCAGAGTCCTCAGGGCACTGTCTCCTGTGCCCTGCCCAGCAGTGCTGGCTGTTGACCAGCAGGAGAGAGGCAACAGTAGGATTACTCCATCTCAGCCAAAAACAGAGGTCCAGAAGGTATTATTTTAAAAAATTAACAAATGTTCATAGAACACGGTCTCAGGCACAGTTACACTAATATGATCCAAGGAAAAGCCGAAACTAAGCACTTTGAAAGCATACCTTATAACAAGTTGGATAATTCTCAATTTCCTTATAAATGTTTTTCTCTTTCTGAATAGAGAGTGCCGCCTCATCAAACCTGAAGACAAAACAAGAAATGCTGAACAAGGCAGGTCTAAGTGCCCCACAGCAGAGACCATGGTGTGACGTGTCTGACGTCACAGGTTCTAGAGAAATGAAGGTGGCATCAGGCTCTGTTAGCCACCGCCCCGCGCCCTCCGAGAGCTCCATGAAGTCGGTGTGACTACTGCATCTGACTTGCCCTCCCCGACCCCCAGCAGACAGAGCAAGAGGACTTCAGGACAGGCTGCTTCATATGGGAGTTGGGTCTGGTAAGGACCATCCAATAATGAGCATCCATCAGATTCAACTAACTGCTCTGCGAGCGGCTGTGAGAAGCCCTGGAGAGACCAGGCCTGACTCCACCAACACAGAGCCCTCTCCTTCCCTGGAAGTCCATGCAGACGCCCCAGGAGCACTGGCTGCTGCAAGGACGACCCCCACCGTGTCCACATCCTCAAGCGCCCACCCCAGCCTCGTCAGGCCCTGACAGCTCCTGGGGCCCAAAACAAGCAGTGATGGGGTGGGGGAACACAGTGGGCAGCCAGGGAGCGGTGAGCAAATGTCCTCCTCGACACCACGATCCTCAACAGTCACCTTCTCCTGTCCACTCGCACACATTCTCCTCTGCACAGCTTTATTAATAATGGAGATAGGTTACTAAGCTTAAACTGCAGTGAAGTAAAAACAGGGAAATTCCACAGGATCCTAGTTATCTGGGATCCAGCTACTCATGCTGTGTGTGGGTCCTAAGTCTGAAGGATAAAATGGTAAACAACCTGTGTGATGACACTGGCTGTTGGGACTCTGTCCACGTTCCTGGGTGAGTGCTACAGATACTTGTTCCCCAGAGACATCTCGACTTCCCCTCCCCAGGTAACAGACCAGACAGCCATCTCTAGAGCAGCCGAGCCAGGTCTTAGAGCAGCAGCAGGTCTTTCCATGTTTAACCCAAGGTACTGCTGTATTATGGGCCTGGTGCGCCCCAGGCTGCACCCGAACGATCAACAAGCCCTTGCCTAAACGTGGCCTCGAGGTCACAGGTCACAGGAGCACAGTGGTGTGAGACGTACCTGCGCCTGCGCACCAGCAGCCGGGAGGCTTTCCCCAGGAGTTCGACAGCCTGCCGCAGGCGCTCTTCATTCTGTGGATCCAAGAGAAGAGAGTGTGGGTGGCTTTAAGGCAGGAATTTTTCTCCTCCCCCAACAATCATCTGATTAAAAAGTAACCGCACTGGATGGGGGGAGGGGATGGGGGAGGGACAGGGTTGGGGGAAGTGGGGGCAGTGACACCAAAGCCACTAGAACCCATCTCACTGCTCACAGAAGAAAAGTTCACTTGTGAGCTTTCAAAGTAGCTGCTGTGTTTCTCACGAAACTAAACAGTCTAAGTCTACTTAGAGAAAACAAATTCACTTACTTCAAACACATTGGCTGTCTGCTGATATAACTGCACAGCCTTTTCTGGATCTACATTCTCTATCAGCCTAAATGAAACAAGAATACCTGACTTATACATGAAACAGAAAACTTGTTTTCACCGGACTTTTATCAAAACAAAAAGACTCCCAGGCGGAGCCCCTGTCCACACTCACTTCCCGGCCCGCTCCAGGGCCATGGCGGCCGTGTCTGGGGTGCCGTTCTCCAGGTACATCATGCTGGCCTTCTCGATCAGGTGAACAGCCTCTGGGAGTTTCTGCATCTCCTTTAGGCAAACAATAGGGCACAAAGCAGTAAATGCATGAATTAAAAAATACAGAGTTAACAATCTGAAACTGGAGAAGGCAAAAGACCCAAAACACGACACAATACACATACTGAAAATGAAACGCCTTTGCAAGGTCACTCTCCCCATCAGGCTTCCTTCAGCCAAACCAGAAACACACCAATTGATCCTGCAGAGCCCAGTCCTTCACGGGGTTTCAGAGAAACTACACAAATAGGAGAAGCCCACTTGCTCTTCAGTGTTTCCTGAGCAGCTACAGCTCCTGGAATACTCAGGAGTGCCTGCTACACACAAGGCCTGTGCAAACCAGGCCGCAAACCAGGAGCCTAAGGGCTGGGTCTCATTTCCAAGGTCACTGCGCTTTAACCATCTGCATCTCATAATCAGACACGCCCACAGAAGGTCTTTTGGTGGCTTCATATATTAAAATATCAAAAGCATCAGCAGGCTCATGCCCCCACACGGCACTGGCGAGTGGGGCAGAGAGGCAGCTGTGGGGACCTACCCACTCCTGGAAGCTGCATTTCTCCCCACTCCTGGCACGTCCAGGCCTGCCTCCTCCATTTCAGCCATACCCGTGTGCACTTGCGCTCGCAACCCTCTTACTCTGAGTGCCGTCAACAGAGTAACTCTATGTATCTTACTAATAAACTAAGTCTCAGCATCACATGAGCCATACATCTAGCATCCCCAATCCAAACCTTTTTTAAAAACTGGAAAAAATCATGAAAAAGTGAGGTGTAAAGTTTACAGGTGTTATCTACTCTAGGCTGATGCACTGCGTCTCCATGCTGACCTTGCAGGGCTTGTTTTCAAACCTGCCCATTCATCTTTCACTAAGCTGACAAATCCTTGAGGATATCACACTTGCTGGTCTTGTCCTTAAGACTACAAACCATAACTCATTTTACCTACAGGGCAGATGTGCCCCAACGTCACTGACCTTCAGCATCATGCCGGCTTGCTCGTATGCTCTGCAGAGAGAATACAAGTTCTCAGATGAGATCCTGATGGGAGGAGAAACCTCCTACCAGACACGAGAGGTTGCATCAGTTTAAACTGGCTCAGGCAATACATACTTACTTTAGGCCCTTGTTACGACACAACGAAATTTTTCTTCCATTTATCTATGTGGGCAACAATACCTTAGAAACAGCAGGCATCTAAGGTAAAGAGACTTCTCTTTGCCAATGCAAAATTAAGTAAAGCTCACAGAAGCTAACTGACTTTCTACCTGACAAACCTAAATCCAAGTTTTGAAACAAATATTTTTTTCTCCTCAGAAGCAAAAGAAAATTTTCCGCTTCTCTGAACAGGCACCAGTAGCTATATTAAGAAAGGGGAAAAACAGGGTTTCTAACTCACTTGTTTTTTCACAGGTTACTAAACAAAATGGTCCTAAAAATATGATGGTGATTTAAACACTGAATATCTTAGTGAGGAGTGACTTCATTTTTAAGGTTCAGGTGAAGACTGAGACAAATGTAAAGCACTATTTTATTTACAGCAGTACACATGAATTCACTATTTCTGGGCTTATAACTAGGAAAAATTTACTGACCTAAGGGAAAGCAGCAACACTTAAAACATAATAACCTACAAATACATGAACACACAGAAGAAATTTACTTACTTGGCAGCGTGAAAAAGGCTGAATAGATGTAATAAAGTCACAATTAAGGGAAAAAAAAAAGTTTCTAAAGATCCATTATTTTAAAAAGCAAGGCTAACTAAATCACTGCCCCAATCTGTTCAAAAAGGCAAACTCCACAAACCAGGTAAGTCAGTTTCAGTCAGTTCAGTAGCTCGGTCGTGTCCGACTCTTTGCGGCCCTATGAATCGCAGCACGCCAGGCCTCCCTGTCCATCACCATCTCCCAGAGTCAACCAGGTAAAGAGATCATTTAATGCCTGAGGATGTCTACTAAAAACTACGCAATTGACAAAAACACTGAAAAAACACCACACAGGTTTTTAAGCTACTTCTATTATGCATTAATCTGATATTTTACTAAAAATGCAAGATTACTATAACTGTAATCTGCACGTGAGGTAAAGCAAACATTTTTTAGTCAGTAAGATTATAAAATACCTCAGGAAAATTTGTTTTCAACTACTTAAAAACTTTCTTTCAAATTTTTTTTTAGGAAGACCATCCTCTGAAAATAGTTACACAGCGGCCTCTCTGTCGACCTGCGCCACCTCTTCGCTTTTCAGCACCTGTCTCTTGCATCTCCCTCATCTCATCCCAAGTAAAACCATCATCGAGCAAATCCAGAATCAATGAACTCTCCAAGGTAGCTCTGCAAAGCAGTGTGGATCACGATCAAGTCTCCATAAATCACCTTCAGAGTTTAGACATGCAGAGTTGTTCTAAGAGGCTTCTAAGCTAACAGCACTGTACCCCACAGGCAGCAAACCCATAACCATTTCCAAAGGTTGAAAAGATACGCCCTGTTGTTCTCATGGGCCACAGCTTCCTTCAGGCAGGCGTCTTTTGCTTGCTCAAACTGTTTGGCATTCTTAAAAGCAACAGCTGAAACAGAGGAAAATAAAAACAGATTTTCTATTTCCATCATTTAAAAAAAACCCTCAAATGAATCACTACTGAAATCTGCATGATATGTAAGGTATTAGAAAATAAACTTAACACTTAATCAAATACTTAGGAAATTTCATAAAATTATAAATACTACTTTTTTCTACACCATTTTCTTATAACTTTTTTGGTTATCAATAATCTACCAGTATTTTCAAAAGTTTTTTTTTAACTCTTTCTAACACCAGCACGTACACTTTGAAGAACTTAGATCACATCAATCGAGCAACAATGCAAACAGGCGTCATCACAAAGACAGCTCCCTTCCTCACCAGTTTCACAGTTTACAACAGAAACGGTACTCAGTCATAGTTTATTCTATTTAAATTATTTTGAAACTGAAGTCCAATAAGCGCACTCTATTTTTATAATCTTTTTAGCACAATCTTTAATTACTATTTTATAGACTTTGGAAAGCTCATGAAGTGTTGCTTACAAATAAGTGAAAAGTATACTGCTTTAAGAAAATATTACTTGCTAAAAACACTCTTAAAATTATCTTAAAATGCTGAAAATAAACAAACAATAAACTACTTTATCCCTGAATTTCTACATTTTGCTGTCATAAAACTTTACTGATGAAATGTATCTTGCATAATCCCTTAATGATGCTAAAAGCCCACAGCTGCGCCCACCCCACAGTCTGCCCTCATGGGAGAGGGACACAGCCGGGTTTGCAACTCGGCACTCAAGACACCTGCAAACAGAACCTAGAAAAGCACAGGGTCTGGGCAGGTCTTTGGTTGTTTTTTCTAACAACTAAGATGCTACAGGAAGCACTAAGAGTGAGAATTATGCTGAGATCAACACTGCAGGAGGCAGGACAACTGTCACAGATACCTGCTTTTCCATACTCAGAAGCGGCGCTGTCATAATCCGGCTTCCATTTCAAAAAACCAGTTTTCAGGCTAAATGAAAGGAAGATACAGTTAACAGAAGTTATCCACCACATTCTTAAGTCAGAACCCTGCTTGTAAGGACCTTGTAGGTCTGTAAATAGGGAGGGAGGGGAACCATCAACTGGAAAGTCCCCATTAGTCTACCTCCATCCAAAGTTCCTGGTAACTACACACTTCATCACTTTCCCTCCCACTGTCACAGACATGGTCTCCCCCTTCTGAAATGTCTACATAACATCCAAGGAGAGTTGAGGTAATCACTGCCTGGTCCCCAGACAAGCAGTGCCAGTATTTGCTGCTAGCTCACTAGAAATGTATGAATTGTTAAGCCTCCCCCAGCCCTGCTGAACCGGAAACAGGGTAGCATCAGCAGCATCCAGGGTGTAATAAGCCCTGAGGTGCACTAAAGCCTGGGACAGTCGAGGCACCGCAGTGAGCAGCTGGATTCCTGAGACTGCAGCTCAGGAGAGGCACAGATAACCTGAGCCATCAACACAGGCCACACCAGCGCCCAGTTAAGATCCTCCAAGATGGCAGAGCAAGGCCAGAAAGACAAACCCTCAGAGGGACAGAGGGCGGCAGCAGGAAGGCTGCAATGAGCTGCAGTGGGCAGGAAGGGCAACCAGAGGGCAGGGCAACAGCGGAGGAGAGCGGGACTGGAGAACAAGAGCAGCTGCTCTCCAGGACCACAGGCCAATCGATCCTGAGCCCACATCTCCGTGTCCTTTCCGTGATGCTTTCTGTAACTTCAAACTTACAGCTTAAACTAACCCTGTGACTATCAAATTTAGGTATGCATGCTGCTGCTGCTGCTGCTAAGTCGCTTCAGTCGTGTCCGACTCTGTGCGACCCCACAGATGGCAGCCCACCAGGTTCTCCCGTCCCTGGGATTCTCTAGGCAAGAACACTGGGTGTGCATAAGAATTGCTAAATAAAACACCATCTTAAATTCTGAATTCAGTTAGTGAAAGCCAAGGAATCAGGGGGGAGCACCTTAACTGAGAGAGAGGGAAGCCCCTATAGCCTGCAGACGTTCAGCCTTTCTTGTGTTCCTTTTAATTTGGCCAATTAAAGTTTATGTTTGTGTAACTCTACTGTAAGGTTCAAATTTGTAAACAACTCTCAAGCTAAGAAAAACAAAACGGTTAAAATGCAGCTTGTCTACTCTAATCCACAAAACTGAGAAAGCATCGCAATAAACCAAAATTCTAATCCCCATCCCTACCCCGACGTCCTCATTATATTTTCCACCGTGTGTGTGTGCGCTCGCGCGCACTCAGTCATGTCCGACTCTCTGTGACCCCATGGACTGTAGCCGGCCAGGCTCCTCTGTCGTTGGGATTCTCCAGGCAAGAATACCGGAGTGGGTTGCCATTCCCTTCTCCAGGGTTCCTGACCCAGGGGTGGAAACCGCGTCTCCAGCTCTGTCAGATGGATTCTTTACCACTGAGTCACCTGGGAAGCCCCATTGTCCACCAGAACTTTTAAAATTCCACCAAAGACAAGACACATCCGTTAAGTCATCTTGTTGCTACACTTGGGAAAAGCTAGAGATTTTAAAACATAGTTGGGCCAGGCAGCTGCCCAAAGAGCCAGGAACCAGGAGCACCGGCGCGAAGATACGGAGAGACGCGCTCGGACCCGGCAGCGCCCCCACTGCCCGAGGCACGCCCACTTCCGGCGGCGGAAGGCAGCGCTTCCGGGGCGCGGCGGCCCCACCCCGTCCGCCCGGCTCCGCCCCCGCGGCAGCGCCCCCCCACCTGGTGCTGACTCAGACTGGCCTAGGAGGCGCCGACCCCGGCGCTCGCCCAAGGCCGCGCTGGGCCCCTCACTCACTATTTCTCTGCTTTGGCCAGGTGTTCCAGCCCCTCGTTTATCTTCTGAGCCGCCATCTCCGCGGCGCGGCCCTGACGTGGAGGCCGAGCGCCCGCCGAGTGGGCGTGGGAACGCCGAGGAGGAGACCGGGACGGCGCCGCCGCCGTACTACCGGGGCTCACAGGGCTCAAACCTAGCGCAGCGAAGCGGCCCGGAAGCCACGTAGGCGCTATGCAGGCAGACGTTGTGCAGGCGCAGTGCAGGCAGACGTTGTGCAGGCGCAGAGCGCGCGGAATGGTCGCACGCGTGGCTCCTGCGCAGGCGCAGTGGGTAGAGGAGGTTCGTGCATTTATTGCCGGGGTTGAGCTCAGGTGTGTTGAGCACCTTTTTTTGTATCAGGTGCGGTTCTAACCACGGCAGGTCTGCAGGGAGTGCAACAGGCCGGACCCCACGCCCGTGGACCTCACCTCCCTCTCCCAAGAATGCGCGTGGGCATTGCGATCTGTTCCTTTCCTTCTTCGGCCGGAACATTCTGGATCATTCGTCCTACATCTGGGCCAAACGTCTGTCAGTCAATCTGCAAACCCGACTGTCCGTCCGGGTCACTGCTGGGTAACCACGGGCTGATGCTCATCAGTGCGCGGCGGTTGAAGGTCGGGGGCGAGGGTTTCGCAGAAATACTAGCAAACCAGCTGCCGACCCACGACTCACGGTGGTTCCAGCATATAAGTGGACCCACACAATTCATCCCATGTTGTTTAAGGGTCAACTGTATTGTATTAATAATAACTCACATTACGCCCATTTAGGTGCATGGACGGATTATAGATTTCCAAATGTTTTTAAAGAAAAAATCACAGTGCACTTTACTGCATATGGGGCTTTTTTGAAATTTCACTAATAATTTGAAAGTTGGGCTTGAGAGTTTACTAGGTTTGATTGAAGCGGGCTGTCAAGTGGCTCTCTCCCCGGTCTCTCTCAGGTTCTGCAGTCAGAGGCCTGTGGGTTCTGTGTCCTGCAGTTCCGCCTAGGAACACCAGGTGGCACTACCTGCACGTACTTTTACAACCTGGAAGTACCCAAACAAAAGAGATGATGACATTGGATGACAGGGGGTTTTGCTTTCTTACTGAACTTTTCACATAAAACCGATGCCCTCACTATGTTGTAGGTAAGTTATGCAGTGCTGCCCAAGAGCTCTGAGTGCAGTAGAGCTGGGACGATATACAGTAGTGATGTCCAACATAAGTCACTTTCGCAGGTGCTTGAACCAGCACAGTCCTCTTGATGAGCATCACTCAAGACGGAGAAGAAACTGCTGCACAGCGTGGCATGAAGTATCTTAGTTCCCTAATCAGAGATTGCACCTGTTCCCCCTGCATTGGAAGCTCGGTGTCTTAACCACTGACCACCAGGGAAGTCCCTTGTTCCCTTTGAATAAAAGGGAATAAAACCACCTACTGACTTGGCTTCGTGGAGTCCTACTCTGTATTTTGTTGGACGGCTTGGAGATGACCTAGTTCCACCCTGTGAAAAGTCTCTTTTTAATACCACATCCCATAGGTGTATTTGTAAAAAGGACTGTAGCCTTAAATTATAATAGTTTAACTCTCTTGCAAGGAGAATATATTCATGTGGCTATATTTTGTGCAAATGTCAATTAAATTTGAAATAATATAATTTAAAATATTAACACTTGACTTTTTTCTATGAAGTTTTTTTTTTTAAATAACATGTATCTTCCAAGTGAAAAATTCCTCCAGAAGCCCTCAACGTGATGGTGTTGGGAAGAAGCAGATGCCACTTGGGTTTATCCTGTTTGCTCTTGAGGCATTCACTCAACAAATCTTTGTGGAGTGGATGCTCCAGGTTGTACCCCACCCCCGGGGAGGGGGCAGGTGTGATCCGGGAGCAGAGACACGCTAAATAAACCAATGTGGAGGGGACGCTACATGCAGCGGGGGTGGTGGTCGGGGCGGCCAAGGGGGAGGAACAGAACAGAAGGAGGGACCTGGAAAAGCGCACCTGTCCAGGTGGGCGTGGTTACCTTCTCAGGCAGGTGACCTGCCCAGTGAAGGCCTAAGCCAGGGTCAGTCCGGCCCAGGAGCACTGCTGGTAAAGCTAGGAAGCTGGCAGCCCATGGAGAGGGAGAGGCCGCCTGGCCCTTCCAGGAACAGAGGGCACCAGTGAGCCCACACAACTTCCTGAGATCTGCCTACAACTAGCCAAAGTTTGAATTGTGTTTGAAAATCTTCAGGAACACATCTCTCTCTTAAATACAACTTCCAGCTACTTGCATGATGAACACTTAATACATGTTAACAGAGAAGCTAAGAAAGTACTCATAAAATATGTACCATAGGAGATTTCACTCAAACGTGGAGATGTCAAGCCCACAGTTGCACTGGGATTGCAAAAGCAGCTGAAAGACCTGTTTTCTCGAGATTTTCGGTAGCTAAGGAGATAGAATAGCAGCACTACTGTAGGGCGCTCACTAAAAAATGAGAAAAGTTTCACAGAGGGGCCGTGGCCACATCCACCCCGCCAGGTCCCCCAACCCCCCCGGCCTGCCCTTCCCTGTCTGCCCGCTGAGCGGCGCTGCTTGCTGCCAGGCAAGCAGAAGGGCCATGGATGCCAAAGGATTCAATCCTGCTAGTATTTGAAGAGTCCTTTCAGATTCAGAAAAAAGGAAGAAAAGCCCTCATCCTCCCCAGTCCCCAGTGAAATCAGAGATGAAAGAAGATGGATTTAGCCTGGCAAATAAGAAAATAAACAAGTGCTCTAAATGGATAAGTTTTTCCTTTTAAATTTGTTTTTGCAAAGGGTTTTTCTTCCCTGAAAAACAAAATACTAAAATAGCAAGTTACGTTTTCATTTACAAATCCTTCTCAAGAGGAAGTCTAATAATAACACGAGGTTCCCATTGGACCCGGCTCCTCTCGTAAATGTAAATACATTTCCCTCCTCTGAGGGTAGAAACCTACTCTGGGCCAGGTAGCGCTCATCTAAATTGGTGATTTTACCTCTCGGTATTTTTTCCACCTCTTTCACCGTGAACAACCTCTCAAACAGAATGGAAATTGTAGATTCTGCAGCTGTTTACCAGACAGAAGGGGCCTCTTCGGGGAGTAATACACAGTATAAAGGATGGTAGCAGAATGATTTGCTCCGCTTTATTGCAAACCCTGTGGAGACCTGTCAGCCGCTCACCAAGTCCCATCTTGAATCAGGTCTGCAGGATGAGGGAGTTGGGCTATATCCTGGGAAGAGCAGGCTTGGGGTTCATCATCCCTTCTGGCCTCGGCTCTGTTTCTTATAAGACAGAAATCGTTTGGCTTCTTGAGCCTTTGTTTCCTCGTCTATAAAATGGGAATAATACTGGTGGTGGATTGAAAGTAGCAACCAAATCTTGGACACTTGTCTCAATGAGAGGTGGGGTCTGTCCCTGGGCTGCCCCCAGGTGGTCCTGTGACTGCGTGGACAGTAGAGCTTGGAGGAGGGGCGGTTCCAGCACCCACCTCCTGTGGTCCTGGGAGCCCCGGGCAGTCTAAGCCTGAGCTCATGGTGAGGGGCCCATGGAGCTCTTCCTGCCCATTGGCAGTCACTGCAGGGCAGATCCCAGATGTCATGAAGCAGAGAGAGGGGGCCCCCCATGTGCCCCACCCAGGATCCAGTCCACACCATGGAGAAAGACATCCATAGCCTTTCGTTCTCAGCCCCTGAGCTTCCAGACCATTTGCTGAGCCGCGGTGGACAAGCCCACCAACAGCCTGGCCTGTGAGCCACAGTCAGTTTTACAGCTGATGGTCCAAAGCTTGTGACTTGGGGCTGACACGCTGTGCGCTCTGTCCATAGCAGCCTTTGTCATTGCTGTCATTCCCATGCTTTTTCCACGCACAGCTTTTCAGAACCATCAGCTGAGACTCTCCGCCTAGAGCACATCAGTTCAGTTCAGTTCAGTCACTCAGTTGTGTCCGATTCTTTGCGACTCCATGAATTGCAGCACGCCAGGCCTCCCTGTCCATCACCAACTCCCGGAGTTCACCCAAACCCATGTCCATCGAGTCGGAGATGCCATCCAGCCATCTCATCCTCTGTCGTCCCCTTCTCCTCCTGCCCCCAATCCCTCCCAGCATCAGAGTCTTTTCCAATGAGTCAACTCTTTGCATGAGGTGGCCAAAGTATTGGAGTTTCAGCTTTAGCATCAGTCCTTCCAATGAACACCCAGGACTGATCTCCTTTAGAATAGACTGGTTGGATCTCCTTGCAGTCCAAGGGACTCTCAAGAGTCTTCTCCAACACTACAGTTCAAAAGCATCAATTCTTCGATGTTCAGCTTTCTTCACAGTCCAACTCTCACATCCATACATGACCACTGGAAAAACCATAGCTTTGACTAGATGGACCTTTGTTGGCAAAGTAATGATAGGACATGGAAACCCCTCGCAGCTGAACCTTGTGGGCAGCCAAGGGCTTTGGGGCTGCAAATCCTCCGTAAGTACTGCAGTTACCAGGCTCCAGCACGTGCCCGTGGGCAGAGGAGAATGTAGCAACTCCAGGGGCTGGGTACCCACCTCCCCTCCCCCTCCATCTGCTCTGCTGATGCTGTGCCACCCAGAGAGGGGAACGTGGGGCAGTAGGGGGATGTAGGGAGGAGGAAGGGGATGAAGGTGAGGATGGCTCAGCTCAGGGGCAGCAGAAACAGAGGAGCCAGGCCTGGAGGGCAGGAAAGGGTCTTTGCTTGAGGACTTGAGCTTCTCACAATCTCCCTCTGGATCCTGACCTGGAGTCTCCAGAGCAGTTAAAGTCACCACAACTGGGACAAATAATTTTGAGTGACATGCTTTTCCTGTGGTTCTTTGCAGCTGCTTGAAAAAAGAGAGGAAAAACCAAAAGCAAAAAGGAGGGGAAAGACTGCCAGCCAAGCCTCCAGGACCCTCTGCAGAGCCAGGACATGGGCTTTAGTTCCTGTGCTGGTGTGCCACCACTCAGACAGCAGGCTCCTGCCAGCTACATCTGCACCCTTTTCTTGCTTTCCATGATTCTGGTTTCCCTGTTTCCAGCTCCCCACCTCCCTGGGGGCCACAGCCTGCCCATAGTGTCCCCACAGGCCCAGCCCTGCCCTCCGTGTTGACCTGCTTCTGGACCGGCTCCCCTCGGTCCTCTCCCCTGGCCTTGTTACCTCTGGAAGGATGCTTCGGGGCAGCCTCTTACAGACTTGGTGGGCTTTCTACCACCCACCAGGTGTCGTCCTGGGGACAGAAGGACAAGTAAGCTGGCCCTGCTCAGAGCCAGCAGGTCAGCTGTGACCCTGGTGAGAACTGAGTGGGTCTGTGGACGATTCTAGGAAGAGTTTCACATTAGCAATGATCGACTGACTCTGACTCCCCTGTTTCCAGGGGTCGGTGCTGACCCTTGGTGAACCCAGCACGATCCCATGCCCAAGGCAGGGGTGTGTGAAGAGCCCCCAGGGACCCGCCTGAACACAGAGGCCCCTTGGAGCAGCCTTGACGCTCCAGTTCTAGAGCCTGTCTTCAGAAGCTGTAGCATTTATTGCTGTAGAATTGAAATTCTGTGGTTTTGAATCTTAAGTCCAAGACGGGACCTATAATTTAGATAAGCATCAACCAGCCAGCAGTGTGTAGTTGAAACTACAGGCTGCGTCTTTGATATTCCAAATAGACTCTCAAATCAGCCCTCTTACTGACTTACAATCTTCTATGTCTTATTTATTTTAAAGAGATAGCAACTTAAGCTTTCCCTTTTTCAGTTTACCAAGACTCTTGGGTTGTAGACAGAAGCCCTCATTGGAAGCACAGCCCCCTTTCTGCCCTGTCCCTCTTCTCCCGCCCCACCCCACAAGGACTGCCTTGTGGTCAAGTGGGACTGAGTCCGTGCTCTTGGCCCTCGGGGCCTAGCATTGGTCACCCTGCTGTCCAGGCACCGACCAGAAAAGACACAGATCTTCACCGTGTTGCTAGGATGATCTGTACACAGTTCCAAGATGAGATCCCCCTTCTGCCTCCTGGGTAAGGGGTCCCCTCTCTGTTTCTCAGGCTAGCACTGGGTTTCCCTGTGCCGAGGGGCACTTACAGTTACTGTCTTTGCTCCTGACAATAGCTTTAGACTGAGAATGAGGGTAACATTTGTCTTAGAAATAATGCCTGGATGTTTTACACAGAACCAAACATTCTGAACTCAAACAAAAGACAGCTTTCTGAAGCCAGGGTTCTGCCGATTGCCAAGGCCATGATGAAATCTGTTTACACGATGTTCAAATTCTGTAATATTCTGTAACTTTGAATTCCATCTGGGGCAGTTTTGAATCAAACCAGGCTCTAAGGTGGGTGGGGGGAACCAGACGGCACATTCACTGTTTACTCTCTAATCCAGCACATGTTTGCAAAATACTGGGGATCCAGGTGTGGACAGTGTGGGCCAATCAGCCCGGCCCCTTCTGCCAAGGGCCTCCTTCAGTAGCAGAAGTGACAGCTGTTAAATAACATTAGAAAAAATGACAAATATGGAAAGTGCTACTGAGCCTAGTGGCTCAGACTGTAAAGAATCTGCCTGCAATGCCACCTGGGTTCGATCCCTGGGTCAGGAAGATCCCCTGGAAAAGGGAATGGCTACCCACTCCAGATTCTTGCCTGGAGAATCCCATGGACAGAGGAGCTGGCGGGTCACAAAGGAGTCCATGGGATCGCAAAGAGTGGGACACGGACATGACCAAGTGACTAACACTTTCACTTTTACTGGGGAGACAGAACTTGCCAGGAGGTGGGTTGGGCGTGGACGTAATCTCAAACAGCTCAGAAAAGTATTAGGGAGATGAGATCCTAAGGACAAGGATAAACGACGGGTAAGGCAGCCTCCAAAGCAGCCGGAGCGCTGTGTGCTCCGCCTGTGCTCAGGTGTGGGCGTGGCCCAGGCACTCAGCAGTGATGCTTTCAAGATGGTGCAGGCTCTGTCTGAATCCTCAAAGTTAGCGGAAAAGATGGAGAAATAATAATAATAATGTCATAATTAGGAGGAAAGAAGCATCTGGGTAACTTTGGTGTTTTTCCCTTGTGAAGTTTGCTCTTCAGAATGACCAGTGTTTGCACAATGGGTGAGCGGTGTGTACACAGAGGGACTGGCTCTGCAAGTACGATGCAGCGAGGAAACACATTTATTGGGAGAAGGAAATGGAGAAAGGGGGATGACTGCAAATAGAGAAACAGTCCAATTTGGGTTAACTTGCAGATTGTAGCCAGTTCCGGGGAGGGCCGACTGCTTCTCAGAGTTGCAGAAAAACAAGCAGACCCACCCTGCAGTCCTGGGCTGGCTGCTAGTGATGACCTCCATCCCAGCTCACACGGGAGCAGAGTGCGAGGAGGCTGTGTAGACGCTCCTTCAAATTCACTTTGAACTCATTTAGGGGCCACTGCCTTCTCCTCCAGTCTGGAAATCAGCTGGAATCCAGCCAAGAAGGAACTTTACCTCCCAGGAAAGCCTGGGCCAGTAGCTTGTAAGGCAAAGAGAAAACTTTGAGATGCAAAACACAAACGTGCACACACACACCTCTTAGGAAGAACAAGGATTTCCCAGAGAAGAAGTGGCTTGCACTGAAAGACTTTAAAAAAAAAAAACTCTCTGCAAGAAAACAAGGAAGAGCTGCAGGAAGAGGGAGAAGTGGGAGAGATAGGGGAATCCTCAGGTCAGAGCCAGGAGGCCCATCGATGACAGGGTGGCTCAGGGGCGTGCCTGGTGCCCACATAAACTAAAAATCCTCTCTTTGGTGTTTCTGATCTGAGAGTCAGCTGACTCTTCAGAAAGAAACACCACCCAGTGAGTGTTAGTCTCTCAGCTGTGTCCAACTCTTTGCGACCCCATGGAATGTAGCCCACCTGTAGGGGAGCCTGGTGGGCTACATTCCATGGAATTCTCCAGGCACCAATACTGGAGTAGGTTGTCATTCCTTTCTCCAGGAGATCTTCCAGACCCAGGTCTCCTGCATTGGCAGGCAGGTTCTTTAACATCTGAGCCACCAGGGAAGCCCAGGGTTAATATATTGATGGGAAAGGGGGGGACTGTCTGGGCAGGAGGCATCCTGAAGATAAAAAAGAAGAAAAGATTCTCCACTGCCAACCACCTTGTGAGAGAGCTGGGGTGAAGGATGTGCCTGACTGGACTGGAGAGGGGAGACCCTTGGGGTTGGCCACATCAAGACCCCCTTGTGGTGCGGACTGTGAGGACCCCCTGATTGCCCCCTTCCACAGCAGTTTAAGCAAGAACATCCTTGGATATTTTTTTTTTTTAAAAAGGGACACTTTCTCATTGAGGTTGCACACTAAATGGTTTTGCTCTCAAGATCTGGGATTTGAACTTGGATAAGCTTAGCAGAGAGGACTGCATGCTTGGGCATTTATTGACACACCTAGTAACAGGATCCCATGATTATGGGTCCCCTCTGGGGACCGAGTATTAGGGGTCCTTGATGGGAACGCAGCCTTGTGTGGCAAAACTGGACTTTTTGTTACCAGGAGACAGTCTGGTTTTCATTAGCACATAATAACATCTCACTTTTATGGGAGGTTTCTTCACTCCTTTTTCTTCCTTAGATTTAACTGAAGGATGAAAGTCCAGTTTTGCTACACAGAGCCCAGGAAAGGAAGACCCCCGTGTTTCACACAGTAATCGAACATGAAAGCCATAGACTTCAAAGGTACACAAATAAGAAAATGAGGTTTTCTAAAGATCCCTGGGCCCATGAGGGTAATTTCAGATGGACTCAGGGGTTTAAATTTAAGAGACTTCCATGCTGGGACTAGATGTGGGGCAGACCTGGAGTATCTTCTAAACAGTGCACAAAGGGGCACCCAGCTCAGCAGGTAGCATGCAAAGACTGTGGAGCTTCTGAAGCCCTGAGTCAGAATAATGTGCTAGATAAACTGGGGGATGAGTGTGTGGTTCTTCTTTATTGAACAAGTGTCACGAGGAGAATCTCTCTCTCTTTCTCTGCTTCCAGAAAAGGTTGTTCTTTTTCCTGAGTAATTAATTTGTTCGAGTCACATGACATTTTGTCACATTACCTCTTTGGCTTCTAGAAAGCCTGACATTAACTGTAGCTCCCCTCTAGTGAGGGGCTAAGATTTGCGAGCACATCCTGAGAACAACCAGGTCACATCTGGATTGTTCTTATTTTTGTAGCCTTCGATTTTGTTTGCCCAGATGTACTCAGCTATTTTTATATTCTACTCGGTCCCCTTGAATTGTAGGTATTTCCGTAAACTCCCTTGACTCATTTTTGGAATAAAGTGGGATAAAAATAAGTAAATAAAGAAACATTGATTGCAAGTTAAAGAACTCAAACGATTTAACTGTGCTAACCTAATGCAGTAAAATCCAAGCTAAGGCAGTAAGAGCAAAGCCAAGAATACAGATTTTCAAAAGCATAAACAACGAAGCACTAAGATAAGCAAAATCTAAGTTTATAACCACTCCTCTGTGCTAAGTACAATCACTTGCTATCAGACCCAGGTGATGTTCCCTCTTTTATCTTTCCCCGGAAAGATGTTAAATTCTTGAAGCTTCTGGTTCCACATGGAAAGGAAATCCAGTGGAGGTGACTCCAGTGATTCCCAAACAGGCCTTGCAATTAAGTGTCTTCTGTGAGCTTGTGATGAGCAAGGAATCTGTCAATGGTAAAATATTTTAACAAGTATCTTCATGCAGCATCTGTTATTTTGTGGATTACATTTGATGACGGCCGTAGATGCCAGAAGTGAGGGGGGGTAAAGCAGACATTGGAATAGCTTCTAGACACACACAACCAATACGTACACAAATTATTTCTTTTTAAAAAACTTGTGATTTCTCTCGAGGTTCTTATAGCAATGGTTTGCTGCTGCTGCTAAGTTGCTTCAGTCGTATCCGACTCTGTGTGACCCCATAGACGGCAGCCCACCAGGCTCCCCCGTCCCTGGGATTCTCCAGGCAAGAATACTGGAGTGGGTTGCATTTCCTTCTCCAATGCATGAAAGTGAAAAGCAAAACTGAAGTCACTCAGTCGTGTCTGACTCTTCACGACCCCATGGACTATAGCCTACCAGGCTCCTCCGTCCATGGGATGTTCCAGGCAAGAGTACTGGAGTGGGTTGCCACTTCTTTCTCCAAATGGTTTGTGGAGTCCTGACGTTTCTACACCATGCAGCATAAAAGAGACAGTTTCAACTTCTAAATATTTAAGGACCTCAGTGACAAAAATGAATGTCTTAAAAAAAAAAAAACAACTAACATATTGGTTCCACCAGCGTTGGTGTTCCTCGGTGGCTCAAATGGTAAAGAATTGCCTGCAATGCAGGAGACCCGAGTTTGATCCCTGGTCAGGAAGATCCCCTGGAGAAGGGAATGGCAACCCACTCCAGTTTTCTTGCCTGGAGAATTCCATGGATAGAGGAGCCTGGTGAGCTACAGTCCATGGGGTCGCAAAAGAGTCAGACATGACTAAGCAATTAACACTTTCAGCTGTTTTCAGAGTTGGTCTAAACTAGGGGAAGTACTGATGCTAAGACTATTTTCATTGGTCCATCTGTATCTATGATATTTTATTCAGTATTTTTACAGAATTGTTAATTATAGAAACTTAACTAAATAAGAAAGAACGGAGCAGTGATTTGCAGCACAGGGTCCAAATCATATTAGGAAAATGTGAACAAAACTCTACCAAAGAAGAGACCTGGGGAGAAGAGTTGTTTGGAAGCCTGTCAAGTGGAGAAAGAGTAATTCCTTCTGAGAGACTTAGGATCATGGGTGGAACTAGGATCTAATATTCATCCCAATGTTAGAATCTTTAAAGAATTATAAGTGTTGAGAAATGGAATGACATGCCCTGACAGTTTCAGCAATGATTCTGGAAACTTTCAGGCTGACCCCGGATGTCCTCATGAGTTACCGCACTGGCTGGGGGCAGGGAAGGGTCACCACATTGAGTATATGATGGAATGAGACAGATTCAAAACTTTGAGTATAAAATCCTCTATTTATAGCAACATAACTGTTATTCCTAAGTGGTGGCATTAGTCTAATGATCAGTTTACTTAATGTTGGTCATGCGAAAATAAGTGAAGAATAATCAAAATAAGTGTCTGAAGCTTAGAGTAACTGATGTAAGTCATAGCCCTGCCCAGGGCTGTGGCAGGACCCCCAGCGAGGAGCAGTTGGGTATGCAGTCAGCCTGAGGAGGGCGCTGGGACCTCATGGACCTAACAAGAACAGGTTGAATACCTGTTTCATTTCATTTCTTTGTTCTATACTGGAGCATAGTTAATTAACAATGTTGTGTTACTTTCCAGTGGACAGCATGAATTAACTGTTTTTAAACTTGTTTGTTCATAGTTGTTTGCCTGTGTGGCAGAATTTTGCACAGAGCTCCTATGAGTTTTTAGTTGTTTTAATCATCACCATTTTCTTCAGTATTCCAATGCTTTTGGAGTGAATTGCAACAGAACAGGTAACTTACGGCTCTCTGTGGTATGGAAATGTGATGAGACGAGTGAAGAAGTGTGCAAGATACCATGGAATCAAAATCTGTATCACCCCCTGGGGAGAAGGGCTACTCCAGAAATAGAGCACATGGTTTGCTGTATTTCCAGCCAGGCCGCTCATCTGAATTCATATTCACGGCTTTATTATGCTGAAAATGACACACGACTTCTTCAGATCTCTGGCCCAATCATCACTTTGATGTCTGATTTATTGATGCACAAAGGACTTGCCTTTCAAGTTTGTTATCTCTCATTTCGGTGGAATTTTTCAAAGTATTAAGAAACTAGCTCCACAGGGCCGTCTACCCAGCTGGAAGTTGGCACAAGATTCTGCAGTGTTATTGGTGCCCCTGGCTATTTCCTGCTATTTAGTTTCAAGCTAATAAGGAAATGCAGAGGTTGGCTAGGTTGCTGTGAATGCTGTGGGTAGACATTCGTGCTGGAGCACACTCAAAGGGGGTTCTCTTCAGAGAACGCGCTTTATCACACCAGGGACTCTGTTTTCTTGGCTACTGAAATGAATTTTGTTTGGAAATCAGAGCTATTTCTCATCTTTGACCAGCTCTTTTGTGAAGCCTACCCTTCCATGTTTATGCCATCCATTTCTGACATCATCCACTTGTTTCCATGGCAAAATTACTCAAAGAAAAGAAAATATAAAATAGAATATTTTTTGGAGAAATGTCTATTCAAATCCCTTGCCCATTTTTTTTTAATGTGGACCATTTTTAAAGTCTTTATTGAATATTGCTTCTGTTTTATGTTTTGGGTGTTTTTTTGCCCCCAGAAATGTGGGATCTTTCTCCCCAGTCAGGAATTGAACCTGCACCCATGCTTTGAAAGTGCACAGTGTTAACCATTGGACCACCAGGGGAGTCTCCATTTGACCATTTTTATAAAGAGAGTTTCTTGCCTTTTTTTTTTCCTGCTGCTGTTGGGTTGTAGGAGTTCCTTTTGGAGATTAACCCCTTATCAGATAAAAGGTTTGCTATATGTTCTTTCATTCCATGGGTTGCTTTTTCCCTCTATTGATTTTTTCCCTTTGTTGTGCAGACGCTTTTTGGTTTGATGTAGTCTATTTTTAAATTTTTGCTTTTGTTGCCTGTGCTTTTGGAATTATATCCGTGAAATCACTGCCAAAGCCAATGTCATGATACATTACCCCCATATTTCCTTCTTAAGAATTTTACCGTTTTAGGCCTTATGTTCAAGCCTTGAATCCATTTTGACTTGGTGTTTGTTTCTTTGTTTTGTCTCTGGTATAAGGGTCCAATTTCAGTCTAGTGTGTGTGAATATTCAGTCTTTCCAATGTCATTTGTTGAAGAGACTCTTCTTGCATCTTCCTGGCACCCTCGCGTTAACAGAAGATCAGCTGACTGCAGAAGTGTGGGTTTATCTCCGGTCTCTGCGCTGTGTATCTGGCTTTGTGTCAGTGCCACGCTGAACTGTGGCTTTGCAGTATACTCTGAAATCAGGAAAAGTGATTCCTTTAGTTTTGCTGTTTCTCAAGATAGCTCTGGCTGCTCGGGGTCCCTTATGGTTTCCACAGACATTTAAGGATTGGTTTTCCTATTTTCCAAAATAAATACCAGGGATCTAGTATGTGTTACAGGGATGGGACGTACCATTTACAACAGAACATCACAGGGTTTGTGTGGATGGCTGTGAACATCATTGCTGTTTTCAGCAGGATGTTTAGAGTTGATGAACTAGAGAACCGCACTTCTACTGTCATAAAATTTTCCTTCAGCCGGGAGCCTCAAAGCCTGCACTCAGGCTGTTTCCACCTGGTGTGTATGTGCGAGGCCCCATCAGAGAGGTCCTGGGCTGCCCGCCCTTCGAACCGGGCTCCTCCGTGTCGGGAAGCGTGGGGTCACCCTGATGGGCGGCTAGGCATGGGAACCCTGAGATGGACCATTCAGGGTGGACAATCCCAGCAGTGCTGGACCCTGCACCTCTGGGATGGACAGTGGTGCTTGTCATGTCTGAATGAACCCCCTTTGCTCTCTACTGGGGACACTGGGACCCTAAAAGCTCCTTCTTGAGTCCTGGGTCAACTCGGATTTTATACAGTCTGAAGCCCAGGTCACACTCAAATTGTACTGCTGTCCAAGAAGCAGCTCTCTGAGCTGCCTGTGACCAGCCTGCTGCCCAGGATGAAATGTCCAGTCCCAGAGGCCAGCGACGCCGAGGAGAGCCACCCAGTGTTCATGCCCTGCCTGCCCCAATCTCGGAGTTACAAATATGACCAGCTTTTAACTTCAGGGCAGACTGGCCAGCGCCTGAGTGCAGATTATGGAGTATTTCCAGCTTTTATGGAATATTCTAGAGTCAGCCATTCCTTCCTCAGAAACAGCACCTTGGCCTTAAGTTAAAATTTCCAATTTTTGAAACAGAATGACTGTTAAAGGATAGGCCATTGTGTTTCTTCAGGGTGATGGAGAATCTCCTAAAATAAGACAATCTTCGTAGGCTACCCAGGCAGCTTAGTTTTAGGAAGTGAAGTATGTGGGTGAGACAGTGAGTGACAGGCACAAATCCACCTGATGATAATTTGTGAATAAATTATACTAGCCATTCTCTGTCATGATTTGTAGTGGGTCAGAAAGTGACAAGACCACATGAATGTCATCTCGTCCCTAAAACACATACATACCACACACTATACACACATTAAAACCTGTGTACTGCTGTATATGTGCATATGGGTGTGTATATATGTGTGTATGTACACACAGAGTGTACTTTTAAACAGTGTGAACAGCTGAGTCCAGCTGAGTGACTATAAAGCCAACATTTTTACAGTAAATCACAGAGGTATTCTGCAGTGAACATAGTTTGGTTTTGTTTGTTGTTTTACATAATTTTATTATATCCTTTAAAGACAGCATTAGCGTTAATTAAATAGATCCACAGGTAAAATGTATATTGTGGGAGTATCTCTGACATCTCTGTTTATTAAACTGGGCAGACATTAAGTTAGTACTTTCATTGGAATAACCCCCCTCAACCGCAATGTAAAATATCATCTAAAGACACAGCACTGTGGTCCCCCATGCCCGCTTATAACTTATCACCACAGCGTCTCATAAAGGCAGATCTTAAGTACAGGTGGGACTCTTGACCTCAATCATGGTTTGCACGCCAGCTTCTAGTTACGTCCAGGCTTTCTCTCGGTGACTCACACTTCCCTCCATGGGTCTCTACTGGCCACCACCTTCAGTGTTCAGAGGGCACATTTCCTAATAAGCCACAGCGACTCGTGCACCCTCACAGACTCTGTCAACGGTGCCCTGAGACTCTCTGCAGTGACAGAGCTGGGTCAGCCCAGCCTGAACCCTGAGCAGGGTGAATGGTCTCTGGGGACCCGGCTACGACGCCCCCACTGCCTCCTCTGGACAGACAGGGCCATGGCACCCACATGTGGTCTCTGAGTCTTAGTCTTTGAAGCAGGAGAGATGACAGAGTAAAGCTCCAGGCACCACGTGAGCCAGGACAGGGTCCCCCAGAGAGGAGGCCAGACCAAACGGGCACTGCATCACCCGGGTCATCCTCCCTGAACTGTGGCTCCTGTCTGTCTGCAGTGGGAAGGGTGCTGATACACACCGCCCCACCCCATGCCTGGGCGGTAAGAGTGATGAGCGTCCGGTAGCCAACCAGGGACCAGCACAGACCAGCACCTCCTTTCCCAACAAGCTAAAATGACCATTGTTTAAATGACTCTGAAACTTTAATTACAGATACTTTTCAACATCTGAAAGTGTGGATTTGTTCTCTTTCTGCGGAAAGGCTGGCACGGTTGTTCCCTTACACCCATGTCTTCTCCTGCTCCCCTGTCTCTTCTTTATGGAAAAAAAATGTCCGGATCACAGTCCCAACCAATTCTGCTCTGCATCCCTGGCTGGGAACTCAGAGAGCAAAGCAGGTTCACAGGAGCAGGAAACAGCCGCAGAGAAGCAGCAGGAAAAGCTGAAGCCGGAGCTCCACCCCAAAACGCACAACGATGGAAAGGAAGAAGAGAAGACAGTGGAGCCCTCGCCCCGCTGCCTCTGCCAACATGCTCGCCCGAAACCCTCTGCGGCCTTAAAGTGCAATTATATGGTGAGGACACCCAGGCCCAGGACCCTACTGGATGGAGTTCAAAGCTGAATCTTCAAACAGCTCATGACTCAGGCTGGGCGGGCTTGGGGGCTGGGGTGGCAGGCGGGTAGGAGCACCATTCTCAGCCGCTCAAGTGCATCTGAGGAAGAAGTGTCTCTTCTTTTCATAAAGAAAGTCTGTAAATTGTAAGGCATCCTGGTGTGGGAAAAAAAAAAATCTCACCCTCAGCACTTCTAGCCGAGACCGAGCCAGGGTAACAGAGTCCAGAGGCCGGTGAGCCCAGCCAGCAGCAGAGGACCTGGGCTGCTCCCGGGGGCCCAGCTGCGGTGCCCGTGCCCCCCGGGGTCCTCAGAGAAGTCCTCAGGCCTGGGCGCCGATGAGGCGCACTGCACCAGGGGCATCTGGTAGGATGTGGCTCTCTTCTCGGGCCGGTCCGGGCTGGAGCCGTCGCTGGGTCTCTGGCCATTGAACAGTAGGTAGCGGCCGCGGGTGTCCCGCTCCATCTTGAAGATCTCGTACTCTGTGTGAGGCAGCCTGATGCCCAGGGCCACGCAGCCGTTGGTGTGGGTAACATCCTGCTGGACGCCCACCTGCCAGGAGCCCTCGGCCCCGCACTCATTCCCGCTGAAGACGTTGAGGAGCGAGGCCGTGGCCGCGTCCATGGGGGTGACCTTCATGTGGTTCACTGCCAAGGAGACAAGATGGCATGACACGCGGCTGCTGGTGGCACCACGCCTCACAGGCCCCTGCTGTCAGCCCACCCCGCAGACCATGGCCCACAGGAGGGACCCTCAGATGGAAAGGGTGCCACGCATGGATGTGACCAATGGCCACCCCAGGCACCCTGGAGGCACCACCAGGGGCAGGGCGGGGCGGGCCCTACCTTTGAACACGAACTCCGTGCCACCCAGGACCCTGGCGGAGTGCACGCCGCGGCTGTAGCGACCCCTGGCGTAGAGGGTGAAGGTGGGGTGCTTGCACACGGGGTCCGAGTAGTGATAGTAGTGCCCCTCCCAGCTATGGTTGTTGTCGTGGAAGATGAAGTGGCGTGTCAGGAAGAGGACCTCGGGCCGCACCTCGCAGCGCTGGCTCACCCACTCGCCGTGCAGCCCCACAGTTAGGTCTGCCTTGGGGGGCAGCAGGGGCGGCCGGTGCTCGTCCGAGCGGTGGATGATGCGGCAGGCGACGCAGGCGTGGTCATGGTTCTGCAGCCCAGACACAAGGTGGGAAGAGACGGTGTCCAAGAGGGCAGTGCAAACGCACAGCCTTTGCCTCCCCCGGGGCCCCGTGCCCTGTAACCAGGGTACCCGAGGGCTCCTGGGGACGTGTGTGCCTGCCTGTTCTCACCAGTGCATGCTTGTGTTGGCTGATGGTAGAGCCAGGCCTAAATATTTCAGCTGTGATATGAAGGCCCTTTGAAAATCCTGTTTCATCTTATTCCATACCACCTGTCCTGGACACTTGATGTCAAAAAGAAAGGCTGGCACCACCTTGCTCAATTAGGATGGGTACTATCAAGACCCGGCTTCCCCAGTGACTCAGCGGTAAAGAACCCCACCTGCAATGCAGAAGACATGAGAGACCCAGGTTCGATTCCTGGGTGGGGAAGATCCCCTGGAGGAAGGCATGGCAACTCCGTATTCTTGCCTGGAGAATCCCATGGACAGAGGAGGATGCTGGGCTACAGTCCATAGGGTCAGGGCTGAAGCGATTTAGCACACACTATCAAGACTAGCGGAAAATGAGCCTTGGTGAGGACGTAGAGAAACTGGAACCCCAGTGCACTGCTGGTGGGAATGTAAAATGATGTAGTTGCTTCAGAAAAGAATTCACTTAGGACCTGGCACCCTGCTTCTGGTTTATACCCTAAAGAACTGAAATCAGGGCCTCAAAGAGGAATCTGTTCACCCATATTCACGTCAGCACGATTCACAATAATCCAAAGGCGGAAGCAACATTGTGTATCAGTGGCTGAATAAAGAAAATGTGGTCTAGACATGCAAAGGAATAGGATTCAGCCTTGAAAAAGGAAGGGGATTCTGACACATGCAGGTGTTTACATGGATAAACCTAGAGGACATTATACCAAGTGAAATGGGCTGGTCACAGAGGACAAACCCCGTATGATCCCACATAGAGGGACCTCAAGTGGACAAATCCATGGAGACCAAAAGCAGAACAGAAGTTACTGGGGGCTAGGATGGATGGAGAGGAAGGTCATACAACAACCCGAATGTCCTTGACATCACAGAACTGGATGCCTAGACGTGGCTAACATGGTACACTTTGTTACCTGTATTTTACCACAATTAGATTTTTCCACTGAAAATAATTATGAGACACTAGAAGGAAAAAGGCTTCCGAGGTGGCGCTAGTGGTAAAGAATCCACCTGCAAATGCAGGAGACATAAGAACCGCAGGTTCCATCCCTAGGTGGGGGAGATCTGAAGAAGGGAATGGCAACCCACTCCAGTATTCCTACCTGGAGAATCCCATGGACAGAGGAACCTGGCAGGCTATAATCCATGGGGTTGCAGAGTCAGACATGACTGAAGAGACTTAGCATGAACACACACACAAAAGGAAAAAAGCACTCCAGTTGCCGTGGGTGACTCGGGGTGCTGTGTCATGAGGGGAGGAGTCTCCAAGAAGGAGGGCATGAGGGCTTGGCCTCAAGGAGGCAAGAGCAGAGGCCAGGGAGGATGTGGGCACTCCTGTACCCACCTGTATCCGCTGGCCCGAGGTCTGGACAGTGTGCCAGCTCTTCGTGATTCCTGCTTTATGGCTTTAAGCCATGTAATTAGTGTGAGAGCAGCCACTTGTCTGTGGGGAGTGCCTCTTTGCCTGGGCCTGCCTTGGGGCACCAACATGGATCCTGCACGAGTGCTGTCTAGGGCTGCAGCTGAGAAAACCCCCTCCGAGTAGGGGCCCCAAGACTGTCAGCCATGTGGATGCTGTCTGCCTGGAGCAAGGCTCGGGGTTCATAGAAAAAGCTGAGGTCTGGGAGTTGGGAGGGCAGCTCTGTGACCAGACAGATGGCCATTGCCGGCTGCAGGACCCAAGGCACAGGAGGCCCGTGGCCAGGGCTGCCCCCCCAAAATGGAGATCCTCTCTGCCCCTCTTCCCACCACGCGGGTCTGTAAACCCACCCGGGCTGCCAGGTGCCAGCCACGCTAGAAGCCCACGCCCACGTGACTGCCCTGTGGCGGGAGGGTGACCCTGGCCCCACTCCCGCCTGGGGCCCACCAGGCACAGCTCCTAGCCTGCAGGCAGGACTGACAGGTGGTCAGTCACTCGGCAGGCAGGCACTTGTTCTCTGGGCAGAAATCCAACCTCCAGGCCTTTCCATCCCTCACACTGACTCTGAGAGGGGCTGCCCCTGAGAGCAGGCAGGCAAAGGAGGGGACCAGGGCATTCCAGTCACCCCCTCCACACTCTCCTTCCGGGACAGCGTGATGCCCACTGACAGTCCTTGTGCTCATCAGTGGAGCCAGGCATTGTTTTCGGGAGAAGAGGTTTGTTTGGGGCTTGAGGAGGAGATCCAATAGGCAGCACAGAGGCTTCTCTGTCCCAGGCTCCACGTGTGTGTGCACGTATGGTTTCCTGCCCAGATCTCTGAGATACACAAGAAAGTGCCCTACAGCCCGGGGTCAGCAGGGGGCTGTCTGCAAGCCACCACAAGGACACGGACCGGAAAGACACGTGCACACAGCCCACGAGGGCTTCTTTGCACAAAAAATGATGATTCCAGCCATGGCAGGAGATCCAAGGGCCAGCGACTGCAGCTGGGGACTGTAGGAAAGTTACCAATCTCCATGTCAACGTCCCCACACATAAAATGAGGACTGTTATACCTGCATACATGCTGTAGGAAATGAGCACAGATTAAGGCAGGTCCCACTCTGTACGCTGAGAATGGCTGCATAGAGGAGTTTCGGCGAGTTGGGGCTGTGTGCGTGCATGGCCCTTGGTAGGAAGACCAAACAAATAGCATGTTTCCTGCTATATGTGCTACGATCTTTCAAATGCATGATAGGATGAAAAAGATAAATTTAGTTGAAAGAAAGCATCACTGAATTCAGTAATTTTGCCACGATGTATTTTCTTGTAAATTACTAGGAAGTGAAGATTTCAAATTTTTTTTTACCCCAAAAGGGGGTTCTGATACACAAAGTCTGGGATGGAAAGCTAATATAATGCCTGTAACATCGTATGAGCTCCCGCATCCAGGAAGTTAGCCCTCTAATGGCTAGTAAGCGTTATTGTGAGCAGCACCTTGATCAAACTATACCTGCTGTCCCTGCTCCCCCACTCCAGTCCACAATATCTGAGTGAAACCAGCCCAGTACTCAGACTCAAGTCTCTGAGATTTCATAAATGTTCTGATGCTGGTGCCTATTAGCAACCATGCCAAGTGGCACAGGAGACACCCTGGAAAGAGAGAGAACCCTCTGAGAGCACACACTAGGCTGCTTCCAAAACACACGCAGGAGTGACCGCTTGGCTACTCCCCTGGGAGCTCGCCAGCTGGCAGCCTGCTGACTGCTCCCCCACTCCTGCCTAAGAGCCAGATCCTACGCAGCCCACGTGCACTGCAGGTCCTGACAGGCTGACCCAGCCTCCACTTGCTTGCTCCTGCTTCCACCGTTTGGTTTGCTATCTGGGAATTTAAAAACATCACTTGTGACCACTTCATTTCTGGCCATTCTAGGAAGACACGAGCCTCAGTCCCTGAAAAGATCTGTTTGTTTCCTCAAACACCAATACCATTCAGGAAGTGCCCAGAATTCCTAGACTGGGCGGATGGGGTGGGAACAAGGGGTCTTCATTCTTATAAGCGCTGCTCTGATGACACAAGGGATCAACTGCTCTTCAGAAAAGGAACCAGCTCAGAGGAGGGGGCACTACTGTGGGGCCCAGGCTGGTCCATGCCCAGCACAGTGGTGTCTGGTGTTTTTCTTTAAGGACGACAGTCCTAAACTCTGAGATGAGGACCTGGCTGAACTCTGGTCCCTACATGTGAGTGAGGGTCCTGACTGAACCATTTCTGGTTGGCAGCAGAGAAAGGCAGGCTAGGTAGTTTTGGAGAAGCTGGTCATCCATCAGCTGGGAGGGAGTGGGAGGAAGCTGGCCCTTGGGTATTGATCTTGCCAAATTTGTAAACTAGTTACTTGACTTCATGCATCCTAAGTCGCTTCAGTCATGTCTGACTCTGTACAACCCTATGGATTGTAACCCACCAGGTTTCTCTGTCCATGGGATTCTCCAGGCAAGAATACTGGAGTGGGTTGCCATGCCCTCCTCCAGGGGATCTTCCAAATTCAGGGATTAAACCCATGTCTCTTACGTCTCCTTCATTGGAAGGAAGGTTCTTTACCACTAGTGCCACCTGGGAAGCCCCTGTAGTGGTAAAATATACATAACATAAAATTTGCCATCAAAGTGCATTCACATAGTGGTCCAATCATCACCACCAGTTGTCTCCAGAACGTTATCTTCCCAAACTGAAACTCTGTCCCCCCTCATTCGAGCCCCTGACAACCAGCATCCTACTGTCTGTCTCTAAGAATACGTATGACAACTTGAGGTCCCTCATATATGTGGGATCATATAGTCCTTCTCGAAACTGGCTTATTTAACACAATGTCCTCAGGGTTCATTCACATGTCAGCCTGTGTCAGAATCTCCTTCCTAAGGCTGAGTGGTACTCCACTGTGTGCGTGCACATTTGATTGAGCCATCATCCGCCGGCGGACATCTGCACTGCTTTCCCTTGTTCAGTGAACGATTCTGCTGTGAACGTGGCTGTCCAATATACCTCAGACCTTGCTTTCAATTCTTTAGGGTCAATACATGGGATTGCTGGATTGTAATTCTGTCTTTGGGCTTCCCTGGTGACTCAGTGGTAAAGAATCTGCCTGTCAATGCAGGAGACACGGGTTTGATCCCTGGGTTGGGAAAAGCCTCTGGAGGAGGACATTGCAACCCACCCCAGTATCCTTGCCTGTAGAATCCCATGGACAGAGGAGTCTGGTGGGCTACAGTCATGGGGTCGCAGAGTTGGACACGCCTGAGCGACTGAACAACAACAATAACTCTGTGTTTAACGTTTTGAGGACCTGCCATACTGTTTTCCGCAGCAGCTGCACATCGTACCTTCTCACAAAGGTCCGCATTTCTCTATATCCTCACCAACTGCCACTTTCTCCTTTCTTGGTAACAGCCATCCTAGTAGGTGAGAAGGTGGTGACCCACTGCAGTTCCGATCTGCATTTCCCTAAGGATTAGAAATGCTGAGCATCTTTCACGCGCTTATGGGCTAATTTGTACATCTTCTGTGACTGCGCTACATGGCTTGCGGAACCTCAGCTCCCCATCCAGGGACTGAACCCGGGCCCTGGCAGTGGAAGCCTGAAATCCTAACCACTGGACTCCCAGGGAACTCCCCTTACTCATTTTTTAATTGGGTTTCTTTTATTATTGTTGTTATTGACTTGACTAGTCACAATTTTAAACAACTCTTGCAGTTGGTATTAAGAAACGAAATGTCACAAGTAAGTGTGGGATTTCTGGCTTCTCGATGGACACTGTCAACAAGGGGACAGTTTCAGTCATGGTTGGATAAAGGGAACAACTTTCTGTCTTGTGGACAGGATTTTTTAAAAAGTTCTGATTTGCGCTGTTAAGTGTGCTGTTAATTTTTTTTACCACCATCCTTGGCTTGAATATTGGACTTCCCTGGTGGCTCAGATGGTAAAGAATCTGCCTACAATGCAGGAGACCCAGGTTCGAAGTTCGATCCCTGGGTCGGGTAGATCCCCTGAAGAAAGGAGTGGCAACCCACTCCAGTATTCTTGCCTGGAGAATTTCATGGAAAAGAGAAGCCTGGTGGGAAGTCCATGGGATTGCAAAGAGTTGGACATGACTGAGTGATTTTCACTTTCACTTGAATAAAACTCAAGACCTACTGGAACAACCGTGGGGAAACAGAAATTAAGGCTGAGATACTGCCCCAGGTGTGAAATTTCTCTTTTCCAAGATGCTTTTCTTTTTTAAAAAAATATTTATTTATTTGGCTGAGTCGGGTCTTAGTCACGGCACTTGGGATCCTTCCTTGCAGCACAGGACTCTCTAGTTGCGGCAGGCAGGCTTAGCTGCTCTGTGGCGTGTAGGATCTTAGTTCCCCAACCAGGGATCAAACGTGTGTCCCCTGCATTGCAAGGTGGATTCTTAACTATTGGACTATCAGGGAAGTCCCCCAGATGCTTTTCTTAAATAGCAGGCTTTCACAATGACTAAGGGGGAAGAGCGTTTCAACATGAGGAGTGACCTGCAGCAAGAAATGGGTTGAGTGTCTGTAACTGAAGCCGTAGGCCCCACTCCCCACCCCTGGAGGCTGGCAGTCTGTCTGGCCAGGCCGGAGCAGCGCTCAGACCCCGCTCAGCCTGGTTACCGCCGGGCAGGAGCTGACACGGGTGCTGAGGGAAGAGGACTCAGCCGCACAAAGATGCTGCCTGGCAACCCCGTAGCTGTGATGCAGGCACCACGGAGGTGCCCAGCTGGAAGGACAATGGGAGACGGTGAGAGAGGCTCGGCTGCTCCTCAGTCCTGTGTGTGGCTGCCGGACGCTTCTGGAGCAGAGTCGAGGGAACACTGCGTCCTGGAGGTAGGATGGGGCATTGGGTGTGTCCCCTGGGGAACAACACTGAATTTCCTAGAAACAATTTTCTAGGAGGTTTAGAGTCTGAGCAGTGAGCTCCCAAGGACCTTTCCTGTAAATCACACAAGAGAGAATCCTGCCTCCAGCTTGCCATTGCAGACACACTGCGCCCAGACCCAACAGCCGGATAGAAAGATCCTTGAGAAGACGGCTGGCTCTTCAATACAGATGATTGTAGGGGAGGTTTCAGAAGGAGCCCTGAATTAACGTTTACTTGGTTGTGTCCTAGAGCATTTAAAGAGCTGAAGGCGACTCATCTTCATCGTCGAGTTTGCCATGAAGGCAGTAGACCCCACGTCTGACCCCTGCTCCGTCCTCTCCCCGCAGCTTGGCCAACACCCTGAATGCCAGGACTCGCCCCGGACTTCCCAACAGTTGACTTCCTGCACCCGGGAGCTCATGCTGTCCTCCCAGCCTCCTGGCCTTTTAAGGGATGAAATGCTTACTGCGTGCATGGTCCCTGACAACAACAACTTCCTGGTCTGCTGACTCCCTGAATAAAGCAATCTGGGACTCAGGAATCAAGAAAAAAAAAGAAAAAGAAAACACATTTCTGCAGACACAGTGGAGGCCAGCAGCCATGCGTCGTGGCCGTTGTGTGATAACGCATTTCTTGGCCCTGGGGTGTCCACCTGAGCAAGCCCTCCAGAGTCCAGAGCCCATCAGCTGATCTCATCACCACTGGGCAGAACCCAGCCCCAGGGGCAGGGTCACGGTTCTTTACAGCAGCATCCTGAAGGTAAGCCGGCTTCTGACACTGTCTCAGTCTTGACTCCTTGAATGCCCCGTCCTCGACTACCTCTTCCAACTCCCATCACCTCCGCAAACCCCTCTCCTTTCCCTGCACTGGCAGAAAAGACCAGGGACTCGGATTCCTCTGTGAGCTTCTGGATCCTTTTACCAGTGCACCTGTGACACCCACTCACGCCCCACCGAGAGTCACACCAACCACAGGCCTAAGGAGAGACCCTTCCTGCCGCAGACCCGCCTCCCGGAGCTGGGCAGAACACCTGCTGTCCACGGCCACATGGTCCAAGGTCCCTGGGATGTCACAGATGTCACAGTAAACCTGTATTTCTCACATGCCCTGAAGAGCCTTGGAAAGATAAGCTCCCTCCAGACAAATGGCTGTTCAAGCCCAGAGGTCTTCAGAGAATGCAGGACAGAAAGCACATGGGAACCCCTGCTTCCTCCCAGGGCTCAGGCAGCCCCAAAACATGCTGCTGGGCTTCTTCCTTGCCGGGCAGCCCCGCCATCACATTCCAGGTCAAATAGCTCAGGCACGTGGCTGGGGAGAGTGGTCTGGTTTGCAGACACCTCTCTGATTTACGATGCTGTGGCCTCACCGGCCTAGGGTTTTGGAAAAAGCCCAATTCCGTTTGCTTGCAAGCTTGATCCTGAGGCCCTGGTGTTTCCAGTGACCCCGGCAATCTTTGCTGTAATCACTTTTGATTCTGCCGAGGAAAGAAGGCGCCTGGCTAACCCTCCGCGGCACAGGAATCCAGGCAGAGGGGAACGTGCCCTGAAGCTGAACTCGACTCAGGCTGAGCCTCTTCTTTCAGGGTTACTTTAGGGGGTCCTGTTTTTCTTTTTCATGAAAAGTAGCCAACTTCATCCGGAAGAATCCTCCCAGGAGGCTCACCTGAGTCTCTTCAAATATCGCGTATTTGCCGAGGGCTCTGAACCTCACAGCAAAGTTGTATAAAGCTAAGAAAAACAAGCTGATTTAAATTTTCTATTTTTACACGGTGTCCTGTTTCCAGAGGGGCTGAAACGAGTGGTTTTAAACTCAATTTAGCATTTAAGCTAATTTTCAGCCAGGTCTCTAAGGACTGGCGATTAGGGGAGGTGAAGGGTTCAGATGGGGGGCGGCTGGGCCTGTGGTCTGTCCGGAAGCACCCCTAGCCCCTCCTTTCCCAGGCGGTCGGAGGGTGGGCCTGCGGGAGCCGGTGGGCAGGCAGTACCTAGGGCTCTGGAGAGGCCCCGGAGGCCGAACCCATTGACCCGCTCTCCTGGCCCGCCTGGGGAGGGATAGCAACACTTCCTGACCACTTGCTAGCGGCGGGGCCAGACGCACATGCCAGGGACAACGGGAGAAGAACGGGCCTTTTCAGCTCCCCGAGCCACGGGGCCGGGCTGGCCTCCGCAGAGAGCACAGCTCAGGCCCTGGACACTGGCCCGCGTCCGCCCAGCCCGCCACCACTTCATCTGTGGCCACCGCGCTCCTCCGAGCCTCGGAGTCCTGCCTTTTTAGAATTTGTTTTGAGTGTGGTAATGAGTTTGGATAGCGTAAGATCTCAGCACGTCTGTCCCTGGCCGTACTGTCCCCTCCTCCTTGTTCCTACATTGCAGAAACACCAGGTCCCTGGTCAGCCTACCTTCTTCTTCTGTTGCTAGTTTTACACACGATATCACACTCTTCACACTGTTAAATACATTCCTTTGAAACAAAACAAACAACAAAACAGTGTGTCCTAGGTAATCTCTATGGTCCAAGGCTTTCTCCACCCTTAGCGTTTCTTTAAGGAGGAGAGGGATCGTGGCCTGGGGTTTTCTTCCCTGGTGGCTCAGAGGTTAAAACGTCTGCCTCCAATGCGGGAGACCCGGGTTCGATCCCTGGGTCGGGAAGATTCCTGGAGAAGGAAATGGCAATCCACTCCAGTATTCTTGCCTGGAGAATCCCATGGATGGAGAAGCCTAGTAGGTTACAGTCCACGGGGTCGCAAAGAGTCGGACACGACTGAGCGACTTCATCTTACCTTCTTAAGCATTTGGGGAAACATTCCCTGCAGAGAAGGGAAGAGAAAACAGGAGGAGCCACCTTACAGCCTCATCATCGCTTGGTGGCCCTCCTTGGCCACCCTCCCTGCAGAAGCCACCTGCCCCGAGGGCTCCTTGCTGCAGGCCAGGTGGGCAGCCTCTCCCAGTGTCTGACAGTGCTCTGCATGTCAACCCCATCAATTCTGCTTCTTTTACAGAAAAGATTTAGTTCCAGAGGTCAGAAAAACACTGTCAAGCCTGCAGCTGGTGACCCCGGGAGGCCTGGACCCTGGGACTGGCTCCATCTCCAAGGTCCACATATTCTGCAGTCTGTCCAACATTGTCAGAAAACAAAGCCTCGACTTTTTTTATGAAAATCCTAAGAAGGTCAGCCTCATAGCTGCCACCCTCCGTCCCCACACTGACATGTCATGACTCACTTCCGAGATGTGTGTGCTCCAGGAGCTGGGGTATGAGCCTGGCTCTCCCAACAGACAGCAGGGCTTGGTGAGGGAAGTCAGCCCAGTGAGCACAGGAATGGGGGTGCCTCGCTGGAGCCACCAGCTCAGGAGCAAGGATTTACCCTTTAACTTTGTTCTAAGAGCCACAGAGCATTGAGAAGCGGCAGAGACAGAGGTGGGAAGAGAGAGCTGGGTGCAGGCATTCCCTGCTTTTCCAGGTATAAGGAGAGCACAGGAGATCAAAGAGACCATGTGGGGGTCCTCAGGTGAGGAAGCAGGGCCTGGACCCCATGATGTGCACACACAGCCCCAGGTCAGGTCCAGACTATCTGTGGCCTCTCCTGCGAACGGGGCCTCCGTCTGGCCTCCCTCTCCTTCCTGGCCCCTAACCATCCTGCTCACTAGCATCCTCGCTGGACCATAAGCAGGAATAAAGGCTCTGCTCCCAGGCGATCCTCTCATAGGCTCAGCCAGGCCGCATTGGGACTCTGGCTCCTGTGGAGTTTCCGGACGAGCTGCCATCCTCGCCAGTGACACACTCACTCCCAGAGACAATGTAAATGTCAGCTCGACTGGGCTCAGAGGACACCAAGTGCACGTCTGCAAACCCCTTTCCCACAGTGTCTCAACACCAGGAGTCTGGAGAGGAGCCACAGTGTCTGGATGTGGCAGCCTCCCGCAGAGGTCCTACGACGTCCTTTCACTTCCCAGGAGCCGGGCCTGGGGCCCCTCCATCAGCTGCGGAGCAGGCAGAGCCCCTTCCTGCCCTCTCTCTGTGAGGGCGCCTGGGGTCCTGGGGGCAGGTGGGCCGCCCTCTCCCACATGACTCTGTCCCATCTTTGCTCCAGATAGCCCAGGAACTTGCAGGGCACAGCACACGGACCTGAGCTGGGTCTGCTTGGAGCCCAAGGAGGGGATGTCCCCGAGACACACACCCAGAGGAAGCAGCATCTCCAGGCTGGCCTCCTCGCAGATGTCCCACAGTCGTCACAAAGGTGACTTTCCCAACTTTCATGGGACAAGCTCGCAGTCACAGAAAGAAAACAACTGCAGTCTGGTGGGGGGCAATACCATGCGGTACCCTCACCAGGCATAAGCGCCCTCAGAGGGTAGAGAACAAACCGGATGAGAAACCAATACAACATTGTAAAGCAAGAAAATGAAAGTCACTCAGTCGTGTCCGACTCTTTGCAACCCCGTGGACTATACAGTCTATGGAATTCTCCAGGCCAGAATACTGGAGTGGGTAGCCATTCCCTTCTCCAGGGGATCTTCCCAATCCAGGGATTGAACCCAGGTCTCCCACACTGCAGGTGGATTCTTTACCAGCTGAGCCACCAGGGAAGCCCAATTTTTCCCCAGTTTAATTAAAAAAATAAAATAAATAAAATAAAATAAAAATCCAACAAATAAACCACCAAGCAAAAGTCAGACAAGCCCTGAGATTGAAGAGCTACTGTTCTAAAGAGGATTCCAGAAAAGCTGGTCTGATGGGGGGGAGGGGGTCTTCTGCCCCACCCCTCCAACCCAGGCCCCTTGCCTGCCTCCCCAGATTCTGTGGCAGAAACCATCCTGTTACTAAAGACACAGGCTCTGAGCCTGCGGGAAGGAAGCGCCTGGTGAATCCAAGTGTAATTAGGGGGTCAGCAATCAAGATTTTCATTGTTCCCATCACATCCTCCCCAGCGTCACAGTGACTTAGGTCTCACTCAGTCCAACCAGGAGAGGGTGAGGTCTCGGGAAAGATCTGGGTTCAAGCTCTGACTCTGAAAGTCACTAACCAGTGACCCAGGGCAGGAGACCACCCCTCACATTTCAGCTGCTTGCTCTTCTAAGAGGGTGGTCGTGGAGGCCTCACAGGGTTGTGGAGACAGAGCAGGAGGCTCTAAGGGTCCACAGCCCCCACCCCTACACCCACCTCCAGGGCCAGGGGATCCCCACCTGGCTGCCCCTCTGTCTTCCCAGGTGCTAAGATCATAACACCTCTCCATTTCCTGCAAGCTTTCCTCTCGGACTCATAGAAGAAGCTCCCAGAGGGTCAGGACAGAAAGAAGACTTAGAAATTTTCAAGGATGGCCACCAAGGCCCTTCTGAGCCACCAACCCAGGACCATCACCCTCATCAGATGGGAAAACCAGGCCCCATCACCAGGTGCCCTGACCCAGGTTCGTGTCCCCTGGCCTGCGGCCCTCCCGTCCCATCACCCCCAGTGGTCCCTCTGTGACAGAGCCCCCCCCCCAACATCTGGGGCACAGTGAGGGTCAGGGTTCCTTGGTGTTCTTCTGGGGCGGCTGGTAGCTGGCACCCCCCAGTCCCTCCATGATGCAGCCCGGCACTCCCCTCCCCCCATGCCCTATCCAGGGATTGGCCTTTTGCAGCAGCGGCTGATCACTGAACCGCCCAGCCCATCGGTGTTGCGGTGACCCCTAGCTCCGCCCCCCACATCCGGCAGGCGGCGTTGTACCTTGGCGTTCTGCAGCGGCGGCTGATAACTGGACGGCCGGTAAAACATCCTCTGGGCGGTGTCGGTGTGCACGTCCCCGAGGAAAAGCTCCTCCACCAGGCGGTCCAGGCTGTGCGGCAGGTGCTGCTTCTCCACGCGCACCAGCTGCAGCTCGTGCATGGCGAAGTTCACGGCCCGCGTGCACTCGCGCCCGCCCTCCTCCCGCCACAGGTCGTAGGGCACGTCCTGCACCCAGGCGGCCCCGGCAGGCACGAAGCCGGGGCACGTGCGGTTGACCAGCTGCCCCAGCCGCTCGGCCACCGCCTCTGAGTGGCACACGACCTGCACGCGGTGCAGCTGGTAGTCGGCCTCGGTGCCGCCGCGGATGATCCAGGAGGCCTGGCGCAGGCGGATCTTGCCGCGGACCACCAACGTGTAGGTGGGGCTGGTGCAGCGGTTGCCGCCATAGTAGAACTGGTAGGCCTTGAACGTGTTGTTGTGGTAGAATCGGTAGGACCTGGTGATGAACTCGGGGCCCGACCGCACCTCACAGCTGCAGGAAAGTGGGGCAGAGACCCAGTGAGCCCGGAGCCACAGGAGGGGGGCATCACAGGGGCCCAACCCCTCACCTCACAGCTACAGAGAAATGGAGGGATCCTGTGAGCACATTAAGTGGGGGAGGTCATCACAGGGGTCCAACCCCACACCTCACAGCTGGCGGTCAATGGGTTGGCCAGAGAATCTGTCCACTCATCACTTCTAGCCAGATCCTAGTCTTGGTGACCTTGGGACATTCCTCTCACCAGTCTTGGCCTTTAACCTGCTTGTGTCTATTATTTATATATAAACCTAGTAAGTATGGTAAATCTGGTTTGAGCCGTGTGTGGCTAAATCAAGCTGTGAAGCCGACATCCCAAAGGCCAGTGGTTCTCAAGATTACTGTTTACAAACTGGTGGGTGGGCATCAGGGCTTCCCCCATGGCTCAGTTGGAAAGAATCCACCTGCAGTGCAAGAGATGCAGGAGATGTGAGACTGATCCCTGGGTCAGGAAGAGGAGGAGGAAATGGCAACCCACTCCAGTATTCTTGCCTGGAAAATCCCACCCACTGGGGGCTGCAGTCCACAAAGAGTCAGACACAACTGAGCATTACTGGAAGCGGGTACCATTCGCTGGGGAGAGACCTTCACCTGCCAGCAGGTGCTGAGTGGACATATGGCACCCAGTGGTCCTCTGAGCATCTGTCTCTGTGACAGAGGGAGAGGAAACCCACATTCCCCCCATCCCCCAGGGAGAGAGGAGTCCTTCCGTGTAAGCAGGCATTCATGTCTGCTGCCGTGGTTTAGACAAGAGCACCACTGACTTCTCGCTGAGAGTCAGACACGACTGAGCGACTTCACTTTCACTTTTCACTTTCATGCTTTGGAGAAGGAAATGGCAGCCCACTCCAGTATTCTTGCCTGGAGAATCCCAGGGATGGGGGAGCTTGGTGGGCTGCTGTCTATGGGGTCACACAGAGTCAGACACGACTGAAGCGACTTAGCAGCCACTGACTTCTCACATCTCATCTCACTTGAGAATCTGCTGATCCAGTTCTGAGTTCGCATCCACTTGCTTCTCCATCAGCCCCCCAACTCTGACTCCCCTCACCCAGCCCTCAGCCATCCCCAGCTGGAAATAGTCCCAACTTTTTAACTGGTCATCCCCAAGTTGAGACGGGCTGGGACCCAGGACCCTTGGCTGCTGTGCCTGCACCTGGATACACCTCTCCTCCAGCAATGGATACACAGAAACTATGAGACTAAAAATAACTGTGTGCATGTGCAGTTGGGCAAATTATGGACAACAAGATACAGAAAGACCAGAAATCTCACTGCCTTCTGAAGAGCCGGGAGCAAAAGCAGGGGACTGTGTGTACCCCCTGCACTGAACGCCACTTAAGGGGTGGGCAGACCACCTAAGCCATCCCATCTGCCGACCCCTGGACACACCCCCTACCCTCATCCCAAGTAAGGAACAAGCTCGCCCTTCCCTTGGGGGGTTGCTGTTATCCTTGTTTAGCCGCTAAGTCGTGTCTGACTCTTGTGACTCCATGGGGTGTAGCCTGCCATGGGATGTCCATGGGATGTCCCAGGCAAGAGTACTGGGATGGGTTGCCATTTCCTCCTCCAGGGGATCTTCCCAACCCAGGGATCGAACCTGAGTGTCCTGCATTGGCCGGCGGATGCTTTACCACTGAGCCACCTGAGCGAGCAAGGCAACCTATTACTTCTTTTTGCTCCCCTCTGCTGCAGCAGGGGCCCCAGTAAAGCCTGGCCTGAATTTCTTGTCCGGCCTCTGATTGATTTCTATTGATTAAGGAGGTCGGAAACCCTACTATCCCCAGTCACTCCACCATCCCCTTGAGCCAGAGCATCCTTCAGTCATACTGCATCAGGCTGTTAGCAGGGCCCTTGCTGAAATCTCTTCAATAGCATCCCCAGTTCTCTTACATTAAAAGCCAAACTCACAGAGACTTGGCCTGCAGGGGCCCTGGGAGCCAGCTTAGCCTCCTCCTTGGCCTGCTGGGGGCTGTCCTGCCCTCACCCCAGGCACAAGGGCTACCATGGTGCTTCTTCAGTCCAGCGTCTGCTTGACCCAGAGCAAGAGCTGTTCCCAGTCTTGCACGGCCAAGGACATCTCAGCTCAAGTGTCCTCATCTTGGTAGGCCTTCCCACCCCAGCCTGTCCTAAAATAGGGGCCCTGAAATTCTCCTGGAGCACCTGTTGTTTTTTTCCCTCCTCATAACACTTCTTTGTGTGTTGATTTGTGAAATTCCTTAAGACGTGTCTGTTTGATTCCCTGCTACACACACAAAATCTAGAACTGTGCTCAGGCGCAGTAAACATTTGTGCACTTCAGAAGTATTTGTTGAACAAAATGATAAATTATTTAAAAGTACACTGCGTTAAGATTGTGCCAATACTGATGAGGAGGTTATTCTGAGAAACCCCATTTTTAGGAGGAAAAAAAAAAAAAAAAAAACCTCTGGGTCTTCCTTGTCTTATTCGTTTTTTTCTCTCTTCTCCGGATGCCTGTGAACCCTCCCTGAGGCACCTGGGCAGGGTCTGCACAGAAGGCATCAGATCCCACTATTCCTTAGCCTAGTTAGCCATGTGAATTTGCAACAATTTAATGGGTAGGGTGAAGACTACAGGTCTGCCTCTGGGCTATTTTTAAAAGCTCTAATGGAAGATAAGCCAGAGCTCAAACCGGGATAAATCTTAGCTCCACAGCCTGGAAAAGAAGCCAAGAGCTGTGCCCTGGCTGGTCCAGGCGGTGTGGGTCCCTTTTAACGTATTCTCAGACTCTGAAGCTGGATATCAACTTACCAGAATACCGCTAGACTATTTAGACCATCAGAAGCTTGCACGTCATGTTTCAGGGTTGGTGAAACACAGACTCCTTGCTAATTTCACTTGCTAATGGTTTCTTTTCATACACGAGTGGTCCTCAGGTTCAGTAAACAAGGACGCTTTCACTCCCAGGTGGCTTCACAGTGGCACCATATCCCCACTGCCCAGGCTAAGATTTCTGCAGGACCGAGCTGTTTCTTCATCAACCCAGGCTTCCAAGAGTCGCTTGGCTCTGAGTGAGAACTCAGACAACCCCAGGATCACTGTGGGTTCTAGAAAGTCTCTGTGAGCCTGAGAAACCCTAAGAAGTGCACTTGCTGGGCCCTCGCACCCAGCCGCTTACCCAGTGGACACCCAGTGGCCCTCGATGGCGGGTGGCATCTGCACGGTGATCCTGGCTCCATTGTGGAGGTGTTTGAGCATGTGATGACACTGGGATTCCTTGAAGGCCCGCCAGGCACTTTTCTCCAAGGACCTGGGATGGGTCCTGCTGTCCGGATGAAGGAGAGCAGAGCCCTCTCCCAGCCCTGAAACAGAAATATGGAAGCAGGTGTCAGTGGAGCCCTAGAGACGTGAGGCTGGCGGAGGAACTTCCCCGAGGCAGGGACGTCCCCCAGGTGGGAAACGTAGGGTCTGTGGCTGTTCTTGCTCTCCTGGAATTCACACACCTCAGTAGGAAAGGGTCTCAGGAGATCCTTGCCTAGCTGAGAATATGGGAGCTGGGGAGACAATGAATGTGACTTCCATGATGTCACTTGAAGAGTCCCTAGCAAAGCCAGAGCCCAAAGCCAGTTTCCTGAACCAACCAACAAGGCCATACCTCTGGGAGCAGCTGTGCAGGGCTGCAGGGGAGAGAAGCCCGTGCCTCAGGGCCACCGAGGCTGGAGACAAGGCTGGAAGGATGGTGGGAAGGGAGGTCGGGAAGGTGGACAGGCCAGTGACACACAGACAGCAGTGGCCTCAGCAAAAGGGTGAAAGGAGATGATGGGAGAGGCCCATGGAGCTCAGGAAACACCATGCCATAGGGGCTCCCTTCTGCTCACGCTACCTCATGCATCTGGGGCTCATCAGTCTCCAAGTGGATACCCTCTAAAGGTGATGCTAGTCCTCCACTCGCCCTCCAAGGGGGCAGGGGTGACATTTCCCCCAGTGATTTTCCAAAGCTGCTGCTCAAAGTTGGTGACAAACAAACATATGTTACATGGTTTAAAATAAGAGTGACTGCAAGAAGACTGAACACTTGTAAATGTTTTCCAGGGTAGAGGGGACCTAGGATGAAACGTCTCTTTAGTACACGTGGACCAGGTTGGCCAAAATGTGCATACCACGGTGTGTTCAGGAAAAGGCAATGAAAACAGATGGAGCTGTCTTTCTGAAAGCCTGCTGTTCCTTCTGAGAGTCACTCCTGAAGTAACTCATGATCTTATGGGTCTTTATTGTGGACCCACTAGGTATTCAACACTGTGTTAGCAAAAAACAAAACCAAAAAACCACTATTAGACAAACATACAATAATAAAAGATGGGTGTTAACAAAACTGACTGTGGTAATCGTTTCATAATAAATGTTAAATGCTATGTCACCACCAACTCTGTTTGGCCAAACCATGTGAATCACACCCGAGTTAGAGTGTGTGCATGTGTGTGTGCTCACCTGTGCACAACTCTTTGCGACCCCATGGACTGTAGCCCACCAGGCTCCTCTATCCATAGGATTCTCCAGGCAAAAATACTAGAGTGGGTTGCCATGCCCTCCTCCAGGGGATCTTCCCGACCCAGGGATCGAACCCATGTCTCTTATGTCTCCTGCCATCAGCAGGGGGGTTCTTTACCAGTAGTGCCACCTGGGAATGTGGTGACGCTAAAACTCAGAAATCTCCATCAGGTGGTGTCGACACCAATGGTTAGGGCTGTTAAGTAAGGAGCCCTTTCCTGTGGCCTTGAACTCCATCCCAGTGAAGGCCCTTCTGCTGTAGCAATGGTGCTGGGTACTCCATTCCCGACCCTCCCCAGAGAGGAGAAGGAAACAGGCAGGACACAAGCCTGTTAACCTGGCTATTTCTCTTTGCAAAGCCAGCCTGTTTTCAAAACACATGCACTTTGATTAGCCCCTCTGCCAGCCCCACAGTGAGGCCCCTTCAGTAGGTAAGCTGTGGCTCTGAGAAGGAGGAAAGTCTGGAAAAGTCAGGGGTGACCTGTTAGCAATCCTACATGGACACCCACCCGCACTGTGTCTTCTGGTGGGGTATCTATCCCAATTCCAGGGTTTTAGTCCCCATTTGCCTGGCACCTGTGTGGACCTCTCTCAATTGGCTCTGAACTTGAGGCTGGAGGCGGGGGGTGCCTCCACCAGCCCCAAGAGCCGTGATCATACCGACAATAGGAAGCACTTCCTGAGTCCCCTGGTGGGAATGAAACAAAGAAATAATACAGTATAACTTGCCATCTGTTGAGGAGTCAATTGTGTGAGCAATTGTTATGTGGCTTAAAAAAAAAAGACTTCAAGTCTTCAAGTCATGAGACACTGGAAACTGGGGAAGATTCTCTTTTAAATGTGACACTCAGCATTCCGTCAAGATGCCATACTCTCAGATCAACCAAGCCAAGCTCTGTGCTAAAACTGATTTATATAAACCCCTTTACACTCTGCAAGTGTGTTCCCGTAAAGCTAAGGAAAGCTGGAAGGGAGTGGATGTGGGTGAAATGCCGGAGCTGGGCTGCTTGGGTTTGAAACCAAATCAGTCACTTAACAGATTTCATCAAGCCCAAGACTTCAGTGATTGTTAAGATACATCATTATTTTATTACCAGTGACAAAAAGCACCTGCATTTAAAGGACGACACAGGCCTTAGCAGCAGTGCCCAGACACCCTCAGAGCATGGCCTCTGACTGCTTCATCTCTGCAGAGAGATCCAGCCTTCAGCTGCAAAGCTTCACTCGGGACAGTAATGGCTCTGCTCTACAAGGATCTTGACAACAAAGCTCAAACACAGCCTCGTCTTTTCATGGGCATCTTCCCTTCCACATAACTGTTTCTCAGTGAGGAAACATGTAAGGGCAGTTACTTCCCACCCTCACTCTGAGATAAACACTTGACCCACACACTACTGGTCTGCCTGATTTCCACCCTGGTTTTGTTCTCAGTGCTGAGAGTGGATTTCCCTGGTGGCTCAGATGGTAAAGTGTCGGCCTGCAATGCGGGAGACCTGGGTTCAATCCCTGGGTGGGGAAGATCCCCTGGAGAAGGAAATGGCAACCCCCTCCAGTACTCATGCTGGAAAATTCCATGGTTGGAGAAGCCTGGTGGGCTACAGTCCATGGGGTCTTAACGAGTCTGAGCAACTTCACTTTCACTTACTTTCACTTTTGTTCTCAGCACTGAGAGTGGAATTTACAAGTGAATTCTAACACCTGGCTCAAACTTTCACTCTATTTTCAGGACCCAGCTATTGGCAACTATGCCACAGATGGAGAGTAACAAGAGCGCACAGAGAGGAAGTGAGGTGAGGACAGTACAGGCAGCTGGGTCCAGGCTCATGCAGGTGAAGACCCACGTCCCCAGCATGACTGCCACCCACAGGCTCACGGCGACTGGAAGATGCACACCCACTGTAAAGACGTTATTTATGAAAAGATATCAGTCCTACAACCGATGAAATACACGATGGCACCGTGACTACAAACCCATCACTGCACCCCACAAGCTCCCGTGCGCTCACCTGTAAGGAGGAGGTGACAGTACTGCGGGGTCCTGGAGTCAGTCTCAGGACTCGCCAAGAGCATTTCCTGTAGCACATGGTTCTTATTAGATGTTAGTTGCTATTATTTTAGGGCTTCCCCAGTGACTCAGTGGTAAAAAATCCACCTGCAATTCAGGGGCCGCAGGAAACGTGGGTTTGATCCCTGGGTCAGGAAGATCCCTTGAAGGAGGGCATGGTAACCCACTGCAGTATTCTTGCCTAGAGAATCCCAAGGATGCTGATGGGTTACAGTCCATGGGGTTGCCAAGAGTTGGACAAGGCTGAAACGACTTAGCATGCATGCATGCTTTTATTTTAAATGATGATCAGGCTCTTAGAGGCCCTGAGAAAGCCCTTCCTAAATAACAGAATGGCTACCATAATGGAGAGTCCCCCTGAGCCTGATGCGCTTTGAGCTCTGCATGGACAGAGTGCCCAGAGGTCTGGGCTCCCAGCAGCCGACTCACTGGTGACCCAGATGGAGAGGAGCGTGGGGGCCCAAGGCCGGTGACAAGCACTACTCACCGTAGCAAGTGCCCACGTGCTGCCAGTCTGTGCAGCGTAGGGGCTGGAAGCACAAAGAAGAATGAAGCTGAGTTTTTCCAACATGGAGACTCTCAAGGTCTCGCTGGGCTGGATGTCCGAGGACCAGTGTGGATGGTGGCCAGGTCTGGGGAGGAGGTCAGTTCAGGGGCAGGGGAAGAGGGCATGGTGCTCAGGACTGTGTGGTTGTGCAGGAGGCAGGGGCCACCCAGAGAGGGTGCCCACAGGCAGCTTTATAACCAGGGAATGAAGAAAGAAAACCCTCAAACTACCAATTGCACATCATTAGAGAGCAGGCAAAGGACTTCTAGACACCAGTCTCCATCTTGCTGCTGCTCCTGTTGGACAACGAGCCACACTGGGGGCCAGGTGAGGTGTTGCCCAGGAGGCCAGCAGGATTGAGGACTCAATAGACAACCCCTCCCTGGGACACAGGGCTACTCACCAGGTGGGGATGAATCTTTAGGGTGGGAAATGGGACTGAAATTTATTCTCTTTTTATCTTTTTCCTTCAAAGTACCTATCACCTTAATGGTTCTTAGGAAGCAAAACCGAAGGGGTCAAGTGGGAGCAGGCAGGAGAAGCTGTCTCTAAGGGTCAGCTCTGGATGGGGGTTGCCAACACTCACCCAGCTTGCCTGGTGTGAATCGTGGACACCTGCCCCATGTGAAAGTGAAAAGTGTTAGTCAGCTGTGTCCAACTCTGTGACCCCATGGACTGTAGCCCATTGGGCTCCTCTGTCGCTGGGATTCTCCAGGCAAGAATACTGGAGTGTCACAATGAAGAAACAGACATGGAGAACTGACTCATGGGGAGAGGGGTGGAGAAGGTGAGATGTATGAAGAGAGTAACATGGAAACTTACATTACCACTTGTAAAATAAATTTGCTGAATGTCTCAGGAAACTCAAACAGGGGCTCTGTATCAACCTAGAGGGGCAGAATGGGGTGGGAGATGGGAGGGAGGTTCAAGAGGGAGGAGATATATGTATACCTATGGCTAATTCATGTTGCAGTTTGACAGAAAACAACAAAATTCTGTAGAGCAATTATCCTTTATTTTTTAAAAAAAGAATACAGAAGTGAGTAGCCATTTCCTTCTCCAGGGGATCTTCCCAATGCAGGGATCAAACCCAGGTCTCCTGCATTGCAGGTGGATTCTTTAGCATCTGAGCCAGGCTCTGTCTAATATTCAATCAACAGCTGGGAGTGAAAAGGCCAGGTGAGGCACCTAGTTCAGCTGTAGGGGAGGCCATGTGGCACCCCCCCACTCCTTATACCCCAGGACTCCCTTCCCAGGGTCAGCCATGGGGTACCCTCCAAGACCAGTCTTAGACTTCTGGCCAACTCAGGGCCCCATTTTCTCGCATTGCCAGGACTGTGTCAGCTCCAAATCTGGGACTGAAACTAGCAACTCACTCATTCACACCATCAGAAAGGCTCCAGAGGGCCAGGCATTCACTCTGTAGGCACATCCTACAGTTGGGGGAGAAACCAGACCCCAGGGCTTATGGAAGGGCTCGTGAGGGGGGAATAGGCTCTGAGTTTAGCCTTGGGGGTTCCTGGAGGGGCTGCTGTGTCCTGAAGACAGTGGACGTGGTCAAGGCAGTTTGCAGCCCAAGCCCAACACAAGGAGGAAGGGTGGAGAGGCCTCATGGAGGAGAGACCCCGGTGTGGCCAAGGACGGAGCCCTGTGTATGTATGTCACCTTGAGCATGGAGTGGGCTGGCCCAGGGAAGAGGAACCCAAAGCTTTTAAGTAAACTAACACAGGATAAAGATTCCATTTGGGAAAGACTGCTTTTCCCTTTTTTGGAGGGATGAGCAGCAGGAGGATCAATTATGAAGCTTCTGCCATGGCTCAGTGTATCATTTTTGCCTGAATACGTGAGTAAGATGAGAGAAGGGAATTGCTTTCAACAAGCAGTAAATCTTCTCTGTGGTTCTAGAGAGGCACGGACCATCTCTGGCATGTGGTAGGGAGAGGTCTCACCAAGAAGGTATTTAAAAAGGAAAAGAGGGAGGGAAAGACAGAGAGAGGAAACCAGGAGTATTACTAACGCAGTACTAAGTCTGGAAATAAACTCTTGCAAAATACTTAAGGGTCCACTTTCACCCATCTTCAACAGCTTAAATCAACATCCAACTCCAAGGTGGTGATTGTGATAGCAGTTCCTACCTGAGTGTACTTATTATTTATAATAGTGAATGTCTTAGCATACATAATAACTTTAAAACCCTCCATTTGATTAGATCATCGGTATAATCAGAAGTGCATTGGCTAATCACCACATCTGCTGTGCTGTGTGTTGTGCTGTGCTAAGTCATTTCAACTGTGTCCAACTATTTGGGACCTTATGGACTGTAGCTCTCCAGGCTCCTCTGTCCATGGGATTTCCCAGACAAGAATGCTGGGAGTGGGTTTCCATTCCCTTCTCCAGGGGATCTTCCCAACCCAATTCGAACCTGAGTCTCTTAAGTCTCCTGTATTGGCAGGTGGGTTCTTTACCACTAGCACCACCTGGGAAGCCCCATCGCCATGTCTGGTTGTTGACAATTCTGCCATTGAACATTGAGTGCAGTTGACATGACGGTCTCTCAGGTTCTTAAGGCGATGCACAGTGAGGTCACTGTCAGGAACAGCAGTGCCTGTGGGTGGTGCTCTGGATGCAGCCGTCATGGGTGAGCAGGTGACAGTCCTATTTAGGCCATGAGAGGGTCCCCCTCTCTGTGTTTCCCATATGAGCGAGGAAACACACATGTATGATGCACACACAAGTAACATCAAGGTTTTGGTGAACTAAGGAGTCTAGATGTTTTGGTCAGTTGAGAAGACTAGCTCATCAGGTCTCATTGGTTAAGTTTTGTTGCAAATGACTACAAGGAAAAGAGCACCTCAAAGGTTAAACAGCACCAGCACAGGTAGAAAGGGGCTGTTTCTAGGCTTCAAGGTGACTCTGGCCAGTCACTGAACAGGTGCCTTTGTGCCCCAGTACAAATTAAAAATTGAGGAATGGGAATGGTAATGACCTGCCTCTTGAGAAACCTATATGCAGGTCAGGAAGCAACAGTTAGAACTGGACATGGAACAACAGACTGGTTCCAGATAGGAAAAGGAGTACGTCAAGGCTGTATATTGTCACCCTGCTTATTTTACTTATATGCAGAGTACATCATGAGAAACTCTGGGCTGGAAGAAGCACAAGCTGGAATCAAGATTGCCGGGAGAAATATCAATCACCTCAGATATGGAGATGACACCACCCTTATGGCAGAAAGTGAAGAAGAACTAAAGAGCCTCTTGATGAAAGTGAAAGAGGAGAGTGAAAAAGTTGGCTTAAAGCTCAACATTCAGAAAACGAAGATCATGTCATCTGGTCCCACCACTTCATGGGAAATAGATGGGGAAACAGTGGAAACAGTGTCAGACTTTATTTTTTGGGGCTTCAAAATCACTGCAGATGGTGATTGCAGCCATGAAATTAAAAGACGCTTACTCCTTGGAAGAAAAGTCTCAGGCCTGGGCCCAGATCAAATGGTTATGACAACGGGGCAGCTTCTTTCAAGTACGGGAGGGAGGAAAACATGGACCCTGAAAGGAGACTGTTCTCTTGCTGAAAACAAATTAATTCCTGAAGGCTCAGGGGACAACTTCATAGATGACCTCTTGCAGAGAACTACATGAGTTCCTGGGGCTCTGGAGGGTGTGTTCACATGCCTGGGTGTGTGCGTGCATGTGTGTTCCTGCATGTGTGTGTGAGAACGACTCATTCCCACAGGCAAAATCACTCACAACAGAGATCCTAAATGACTCCAGAATGACCTTTATTCTACCATGATTGACAGTCTACTGTTCAGACAGTGAAACCTCCCAGAGACAGCAAATAGAAGACCGAATTTCCCCAAATGAGAGGAGACACAGGATTAACCATTTACCCAGGGATTTGTGCACTAAGTTCAAGGCCCATGGGGCCAGGTGACTGTTTACAGCCTCCAAGTCGCCAGGCTCTGCTTACAGTAAGCACCCCTGAACACTGGCTTCAACAAGGACAAATGCAGTATTTCTCCATCACCCACGCTGATCCCTGAACCCACGGTGTTCTTGAAGAGTGAGCAAGGCCACTGACAGGATCAGACAGAAGGTGAAGGACGGGCGTGGTGGGGGACAGAGTAGTGACTCAGAACCAACCTTCACCCCTCAGCAGGTGGCTGCAGGCCTACTGGGTGCAAGGTTGTATTATACGAGGCCGGCCCCATCACTGACACATGAAGAGAAGCATGGGGAGAAATATGGTGTGTGGCCACGTCCCCAAGTTCTCAGTAACATTTAAAAGATTTGAGTCCCCTCGATATACTCTGCAGCTTCTCACCTGCCCATCTAGACTGAGGACCCAACACTCCAAACCACCATCCACACAATAAAGTGAGAATCATTTGGGAAGGAAACACTTCCAGGCACACTTGGACACTTGGGACTGAAGTCACCTCTGACCTGGGTAGTCACTGCAAAGGTGCTTTAATGCTTAAAAAAATTATATCAAAACAGCCAAGTAAGTATAAGATCAAGACATGCACAATGCTGGTTTTGGAGGGCAGCGTGTCTCTGAAAGCCCATCCCCGCTCACCATGCACCTTTGTGTCCTGGATGCAATGTGACCTGCATCCCTCTGCACAAGAGCAAGGATGCCTCTCTGGGTGGAGTGTTGTGATGCAGACAAATCCATGGAGAGACGACGGGACAACGGGGAACATGCAAGTGATCACTCCACCAAGACATTGCCCAGCCCATGAAGGGGGCCCTCGAGATGGTGAGTGGGCCGTGAGGTCGGCAGGCTGCTCCACCGCCCACACGGCTGCCATGTTTTGGAACAAAAGCTGGAGTTCACTCCAGACAGGCACCTACACTCACCATGCTCTTGTTTTTATTTCCATGTCTCTGGAGTTCAAAGCTGAGAGAGTTGCTTTTGCCAGTCTTTAAACTTTCTTATCTGAAAGCATTTTCCCTTTATGAGAAACACAATAAAGTCAAGATTTCAAACTCCTGCTTTCATTTAACTTCAGATGAAAACGAGGTAATTCTCTAAGTCGTTTTCTTCTAAGGCCTCGGTGTCCGGGCCAGACGCTGGGGTTGAACCACAGATGGCAGTTCTGCCCGCTGGGCCTGGAGCTGAGGGCTGCCACCACAGACTGCTCGCCACAGTCATGTGTGTGTGTGAGGTGTGTGTGAGGTGTGTGTGACTATGTATATGGTGTGTGTCTGCGTGTATGTGTGTGCACGGTGTGTGTGTGTGGTGTTTGGGCATTGTGTGTGTATGCGTGTGGGGTCTTCACAGTATGTATGTACATGGTGTGTACATGGTGTGTGTGTGTGGTACCTATGTGTATGGTGTGTGTGTGGTATGTATATGTGCATGGTGTATACCTGGTGTGTGTCTGTGTGTGTGTGAACGTGTCTGTGGCACGTGTATATATGTGTATGGTGTATGTGTATGTGGTGTGTGTACATGGTGTATGTATGGTATGTGTGTGTGTGGTGTATGGTGTGTGTATACATGCTATGTATATGTGTTTGGTGTGTTCATGGTGTGTGTGTCTATATGTATGGTGTGTTACTGTGTATGTGGTGTGTGTATATATGTTATAGTATGTGTATGTGTGATGTGTGTGTGTGTATGGTGTGTGTGTGGGGCATGTGTATATGTGGTGTATGTATGGTGTGTGTACGTATATGTGTATAGTGTGTGTATGTGGTGTGTGTGTGTGTGTGTGTGTGTTATGGTGTGAGTGTATATGTTATGGTGTGTGTGTGTGGATGGTGTGTCTATGTGCATGGTGTGTGAGTGTGTGGAGTGTGGGACTCCCAGAAGGGAGAAACACTGCAGTCAGGGCAGCGCGCCAACCTCCTGGCTCTGGGCTCTCCATAAGCTCTCCCCTTCCCCAGGTGTTCTCAGGAATCTTCAGGAAGGGGCTGCCCCTCCTCCCAGCCTTGTCTCCAGCTGCCAAGGACACAGGCACCAGGAGGCCCTGGTAGACAGACCTGGTGACTGAATGGCTGAAGGAAGGAGGCTAGAAAACCCTTCGAGAACAGGAGACCCTCAGTCACTGCAGGGTGACTTCACATCCTTTCTCTGACCTAGGTTCCTCCAATTACACGACTTTCCAATATTCCCAAAGTGAGAAGAACTAAACGGCCTGTGCACACAATGTCAGGACACAGCAGGCGCTCCTTCTGGGATGGTGACAGACTCTCCTGAGCTTTTCCCCGGGATCACTTCCACCCCACGCAGAGGCTCCTAAAGACATTCACGCCACGCAAGCTTCCAGCAGATGCTCACAATCACCAAAGTACTTTTTCACATTTCTAGTCCCAAATGTTTTGTGCTTCCCTTCAGTCGATTCTATCAGGCTGTCATCAGTCCCTTAACGATGTCCATTTGCACAGCCCTGTCTCCCACTGGTGTTAAGCTCTTTACTCACTTAGGGAGAAAAAGAAGGAACACAGCTACAACGAGTCAGCTCAGCCACATGTTTGAGGCCGGTCGGTTTCTTCCACCAAAGAATATTTACCATCTGCCTACGACCCTTGCTCCCTGCTATGAGCAGCTGAGTCCTACTTCTTTTCAAGATTATATTTTATGACTAAGGGGGGAAAGGTACAGGAAAGGCAATGTTTTTTTGGTCACAAGAACTGCCTTCAGTAAAAATCATATTTCAAAGATTCTATTTTACCCTATTGCAATGTTTCCTTGCATTCTGTTGGTTAAACAATCTTTTGGTAATCCACAGTTTTGGTTGTTTTTGTTTTAACTTTAAGAGACTACATTTCAGTGAAAGAGAATAGCTCAAAAGTGTCTTCCCATTTCAGAAAAGTCAACGAATGCTACAAAGTAAACAGAGTTGAGGAGAAGACCATCTCCCCAACATCGGCTCCAAAACTTTAGCCAAACCTTTTGTTTCCATCAGCAGAGAGAATCAGCACTCGGGGCCCGTGACAGCACCACTTATTCTGAAATACCTTGTGTTAATCTGTGTTCTGGAGCCAGATGACTTTTGTGACTTTTCATCAAAACAAAGAAAACAGCAACAAGGGACATCCCTCAGCTGCAGACCTTCACGACATTCAACCAGCTTTATCTGGACTAAGAAATGCAATTGTTCTCAGGAGGTGAAGGAGGGGAAAGTAAAACTGACACTCATGCTTTCACATCGTCACATTTTGAACTTGGGTCTCTCACCACATATACAGTTTTTTTTTTTAAGCTAAAATAAACAAAAGGCTCCTGTCTTGCCAGACCCTAATTTACTCACCAATAGGATCTAGGGGTGATTTATGACTTGCCTGAGTTGAAATAAAAGTAACCCCCAAACTGAACAAAGATCAGATGCCAAACACAATAGTTTCTCCAGCATCTTCACCTGGAATCTTCCTGAAGGTCTTGTACACTCTGTAATCTTACTAATGAGACTTCTTGGTGGAACAAATAATCTATAAATGATGTCAGGAACTAAATTAATTAAAGTTGGCCCCAAGTACATGCATCACCATAGAAAATACGTTTTAATCTACTAATTGCTACCATATTAATAAATAAACAAATGGCATCCTAAGGTTGTTTTTGCTATTCAGTCACTCAGTCATATCCGGCTCTTTGTGACCCCACGGACTGCAGCACACCAGGCTTCCCTGTCCTCCACTATCTCCCAGAGTCTGCTCAAACTCATATCTATTGAGACAGTGATGCTATTTAACCATCTCATCCTCTGCCACCCCCTTCTTCTCTTGCCTTCAATATTTTCCAGCATCAGGATCTTTTCCAATACCAGGAGAAAAATCATTAAGCCATTCTAAAAGAGTGCAGGCAGTTTCCTTCAGACTGATGACTTCTCTTAAGATAAACGATCAAGCTCCATCTGTTACTACAGAATCTTTAAATACTTGCAAGACCCCTAACTACAGAGTAGGACACACTCTGAAGCCACTCCCTTGGGTTAGATGGATTAATGCCCATATTTTGTTAAAAGTACTTCAAGTAAGTAAAAATAGGTCAGAAAAAGGGGAAAGGGAGAATACTCAATTCTTTCCTGGTGCTCTACACTACCCTAAGGCATTGTAACAAGCAAGCCTCTCTCAGATCACAGAGATTTATACCCAAAAGGACCACTCCCTCACTTTCTCCTCTGTGCTGGAGCCCCCACAAGCACAGCTGGTCTGTGGGCAACATCAGTGTGCATAATTTTGCCACATGAGGTTCACTTTGAAATGGGATGACTTTTTGTAGGATTATCCTCGTCATCCCCTTAAACTTGGCAAACCTTGTTTTTTTAATCTTACATCCTTTCATCACATGTATGCCTGCACACACACGTGCACACACATGTACACACACATGCACTCATGTGCACACATGCACAGGGGCTGGCCCCACTGGCTTACTTCCCCTTCCTGACTCCCTCCTGGCACACTGTGGGTCTGGATAAAACCCGACCCCAAGGAGTCCAGAGATCTGGGGCTAGATTCGAGCCACACTGAGGCTGCACTTGGGCTCCCTTTACCCATTGGCACTATCGTAGCTTGCACTGTGGTGCAGGAAGTCTGGTTATAACTTCCACCCCCCAAAACAAGGAGGAAAAATTCAGGACAGGTTGGCCTAGGCTGTGTCTCTGAGGATGGCTTTTGTAGTCCAAAAGGCAAATGGCCTTGTGCAAAAAAAAAAAAAAAAAATTATGTTCATGCCAACTTCAAGTACTTTTTTCACTTTAAAGGCATTCACCCATATGCCCGATTTCCTTCAACTACGATAAGAGGTTTTTTAGGGGACACTCTCCCCTTCATCCTCTCTCTCTGCCTCTCATTTCTGGTGTGGGTAGCAGCTGCCGTTTGATCTGCCCGTGGGCTCTGATTTGTTTCATGTTTCAGCCAAAGATGAAGACTGCTCTGTAATTCCAAGCAGATGGGCCGAGGAGCGCAACCCTGTAATTACACCTCTCTTTCTCTGGCCCTCGAACTGCGAGTCTTCCAACCTGACTTTGAAAGTCTTGGATTGCTGGGGTTCTGGGTACACCTTGGCCATCTGGCAGGTCTGGCCCAGCCCAACTGGTTCACAGGGCCCTTTGAGCCGTGTTGCCCACGCCGCCTGTCTGAGCAGGACGACAGAGAAAACAGCCGCTCAGGGCTCCCAGGGTGCTGCCCCTCCCTCTGCTAGATGGTCTGAGGGGTCACTGCCTGACCGCCTTCTGAAGCTGGATCAGAAACCTAGAGGCCACGAGGGTGCTGACCTGCTGATCTGACGTGCAGAGGTCATGGTGGGTGTGGAGACAGGAGAGCTCTGCTCCTGGTGGACACTCAACTAAAGGGCCAGGCGTTCACCTGTAGGGAAAGCTGACCCAAGACATCCGGATCAGCACACGTGCTTGCCACCAACCAGCCCCACAAGTCCGCCTTTCCAGCCCGGAGCAATGCTGTCTTACTTTCTTTAGTGCAATTTCTGGAGCACTTGTAAAGCCTGCTGCTCTCTAGCTGGGGGTTTACTGGGTCCGCTGAGAACATGTGACACACGAAGCAGAAACAAAACCCACGAGAGCAGGAGAGAAGCAAGCTCAGGTTCCGGAGAACTTAGGGGACTAGTTTTAATTACTGCCCCTCTGTTGCTGCGAGTACCCCACTCCTTGAAAGTGCCTCCAGAGAACCTACCGGTCCACCTGGGACAGACCCCTCCTCAGCCCCTTAAGACACTCGTTCTCCGAGGGGCGCGCAAGAACACCCAAGCTGCTTTTCCCCTGAATTGATCACAGTCCTCTGTACGGTCTCCCGAAAGCCTGGAGCTCAGCGCGAGCCCCCTGCGCTCTGACACTCTGTGAAGGGCGCACAGCCAGCGGGTCCTTGACGGTCTGTAGTCCGAAGCCCCGCGAAGTGGACGCAAGTGTCGTGGGACCTGGATGGAAAGTCCGAGCGCGCGCCCTCCCAGAGAGCGCGGCCGACGCCCGGGAACGCGAGCGTCTTCCAGGGCGCCCAGGATGGGGCTGTGCCTGGCCGTGGGGTCATCTCGATTCTAGGGAGTCCCCGCGGGGACACCCTCGGCTGCCGTCCCCCCACCCCCACCCCCGACTCACCGTGAAGCAGGAGGGCCGGGAACAGGGATGTGAGCAGGAGGCGGCGCACACAGGACATCTCCGGGCCTCCTCCGGGACCGCCCGCGCGCGCCGCACCGCCCGCCGTCCGGGGACCCAGCTCCCCGGGACCCGCCCGCAGTCCGGGCGGCGCGGCCCGGCGGCGCGGGGACAGGGCCAGGCACGCTTCAGGCGGCCGCCGCGCGCCCCATGCCCGGCCTGGCCCCTCCGCTCCCGGCCTCCCGCCCCGCGACCGGCCCTGCGCGCCCGGCCGCCCCGCGCCCGCCCGGCCGCCGCCGCCGCTCCGAGCTGCACTGGCCGCCGCCGCTATGCCTCTTCATATTTCCAGGGCGCCGCCGCGGGAAGAGGCAAGGCGGGGCCTGGCGGGGGCGGGGCGGGAACGGGGCGGGGCCGGGGCGGGGGCTGTAAGGGGCCAGGGGCGGGACGGAGCGGGGGCGGGGCCTGAACGGGGAGGGGTGACTGGAAGGGGCTGGATGGGGCGGGGCCTGGAGGGCGGAGCGAGAACGGGAGCTGAATGGGGCGGGGCGATGGGCGGGGCGATGGGCGGGGAGATGGGCGGGGAGATGGGCGGGGCCTAGGGGGCCGGGGAGCCTCCCGACCCCTTGGGGACTAGAAGGGCGCTGGGCTCCGCAGGCCCTGCTCCGCCCCATCGTCGCCCCTTCGCTCCTTTCCCCTCTCCTGTCCCTCCGGATCTCCCCTCATCGTCTCCCTCCTCTTATCCCGCGGCCCTGCCGCGCTCCTCCTCTCAAACCTTATCCCCTCTCCTCCCCCAGGCCTCTCCCCCTTCCCTCCTCCTCGACTCCCACTCTAGGACAGGTTCTCCTGCAAGGGTTTCACAGCTCTAGGCCCGGGACCCCCTCCCGAAAGGGGGAACACATGTTCCTCCCCGTCCCTGCCCGCCCCACTCCGGGCAGCTCTGGACTGGTGTCTTCCCTCCTCTCACCGGGAAGTGTTCCCCACTTGTGCAAGTGGGGGACAAAGAGTGGGGCGCTGCAAGGCCGGGGTCTCCAGTGGGTTCCAAGAGAGGTCCGCATTCCAAGCTTGAGGTGTTTGTGCGACTGAAGGAGAGGAGAGGAGAGGTGGCACAAGGGAGAAAAGGCTCCTCCCACCCCGGTGAGGATGCTGAGAGCCTCCCCCTGGGGGCTTCACGAGCAAGCACGGCGAGGGATGCAGACCCCTCTTCCAGTCTCCTTCCAGGAGAGGAGGACCTGTGGGGACAGGGGGAAAATTTCAGGGGCACACTCCCTGTCGGTCTCCCCCTATCTCTCCTGCCTCCCAGCCCAAAGCTTGGTTCTGTTTAAGGTCTGTGGGTCTTGGGAGTTTGTTCAGTTTTTTCCTGGGCTTTGAATATACAAAGGCAGGGACAGCCAGGAGCTGCTTTTGGTCAAGGCGGCTGCCTTGCTTGCTGACTTGGGGGCTCATTCTGGTGGGCCTGGAGTTCTTTCTTCTGAGCTCCTCCAAGGCTTCTGGGCGCTCAGGAGGAGGTTTGTCAGTAAAGGAGACTGAATGTCACCTCACACTGGCTGAGGAAAAGCAGGGACCACGTGGAATCGGGAGGACGTTCTGGACTCTGGTGGTGTTTTTCATAAATAAAACACTTAAAACAGAAGGAGTGATTTCCATGAGTTTTCTGCCCCTTTGAACAAAGTAAGCAGAATAATTCAAAGTAGGCATCAATAATTCAACTGTTTGTGTTATAGACTCTCAGCACTAGTTGGACTTTAGCATCTTCGTAAAACTTGGTAAAAGAGATGAGGGCATGTGTGACAGTTTCTTTCTTTTTTTTTTTTTTTCTGAGAAAGCCACAGGTCTTTTGATGTGATGGTGCTGATACTGTTTGATGTACTTTAATTTTTATCACCATCACTATCACCTTTCATCTTTAGTTTGAGGAATCATAATATGCACCACCTGCCTACCTCACGAGGACGTGGTGAGGGTTATGTGACTATGTTTGTAAATCGGGAGGATGAAAGACTCTCATGTGTGAAAGAAGGGACAGTTGTGTCATAAAACCATGGAGCTGGAACATAGCTGAGTTGAGCTTGCATTGCAGCATCTCTCTCTGGACCAACTCTTCATCCCTTGCTTGTGTCTGTTTCTAGGTTTGGGCAGTCAATTATGACCTGTGGGATTTGAATGCTGCCCATGGGTCAACCAGGTTTAAAACAGGAACTTGATTTCTTCGTGAATGTTGGCTAGTTGGGAATGATATAAACAGCATATTTGACTGCTTAAACAGGACTTAGCCTTGTCACCAACAACACACACTGGGAGGTGTCTAGCTTCTCTATGCCTTTTGTCATTGGACGTCTTTTAGTCTATCAGGAAATATTTGAAGCAAGCAAATGACATGAGAGAGTGTTAGGATGGTGTATTTATGTACAAGCAACTGGTCATTGAAATGTGAAGGTCATTCATCGCATGTTAGCAAAACAATTAGGTGATAATTTTCATAAATGATTATTTGATCCTGTCATTTAAAAGGAAAAGAAAACCAACAGGTCAGCCATGATTTGGTGTCATCATAACCATTAAATTGAGACCATTTTTGTCTTTCCAACTGGTCTTACTAGTGTGGTAGAAACAGAGCCAGAATGATGTCACCAGTCAAATCTGTTTTGCCAGTTTATTTTCCACATGTGATGTCATCGCTTAAAATGCTCTACCCTCAACATCCAGCCAGAGCTGCTGCTCCCAGAAATTCCCTCACCGCCTTGCACTGGTCTAGAAAGATAGAGTGTTCTCCGTATAGGGCTCATTTTCTATATTATTTTTTGCAGTTGATATTAGCGTACTCACTTCTCGAAGAGAACAGTGATAAACAAACAAACAAACAAACAAATGGTTTAAGTTTGTCTTAGAGTGATTGCATGTGGATAGATGATTCAGTTCAGTTCAGTCACTCAGTCGTGTCTGAATCTTTGTGACCCCATGAATTGCAGCACACCAGGCCTCCCTGTCCATCACCAACTCCCGGAGTTCACTCAGACTCACGTCCATCCAGTCGGTGATGCCATCCAGTCATCTCATCCTTTGTTGTCCCCTTCTCCTCCTGCCCCCAATCCCTCCCAGCATCAGAGTCTTTTCCAATGAGTCAACTCTTTGCATGAGGTGGCCAAAGTACTGGAGTTTTAGCTTTAGCATCATTCCTTCCAAAGAACACCCAGGGCTGGTTGGATCTTTAGAATGGACTGGTTGGATCTCCTTGCAGTCCAAGGGACTCTCAAGAGTCTTCTCCAACACCACAGTTCAAAAGCATCAGTTCTTTGGATAGATGATTAGAGTTGCAGAATTGGAAGGGAGGCATTTCCAGGCAGGTAATAAGGTGACTATAGGCTGCACCTCAGAAGCTGGCCCCCTGAAACCAGCACAAGGAACTTCCCTGGGACATTTGTAAGGACCAAGTCTTGAGCAGGTCCTGGGGTGTGTTGGTAGAGTTCCAGGCAAGCACAGCTGGACAAGATGCCCTTAGCAGCATCAATAAGCAAGCATGTTAGACTATTTGGAGCTACTCATAAATAACTTTTGTCAAGCTGATGGGGAAGAAGAAACACAAAGTGGCTGCTCCAGTTCAGAGGCACACTTGGAATCCAGGACTGTTCAGTCACCCACTCACAAGGCCGCTCACATGTTTACCAAGAGGTCTTTTCCCACGAGCATTGAAGATCCTCGGAGCCTCTGTAGCTGGCTCAGTCTTTGAAAACCAGTCCTTTGCTCTCCCCCAGTAACCCTGGATCATGAGCAGGCTTTCAGGGATGGACTGTGCTGGGCACAGAGCTTGGATGGTCACCTTGGCTGGATTTTCACAGAAGGTTTCTCATATCTCAGGGAGCACAGAGCAGCTCAGTGTCACTTGTGTTATACTGGGAAACGGAAGGACCAAAATCCTTTAAAGCTTTGGCCGCAATTTGGTTTCCTAATGTCTGTGAAATTGATCTAAAGGCATGCGATCCTACAAATCATTTGGAATTTCAGAGATCCCCGGCCTTTCAGTTCTTGAAGAAAATGACAGTTTTAAGAAGGATCAGAGGGGGGCTTCTCCAGTGTTCCATTGGAGCTAAGATCCCACAGGCCAGAGGGCAGCTAAGCCTGTGCATCACAACTAGAGAGCCTGCACTACAATAAGACCCCATGTGTCCTAACTGAGATCTGATGCAGCCAAATAAGTAAAAAAAAAAATTTTAACAAAAAGAAGAGTCAGAGGAATTAAAGCAGCAATTCTAGAACCTGTTTGACCGTGAATGTGGTTGAAAGCATCATCCCACATCCTCAGAGGATGGGCAAGGTCTCCAGGAATAGACTTCTCTCATAATTTGCTATTAGATGTCAATGCCAAGCCCATGACACCACAGTGATTCCTCTGTACATAAGGGCCCAGAGGACAGAAATGGAGCCGGGTTACCTCCCTACCCCTTTGATCATCTGAGCCAGTGTTTCCAGTATTTCACCCACAGCAGAGCTTCACTGGTAAAGACAATAAAATTGAAAAATCCTACACATCTTCCTCAGAGGCAGAGCTAATAAAATTATTCCGAAGAGTCCTTAGAAAGGGATAGCCTTCTGGGTTATATCTTTAAGACATGTTAGTTAGAGTAAACTCTATTTTGAAAATAACATGCCATTTAGATGCATCTCTGAACAGCAGTCTTCTGAGCTTGAGAAATTAAAGTTTACTTTCCATTTTACATTCATAGTTATCAGAAAAAGCATGCAAAAGTTTGTGAGCTTAGCAACCGTTCCTTCAACCACCCACCCATCCGTTAGCATGTGTTAATCAATTGCCCAGTGGTGGTGCTAGCCGTAAAGAACCCGCCTGCCAATGCAGGAGACATAAGAGGATGCAGTTAAGATCCCTGAGTCAGGAAGCTCCCCTGGAGGAGGAAATGGCAAGCAACTCCAGCGTTCTTGCCTGAAGAATCCCATGGACAGAGGAGCCTGGTGGGCTAGAGTTCATAGAGCCGCAAGGAGTCCAAAATGACTGAAGCGACTTGGCATGCGTGCATCTGAAAACAGGGGCAGATGTGGATAAGGCTGATTCAGTCTAACGGTCTCTTCACCCTGTGTCACAAATTTGTTTGGGGAGCTGCTGACAAACTAAAGCCCTACCCACTGAAAGAAAATAGAGATCCTCCAGGGGCAGGAGGCAATACAGGACTTGAGTAGCATTTCTGTCTGTACTTTCACATCCTCTTATAACATGCTTTCCTGTAGGGCTGGCTGGCTGCGAATTGCTTTATCTGCTCCACTCGATCATCTGGCTCTTTGAGGAAAGGAAGAAAATTGGGTATTATGTTACATCTCCTCCCCTGGCTCCTTCGTAAGACTTTCCATAATGGGCGTTTGTTGTGCTGGTTGATGAGGCTGGATAAGATCAGAGCATCAAGAAAGAGTCTTTATGAGGCTGACACGACCCTTGGCCACCGCAGGACAAGGCGACAGAAGCAGGAGGAGAACACAGAAGCTCTGGCAGTCAACCTCAGCGTGCCCTAGGTTGTTAGTGTGCTCGTAGCAACACTCAGACACGCTTGACAAATGAGAGGCGGGATGGCGCTCCGCTTAGGGGGCCAGAGTCACCAGGCTCAGATCCCTCGGCTCTGGGGCCTCGGGCAAGCTGTTTAACACAGCTGTGAGATGGGAGGAATAAGGTTATGGGCCTGCACATGGTCCAGCACTCTGTAAGCATGCCCTAAAAATAACCCGCTGACACTGAGCCCTGCCGCTGGATCACCTGGTGCAACCGCACCGCAACCCCTCATCCCAGATTGCATTTGGTGAGGGAGGGTGTGGAAAAGATGCAGCTACTGCAATAATCTGTGGCCCTCCAAAGGGTGAAATGTGTACCCACGTTACCTACAACTTAATGGGGGAGAAATTAAGAAGAATTGTCTAAAGCAGTTCCCTGCTGCTGCTGCTAGGTCGCTTCAGTCGTATCCAACTCTGTGCGACCCCAGAGACGGCAGCCCACCAGGCTCCCCCATCCCTGGGATTCTCCAGCCAAGAACACAGGAGTGGGTTGCCATTACCTTCTCCAATGCATGAAAGTGAAAAGTGAAAGTGAAGTCGCTCAGTCGTGTCTGACTCTTAGCGACCCCATGGACTGCAGCCTACCAGGCTCCTCCGTCAATGGGATTTTCCAGGCAAGAGTACTAGAGTAGGTTGTCATTGCCTTCTCCAAAGCAGTTCTCAGGGGCAACTTGAGAAACACTGTGTTAAAAGAATAAACTATAAGATGACTGCTATTATAATTAAGGATATACTAAACTTGTACAGTAATTTCTTTATTTCACTGGGTACGTTTTGATTATATGAAACCAAATTATGTTTCACTTCAACCGGACATCTGGATGGCCTTCTCCCATCTGGTTACATCATCGTAACATCACATTTAATATTGTTTATCTTTGATTTAAATACTTCAGCTATTACTAATCTCTTTTTACAGAGGGGAAAATGAAGGCCAGAGAGATTCAACAGTTTGCCTAGAATCAGACAACTTTTGGAGGGTAGAAGCAGTAGGTTTTCTAACTCCCAGCAAAGTCCTGTTTTCAGCTCTAAAGTGTTAGTTGCTCAGTTATGTCCAACTCTTTACGACCCATGGACTGTAGCTCTCCAGGCTCCTCTGTCCGTGGGAGTCTCCAGGCAAGAATACAGGTGTGGGTAGCCATTCCCTTCTCCAGGGGATCTTCCCTACCCAGGAATGGAACCCAGGTCTCCTGTATTGCAGGCAGATTCTTTACCATCTGCGTCAACAGCGCTCTAAGGCTGTACTATAAATAAATAAATGTTGTTTACCTCTCAGAAGTAGAAAATTGATTTCCATGTTGTTCCGAGATATTCAAACTCAAAGGGGCTGCTAGACAGGTTATCTGGACATTTATTGCAGTTAATATCTGGGTACTTGGGTCTGCAGCTCACTGTTTTATGTGTCAGTTCAGTCCCTCAGTCATGTCTGACTCTTTGTGACCCCATGGACTTCAGCATGCCGGGCTTCCCTGTCCATCACCAACTTCCAGAGCCTACTTAAACTCATGTCCATCCTGTTGGTGATGCCATCCAACCAGCTCATCCTCTGTTGTCCCCTTCTCTTGCTTCCTTCAACCTTTCCCAGCATCAGGGTCTTTTCCAATGAGTTGGTTCTTCCTATCAGGTGGCCAAAGTGTTGGAGTTTCAGCTTCAGCATCAGTCTTTCCAATAAATATTCAGGACTGATTTCCTATAGGATTTACATGTTGGATCTCCTTGCAGTCCAAGGGACTCTCAAGAGTCTTCTCCAACACCACAGTTCAAAAGCATCAATTCTTCGGTGCTCAGCTTTCTTTATAGTCCAACTCTCACATCCATACATGACTACTGGGAAAACCATAGCTTTGACTAGATGGACCTTTGTTGGTAAAGTAATATCTCTGCTTTTTAATATGCTGTCTAGGTTGGTCATAGCTTTTCTTCCAAGGAGCAAGCGTCTTTTAATTTCATGGCTGTAGTCACCATCTGCAGTGATTTTGGAGCCCCCAAGTAAATAAAGTCTGTCACTGTTTCCATTGTTTCCCCATCTGTTTACCATGAAGTGATGGGACCAGACACGATGATCTTAGTTTTCTGAATGTTGAGCTTTAAGCCAGCTTTTTCGCTCTCCTCTTTCATTTTCATCAAGAGACTCTTTAGTTCTTCTTTGCTTTCTGCCATAAGGTTGGTATCATCTGCGTATCTGAGGTTATTGATATTTCTCCTGGCAATCTTGATTCCAGCTTGTGCCTCATCCAGCCTGGCATTTCACATGATGTACTCTGTGTATAAGTTAAATAAGCAGGGTGACAATATACAGCCTTGACGTACTCCTTTCCCGATTTGGAACCAGTCTGTTGTTCCATGTCCAGTTCTAACTGTTGCTTCCTGACCTGCATACAGATTTCTCAGGATGCAAGTCAGGTGGTCTGGTATTCCCATCTCTTTAAGAATTATCCACAGTTTGTTGTGATCCACACAGTCAAAGGCTTTGCTGTAGTCAATAAAGCAAAAGTAGATGTTTTTCTGGAACTCTCTTGCTTTTTCAATGATCCAGCGGGTGTTGGCAATTTGATCTCTGGTTCCTCTGCCTTTTCTAAATCCAGCTTGAACATCTGGAAGTTCACAGTTCACGTACTCTTGAAGCCTAGCTTGCAGAATTTTGAGCATTACTCTGCTAGCGTGAGACAAGTGCAATTGTGCAGTAGCATGTGAACAAGTGCATTCTTTGGCAGTGCCTTTCTTTGGGATTGGAAGGAAAATTGACCTTTTCCAGTCCTGTGGCCACTGCTGAGTTTTCCAGATTGGTTGGCATATTGAATACAGCACTTTCACAGCATCGCCTTTGAAGATTTGAAACAGCTCAACTGGAATTCCATCACCTCCACTAGCTTTGTTCATTTTATGTGTAAAATATCCAAACAGCCTAGTTTTTAGAACAGATCATTCCAATGAGTGAAACTGGCGGTTTGACCAGAGAGCCACTGCCGTGCTGCCCTGTGGCTGTGAATTTCCAGCTGTAGAGTGCATGTCTTTGTTGTCATGGCTTCGTGTGTACGTGTCAGAGTGACGAGCCGTGCAGGCTTGGCCGCACACACCACCTTCCAGCAACCTGAAGCTCAGGTCTCCGGAGCAGGTGAGCCGAAACAAAACAGTGCTCTGGGCCACCAAGTTCAACAGTGCCAAGTCCACGGTCATGCTTAATCTCCACACTTGTGTAACATGCTATAATCCTCAAAAGGCTTTCAGATGCATGGTCCCTCTTGATCTCATGAGGTTTTGTGTAGGCCGGAGGACAGCCAGGGTGGCCCTGACTTGGACACGTAAACCTGACATTGGAGAGGTTTATTGTTTCTGTGCTAATATCTCTGGCTGACACATGGCACTCTGAGGTGGTGCCTCTCTGCACATAGACGTTGTGTATTTCATTCATCTCAGATCACATCACGTCCTAACCTAGCACCTCTTTATTTTCGTATACAGATTTCGATGCCTTTGCTGCCTCTCTCCTTACAAAGACACCAGGGGGGAACCTTTTCTAAACACACACAATCATTCAAAAAGCACAAGAATTCAGCTGAAAATAAGTTAACCCTATACACCTCAGAAAGCTATATGCATCTCTAGTTTGTTTTCTCAGATTTTCTCTAGCTTTCTCATCAGCTTTAGCCCAGTGCCCAAGTTAGTAACTCTTTATGGACCCCCAGTCAATGCATGGATACAAGATGTTCTACTATACGGAAGCCCAGAGGTGAGTGAGAGACGCAGGATTTCCGGGGCAGGGTGGAAGCATAGCTCCCCCAGCACGGTCTGGAGCAGCCACCCAAGCCTGGGCACCTGGGAGCCTCTGCGCTTGTGTGGATGGGGCCCCAGCTTCTTGTGGGTGTGGGGGTGAGGGGGAAGCAGGACTTGGCTTCACTGTGTTTATTTTGAACTCTGCAAAGCCAGATTTCTCTTTGATTTATGTGATGGCTCTGGTGGTTTTATTTATGATGTTTAGCTGGGGGTGGAGAATTTGGTAACACCACTGGGAGCGTTGTATTCAGGTTCTGTTCTGACTCGTCAGTGTTATCTAGTTCTGTTCTGTTTTCCACCTTATGTAACATAAACTCAGCACCTGAATTATCCAAACTGTGACTCAGGTTGCAAAACCCTCCCTGTTCCCACGTGAAAGGAAGATCAGAGAAGATGTGGCTCAGATCTCTAGGTCTGTGGGTTGGTGGCTTCTCCTCTCCTCCCTACATTTTGGGCCCCTCCTCCCACCCATGGCTCCCCCTGGCCTGTTCCCACCCCTGGGAAAGAGACTTGATAGACAGGACAGTCACCAAAACTCTGTCTGCTTTTCATTCTACGCTTTGCCTCGGATCACCGCATCTTCCGTTTTCTGGTGGCAGTTTCTCCATCATCAGCAAGCCAGGGACCTGGGACTCCTGGTCCCTCTTCTCTGTTAGTCAGTGGCTTCACCCACAAGTCCTCCCATGATAGGTGGGCGGTTGATGCATTTCAAGAACTGGACTGTGATTCAGTTACTGAACACACTGACACACAGCCTTTGTGTTGTCCAAGGATGCTTCATGACATGGGAAAATGCTGATGTCACCCAGCAATGGTACTTTGTGTCATGATGGACCTGGCAAGTCAACTACACTGCATGAGGGTATGGCTGTCCCAAGACTCAAGAAAATTTTTCTAGTTCCGTACTACCTAAGGAAAACAGAGGAGGCTATTTTTACACCTGGGACTTGAACATAAATGTCAGCTATCACAGACTTATTTAGAGCTCGTTATGAAAAGCAGTGTACCTGGCTCAAATAAACAAACCAGTAGGGCAGAGCCTAATTGATGCCTTAAGATCCCTTCTTTCATTGCTGAGAAGTTTACTGTTTCGGCTCAGACGATAAAGAATCTATCTGCCAATGCAGGAAACCTGGGTTCTATCCTTGGGTTGGGAAGATCTAGAGGAGGAAATGGCAACCCACTCCAGTATTCTTGCCCGGAGGATCCCCATGGACAGAGGAGACTGGCGGGCTATGGTCCGTGGGGGTCATAGAGTTGGACATGACTGAAGCAACTGAGCACAAAGAACAACTTCTCATAATATGAAGATGCATGGTCTTCAAGTTATTCAGTTAATTTCATTTCAAGTGGAGACAGAAGTTGTTAAAAGGAAAAATGAAATAGTTTAGCTCCTTTGCTTTTTGAGGGGTGTGGTTTTACTTACAGCTCATAAAATATACCAAATGGCTAGAAACCAGCCTAAAATTACACACACAAAGAAAAATAGCTGTATTAAATAACATTATTCTTACTACACAATGGAGCCATCTTTCAGGCAGCTGCTAAACAACCACGCCCTGTGTGTGTGGGTCTGTGTGTGTGGGTCTGTGTGTGTGTGTTTGCAGGGGTGTAGGGGGTGCCTGCTTCCCACATTCCCAGGATACCCATGGTAAAATGAATAAACTGGAGAAAAAACAAACCAGAACTGGGCCAAGTGAACACTGCCAGCCGGTTGACAATCTCCTGGGAACATTTTGACACATTTATACAAAGAAGAAAAATATTGAAACCATATCAGGGAGAACCAGCTTGTCCTATGAAATTCATGAAGGGTGGATGGTGTCAGTAGCTTGGACAACACGGTTCTGTGAAACCAAACCAAACCATGTGTTGAACAAGCCCAGGGCAGGGAGGCAGGGTTGGTGTTCATATCTGCACTGAGTAAGCTTCCAGTGTCCTGATCCTCTGTGTCCCACCTCCATGGTGGCATTGCCCAGCCTCAAGCAGGTGACAAAGGACGTGCTTAATCAGGTGGCCCCATTGTGGGCTGAACTGGCTAAGAGCTGTGGACCAGACACTCATGAACAAACTGAGTGTCTCTTGGTGGGGCCCGGGGAGCAGGAGTGTTTGAGGACTGCAGGTGGCTGGGCTCTGAATATTCTGGCCAGTCTACCTGGGGTGGCCTCCACCTTGCTGAGGGTTAGAAGAAGGGACATGCATTGGGAATAGAAACCCACATAAGTCTGAATAGGGAAAACACCCCCAAGTGTGGGGGGCAGAGGCCCCGGAAGAACTGGCTGGAAACCCTCAGCCCTGGGGGCTTCCTTCCGAGAGGGGCTGGGTGTCTGGTCATTGGGAGGTCAGCCCAGAGCATGTGGTCCGAGCCCCATGGCTCCAGCATCCTGGGGCCTCCACCTTGGCGGCTGCGGAGGGTTGAAGAAGCAGGTACTCCTGCTGAAGCCCAGGGTGGTCTAGCAAGGCCAGGCACCCTCCTGTCCCCAGGCCCAAGACACAGAGAGGAAAGTCTGTCTCAAGTATAATTGGCACCTGTGGGTTTTACATCCCAACTCATGGTGATGCCTCTTCCCAAACCTGAGATCGGAGACAGGAAGACGGACACAAACACGGTTGGGAAAGCCATTCAGAGGGCACATGTCCACCCCATGCCTGCGGAGGATGGGAAGAAAACAGTGGCATTTTGCTTACTTTATTCTTATGTTAGATGTGCAAAGAAGCGTAGTCCAGCGTGTTGCAAAAAGATATCGTTTAACGCCATTAATAGTGTTCAAGAGTCTATTCAGTTTATCCTCTTTTTATCCTTTTAGAAATCACAGTCTTTGTGTATTATTTTTAAGGATATAGTAGAGTGATTAAAAAAAAACTCAGGGGTATGTAATCAAAAATGTTGAGCCATCAGCTTTAGATTTTTCTTAAAGTTGGAGGAAATTGGAACCCTTCCTTCAGGCAAGGAAAATGGAAGATGATCCAGTCTCCGTTGGTCAGAGGATGCTTTCTTCTCACCATATAAAGCTAAATTTAAAACCTCAAGGGGATTACTGAACTCTGCTCATTTGGTCTCAAAATAAAATGTTAACGACAAAGGTTAGAGTATTAACCTGAGAAAGTGTGTATAATTTCACCTGTTGAACTCTTCATAAACATATTAACTATTACATTTTTAAAAAACATTACCTGAAAAAGCAACGATCAAATAGAGCTGCTAGTGGTCAATTAAAAATTATAAAGCAAAAACTGTGGACCAATTAAATATAGTAAAAGGAATTCTAGCCTGTTTCATTTAATTTCTGTATGTCTTAAAAGATTCATTTTCAACTTCTAATTTGGACACATTTTCAAAAAGGTTCAGTTCAGTTCAGTTCAGTCACTCAGTCGTGTCCGACTCTTTGCAACCCCATGAATCGCAGCACACCAGGCATCCCTGTCCATCACCATCTCCCAGAGTTCACCCAGACCCACGTCCATCCAGTCCGTGATGCCATCCAGCCATCTCATCCCGGGTCGCCCCCTTCTCCTCCTGCCGCCAATCTCTCCCAGCATCAGAGTCTTTTCCAATGAGTCAACTCTTCGCATGAGGTGTCCAAAGTACTGGAGCTTCAGCTTTAGCATCATTCCTTCCAAAGAAATCCCAGGGTTGATCTCCTTCAGAATGGACTGGTTGGATCTCCTTGCAGTCCAAGGGACCCTCAAGAGTCTTCTCCAACACCACAGTTCAAACGCATCAATTCTTCGGCGCTCAGCCTTCTTCACAGTCCAACTCTCACATCCATACATGACCACAGGAAAAACCATAGCCTTGACTAGACGGACCCTAGTCGTCAAAGTAATGTCTCTGCTTTTGAATATACTATCTAGGTTGGTCATAACTTTTCTTCCAAGGAGTAAGCGTCTTTTAATTTCATGGCTGCAGTCACCATCTGCAGTGATTCTGGAGCCCAGAAAAATAAAGTCTGACACTGTTTCACTGTTTCCCCATCTATTTCCCATGAAGTGATGGGACCAGATGCCATGATCTTCGTTTTCTGAATGTTGAGCTTTAAGCCAACTTTTTCACTCTCCTCTTTCACTTTCATCAAGAGGCTTTTAGGCTCCTCTTCACTTTCTGCCATAAGGGTGGTGTCATCTGCATATCTGAGGTGATTGATATTTCTCCCAGCAATCTTGATTCCAGCTTGTGTTTCTTCCAGTCCAGTGTTTCTCATGATGTACTCTGCATAGAAGTTAAATAAGCAGGGTGACAATATACACCCTTGACGTACTCCTTTTCCTATTTGGAACCAGTCTGTTGTTCCATGTCCAGTTCTAACTGTTGCTTCCTGACCTGCATACAGACTTCTCAAGAGGCAGGTTAGGTGGTCTGGTATTCCCATCTCTTTCAGAATTTTCCACAGTTTATTGTGATCCACACAGTCAAAGGCTTTGGCATAGTCAATAAAGCAGAAATAGGTGTTTTTCTGGAACTCTCTTGCTTTTTCCATGATCCAGCGGATGTTGGCAATTTGATCTCTGGTTCCTCTGCCTTTTCTAAAACCAGCTTGAACATCAAGGAGTTCATGGTTCACGTATTACTGAAGTCTGGCTTGGATAATTTTGAGCATTACTTTACTAGCATGTGAGATGAGTACAATTGTGCGGTAGTTTGAGCATTCTTTTGCATTGCCTTTCTTTGGGATTGGAATGAAAACTGACCTTTTCCAGTCCTGTGGCCACTGCTGAGTTTTCCAAACTTGCTGGTATATTGAGTGTGGCACTTTCACAGCATCATCTTTCAGGATTTGAAACAGCTCAACTGGAATTCCATCACCTCCACTAGCTTTGTTCGTAGTGATGCTTTCTAACAAAAAGTTAACTAAAGAATATTGGAGCTTTTTTTTTTTTAAAAGGATTCTTATTGATATGTTCTAAAGTGGAAGTTTTGGCTTCTTAGGTGGCTCAGTGGTAAAGAATCTGTCTGTCAATTCAGGAGACCTAGGTTTGATCCCTGGGTGGGGAAGATCCCCTAGAGAAGGAAATGGCAACCCAGTGTTCTTGCCTGGGAAATCTCATGGACAGAGGAGCCTGGTGGGATTGCAAAAGAGCAGGACACGAATTAGCAAGTAAACAGCAACAACAACAAAAATGGAAGTGTGGGGAATGTTTATGCCACATTAGCCCTATCACAAAGATTTACATATTCTGCACGTTCAATGAAATCTAGTTAATTTAACGCTCTATGAGTACTGTTTTACATGATTTCTTTAGATTTTCTTTAAAATTATTTTCTCTTTTAAAATCTATTTTTAAGTGGAAGATAATTGCTTTACAATGTTGTGTTGGTTTTTGTTGTACAACATGAATCAGCTATAAGTATACCTATGCCCCCTCCCTCTTGAACCTCCTTCCCAACCCCCATACTTGACTTTAATTAGAGAATCCTGTGGAGCTAATGGGAGAAGGCGATGGCACCCCACTCCACTCCACACAGGAGCCTGGTAGGCTGCAGTCCATGGGGTCGCTAAGAGTCGGACACAGCCGAGCGACTTCACTTTCACTTTTCATTTTCATGCATTGGAGAAGGAAATGGCAACCCACTCCAGTGTTCTTGCCTGGAGAATCCCAGGGATGGGGGAGCCTGGTGGGCTGCCATCTATGGGGTCGCACAGAGTCGGACATGACTGAAGTGACTTAGCATCAGCAGCAGCAGCAGCATGGAGCTACTGATACAGCAGTGTGTGTGTCTTTGGTCTATTTACCTGCTCACTTTTGATCCATCAACATATTGTCACCTCCAGCAAGTTTTTCATTAGTCACCACCCATATCAATATACTCTTCACATTATGACTGAATATAGCTGAATTGGAGAGGCATGAAATTTCTGGTCTGTTCAACTCCTATACACAAAGTTAAGTTAAAAGGCAATGAGCATAATGTGAGATAATACAGTAATTTACAGTGTTACTGAACAATTACTAAAATATTCAACTATCTATAATGAACTCACCACTGTTTCAGTAATGAACAAATACATAAATAAGTGAAATTGCTCATTTGATGCACTGTAAATATAGACATTTCCTGCATGAATTATAGTGTAGGTAGCTGCATGATTGTATTTGGGTTTTTTTGTGTGTCTATTCAGCAAAATGGCACAGATAAGCTATTTCAACAAAATTAATCAATGAAGATGGGTCACATAAACAGATTCCAAGCAAAATCTCAGACATTATCATTAATAGCTTGGAGATAATTTAAAAATGCATTTTCTTACTTGTTGACTTAAAAACCTTCTATTTAATTTTGACCCTAACTTTTCCAAGTCCTTCAGAAACCAAAGGCCCTGGTACGGGGTCTGCTTCCTACTGAGTGTTGGGAACATCTTGCCCCAATTGCTTCCAGACATCTCCCCTCACCCACACCAGCTACTCACCAACATGTGCACTTCTTTTGGACAGGGGCGTAATCTTTTTGTACCAGAATCTTTTTTTTCAGTGTTCAGGATATGGAACTAGACTATGAAAACTTGGGCATTTGATGTGGTCCAAAGCCCATCTCTTCTTCTCGTGTATTTGATGAAACTTAATGATTTGTTTTAGGTTTCCTTCTAGTGATTTACTTCAAGAAATCTTCCCAAATGCTTACTCTTTCAAGACAATATCGTATAATACAGACATCTGAAATGTCACATGTGGCTTGCTGAAAACAATTATGTTTCTTCATTGAAAGTTTTTTTTTCTTTTCTTTTTTCCATAGTTTCACTGACTTTTAAAATGTCAAGGAAAAATGCTAGGGAAAAAAAATCAATTAAATCACATTTACATGAACAATAACAAGTTGTCCTGGAAGGCAGAACGATTTGACCACAGCATATACATACTGGCATCCATGTAAATGCACTCACACACGTGTGCAGCTGTGTGTGCTCAGATCTCTGTCTTCAGGCACCCAATGGCAATCACAGACTTTGAAGATTAAGTCTATTTCAAAAAACACAAAGGAAAAAAGCTATAAAAGAGAAGAAAGCTTTGAAACATGTCTGTAAACCATGTGAATTGCATTTAGGTTTTTCAAAGGGACCTGAAGGCTTTCAATTTCAACAGAAGTAAATTGCTGTCATTATTAATAGCAGGCATGTGGCGGGGGTTTTAATTGAGACCAAAAGTGTACAAAGACAGTGCAGGCTCAGAGGCTGTAAAATATTCAAAATCAAATTTTAGTTCCCCAGAGGGTTTTTTTTTTTTTAATGTCGAAAACTTCAGTGCATAGCCTTAGAGCTCAAGAGTAACATATTATGAAAAGTAGTGATGATCCTTTGATCAGGAAAAGAATGTCTATCATTATGACAAAATGAGGGGAACCAAGACCTGTGGCTTTTAGTGAGAATTAGGGCAAAACTCAGTCTTACAGATGCTTCCGGGCAACATGTGGACACCTGCGCCTTTGTCATTTCCCCACATCCTTTCCCCTGGGATCACACACTTCTCTGTAACATGGTTTGACCTGGGGAACAAAATAGAACTTAGTAAGTCTGTTCTGTTAATAAAAGAGTTAATAAAACTGCCAAGGATTTATAAAGATAGACCGATGTTACCTGGAGAGCAGCAGAAAGTGCCAATGCTGTCTTCAGAGAACTTGCTGGACAGGTGGTGGATTGTCAGCCAATAAATGCACTCAAGCATCAACAGGAAAAACACCACCAGGCTCATGGTGATGTGGACACGGCTGGGGGCTCATGAACTAGCAGGGGAGTGGTCCCTGCTCAGGAGAGGTTTCTGGGGAACTGATTCTCACCCTCCAGGTACAGCAGCATCCCTGGAGGGCTTGCTAAAGCCCAGAGCACTCAGGGCCACCTCAGAGTTTCTGGGTCAGTAGGTCTAAGGTGGGGCCCATAGATATGCATTTCTGACAAGGTCACAAAGGTCTCCGGAGCTTCTGGTTGGCGGCGACCCTTTGAGATGGTGCCCACCCACCATCCTGGAGGATGAGATGTAGGCTGGATTTTATGGAAGGAGATAAGAGGACCATTCTCAAACTACAGAATATGAGGAATGATGGCCCAGAGGGAGCCTGGGGTGAGCAGAGGGCTGCAGAGAAGAGGCCGGGTAGCGAGACCCATCCCATTGTCCTAGTTTGCCAGGGACTGGAAGTTTCCCAGGATGCATGACTGAAACAGGACCGTCCTGCGGGAACCTGGAAGGTTGTTCACCTGGGAAACACTGGGGATGTGACCAGACAGGTGGGCATCACTCACATCTGGTCAAGAGGCTGTGACTCTGACTAGGAAGCCATGAGCAGCCATCAAAGGGGCTTCAGCAGAGGAGAAGCACAGTAAGGTTGTGTGTTGGGACAATCATTCCGGAAGGTGTGTGGATGATAGATTAGAAGAAGGGGGAGCTGCCTGGGGAACTTGCTGAATTCAGGGAGAAAGGCAAAGTGGTTGCTGTGTGACACGTGGATGGAAAAGATGCTCGTATGCTAAGAGGTGGAATCTGCTGGGCTTGCTGGCCCTAAAGTACGCAGGGCTGAGGGCTCAGGGTGATGCCTGGTGTGCATGAGGGGTTGAACGAGTGGACCAGCCTCTCACAGATGAGGGAGATGAGACAGTGACAGCTTATATGACCGGCTGAGGCCTGAGGGTCAGCCAGCAGAGAGGCTGTGAGTCTACATTCCTACCCAACTCTTCTAACTCCTTACTCACCAATAACATGGTGTTCTAAACCTCTTCCTGGCTGGTGAGAAGCAGCATGCATGCTGTGGTCTCTGCAGGGCCGTGGGGACCAGCCTTGATGAGATCCTGTTTGTAACAGCTGTGCTCCAAGCATCTCTTTGGTCCCCGGTTTCCTTCAGGGAGGCGTCTTGCCTGAGTCAGAGGCAAATGCCATCCGCTCTATTTCACTCGTGGCTTTTCCCTGCCCTGGCCCTAGCATGCCTGGTTTCTCTGGTCTTTGCTCTGGGCTCCGCATCAGTGAGGCTGGGTACATTCCTAGCCTCTGCCTGTTTTCAGGTGTACCCTACAGGGACTAATTATAATTTTTAAATGAATATCCTTTGCTTGAAATGAATCCCTTCTCATTTTTGGCCCACTGAGCATCAGCCCCTCCAAACATGGTCTCTGCGAACCATGCTGACCCAGGGGTGTTTCCTGGTGGCCTGAGCATCTCCTCCTGGACGTTCCTGCTGACTGAACAGTGTGAGTCAGTCAGCCGGACAGGAGTTCAGTGTCACTTGTGAACAACTGCTTTGCAAATGGACCAGTCAAGCTTTTGGCTTTTCTCTAGAGGTTGCTGTTGTTGTTCAATCACTCAGTCACATCCAACTGTTTACAAACCCCTTGGACTGCAGCACACCAGGCTTCCCTGTCTTTCACACTGTCTTCCAGAGTTTGCTCAAGCTCGTGTCCATTGAGTCGGTGATGCCAGCCAACCATCTCATCCTCTGTCGTCCCCCTCTCCTCCTGCCCTCTGTCTTTCCCAGCATCAGAGTCTCTAGGGGTAACTGCTTTAAAATTCAGGAACAGGTGAAGGTATTTGAAATGGTGGTGTGTGGGGTGACCATCACAGAGATAGTCCCTTCCCTCATCCAGAGGAGACCAGCCGCTCGCTCCCTGGACAGATCCCTCCAGGGGTTCCTGCCTGGCTCATCAGAAGAGGTGTGTCCTGCAAGGCTGCTGGAGACCAAGGGCAGGGTGAGGATGGGCGGGTGGATCTTTGGGGCTTGATTACCTACTTTGCCTCTCCACACACCCTCCCCCTTCAAGGCTGTGCTGTGCCCACTCCCAGTGGAGACAGAAACCTTCTTGGTCTCCCAGATTACAAGGCAACTCCACCCAAGCTATTCCACCTCGGACATGCCTCATATTCCATCCTTATCGCTACACTCCTCGGGGACAGAGACCCGTGAGTTGAGCCTGTAGTGTGTGCCAGGAATGATTTCTTTCTCCCTGTTCTTTCATGAGGCTATTCTATGCCCTGTTTCTTTTGATTTATTGCTTGGTTGGCTAGATTTCATTCTCAGATGCTGAAAAGGGAGACTCCTGATTCTGCTTAGAGCCCTGTAAGCTGCTTCACTATCTTCTGGCACTGAACATTACACTTCAGTTTCTCCATTTATCCCTCGGTCACACCAGCAAGTAGTTCTTTAGGAAGGACTCCAAGGTGCTGTATTTCTCAAGTCCTTTCAAGCTGGGGATGTTTGTACTTGAACGCATCTTGGTTGGGTGTAACATCTTTGGGTCACGTTCTCTCCCTTACAACTTTGCCCCACTGTTTCTTGGCTTCAAATGTTGCTGTGGACAAGCCTGATTCTGGCCAGATACTCCCTAGAAGATTCTTAACTTAGACAACTGAAGAATTCCTGATTTTCTTCTGGAGAATTAAATAACAACCAGAATCATAATTTAGATATCAATTTTCTGGAAAATGTGACTTGTGATCCGGAGTTTCCCTTCTCTCTCAACTTAAGGAAAATTCTTTTTATGATTAATATTTTTGAGCACTGTTAGTTTTTCTTTGGCTGACTTTTTTCTTGAGGACATCAACTTTTACGTGTTACATTGTCTTTGTTGTCAGCGACTTGTCTTTTTTCTTTACCTTGACTGCGATCATATGAAAGCACCCTTTTACACTGGTCATTGATTTCTGACCTTAGCTATTGTGTTTCTTGCTGTTTTTAACCTACTGGTTGATCATGTGATGGTATTATTTCCACGCTCAATTTATTTTTGCAACTGTACAATTCCATAATCCTCTATATGTTTTTTTTTTCTAATCTTATTTTGCCTATTGCTTTATGGGGTGCTTTCCAATGTTAGAGCAGTGATTTTATGTGCAGAAAAGATGATCTATGAGCTATTTGGCTTCAAATGAATATCCAACTGATTAAAATATTAAATATTAACATCTTATTTTAAGGCTTCAGGTGTAACCCACAAATATTATTGTTCTGTTTGTACATGTAAATTAATACAAGTAATTAATCTAATAAATTTAATCTGATTAGTCTATCTCTATATTTATTAATAGTTTTAGAGGCCCATGTACTGGTGCTTTCCATGGTGCTTTCTACTAGTGGTAAAGAACCCGCCTGCCAATGCAGGAGACATAAAAGACGCACATTCGATCCCTGGGTCCAGAACATCCCTTAGAAGAGGACAAGGTAACCCATTCTAGTAGTCTTGCCTGGAGAATCCTGTCGACAGAGCAGCCTGGTGGACTATAGTCCATCGGGTCACAAAGAGGTGGATACGACTGAAGTGACTCAGCACATATGCGTGTATTGTACATTTCCATATTGAACAGGAAGGAGTGGTTTTGCCTCCTTAGGTGGACTGGGGTCTCCTGGACAAAAACTCCTAGGGCATCAGTGCATTTTTGCATCAAAGGGGGATTGGCACCCAGGGGTCGGGAACTGGATTTGCACTCCAGTGTGTGAGTCCTTCCGAGTGAAGAACCAGGAACGGGGGTGCAGGCTGTGCCCTGCACCAGGCACTGGGGCGGGAGGGGAGTGACATTCAGCCTGCTGTCTGTGGAGCTGTGGCCCCAGACAGGGTAGGGAGGGAAGGACACCGAACAGCGTCTCTGCCCAGAGGTGGTGCCTTCTCTGACTGGTCCAGCCAGACAGTGTCTTTTTATCCTTCAACATATTCTAACTGGAGCTGGCGCCTTTTTCTAATGTGTCCCAAGTGCTAGCAGTGGCCCCGAGCCCCGGACAAACATGCTCACCTTTCTGACAGTCAGGGTTAGGGCAGTGGAGAACCCACACCCACCCTCCCTTCTGGAGGTGGTGGTAGGAGGGGGGTTGGTTTCACAGTCAGCCCCTCCTGAGTGCACTGCCCGGCTTCTGGGAGCGCTGTCCCCTATGTGTTAATCCCTGACCGGGACACCGGCATTCTGCGGGTGCTTGTGTTACTGCCGGTTTACTCTGCAACGCGATATTGGTACATTCAGTTAACCTTGCTCCTGCTGCGGCGGATATGGCATTACTTTACGTTTCTCTTGGCTAGATCGCAGCCACATCCCATGATCATTTATTAACTTGCATTTTCAAAATCCTATAGTGTGAAGCACTTGGGAAATTTCTTCTTTCCCTCAAGTTATATTTGAACTTCTTCCATTTAAGTTATGTGTTCTTCCTAATTGTGTCCTTTGTCATTTAATGCCTCCTTTTTTATTTTCTTTTTCCTTCCTTCTCTCTTTCTCTCTCTCCCCACTCCTAACCCCCGCTCTTTGTTTTTAATTTTGTTGCAGCAGATCTGTGTACTACTGGCTAAGAGGAGGCTTTTGTTCTTATGTAAAACACTTTTTTAGTTGTTTAGGATTACAGAAAATTGAGGGAAAAGTGCAGAGAGCCCTGGTAAACCCTCGGACCCCTCCCCCCGACATCTCCCCTGTGACTAACATCTTATGTTGGTGTGGTCTGTTTGTTACACCTGATGAGCCATCTTCACACATTACTACTGAACTAAGCCACAGTTTGCGGTAGGGTTCACGCTTTGTGTTGCACATCCGATGGGCTTTTGACAAACGTAGACTGATGTGGGACCACCTCTACAGTGTCACAGAGAAGAGCTTCTTGGCCCTCCCATTTGTCAGAGGAAGCCTGATCGTCTGCACCAGGCCCAGGGCCCTGCTGATTCACCAGATGTTCTCGGAGGTCCCGTTTGTACCACGCACTGTGGACAAGACCTGACTCCTGAGGATTAACAAAACCTCCAAATACCAACCTCTCTATCTGATGCTGTCGATAAGAAGGGGCCAACCAGTGCAGATGGAGCAATTGTCCCCAGATGAAAACTGTGGGTTCCTTTACCACAGTCCCCACGTAACTGCCAGCGGCTGGTAGTCCTGGTAAGACTAAAGTGACAAAAATACAGTTGGTCTACAACATGTTTCTTGAGTGGAAATTGTAGTAAAGTATATGTTAAAATATTTAACTGAGAAGAAATAGTTCGTGCACAAGTATCACTCATCTGCTCTGTTGATTGACATGATAGGAAGTCTACGGAAATCTACTAGAAATGCTTGAAGTGTCTGAATGGGGAGGAAGTCCTCCTTTGAGCCTTTCCCATGATTTCAACAACTTGATTCATAAAACCCAAGAATTGAAGGTAGGGTTTTGACATCACTCCTGGTAACGTTACTGACAATATCCTACAAAAACAAGGGAGAAGTGTCACAGGCTGGAGATGGGAAGAAAATCATCTCAACTTTCAAAACAGGGGAAACAGGCTAATGGCAAAATTCCACAGCAAATTACTGCAGAGTTAGGTTGTGTGTATTCCTTAGACAAGGGCTGTGGCAGCTTTGCAGTCCCTCAGATTGTATGAGTGTTGGGCGGGGGGCGCTCTGGAATGGTTTTGAGGGTCCCATTTGGGGAGGTTTATTGTTATCTGAAGCATCTTTGAGAAGGAGTCACATCCTTACCCTCTAAGCCCTGAAAGCCTCTTCTTGACCCCAAGAGGAGAGTGACCCCTTGTTATAGGACATGTGAGGCCACAGAGAAAGGACAGCCTATATCACCATTTAGCTCTGATGTCAGGCGGACCTGGTTTTGAATCCTGCCTGTGCCTGTTGCTGCTCGTGTGGTCAAGGGCAAATTAACTAGCACCTACCCCTCAGTTTTCTTGTCTCTAAAATGCAGCAATCAGCAGTTCCTCTTCAGTAAGTTTGTTCCAAAGGCTGACTGAGGATGCACATAGAGCTCTGAATGTAGGCTACTACTCAGCCCTCAAAAAGTGGAGCTGCGTAAGATGGGTTAAGGGCTGGTTACTGCAAACCCAGGCAGTTTTCACAAGCCCTCAGCCCATTTCCCTTAACCAAGACCCCCTCCAAATGGAGCCACACGTTACGTCATTGCCTGGTCCTCCAACATACATCACAGGACCATCCATACCCTAGCTCCATGGGACGTTCTCCTGCTCCATGCTGCCCTGTTGATCCCATTCTACCATTTCTGCCCTGTTCTAGTCCATCCTACCCTTCCATCCTGGCCTTGGATGTGCCCTGATGGCTCAAGGGGTTCCTCCAAGTCCACCTGCTCTCCACTCAATTGGCTGACTGCCCACAGTCTGGGCTCCCCTCCGTTCCTCCCCCAGCCCTCGTGCAAGGACTTCCCACTCTCGGTTCCACTGAGGAGTGTTCTCCTGCCTGTTCAGAGTCAGAGCCCAGGGGCAAGGCCTGCTGATGCCACCACACCTGGTCTTGGCACGCGGCCCCTCCGCCCTCGCTCAGGTGCAGCGCTCCGGGGCCTGCCGCGTGGGAGGGAGGCTCCCACAGTGAGTGACTTGCTCACAGGCTGAAAGATGGGGGTGGAGGTGGGGCACGCGTTCTAAGTCAGGCAAGCAGGCTTGGAGTCTCTGAGCACCAAGGCTGCTTGTCGAGGACCCAGGGGAGCCAAGGAGAAAGGTGCAAAAACACCTCCATGTGACCCAGGGGGCCCAGCCGCCACTGCCATCCAGATGGGTTCCAGCCCTTCCTTGGTTTAGGGTTTTCATGCTGCCTGTCTGTCCTGCTCACTTTCCTCTGGGAAGACTTTGATTCCCAGCTGCTTGGACATTTCAATTTGCCCTTCATACACTGCGTGCAAGGTTCTCACATGTCTCAGGACTCACTTCCTAAGTCAGGAGTGACACTGATCCCCCAGGGGCCTGGCGGCTCTTCCAAACCACCCAACAAGATTGTATGTGGAAAACCTGGCATTTCTTGTTCCTTCCCTTAAACCTAGAAAAAGTATCAGACATGCTGGCTCAGATTCCTCTCTGAATGTCTTAAACCAGCCTGCTTGGGTGACACCCAGGTCACGGCAGCAGTTTGTACCAAAATAATCACCTTGGTGCCATTTCCAAGATGCTTCTGAATGCTGTTAAACTTCAAAGAACCTATATCCCCGTTGGAAAAGTGGGTAATTGATGTCTGCCAAGCTACAACTCCATCAGGCACAGAAGGTTCTAGAGATTTCCAGTTGAAAGGTCTCCAAGGATCAGAACTCACTGAAGGTGTGCAGTCTCAGGGCTCGGAGTTGAAAGCCAGCATCACAGAGATGCCCCTGCAGAGCTGTCACTGGGAACAGAAGGGGTAGGGGGCTGGTGTTTGCTGCAGGACGGGGGAGCCCTGCAGGATGACACTCGCAGGGAGGGCGTTCTGAACCAGGAGGATCGCCAGCTTTCAGGAGCTGGGTGTGGGCAACTTGCTCCTTTCAAGTCGTAAGAAGGGATCCCATCACCAGCCAACTCCAACGGTGTCTCCCAAGAGGGAAGCACAGGAAGCTTTCTCAGCCTTTCTTATGTGTGAGAAAGACAGACTCTTGGGGTGGAACTTTCTGGAGCTGGAGTGTGAGTGAGCACTTTTCATCCCCTGCTTGTGATGCTCTCTTTCCATCAGCACCTTTCACGTTGTATTGGGGGCAGAAAGGCATCCCCAGAAAAGAGATGCTGGGTCATCCAAGGTCAGCAGCGCCCCACGGGCACTCAGACGGGAAGGCACATGAGGAATGTGCCATCACCAAGTCTGAACAGAGAGGCTGGGACCTTGGCTCAGACCTGCTGGGTCTTGATTCCAGCCCCGGAGGAGCTGAAACAGCCTGGCAGGCTTCCTGCCTCACCAAGGGGGCTGCAGGGCTGCAGGCAGTTTTTCACCCTCTGCCCACATAACACCATCTTTGCAACGGACTCACAGACAAAATTTGTGATTTTGAATCTGCTGTGTCAGTTGACAAGATGGGGAAAGGTTAGGGCAAAGGTGGGGACAGTGATGGGGGAGCAGCCACAGGGTCTTCTGTTAACCTGTCCCTCTACATCCAAGGACCCAAGTGAGGAGATGGACATCACGTCTTTAGAAAGAGAAACTAAGGTGGGCTCAGGGGAGAGATGGGGCAGCTGCTTCCTGTGAGGACTGGACACGCAGAGGGAAGGAGAACTATTTCAAACGTTGACAATAGTTGAGGAGAATCATTAGTCACTGGGATGAGAAGTGGGGAGACTGCAAAAAAAAAAAAAAAAAAGTTCCACTCAACATCCATGCATGTTTTCTGATGATCAGGACAGTGAAAGGAATGCATATGGGTTCCAGGTAGGGACACCCAGAGTTCAAACTCCAGGGCCATGATGGACCAGCTCCACTGCGTTGGGCAAGTTAGGGTGACAGCTCTGTTTGATTTCTCAAATTGATTCAATCGTTTCTTCTTGAGCACCCATCACATGCCATGATCTAGGAATGGGCAACCAGAGAGTAGAGAAAAGAGGAAAAAATAAAACCCCAGTTTGCATTCTAGAGAGGACAAAAGAAAGTGAAAGTCAAGTCGCTCAGTCGTGTCCAACTCTTTGTGACCCCATGGACTGTAGCCCACCAGGTTCCTCTGTCCATGGGATTTTCCAAGCAAGAATCATGGAGCGCCGACCCTCCATCTACTCTACAGCCCCAGCGGCTACTGCTCTGTCTCTGAAATGTCTCCTCAGGAGCGAACGAGCCCGTGTGGACGAGCTCAGAGTGCAGCCAGCCCCACGGCAAGCTCTCATGGCTCAGAAAGCCAGACTCTGACAGTAGGTGTTCACAGCAAAGTGTTTATTTGCCAGTGCCAGGCAAGGAGAGCAGGCAGCTCATACTCCAGAGACCCACACTCCCCGATGGCTTTCAGGGTTTTTTAAGATGGTGTGAGGGGAGAGGGTTGAAGGCTGCACGAGTGGCTGGTGGACCTTCTGATGGGTTGTTGTGAGGTAATGGGGTGATGTTCCAACCAGTGTGGGTTTTGCATGCTGCGGTCAGCGTGTGGTCACCATCCTCCCCCTGGGTGGGGGTCTTAGTTTCTACAGAACATCTTACAGGTATGCATCAGGGTCTAACAACCTGTATTCCTTCAGGAGGAGCTCGGACAGTAAGGTGACTTGCTTATCCTAATCATGAACTTCTGGAGCCGGCTCTCTGGAATTTGGGGAAGGCCTGGGAGACAAAAGCCTTTTTTTCTACAAATGAGAATCAGGACACAGAGGGGCTTTTACACCTGGAAAGACCCCCCAAATCCCCTCTCATCACCTTGAACCCCACACTCTCATGACTTTGACAGATCTAAGACAACCCTTTCATGCAAATTATTCTGAGGGTATTTGAGTTGATTTCAATTTCCCCCTGTTTTGCACAAATCATTAAAGTTTTTCCTTAGGTTATTTCTGGGGGGTAGGATTTGGAATGGGAAAGGCTAAATCTGAACAGCGAGCTTATTCTTAATATGCACAGCATCAGAAATACTGTAATAATTCACCTCGCCACAGGAAATGGAACAGTCTCCTCACAGGCCTACCTGGACCGGGCTTTGTCACTCAGAGATGGTTTTTGTCGTTTTTGATGCTGATCATGGTACCTTTGGGAGGGCTGGCACTTGTTGGTGATGCTGTGAGTGTGCACCACAGGTGGGGTGACGTGTTCACTTTCCAAGTTCATTTCTTCATGTACTTATTTAAACAACATTATGGAACTTTATAAAGATCTATGGATAATTTATCCATCTTATGTCTAAGTCAGTTCTGTGATATGGTCCATAGAACTGGATGTGGGCTTGGGTTTCAGGAAAGCTGAAGCCTTGGGGATAACATGCGAGTGTGCTTTCTGTGAGTGCTCACGCCACTTGTTCATCAATCAACCTAACGAGAGTGCTTTCTCGCATCAGTTTGGGGGCATGACAACACCTGGTCATACCTGCCAAAAGCACCCACTGCCTCCCTGGGGCTGGGGAGGCTGGAGAGTGGGCATGAGGGGACAGGTGAGAAGGTGAGGGCAGGTGGGAAAGTGGGAGGGTGGGAAGGTGGGGGCAGGTGAGCAGGTGGGAGAGCGTGGAAAGGTGGGGGCAGGTGGGAGAGCGTGGAAAGGTGGGGGCAGGTGAGCAGGAGGAGGGGTAGGTGAGACAGAGAGGAGTAGGTGGGAAGGTAGGAGATGGGTGAGAAGGGGGAGCCGGGTGAATAGGAAGGGGGAGGGTGGGAAAGTGGGGGGCAGATGAGAAGGTGAGGGGTAGGTGAGAAGGTAGGAGGCAAGTGAGAAAGTGGGGGCAGATGGGAAGGTGCCGGGGTGTTTGAGAGCTGCCAGAGTTGCCTGCTGGGAAAGCCCCTCCTTTCCCCTGGATGTTGACCGTGGACTCTGCGTCTACTCTGCAAACAATGGACGTGGGCTGGCTAGTATCCTGGCTGGAGAAGGCGCCCAGCTGGGCTATTTCCACGCCGAGCCCTTGATGTCGGGGTGAGGGGGTAACCCCACCTCAGGGGAAGTTTCCTGCAGTGAAGAGGGGGCTTAGCCAGGTAGAAGCCAGCATATGTGCCAAGAAACAGGCTCAGGTTGAGGGGGAGCTCGGGCTCGAACAACGTGGAGGTGACGGTGGGGTCACTCTCACTGAAGCAGACATTTACACAGGTGCCAGGTGGCCGCTCCTCTGTGGAGCTCACTCCAGGCCAGCATTTCCGGCCACATCTCTGCTCTGGTGCTAGCGGGAAGCAAGACCTGGATCCTGAGCCCAGCGTCCTCTCTCACATGTGCACGTGATCGGAGTTTGCATTTTTTGGCAGGAAGGGTGGAAGTGCCTTCATCTTCCCTCCTGACCGGCTGAGGAGGGGGCATGCTGGCTCCCTTCCCCACTCCAGTGCCCACAAGCGAGCGCATGTACACCTGTCTGCTACACGCAGGTAGAGGCCAGCATGGTTTGATGGACTCAGCCTCTGTGTCTGGGAGTCACATCGGGGCAGGGGCCGTCCCTGCAGCATAGAAGCACCTATCCCTTACCTTCTCTGTCTGAGGTAGAAACACACTTGGAGCCTCAGTGTCTAAGGCTCAATTTCCAGAAACCTGGGGTGGGTCCCCAGAGGAGTCACTGTCCTGTGGAGCCTGTCCCAGGTTGGCAGGCAGCCCTCTATGAATGGTGGGATCATGGTGGCCCCTCTCTCAGCGATTTTTGCCGGGCTGGGTCCTGTGGGAAAGATTTTCCTTTAGATCCGCGCTGTTTTGGGGCCTCTTTCTCAGAGAGGTGTTCTTGTGAACGTTTTTTCTTCATCAATAACAATATGCCAAAAACTCGGCTTCGTGGCCATGACCTTTTGAGCGTCGTGGAAGGGATACACCAGCTTACAAATGGGCTGTGCATCTTCTCTAATGTGTGAGAGCTAAAGTTCCCATCTTCACCTGATTCAAAAAGTATCGCCCAAACCAGTGAGTTTACGGGACGCACAGCAGGCCCAGCAGCTGTTTCCTTGTCACTGTCACCGGCAATGCTGTTTCATGTAGATCCCTTTCTTCATTGTTAAGTATTAATATTTCCTCTAAATTTTTATTTCAAACATCTTCTGCCCTCTGTTGATCTTTGATAATGACTTTGATGGAACATAATGGGCCCACATAAAGGATGAGATTATTTAATGTGCTCCAGATGCAGGCAGTTGTCAGGGGAACCATGCAAGGCTGAGGGCCCTGCAACCCCACCCTCATCTCCCCCCACCCCGTGACCAGGGCCCTGGGTCCTGCTCTGATTTCCAGAATCCATTTTCACATCATGGGACAGGGTTGAGATGAGTCGGAGGGTCGGGAGCATTTGTGAGGGTCCACAATGATGTTGCCAAATTTTATTCAAACCTCCTAGCTATAAATGACACTGTGCACCATTTGTCATCAGGCTGAATGGTCCATTTGGGTCCAAATTATAGTCATAGAACTGAGACATAGGGTGAGTGATTACAGACGAGAAGAATGGAATCAAAGAGCACACCTGATTACTCTATGCCACTAACATCACACAAATGCAGCCATCTTTAACTTCCAGATTCACTTTTCCTTAATAAATGATAAATCGTCTTGTATTTAAAATTTGTTTCTGAGACAGAGATGGTGTGGAAGGACCCCACATCTCAGGTATACGCAATCTTTGTTTAACTGATTCTCATGCTGCAGTGTTATGAAGCTTAACTTTGTTCAGAGTCATCAAAACGCCAGTTTGAAAATTGATGGTTCTTAAAATCATATTTTAAGGCACATTTGAATCCTGATGTGTTTTTAAGCCATTTTTTCTAGTTATCAGGTCTGTGAGTGCACAGAGAAACTGGCAGACTGGTAACCCTGCACCATTTAAAACTAGAGTCAAAACTTAGCAACTTCATTGCTCCTAATTTGCCACTAGAATTGGGGATGAGAGAAAGGAACACGTATTCATGGCTTTCAGACTCTGTGACCCCCTGTGCCATTTCCCCCTCTTCCACTCCTGCCGTTTGCTCGCAGCTTCTCTCCTCACCGGGTGTTTAATCCTCTTAGGGCCCCATTCTCTTGGGCTGCCCCGAACCTCCAGGAACAGAGGAACACGTTGGCTCTGATCAGACCGATCGGCAGAAAGACCAACCCCGGCTCGTCCTGCTCGGACTCCACAGAGAAAAGGCTGGAGGAGAGACACTGGGGGTCTTTCAGGCACAAGATAGGAGGGTAGAGACTTGGGGCTGGGCCCTCACACTCCCTGCAGAGCCAGGCCAGCCTGGGGGCTGAGCTCAGAAGCCCCTCTCAGGCTGGAATAAGGTGTTTTTGCAGGCCTTATCAGAAACTTGGCATTGAAGCAATGGGCTTTAAGGATAAGGATTTCTCGAGCACCCCTTTTATTCAATTTTATTGCAAATAAATCAGAGTGCTTTGGAGTTCCTTGGGCGGTTGGGCGGATAGGCAGGGCGATTATGACTCTGGTGGGTGGAGTACAACGGCCCCTTCAAAGCCACAGGAAAGGAAACCCAGGCAGTAAATTAGCCGCAGGCTCAAAGCCCCGCTCAGCCAGCCATTCACACCATCACCCCCCCCACACACACACATCACGTGCCCTCGCTGCTCCTTTCTCTGCCCTGCATGTAATCCCTGGAAAAAAATAGAAGCCTTTTTGTGTGCCGGGGCTGGGGTGGGGGTGGGGACCGGCCGTGCAAATACCCCCCGACACCCTGCCACCCGGCAAGGATGTGAAGCTGTCCGAGTTGCTAGGGAGCTTTTTCAGCCTCCGCGGAAATTCAAGAACTCCTGGAAGGGGGCTTGCCCTCCAGTGATGGGGAGTCTGAGTGGACAGTGGAGCCGGGTGGCCGAGGATTACCCAGCCAGTTACAAAAGGCATCAGGACCTTTGAGACTGAAAATCAAATTTATGCATTCAGTGACCCCACTGCCAAGGAGGGCGTCATACCACATGAAGGAACCTCTTTTTTTTCACAATGGCAAATCTTTCTTAGTGTGGAAATATTGCTGTGAAGCTTCTGATGTTTTACTGTGAGTGTAGGTCGTATCATCAGGGGGGTGTGGATACTACAGTCCATCCACCCCTGGCCTGGGGTGCCAGGAGAGGTGGGGCAGGATCATCTCAGAAGGAGGAAGGATGTGGGTGGGCCACGGGGGACCACCCATCCTCCCCAGACACACTGGCTCGCTCGAGAGATGTGTGGACATTCAGTTTATTCATCCGTCCTCTTCTGTCTTGTTTTGTTTCTTTCATCTCAAGGTGCTTATCCCCTAGGGAAGACAACCCATCAGAGTACAGCCTGAAGAACAGTAACTATTTTAATATATCTACAAGATGTGCAAATCCTTGCTGGGTGCTTGGCTAGGATTTAGGCCTTCCTGCGCTCTCTGTTCTTCCCAGGAGATGTGGGTCCAATCCCTGGGTCAGGAGATGCCCTGGAGGAGGAAATGGCTACCCACTCCAGTATTCTTGCCTGAGAAATCCCATGGATGGAGAAGCCTGGTGGGCGACAGTCCATGGGGTCTCAAAGAGTCGGATATGACTGAGCAACTGACCGCACATGCACTTGCCCTTCTGTGTGTGTGGATGAACATGGTTTTGCATGTTAGGAAGATGTTAAATCTTACCAACATTCACCCAAGGGAGACAGCGACAGTGAGCCTTGTTCTAGAGCTCACCTGCTTGATGCTGTGCCTTTAGGCGACCAGGATACAAGGCTGCACCCCTCTGTACCCGTGCGGACCAGACAGCTCCAGGACCATCACCGGGTGTGACTGAGTTTTAGCCACATGGAGAGAAACCTGTGGGTCTTTAGAAGTTAGGTTTTAAAGTCCGAGGAGTGGCTGCTCCTGCTTTGTGAACAGCAGGGCGAGGCGGACCCGGGTACCCCACTGACCCCTGAGATGCGCCCCCAGAGAACAGACTTTGTTCTCAGGTGATGTCTCTGAGCTCCCGCCCCAGGAATTGCTGTGGACACGTCCCCAGAGTCAGCACTCTTGCTCTGCTGTCCCTTGGTGCCCTGGAAGACCCACTGAAGGCTGGTGTCATGACAAAGAGCAGGAGGCTCGGGCTGTACACTCAGGTGGAGCTGTGTCTGCCTGAGCCCCTTCCTGCCGCACCTGAGGGTCTGAGGGGCCCCGAGGGGTGAGGAGGGCACAGGACAGGCAGCCACTCAGGACACCTGAGGCTGGGGAGGTGACGCAGGATGCAGGTCCTTCCCCTCAACTGTCTCCAGCTGTTCTACGCTGGAATCCAATGTCATCCCAGGAGGCTGACTCCAGTTTTCATCAAAGGACCGAGAGCTTGGTGGTCTGAGTGACTTCCCCCATGATGGAGGTCCCTGGGCTGGGAACCCAGAGTTCTTGCTTCAGTTCTCTGGGCCTCGTAGCTGAAACCATGACCTAAACGGATGGGTGGGCATTGGTTTCTCAAATCACAGATCCCTGTGATTAAACAATTCCAAGAAATGGGCCCTAAGAAATGGGCCATTTTTGTTCAAATAAAAGGAAAAAGAGATGATAATAAATTTATCTAACTCATTATGCCAAGAGCATTTTGAGCCTAACTTTTATCAGAAAAGCGAATTCTTGATCACCCTCTTCCCCCACTCCCCTCCCTCCCTCAACCAGAGCCCGATTCTGGATTCAAGTCTCCAGATTTTCACCTCCTACTCATCCTTACATAGACGATGTTGGCATCTTCTGTCCTCACAGATGTGCAGAGCCTGCACAGGAAGAAATGGCACAGGTGTCCTTTAGTACATATAGGACTTTAAACCTAAGTATAAACTGATTTTCGATCGGCTGTTGCTCTGAGTGATTCCAGCCTTGTGTCCCCTTCTCAGCAGGAGTAGCCCAAGCCAAGAAGGGGCCCTAACACCTCCCATGGGCAGGGCATGGGGGAGGGGAGGTGGTCCCACTCTTGCTTGACGCCCACAGATCCATCCATGGCGACACCCGTCTCCACTCGGCTGCCCCATCTCAACACCAAGAGACAGATGGTGAGCAGCCCGTGTTTTGCCAGGAGAGCCTCTCAGAGCTCCCAAGGGTGAGGGCTCCCTGGGTGGAGGAGTCTGTGAGAAGCTGGCCTTCAATCTCCAAATAATGAATAGGCTCTAATGTGATTCTAGAAAACCATTCAACCAGGAAAAGTTGGCGCAGATGCGTGGAGCAGTTCCCGTCTCATTTACATCTCAACTTCCAATTGCATTTTCTTAGGAGCCCAGAGATGCCAGTGGCTCTCCCAGTAACTGATTAAAAACTAGTCAGATACTCTGCCCCAAACAGACACTAGTCTTCCTGTGCTTTATACTTATCTTCAGGCCATGATATAAAACTACCAGATGAAAACAAAACCAGGGACATGGCTATTGCATCACCGCGAACTTCTTACCTCTTAGTAAGTACACTGAAAATAGTGGCCTATCCTCATATTAGTTAAAAGAATGCAGTAGATTCTACAAATACATCACTTGGTCCTCATATAACCCTACCAACCAGACGATAAAATAATCCCAAAGTCGTTACTGAGTCTTCAAAGTTTCCATAGCAACAAGCGCCTCTTACCTGAATCACACAACCTTTGCTGTGGTGAGTGCTCTAGGGCCTCCCTGGTGGCTCCGTGGTAGAGGATCTGCCTGCAATGCAGGTGAAGTGGGTTCGATCCCCAGGTCAGGAAGATTCCCTGGAGAAGGGGATGGTAGGTAAGCCACTCCAGTAAGTACAAATTTTTAATCTAGACAGGATCCAGACTCAACATTTTTCTTGCACATACTTTATTCTTTGTAAGCACAGAGCTTTTTTTTGTATAGAGTACACGGTTTTATTAATATTTAGAGCAATCAAAGGACAGATTTATGACCATTTTTATGTAAGAATCTAAAAGGCCATCTTCTCAGTTCTTAGCATCACTGAGATTGTCCTCTCAGTGGACCTGGCACCTTTCACCTGCAGGGCACAAGTTCTCACCGGCCTTTATTCTAAAGATATTCTTTCTTCTTTTTTTTATTTAAAACAGAAGCATGTACAAGCATCCAAATGCTCCCTATAAAAGACAAGAAAGTTAGTATTTAGTTTTTCTTTCTGGGTTTTATTAAAATGAAATATGTAGAAGATGACAAACTTGCCTCAAACCCTGACCCCCAACTAAAACTCGCTTGCCCCTCCTCAGAGAACCACCATCGCAGACTCAGTGAGTGGCCCTCCAGTTTGTATATTTTACATTTTCAGATGGCATGTGGTAGAGAATCTGCCTGCCAGTGCAGGAGATGCAGAAGGCTTGGGTTTGATTCTTGGGTTGGAACGATCCCCTGGAGTGGGAAATGACAATGCTCTCTAGTATTCTTGCCTGGGAAATCCCATGGACAAGTGGAACGTGGTGGACTGCAGTCCATGGGGCTGCAAAGAGTCAGACACAACTGAGCACACACACGCATAACAAAATTGCCATTTGCCTCTTCCTTCTTTCTTTGTACTTCTTTTATGTCTTTGCTGAGACTGTATATTTTCCATTTGTTTCAAACATGTTCAAAATTGCCTGTGGAAGCATTTTTGTGATGGCTGCTGTGAAATCTTTGTTAGATCATTTCAACCTCTGTGTCACCTCAGGGCTAGCCTGCATTAAATTGTCTTTTCTCATTCAAGTTGAGATTTCCCTCGTTCATGGCATGATGAGCAGTTTTCAATTATGTCTTGGATATTTGGGTATTACGTTGGAAGATTCTGGATCTATTTAAGTCTTTTATTATAGCAAGTGTGTGTGTGTGTGTGTGTGTGTGTGTGTGTGTGTGTGTGTAATGCTATTGTTGTCATTCAGTTTATTTCTGTGGATGTCATAAGCCCCACATTGTTAATATTTTTCCTTTGAGTATTCAGTGATCTTTCAAAGATATTAAAAGTAAGAAAAGTGCCTATTATATGGAACATTATTTTTATTATTTCCATCATCCTGCTTTTCTTTGTGTTCAACCACATTTCCATCTGCTAGCCTGTTCTTTCTTCCTGAAAAACTTTCTTCAATATTTCTTGGCAGTGAATTCTTTCAGCTTTTGTTAAAAAGTCTTTGTTCTGTCTTCATTTCTGTAAGATATTTTCCCTGGACACAGAACGTTGGGTTTATTGATTTTTTTCTTCCAGTACTCTAAAGACATCTCTTGATTTTCCTCAGGCTTGATAAATTTCTGATGAGAAATTGGCTATAATTTTTTTCCCCTCTATGTAAGTTTTCTTTTGCTGCTGCCTTCAAGATTTTTCTCTTTTCTCTTTGGTCTCCAGGGGTTTGATCATGATGTATCTAGGTTTGTTTGTTTGTTGTTTGAGTGTCTTGCATCTGTAGTTTGTTGATTCTCAAATTTAAAACAGTTTTCTTCACGTATTTCCTTTGCCCATCCTCTCTCATTGTCCCCTCCAATCACATGGATTCCAAATTGTCCTACAGCTCTTACATGTTTTGCTTGGTTGATTTGGTCTCTTTGTTCTTTGAGTTTCAGTTGGTTTAATTTCTATTGACCTATCTGTGTTCACTAATTTTTTTTTATTCTGACGTGGCCAGTTTGCTGATAAGTTCATTGAAGGAGTTCTTCTCTGACAGTATTTTTTTTTTTTCTTATTACTGGCATTGCCATTTGCTTCTTTTTATAGTTTCTATCTCTCTGCCAAAATTCTCCATCTGTTCATGCATGTTGTCCATCTGTTGCACTGGATTCTTTAACACATTTGATGTCTTTATTGAAATATTTTACATATTTAGCATCTCGTCGATAGTTCCAATATTGAGGTCATTTCTAGATCAAGATCTGTTAACTGTTTATTATTATTATTGCTACAGCTGAACCTGGTACTGTAGGTGGTAGTCACTAGAAAGAAAGAGAGAGAAAGAAAAGCAGTGTAATAGTTAAAAGGGGAGAGATAAATATATCATTATTTTCAGACACTGTGATCATAGAAAATTCAAAATATCCAACAGAAGCAATGAGAGTTTACCAAAAATCAAATTTTAAAACTCAATGGCACTCTTTGAGCTAGAAAACAGAAAAAAAAATAATTAATAAGCTGCCATTCACAATTGTAACAATATCTGTGCAGCATCAGAAACTAACAAATTTTGAATAAAATCTCCTTAGAAAATATCACAATTTAATTAAATTTTGTAAAACAGACTTTAAGTAAATGGAGAATTAATCATATTCTTGGATAGAATGACAAATTTTTGACAAATTAATTCTCCCAACACTGTTCTACAATTTTAAAACAATCTCAATCAAATGTCAGAGATGTATTTTAATGTATTTGGTGAACTGGCTCTGAAATATATGTGGCATAATATTCTAATGTCTAATTGTCTATGAAAAGTTAAGTCAACTTTGAAAAAGAAGAGTGGAATTATGTTCCATGAGCTATTAAGATATGCTACACAGGCACATTTTAAAAACTGGATGTCACTCATCAAAGAACATAAATAGGCCAACAGAATGGCATAGAGAGCTCAGACACAGATCCTTGTATTTGGGGAACTTAATATATGACAAAGTGGCAGAACAGATAATGGGAGAAAAGATGATTAAGCCGCCCAATTAAGGGTCTACTGGTGACCATTTCTCTAAGAGAAGAAAGGCCTGCTTTATGGAATTTGCTGGTCTCCATTGTTTAAACACTCCATCACAGCCAACCTCAAATCCTCCAGCACTCAGCAGACATGCCTGCTTGGAGCTGCCCCTGCCCAGGGCACAGTGTGCAGCCTTGGGATCCACTGTGACCACGGGCTTGTGTCTCCCAAATTCAAATGCTGGAACTCTGACCCCATGGGGTGGTTTTTTGGAAGTAATTAAAAGTGATTAAGAGGTAATTACCTTTGGGAAGTAGTTAGATTTTGGTGGGTGAAGGTCTCATGACATGACTGGTGACCTTGAGAGAATAGACAGGGGAGCTTTCCGCTCCTGCCTGTGATACGCAATCTTCTGGCACCTTGATCTTGGACTCCCAGCTTTCAAAACCCTGAGAAATAATTGGTTGCTGTTTAAGCTGCCCAGCCTGTGGTTTTTCTTACAGCAGCCAAAGCAGAATCCGTCCCCCTTAGAGAAACAAGGGTTTTCCCAGGTGGAGCTAGTGGTAAAGAGCCTGCTTGCCAAAACAAGAGATGTAAGAGACCCGGGTTTGATCCCTAGGTTGGGAAGATCCCCTGGAGAAGGGAATGTCAACCCACTCCAGTATTCTTGTCTGGAGAATTCCATGGACAGAGGAGCCTGGCAGGCTACTATCCACGGGGTCTCGAAGAGTTGGATGCAACTGAAGCGACTTAGGATGAACACACACAAGAGAAATGCGGCAGGGGGTGGGGGCAGGTGCTACAGGTCTCATCAAGCAGCTAGAAGAGAGAGCAGACCCTCTGTGCAACAAGGAAGGCAGACCAAGAACATGGACCACCACCCACATGTAGAGCAATGTGTAGGAACGGCCCTGCAGCTAATGATGAATCCATATCCCTTCCCAGCAGCTGGCAGCCCTCAGGTCTGGGAAGCAGAGGCAGAGGAAAACTGGTGATCCGTTGAGGCTCCACTTGAGTTTGGGGAGCCTTCTGAAGGAACAGGATACAAGATGGTGAGTTTCGACTTACTCAGGTCTTCCTTATTCCCCAACAAGGGCTTACTCTGGGTCTGCAATTTAGAAGCTGTGTGACCCAGAGTGATCACTTAACCTCTCTGAGACTCAAGTCTCCAGCTGGAAAATGAAGAGACCATACTCACCCTCAGCAATGAGTGTTTCTGAAGCCGACATCCAACCTCACTTGGAATCGTGGTGAAATGCCACTTAACATGGAAAGGACGAGAAGTCGACCGTAGGAAAGAGATGAGATGATAAACGGTAGTCTGAGGGGCACGGCACACAGAGACAAATGCTGCAACTTAAGCGTGGCCGAGAACATGCACCAGGAAGACAGATACACACGGCCTGTGTCAGACTCTCAGGGAGACACACCCCGAGATGTAACGCATGCGGGGGACGCAGGCGAGGGTGAGCGCCGCCCCCCTCCCTGGTCAGGGGGAACACAGGCGAGGGTGAGCCCCGCCTCACCCCGGCCAGGAGCGTCTTGCTGCCCAGAGAGGAGGTGCATGTCTGACTTTGAGGTTTGCAGAGAGCCACAGGTCCAGAAGTGTGGACAGGATGCCCTCCAGGGAGGAGCCACTGAGAGCATCTCACAAAGGAAACACTCAACGTGGGATCTGAGAGGATGGACAAAGGGCCCTGCAAAGTCTTCTGCTCGTCCAGCTGGACTTCATCAGCCAGACTTCCCATGTGGAGAAGTCTTCAGACTCTAAAGCGGGTTCTGTCAAAGGCCCAAAATACTGGCAAGTGTTAATGGTGTTGAGATCTGTGTATGAAATAAAATCATTCTGAGCTGGGTCTAGTAACAAATGTAGGTGATCAGTCTGGATAATAGTATTTTGAGCAAAAAAAAAAAAAAAGCGATGAAAAAGTCTACAGTCATAAGACACTCTTATCTTTGATGGTTAATATGCTAGCTGTGATGCTATTTCCCAAAAAAGAGCCAGGGAAACTGTCAGACACCAGCCAGCTCCCGGAGTAACTGAAGTGAATGAATTTCTGGTGTTTCCTTAAAAATGGAAATAATGTGGCATTCAGCAAGTTATGGAGCTCATTTAATGGTCACCTGCCCTATTGGATGTGGGGTTAATACTGCTCACGAGGTTGTCCTGAAGCTGAAATGACAGAACACGGGAAGTTACTCAGCACGGTGTCTGCAAAGCACGAAGTGCTTCGTGAAGGTCGGCCAAGAGAGATGATTATTCAGAACTTCCCCTTCTCAAGTCCCTCCCCTGGGAGCAGTTAAACAGAACTTTATTCAAAGCTGAATCCAGCCCTAAAATTAGGGATTTTTTAACTGAGAAAACTGAGTCTTGGGGACTTTAACTAAAGCCTGAGTGAGTGGAGAGCGGCAGGATTCCGACCCAGGTTACATGGGTCCACACTCTCCCCACTACCACAAAATCTCACCTGTGCTTCCGAGTTCACATTGGATAGGTCTACGTTGGTCTGCAGGTGCGGGCAGCCGGGGGTTCCCCTCTGGTGCACAGATGGGGAATTTAATTAGGTGCCCATTGCCCAGTGAATTGGGGAACCTGAACTTGGATCCACGTTCACTGACTTACAGGCAAGAGTTCTTTCTAAACCAGTGTATATAATACATGCCCTCTCCCACACCAAGTCCACAAGCAAGCCTGCTCTATCGATTTCTATCTGAACATCATACTATGCCATTCTCACTCGCCTCCTGAAACATGACCCCCAAACACCCTGCAGTGATAGAGGATGCATGAAATGTGGTTTACCGGGAAACTCTTGCAATGAGCAGTGATGGTTTTGGCAAGACCATGTCATCAGGAACTGCTGTAAAATGTCTGAGGAAAATGACTGAACTTCTTTTTTTTTTTAACTTTTATTTTTTTTCTTTTTATTTATTTATTTATTTTTAATTTTTATTTTTATTTTACTTTACAATACTGTATTGGTTTTGAACTTCTCTTTAGAAAAGATCTGCCAGGATCATCAGCCTGTTTTTGCTACAACTTCCCATTTCAAATTTCTGCTTTTCTCTAGGACTCTGGAGTCTCATTCTGTAGGAATGAGACTCAGTTCAGTAGGAAGTGATTGTTGAATGAAATCCTGAAATGCTCACGCAACAAGCAGTCTCTGATGGAGTCACCATGGCCGCTGTGTATCCCTCATCGAGCAGTCTCTGTGGCTGCACTGAGATGGTCGCTTGTAGCCTGTGGATTATGCCATCACCATGGACCACAAACCACGGCCCATATCCTTCTGCTGCTGTTGGTGATGCAAAGTTTAAATTACTGCTCATTTTTAAATCCCTGTAGGATGGCCCTGAGGTATGGATACTTCTGGTGTATTGGTCTTTTACTCTGTTTTCTTTTGTAGACTGGGGTATCATTGGGTAAACCACTCTTGGCTCCACAGTGACTAGAGTGTCCATTAGCTTAACAAGGACCCAGCCTTCTGCTTGTTCTTGTGCTTCTCAGAGGGATGGGTGACCAGTGGTCACGTTCCTGAAATGGGGTTGGACCCTGTGGGAGTTTCCCACAAAACACTGGGGCTCCATCTCTGCTGTGTGCCCACATGTTTCCAGTTCCATCCACTTCTACCTCCCTGCTTCCCTGGAAGCTTCTGCGACTTTAGATTTGTTACCAGTAATTTCTGTAGCTAAGAAGGAAGACAAATGTGGACTCGGTTTTTTTAATTGGTTAATGTATAAAACAACTGGGCTGAGCTATTTGGGTTGAAAAGAGAGGTCTGTTGGCTCATCAGTGCTTGGGTGAGTACATTCATTAGTTAGCACGTATTTACATTAGTTTCAGCAAAAACACATTTGTTTGTACAAACATGGAGCAGAGTAGGAGAATGTTTACAGTATCCCCACTTGCCAACTCAGAAACAGCTCATCCTGCAGACGCAATGAAGCATCAAGCCCCCGTCCTTCCCTGGAGCACCAGCAGGGAAAGCAGCCAGGGCTCTGCATGGAGAACTCCCTTCTTACAAGGAACCCCCTAGTCGCCCGGTCGCCCCTCCCAAATCAGAGGCACCTCCACCAGCATCCCTGACAGGTGCTTTCACAGCCCTTCCTGAACAGGTTCAAAGACAGAGCCCCTCACTCCCCCGAGAATGACCACTCTCTGTCTAAACAGCTCTGTTGGAATGTTCTTTGCTATTGATGCGAAGTCTGGATCCTTACAACCTCTTCCTATCTGTTCTAATTCTATCCTCTGGAGCCAAACAAAACAAAGCTCCTTCCTTCTCCAGACAATGGTGCTTCAAACAAGTGGAGGAAACCCTGTCATCTATGCTCTGTGTTTTGTCTCCAGTAAACATTTAGTGCTTGAAACATTCCTTTTAAGACATGGCTTCTAGTTCTTTCCCCATCCAGGGTCCCACCCTGCCCTTGGGCTTGACCTGGAACAGAGGGGACGATGCCCCCTCCCCTGGTATCTCGTTCACACTCGCTCCCACCCTGGCTGTGGACTTCCTCTGATAGACTGTAAGAACCTGGCTGCTGATGAAAGTCAGAAAGCAACTGTTCTTGAACATCGTGCTTTTACTGTAAGGTAGTGGAAACGTATCTGACTTCTGGGTCTGCTCCATCAGCGGGTGAGATAGAGACATGGATTCTGGAGTTGGGCACACTTTCTGTGCCCTCACTTCTCTGCTCCTGCATGGCTAGTGTGGCTGCCCCAGTTTGCCTTTCTCTGGGTCAGAGGTTCTTGGGGAGCAGATGGTGAAGGTCAGACGCCCCCATCTTTCCAAGGGGTGGAGGCAAAGCCTCCCAGGGACTTTGACAGGAAGCTCGTGTCCCTTCCCAGATCTGAGAACACTGCCTCAAGGACCAGGCTGCCCCTTGAAGAAAGACACCTGAGATTTCCCTCCTGATTCCTCAGAGGATTTCCTACTCACCAGCCCAGGGGAGCCTGCTTATATCCACCACTCCGCTTTCTCAGAATCTTCAGGAGAAAAAAGTTATCTATGAGCTTCCCTGGTAGCTCAGTTGGTAAAGAAATTCCAATGCAGGAGACTGGGGTTCGATCCCTGAATCAGGAAGATCCCCTGGAGAAGGAAATGGCAAACCACTCCAGTATTCTTGCCTGAGGAATCCCATGGACAGAGGAGATTGGTGGGCTACAGTCCATGGGGTCACAAAGAGTTGGACACGATTGAGCAACTAAACCACCAAGGGCTTTGAAGCGGATTCCGGACTGATGTCCACACACACGCCATTAGTTTGGGACATCGCATCCCCTGGGACACCCAGAGCCCAGATGCCGTGTTCTCACTCAGCAGGCCAAGTGCGTCCCCTCCCAGGAGTCCGGCCAGTCTCCCCCTTGATGTTTCAGGGGGAGGGGGGTAAATGCTGTCCAGACCCAAAAAGCAGAAGGGATTACAGTCAGAGATCATTTTGAAGTTTAATGTCTCGGAACATTTTTTCTTTCAAATCTGTTATTTTAAGCACACATTGTGATTTAATGACTCTTTTTGGGAGTTCAGTCTGTGGTTGGGGCTCGGGGCCCTGAGGAATGCATGTTTAATTTTTTTTTTTCATCCTATAACCAGTATTTCATCTTAGACTAAATAGATGCACATTTTAGATATCCCACAGAATCACTGGGAGAAACACTGCTGTTTATAGAAATGCGTGCATGTTTGGGTGAATTTAGCTAGCGGAAACAGCCAGAGCTGGTTCCAGAGGCATTTGGGGGCTTCCTTCATCTCCTCCCAGTTCCTCCCCATCTGCATCCTTACAGGACTTACGTGCATGCCCAGCCCTGTAACTTGTCTGCATACCTGGTGCCACCGTTGATTCTGGTCTCTGTGACATAAAGACCAGGTCCCATGCTTCTAGACCCAGCAGCCAGCACAGGGACAGCTCCCTCGCTGCACCGGGTGGAACTCCGGCTGAGTTTGGACATATGGGTGAAATTTTCATCCTCTCTGAAGACGTGGTGAAGGGAACTGGCCAGCGAAGTGGAGAGAGTAAGAGAGAACTTTGCAGTGGGACCTCTGACAAGCAGAAGTCCCTCTGCTTTTACCTCTCCTGCCCCCTAACTCCTCCAACGGCGGCACAGGAAATTTCCTCAAAACTTCAGCAGCCACCTCTTCACCGCATCCACAGTATCACTGACTCTGCCTAATCCACTGAAAACCAAAAGCAAAAGGAGTCCTAAAATATAATGTGCAATCAATACATGAGATTTAAGAGGGCATGCATTTCTGCTTTTTGTCTTTCAAAAATGTTTGAGTAGTCGTAACACAGATATGAGGGCTTCCCTAGTGGCTCAGATGGTAAAGAATCTGTCTGCATTGCGGGAGACCTGGCTTCAGTCCCCGGGTTGAGAAGATTCCCCTGGAGATGGGAATGACAACCCACTCCAGTATTCTTGCCTGGAGAATTCCATGGACAGAGGAGCCTGGTGGACTACAGTCCATGGGGTCGAAAAGAGTCAGACATGATATGACTCAGCTAATGAAGTAATAATGAAACATATAGTTAGCCTTTCTTTGGGGCCTCTTTCTCTGAAGTTTCTGGCAGCCACACGGTTTATCCACGCTACACACCGTCTGTAATTCAGCACTACCTTTGCAAAAAGAGCACTGTAGGTACCATAAAATAGCCTTGGTCTACTGAGTGAACCTGACGGTACATTCTTAGCATCCTAGGTGTCCAGGTGGGTCAGCTGGAATGGAACCAGATCATGAAAGATTGTATCCTTGGAAACGATTTTAAGCCACAGAGGGTTACTGAAAGCTTCACACACTGGGTTAATGTGAACTTGTTTGCATTTCAGAAAATTGCTCAGGCAGTGGAGTATATGGTGGTTTGAGAAAGAGAAAAGAAGGTCAGTGAGAAAGCTGCTTCAATAACCCGTCCCTCCAGCAAACCCGCTGGTCTCCCACTTCTAGATGTCCCAAGTCCTTGGATTTGGGGGCGGAAAGACAGGAAAAGAGGAAGTAGTGATTTCATATGTTTCTCCAAGTTACAGAAACTGTTCTGGGCCCTTCCTGGGGGTCTTGAGTCTTGTGCCAGAAGTGGGGCCCCAGCTTTAACAGGTGCGGCTCTTCCCATCCAGTTGCCCTTGGCAGTCGGCGTAATGTGTGGAATGAACAAATCCCTGAAATGTGTGCACACAGAGGGGTCTTAATAGGTCAAAATGTAAAACTTCATTATGTTCTTTCTTTAAGGTGCAGCTCAGAATGGCCCTTGGGGAAGGAGTGGGAGTTATTAGCGAACATGGTAAAGTAAGCACACACAGCCTGAGAATCAAAACTGTTAGCTGACATTCCCAGTGCTGGGGAGACTGGAACTTCATGAGCTGGAATAAGTAATGTGTTATGAGGATATTTCTATTGCGAATCCTTCACTGACTACTAGACTCTTTCCTGCTGCTTAAATTATTTCTCAAAGAAGTCCACTTTATTTTGTTCTGAAGCGAAAGAAAAGTTCTGTGGTCAAAGATCTCTCCGAGTGCATTTGTTTACTTCAGAGGTCAGCTGGGGAGACCGGCTTGGGTTTTTATGACACGCTCAAACAGGCTGCAATTACTTTAAATCCATCGATGCAATTGTAAGTCAAAAAGGTTTGAGGACAAATTTGTAACTAGAAGTAAAAAAATCTCATGACTCTCCTTAACTTTTTTTTTTTTTTTTTTGAAGTTCTAGAAAAGTTGGTTTCAAAAATCAGTTGTGTAACTTAACTTTCACTCTTAGAATTTGAGAGCCCAATTTCCGGGAGGGGGGCGGGGGTGGGAGGACACAGTTGCCTGGAGCTTAATTCAGAGTCTAGAGCCCTCCTGCTCCTGCCTGGGGTTGCACCCGTTTTGGGCACAGGCCCTGCTGACTCACTCCCCCTAAACTTGAACTAGCAGACTCTGAAGTTAACTGATGGTCTGGTTTGTTTTACCCATAATTCATTTTCATTTGTTAGCAGAGGAATAATTCCTTTTATCTCTGTCTTCTCTTGACTAATTCAATTAAATCGGCCCTCAAATATACCATGGGATTAGTGAGGTCATATAGCTTTTATTCTTAAATGATGTAAATCCAACTTCCTAATTTCTAATAAAATGTCTCTCTTTTTTTTTTATGAAACTTGCCTTTGACTTCCTGATAATTGAAAGAAAAATTCAGATATTGTAAATCATAGTATTCACATAGAGCTTAAAGGACTATAAAGTATTAGTCACTCAGTCGTGTCTGACTCTTTGTGACTCCATTGACTATAGCCCACCAGGCTCCTCTGTCCATGGAATTCTCCAGGCAAGAACGCTGGAGCAGATTGCCACTTCCTTCTCCAGGGGATTTTCCTGACCCAGGGATCAAGCCCACGTCTCTTGCATTGCAGGCAGATTCTTTACCACTGAGCCAACAGGGGAGGCCCAGAGGACCGCAAGACCCAGTCCTAAAGGAAAATGTTTGCTGTAAATGAGTTGATGGTGGTACTGATTAAAACCTTGTCAGAATTGTCAGAATCAGGCTCAGAAAAGACCAACCCTGGGGATTTTAAAGTTTAAGAAAAATCCGTCAATGGGTTTTGCCTTCTGCCTCTGATCAAACACCGTTCTTCAGGTTGTTGTTTCATGCAGTGGGTGTGGAACTCCTGAGAGAGCAGGTGGCGGGGCTGGCACATTCCTGATGCAGCGCCCGGGTGGCTGGGGGATGAGGCTTTGCTTCCCAAGGGCCTCCAGCCCAGCCTCCCAAGTCCCAGGAAAATGTGAGCACTGGGGTCCCTTTCTCCTCAGGGGCCCTGCGGGACTAGGATGCTAACAGGCGGGGAACAGAATCTGTAGAATGAAGGTGCTTGGTCCCCAGAGCACCCCCAAACACAGAAGGCATCCAGCCCGAGGCCAGGGGTACACATACAACCTGCTCTCTGAGCCTGAAAAGACCAGCTGAGGTCCTGCAGGTGGGCCTGCAGCACCAACTTTGGGTCAAAAACCACTTGGAACTTCAGGAAACACAGCAGCACAATGTGTGGGGCTGGAGGGTGGGAGAAATGTAGGTTTGGGACACAAAGGCGAGAAGTGACAGAAGTCACATCACAAAGGGTCCCGCGAGGCCCCTGAGACAGCTGATGCCTCACTTCCCATCAAATTTGGATTAGCCACCGCAAAGGAGGAAAGAGAACAAATAAAGGAAATCCACAGATAATCCCCAAACCTCCCTCTGCCCTCCCAGTTTAAATTCCCCCTGTGCCAAGTCAGGCCTCCCTTCTGTTGACCGGGGCTGATAAAGAGGGACAAGATTAACCGGCCCTCTTATGAACTCTGTCCTGTGCGAGCACACGGGAAATGGGGAAGGAAGGGAAACCCCCGATTTGCACAAATCTAGAGCTGCAGCCTGCAGGGGCTGGAGAAGGGGGCCCCGGCTGCAGGGTGAGGAGCAGAAGAGGATGTGGGTTGTGCTGGGGTGGACATGGAGGGACACGCTGGTGGGAGGGGGTGAGAGTGGGTGACAGAACCCAGCCAGGGAGCCACACAGTCAGGAGCCCTTGAACCCAGCCAGAGAGAGAGACAAGACAAGGCAGGGTGCTACAGAAGTGAGCCATAGGCAGCCAGATGGCATGAGGCTGGGGTCTCATTCTCCCTCCCGTGGACTCCCCCTCGATTAAACCCACGGCACTGAGGGGCATGACACCAGCCCAGACTAAAGCCGACTGGCCTGTCACGGCATCTGCTGCGGGGCTGAGGCTGTAAGCCCCACATCCAGGCACACGGAGGGTGCTTTCTTCAAGTCTTCAGACACAGAGCCAGTGAGGGTTTCTCGGGGAGCCCCCTAGTGAGACGGCAACCCCTGCTTCCTCAGGCCTCCTTGGGGCGTCTCCTCTGTTGATCAGCTGCAGGGCCCTCTCCCGGCTGTGTCACCAAGGAACGTGGTCTCTCGGGCAAGTCCCCTTTCCTCTCTGTCACTTTCTCTGGCTGGCCTCAGCTCATGGAGCCGATGCCTCCAGAGGGACTTGCTTCCCAAGTGATTACAGAAAAGAACTCATCTCAGGGTCTTTTCCTCCGCCCTTCCCTCCTTCCTATACACTTTCCTTTTCCTCATTTTAGATGTACCTCTGAAAGAAAGTCCAGCATCCTCTGCTGGTCTTCTGGTGTTTTTTAGCCCTTTTCCATTTGGTATGTGTGCATGCTAATTCATTTCACTCGTGTCCAGCTTTGTGCAACCCCATGGACTTTAACCCACCAGGCTCCTCTGTCCATGGAATACTTCAGGCAAAACTACTGGAGTGGGCTACCATTTCCTTCTCCAGGGGATTTTTGCAACCCAGGGGTCCAACCCGCATCTCATGTATCCTGCATCGGCAGGTGGGTTTACCGCTAGCACCACTCCATTTGACAATAACTTCATAAATGTGTTCTGGAAAAAATTTTTTAATTTAATTATAGAAATCAGTGAAACAGAGGACAGAGAAGTCTTTTGGACACTAAGAATATTCTACCAACAGAAGCTGTCACAATGTTATTGAAGAACTGATCTTCTGGGGGCGCAGGACACACTAAGGTCAGATCGGGCCTTAGAGTCCACCTCACTGCAACAGGGCGAATTCCATCCAGATTCCGTCTGGAAAGTGGAAGCCCCGGAATTGTGTTGTGTGTTTATGACCACCTCAGGCACTCCCCTTCCTGGGGTCTGAAGGGCTTCAGTGTAGACGGGGAACCCAGGGGCCTTTTGCCAGCTGTCAGTAGTTCACACTCTCAGGGAAGCATCGCGTGTCTTCCTTCTGAGAACAGAACAAACCGGCTTGGTTCACTGCTGAGCCCCTAAGCATTCCTGGTTGAGAGGCAGCTCACCCTCCTCTGTCATCTTCAGTCTGAGCCCGGCCCTTCCTCATCCTTCCACACCCCCCGAGTCCAGCCCCCACCCGCCAGGCCCAGAGCCCCAAGAGTGAGCAGCTGGGCTGGCTCCTCATCCAAGAGCAAAGGGGTCCCACATCTTGGGCAGTGGCATGTCCCGGCACCCCCTCCACATCCCCACCAGCTTGGGGACCTCCTCCAGCACGGCCTGTCACCTTCTCAGCCCCCTTTCAGAGCCCCAGGCTCCAGGGCCCAGGGTACATGGCCTGAGGCCTGGACTCACCCGGCTGCTCCTAAGGGGGAAGCGACGCCCTGGGAGGACACAGCGCTGGGGCTTCCCAAGGCCTTGCTGTCTCTGGGCCTCAGAGGACGCCGAACATCACATGTGTCTGCACAGGACGTTGGTGTTGGTAACAGCAACCCCACCCGGGAGTGTAGGCAGCTGCCTGGATTTAGGTCCTGCAGTCTCCCCTCCCCCGATTCTGATCCTCCCCTCCCCTACCCCGCCTCATCCTCTCCCGTCTTCTCTTCTCTTTTTTGCGCCAGGACACTGAGTGCGGCGGATCCTCAGAAACAACAAGAAACTGTTGTTGTTTTTATTACTCAGTTGTTTTGGGGAAACGTGGTCACAAGCTCCATGCTGACCCTCTCTCGTGGGTCACTGTCCTCACGCGTCACTAGGAGTCTCAACGATCACTCAGACCAGTGCGGGACCATGCCAACCCAGAGGCTCCCCGTTCTGAACACATGTCTGCCGTCTTCAGGGTGCTCGCCTGGCCTCGGCGGCCCTGGAAGGACTTTTCGTGCAACACAAGTCGCCTTCCACAGAAGGCATGTGAAATCCAACCATTTTTTAAGTTGCAAAAGAGACTCCCTTCTGCAGACCATCTGTTATTCAGTAATGTGCAAATTACCAATAAATAATTCCAGATACTTCTTTGCAAGCCCAGCTATAAACAAACGCTCCACAGGCCGAAATGGAAGTTGTTTTCCCTTTGAGGACTCATTACATTCTGCGTGATTGGAAGAGATCAGGGTGGGGAGAAGCCCCCCAGCAGAGTCCCAGAGCATTGTGTCCTCACACAAATAACTGCAGGAAGTCAAACCCGGCACGTCTCTGGACTGGGACCCTCTCCTCCCAGGGCACGTCTGCTCCAGGCCCTGACCCCATGGTGCATCTGTGTGCTTGTGAAACCCGTAAGGCGGGTTTATGTGGACTGGTCTTATTTGTTCTTTTGGCCATTGAAAACATTGGCAAACTCAGGATTCCTCTCCTACGAAACAATAGAACATCACACATGAAAACTGCATCTGACCTCTTTGTTTCCAAGATGTGGTTGGGAAACCATATTTCCTAAGTGCTTCAGCCATTTCATAGGACGCTCTGATCATATTCCTGCTGAAATGGTCCTCGAGGGAGGGTTTATGAGAAGTAGGAGAAAAATAATAAGGAGGGAAGTCTTTGTTGAGCAGATTGCAATGCTCACCACAGTTAACTGTTCATTCTCCTGCAGCCAAATCAAATTCCAGGGTCAGAGTCCGGGCGGCAGTAGGATGTGGGTCAAGTTAGCAGTCTCTGTGTTCCTTTCTGAGGGACGTCTACGGGACTTCCAATTCTCTTACAGCCTCAAGGTCAGTAAGCTTAAAAAAAGACATTAGTTTTACCTTCTTTTCAGTAAGGACTCTTTTTCTATTGAAAAAGAGATTTGATTCTAGACAGCCTGGGTAAGTATGGCACATTAGAAGTTAGCTTTGTCTTCTAGTTAATGGCTGGAAATTTGGCTGGTTGAGCACTCCTACAGATAAGATTTATAAAACCTGCACAAAATGCTGTACCCCCTACCCCCAAACCGCAGCTAGACGGTGTGCTCCGTCGCTTCAGTCGTTATCTGCCTTTTTTCAACCCCACGGACTGTAACCCGCCAGTCTTCTCTGTCCATGGGATTCTCCAGGTAAGAACATTGGAGTGAGTTGCCATTTCCTTCTCTAGGGGATCTTCCTGACCCAGGGATCAAACTTGGGTCTCCCACATTGCAGGAAGCTTCTTCACCATCTGAGCCACCAGGAAAGCCTGTACATGCCATAAGTTTGATTTTTAATAAAGCTGATTAAGGAGTAAACAACAGTATTCAACAATGGCAAGAAAACACTAACAGAGAACACTGGTGTGGTATTCTGAGAAAGTTACATGCCCAGTATTTAACTGAGTGTCAAATTGCTTTTTAAGGCATTCACAGCACAATATGTAAAGACCATAATAAGGTATTTTTAGGAACATGTTCAGAATTTGATTCTAGAATGGTAAACATGAAAGACAGATAAAAACGATTAAACAAATGATGGATCTGTAGGAGGGAGAATTCAAAATAAGATTAATAGTTTGAGGAATGATAAAGTGAAAAAGATCAAGGAGATCAAACCAGTGGATCCTAAAGGAGATCAACCCTGAATGGAAGGACTGATGCTGAAGCTGAAGCTCCAATACTTTGGCCACTTGTTGCGAAGAGCTGACTCACAGGAAAAGACCCTGATGCTGGGAAAGATTGAAGGCAGGAGAAAAGGGTGACAGAGGACTTGGTTGGATAGCATCACTGACTCAATGGACATGAGTTTGAGCAAACTCTGGGAGATAGTGAGGGACAGGGAGGACTGGCGTGCTGCTGTCCATGGGGTGGCAAAGAGTTGGACACGACTTAGTGACTAAATAACAACAATAACAAAGTGAAAGAAAAAAAATGTATAACAATGACAAAATTGAGTGTTACTTACTTCAACTAGGTCATATTTGATAAAAAAAAAAGGCACATTGAACAACTAATATTTATTATACTGTTGATCTGCCTTCAGAATGAAAACAAGGAAGCTGGGATTTGTGAGCAGCTCACTGCTTTCACACCTGCTATAGGAAGTACAGGTTTGACTTAGGAACTGAAAAAGTAACTTTTAACATTAAGCAGCGATTCAAAAGCCTTTCTCAGAGAGCCTGTGAGGGTGAATAACCATAGGATGGTAAAGAAAGAGGTGTCAGCAGAATTCCGACCAGAAACCCCAAAGGATTCTTGTGTCAGTAAAGATGTATAGCATGAAGCTGAATCAAGAAGATATGGTCTCAGCTGTGAGGGTATTAATGTATACTTTTATATGTATAAGAAATGAAGAGATGGGTAGATATGGAATGAAGAAATTGATAGAACAATGTCAAAGGTAGAGAACAGGTGGTAGGCACAAAGTGTCTACTGAAAATTCTTTTGACTTTGCTATCTTTAAAGTTATTCATGATAAGGTGTTGGGAAAAAGAGGAATTGTATATGAAATCTGCAATGAGTGGCATTCCAATAAACTATAAGAGAGTTTTTAAAATGAAAATGTTCACATGACTGAAAAGATTCACATACAAAGAATGCCAAACCCAGTTTCTATAGAGACAATATTCTGGCCATTAAAGATCAAGTTACAGTATAATCTTAATTAGAGATTTCAAGAAATTGAAAATTTGAGCATTAAAACTGCTATTTTCAACTTTCTTCATCGTAACCCAGAATTTTAAAATTTGGAAGAGGAAAAACTAACATACTGTGTGGATATCAGTGGTGAAAAGTCATCGTATAAATGATAACAATTTATATAATAAAGTTAAAATATTTCATAAAATTTTCTGTGATAGAGACAATTTTTCACAAATAACCCATTGTGTATATATTATGATGTCACATTTTCAGTTCATCTGAATCTAAGAATTTCTTTAACACTTTTGTTGACATTTCAGTTGCTGTTCTCTTGGCAGAAGAATTTCTCAAAATTGAAATTAAAGTCAGTGTAATAACTGCAATGACTCGAGAAAGTCTGCTTCATTAAGCATTAATGACAGCAGAACACAAATTACATAAAAATTTCAATTACGAAAACAAAACTAGTAACTCCATTGGAAGGAAGGAAGGCAAGAAAATAAATTTCAGGAAATAAATACACAATAAATGACATAAATGAATTATTAAATACATGAGTCATCACCAGCCTATCAATGGATCACTCAGACATTTATAGTAATAATTAAATTTAATTATCTTTGATATCTTCCCAACCTTCACTTTGCACTTATTTTTCAATTTAGATAATATGACTTGAAAAATATGAATTGCCAAAACCAGATTCTAAAAGAAGTAGAAAACCAGAATAGTACTATTTTTAGTAAAGAACTTGAATTTGTAATTAAACACATTCCCCAAAATCTCCAGACCCAGGAGGATTACTGGAAGATTCTTCTCATCAGTCTTACATAAACTTTTCCAGAAAATATAAAAAAGAGCCTACTTCCTTGCTCATTTTATGAACCCAGAAGAACTTATAACAAAATCCAGTGACAAGGACTCTAGAAAGAAAGAAAATTGTAGGCCAGTCATCTTCATAAGCAAAGATCCAAAAGTCTTAAATAAAGTGCTAGTGGTTACTTTAACTCATATATGCTTATGGTATACAGATGAATATTAGCAGTGTATAAAAATGACCAGCCATCATAAACAATTGGGTTTGTTCTGGGAAGCAAGGTCGGTTTCACACTTGAAAATGAATCAATGTCATTCACTATGTCAGGAGAATAAAAGAGAAAAAAATCAGGATCGTGTAAGGTAGATGTATAAAATACATTTTCAAAAGTTCATTACCAATTCATGGAAAAACAAACAACTCTATGCAAAGCAGAAATGGAAAAGCAATGTGGCATTGTCAGTGCTTTGCCCTCATCCCAGCTGTGACCCTCCCTCTAGGGTTTTTTCTACCCTGGGAAAACAGTAAGTCAGAAATGCTGTAGGGCTGATGTTTACGACACAGCCTTCACCCCTGCAGATGAGTGAGGGGGGTGGTGGTGGTAAATACTCCAGATTCCTTGCCCCTCTGAACAGGAAAATGAGGGATAGGCCCCCACATGTCTCAGATTCCCCAGGGCCCTGAGCCTCAGCTGACCAGCTGACCTTGCACCGGGAGCTGGTCTCTGTCCATGCAGCTCTTTTCTCCCCAAGATCCTGCTCCATCAAGTCTAGCCAGCCTGTCTCATTCTGTCTGCTCTGTTCCAGAGACATCAGGCCTCCAACCGCGGTCCCGCCTGGAGCTGCAGCTGGAAACCTGAGCAGGCAGTGAGCTGGGGTGGTCACGGGCTCACCTCACCACCCCCTTTATGGAAGTCAGTGAGGACCACCAAAGGGACACGAACAGATGCCCCGCCCATGTGAGAGCTGCGGGCATGGGGAGTGTAGATGACACGGCAGCGCCCTCTCCACCAGCCCCACCATGAACATCTCACCACCGTCTGGCCATCACCCCAACCCTTAGGGGCCGATCCAGCCCTGAGCCATGGCAGGACTCCTGGGGCTGCACTTGGACTCACCTGGGCATCTTCCCAGGGCAGCTTCTCACCAGATGAGATGCCCCAAGCCTTGGTGAGCAGACCTCTGCCTAGGCTCAGACACCCCCTCCCCAAAGGACAGGGTGTCTTAGGGGAAAGATCCTCGGAATTGGGGGAAAAATCTATTCCCCTTGCACACGATCACATGTTAGAACCAGTCTTTAGATTTCAAACATGTCTTTAGCTTGTTTAAAGTGTTAGTTGCTCAGTTGTGTCTGACTCTTTGTAACCCTTTGGATTGTAGCCTTCCAGGCTCCTCCATCCATGGAACTCTCCAGGCAAGAATGGCAACAGTGGATTGCCATTTCCTTTTCCAAGGGATCTTCCCAACCCAGGGATTGAACCCTGGTCTCCTGCATTGCAGGTGGATTCTTTACCACCTGAGACCGATGATACATATATGTGTACACACTCCAAGGTATACATACAGAGATGAGTGTACAATTCATTGAATTTTCACTAATGGAACACACCTATACAGCCTTCAGCAATACGTGAACCATGAACTCTCTGATGTTCAAGCTGGTTTTAGAAAAGGCAGAGGAACCAGAGATCAAATTGCCAACATCCACTGGATCATGGAAAAAGCAAGAGGGTTCCAGAAAAACATCTATTTCTGCTTTATTGACTATGCCAAAGCCTTTGACTGTGTGGATCACAATAAACTGTGGAAAATTCTGAAAGAGATGGGAATACCAGACCACCTGACCTGCCTCTTGAGAAATCTGTATGCAGGTCAGGAAGCAACAGTTAGAACTGGACATGGAACAACAGACTGGTTCTAAATAGGAAAAGGAGTACGTCAAGGCTGTATATTGTCACCCTGCTTATTTAACTTCTATGCAGAGTACATCATGAGAAACACTGGACTGGAAGAAACACAAGCTGGAATCAAGATTGCCGGGAGAAATATCAATAACTTCAGATATGCAGATGACACCGCCCTTATGGCAGAAAGTGAAGAGGAGCTAAAAAGCCTCTTGATGAAAGTGAAAGAGGAGAGTGATAAAGTTGGCTTAAAGCTCAACATTCAGAAAACGAAGATCATGGCATCTGGTCCCATCACTTCATGGGAAATAGATGGGGAAACAGTAGAAACAGTGTCAGACTTTATTTTGGGGGGCTCCAAAATCACTGCAGATGGTGACTGCAGCCATGAAATTAAAAGACGCTTACTCCTTGGAAGAAAAGTTATGACCAACCTAGATAGTATATTCAAAAGCAGAGACATTACTTTGCCAACTAAGGTCTGTCTAGTCAAGGCTATGGTTTTTCCTGTGGTCATGTATGGATGTGAGAGTTGGACTGTGAAGAAGGCTGAGCGCCGAAGAATTGATGCGTTTGAACTGTGGTGTTGGAGAAGACTCTTGAAGGTTCCTTGGAGTTCAAGGAGATCCAACTAGTCCTTCTGAAGGAGATCAACCCTGGGATTTCTTTGGAAGGAATGATGCTAAAGCTGAAGCTCCAGTACTTTGGCCACTTCATGCGAAGACTTAACTCATTGGAAAAGACTCTGATGCTGGGAGAGATTGGGGGCAGGAGGAGAAGGGGACGACCCAGCATGAGATGGCTGGATGGCATCATGGACTCGGTGGACATGAGTCTGAGTGAACTCTGGGAGATGGTGATGGACAGGGAGGCCTGGCGTGCTGTGATTCATGGGGTCGCAAAGAGTTGGACACAACTGAGCGACTGAAATGAACTGAATTGAATTGATACAGCCAACACCAAAATCAAGAAACAATGCTGAAATTTCATTTTCATCATATTTTGCTTGGGGTTCTGTGTTCTAAGCTGTCAGAAGCTCCCTGAGGACAGGACTGTGTCTTGCGCCTCACCTCTGAGTTTCTAGGTTCCCGTCAGAGCGCCCACCCCACATGAGGGGCCTAGCTTGCTGAGTACATTTGCTGACTGCCGTGGAGGAAGTGGAGCTATGCTCTTATTGGAAAGAAATTGAGCCCCATCTGTAAAACATGAAATCCCTTTCCCCTTTGCTGTTACGAATCTCCTTCTCCCATGTATGTTAATACACAACAAAGCTCAGTAAAATTACTGTTATTGAGAGTAAATTCAAATAACGGACAACTCAGCCTCTTTCTCTGCACTGTACCTGTGAGCTGAGCCACCTGGACCCTCCCACCCTGGCAGTCGGGATGGTGTGAATACCTGTGTGTGTTGGCAGAAAAGACACCAAAGTTGGCAAAACCCATGACTCTGGCAAGCTGAGCGACAATGAGAATCTGATTCCATTCCTCTTGGATGAGGCTGCTTGGGGGCAGCTGGGGTGCAGGCTCCCCGGGCTGAGTGGTCATGATCATGATGTAGCCTCATTAAGCCAGGGGCTCATGACCTTGTCTTTGAGAGACTTGAAAGTGTGACTTCTTTGCTCCCTGCAAATGTGGGGGAAATGTGTTTGGTGATGACATTATCCCAAGGGCTGGACGCTCCCTGAGGTGACCAGGGCCGGAAGCAGGAGAGTATCCTGTTAGTTGTAGAGAAGGGTGGGCCCTCTGCCCCCTGCAGAGGAGAAGGGACTTGGAGAAGTGACCAGCCTTAACCCCATCACCTGGTCACTGGAGCAGCTGCCAACTCCTTTACTGTCTTTTCTTTTTTAAAGAAGTTTTATTGAAATATAGTTGATTTACAGTGTGGTGTTAATTTCTGTCATACAACAAAGTGACTCAGTTACATATATATATTCTTTCCATATGTCTTTACATTGTGGTTTATCATAGGATATTGAATATAGTTCACTGCACTATACAGTAGGACCTTGTTGTTTATTCATCCTATATGTAAGAGTTTGCATCTGCTAACCCCAGACTCCCAACCCTTTCCCACTCACCGAGGGTCCTTTGCTTTCATGAAGTCTGTCTTGATTCATGCCCTCCAGAGGAGAAAATTAGAACCTGGTTTATCTTGTGAAGGTGATGCAGAAAGCCTGGTACAGTTGGGTGAAAAGCGACACCCCTTTATTATCTAAGGAGATGGGAGACGGCTTCCAGTTGGCACCCCACTGGATCTGGGGGTGCTGGAAGTGGAGCCGGGGGTTGGGAGGAGACGCACTGCCGGGCGGGCAGCTGTGCGATGTGTGAACCGTTCCAAACCCTCCGAGCTTCCTGCCAGGGCCTTGGATCCTCAGGCTAGTTGTGGAATTTGGATCTGGGACAATTTGCTCTAAAGGGGGTTTGGCATCAAGCAGTCATTATTATTAACAAACACTTGGTGAATGCCAACCACATGCCTAATGCTGAAGCAAAGATTTCCTTTGCTTCTTTTCCTCTTCGGTTAGGTTCCCAAGTCGAGGAGAAGATCCCCAACCCCATTACCCAGAGGAGGCTCTTGCCCAGCCCTCCCAGCCCCACCCTGCCATCTCTGAAGCCCTGGGAACTTTTTCCAAGGGGCTTTTCTCTTTTAAGAGAACATTTCAGAACATCATAAGTGGTGGCTTTAAACTCTTCACCCCCTTATTATCGAGAGAGAACAGATTTTGGAGAGAAATGCACCTCCTGACCCAGCCTTAGTCTAACCTGCTCTTAGGGCTGACTCACCCAGGAGGAGGAGCGGCCGGGCGCTCCTGCTCTGTGGCCTCCATCAGGGCTGCGTCTAAATGATGGTTCTTGAATTACATGGAGGAGTCTTTAAAAATACAGAGCAGGATGAGCTGTGTTTATTTTTAGTGGGCTTTTCCCCAAGCTGTCCGCCAGCCTGTTTCCTTGTCTGTGCATGTAGTCTCACATGGGACCCATGAAAAGTGTGGGTCCTCGAAGGAAAACATGCCAGAAAGGTTTGGACAGGGCTCCTCTTCTATTTCCCAGCTGTGGCTCGTGTTTAAGACAATTGGCATTGAGAACAAGACAGTTTGACCCTTTTTATTTTTTAAGTAAGAAGTGGTTCTTCTAAATGACAGTGATTGCCATTGAAGAAGACAGGCTCAGGATTGGAAGAGCATCAGAGGAGAAATCCCAGAAGCAGGGGGCAAGCTAGAGGCTCCAGCATCTTCACGATGGGTTTTCAGCTCAGGATCTATGGGCACCTGATAAACACATGCGCAACGAGGCTTAGCTGCCAGCGTACCAAATAAAGGCCAGAGGAAAGTGGAGAGAGTTCCGGGGACTCTGTCACAAGACCCCTGTTTCTCTCATGGCCCCCACACGTCAGCGGGTGTCTAACCTCAGGCTTCATATGGGCCCCTATTAATGTCATCCAAGACGTTACCCTTAGGTGGCTTCCTGGCCAGCCCAACAAAATGCTGGAAAGTTTACCACTAAAGAATCATTTATTTATCCATCCTTTCATTGAACAAATCCTTCCTTGGTGCCTGGATCTTGTGTTAGAGCATAATGGCCAGGCTCCGTGTGAGTTGCTGGTACTTCTTACTGCCTGAAGTCTTGGCCACCATCACTGATGAATCACCCTGCTATTTCTTGGAGACCCACGGTGTTGACAACCTCCCCAGACAGCACCATCTTCAGTCCTGGAGTGACCCAGAGACCCAAGGCTGGACGTCCGTCCCTCACAGACACTGGTGTTGGGGTCCTGCTCAGCCTCGGCCTGGGGTCTGCTTGGGAGGAAAACGGCAAGTGGTAATGCCTTCCAGATGTCAACAAGATGACGTTACCTCTGCAATTTAATTGCTTGTAATATTGACGGGGTTGCGAGAGGCAGGGAGTAATTAAAGATTTGGAGAAAGCAGAAGTTCAGGTTTAGCAAGTTAATGACATTGGCAGGACACTCCAAAGCCTCAGCCACCTACTCTTTTTGAGAAGAATGTGGTTATAGTGACTGTATTTTATAAACCAAAAATACGGCCTGACGAAGGAATCAAAACCATGCTGTAGAAAAACACCACTCTTGACTGTGGAATTTATTTTTTATAAGTCTTAACAAAGGAAAGAAATAAATCTATATACTTATACATTTTAAATGGCCTTTGGAAAAGAATAAAAGTACCTAAGTTTGGGACTCTCCCAGAAAATCTGCCTTATAAATATGCCTCCAGAGAGAAAAATGACTCTTGTTCACTGGGTCGTGTACACGAGTTTGTGCAATTTAGAAGTTTCCATTTTGACTTCATACTTACTCCCTCGATCAAATCACTGAACAACTCTGGGTCAATTCTCATGTCCATAAAATGATAGAATTACAGAAATTGCTATGGACCTTTTGAAATTCTATGACTCTATACCTGCCTCAAGCATTTCCTTTCAAAGACACTTGTCATGTTTTATTAACAAATTGGTTTAGTGAATGGTAGAAGAATGACTGGAGGGACAGGTGTTCACAGCTTCACTTGCTGTGGCCCCTGAGAACGTCATCTGGTGAAGGCAAGGCCACATGCCTTGTGTTCACTGCTGGGTTCTGGGTGGCTAGACAGGGGAAGACTATTGAATGGATAGATGGATGGATGAATAGATGAATGGATGGAGGGATGGATGGATGGATGGATAGGTGGGTGGATGGGTGAATGATGGATGAATAGGTGGATGAATGGATGGATGGATGGATGAATAGGTGGGCGAATGAATAGATGATGGATGGATTGATGGATAAATGGTAGATAGGTGGTTAGATGTATAGATAGATGGATGGATGAATGGATGGAGTGATAGATGGATAAATAGATATGTGGGTGGATGGGTGGGTGCATGGATGAAAGGATAGATGGATGGAAGGATGGAAGGAATGATGGATGGATGGATATGTGGATGGAAGGATGGATAGATGAGTGGATGGATAGTTGGATGGATGCAGGATGGATGGGTGGATGCATGAATGGGAGGAGAGATGGATGGGTGGGTGGGAGAATAGATGGATGGATAGGTGTATGGATGGATGTGTCCATATCTATTATTATATATGTTCATTCAGGAAATGGCTTTTCTTTTCTGGAAGAACATATCATTTTATTAAAATATTTTGTAAAGTTTTCAAACTATATCAAAGTAATCACCCTTACAATCTCACAATTTATGCAACAAACTAACATGTACTGATATTCATTTCAACATAAGGTGGTGAAAGAAAATTGCAAAGAAAATATAGAATTTATTTTGTGAAACTGAAACATTTTAAACAGCTTTACTGATATATAATTCACACACTGTAAAGTTCACCCAATTAAAGTGCACAATTCAATGATCTTCAATAGATTTACAGGGTGGCCCAACCATCACAATAATTTTAGAACATTTTTTTTCATTCTAATAAACTTTTACTCATCAGCAGTCACCTGTCTTGCCTCCTCACTTCCCCTCCCAACTCCCCATTGTAGACAATGGCTAATCTACTTTCTTTCTCTATAAATTTGCCTATTCTAAACATTTCATATAAAGCAGAATTGAAAAAGTTTAAGGGCATAAACTCAGTTATGATACATCCGATTTCTTACATGGATATTCACATATATCTCCATACTGAAGGAAGCTCACCTAAATATTAAAGTTGATGGTCTTCGATCATTTATACTAATTTTCATTTTCCTGATAATGAGTTAGTTTTCCATCAAAAATTTGTTTTTCTGAATTTTTAAAGTTTTTAGAACATTGAAGTCACATTAATGATGCTATGAATGATTGTAAAGGGTTCATAGGATCCTGTTTTTTTGAGGGAAGGAAGTATGAGAATTAGATTGAGACATTTCTACTTAATGATGAACACTTCTCGTTTCAAACTGAGCAGTGTTGACTTTTAGTCTGTATTTCCCCCAGTCTTTTATTATCAATTTTACTTCAGCTTATATACAATGTAGTTTGTGAGAGGCTTTGAAATTCTCTCTGGAATGAAGCCCAAGATAAACATATGGGCTAAAACACAAAGACTGATGAATTTAATGCCAATGCGTTAGTTAGAGATGGACAGGAGAGGAAAACCCTTAGGAATTGAAATCCGTAGTGAGGTACAGTCGCTTGCCTTTTCAGATTCGCCAACAGGAGAAATGCACACCAGTTTGGAATCTATGTCTTTTCTCGCTTCCTCAGGATGCTCCTTATGTGTAAGGGAACGTGTCAGATTTGGGAGCTCGACAAACTACTTCAGAAACGTGCACAGTGTTTATTAAAAATTCAAGGCTTACTGGGTTCAGAGCTCTAGGGGCCACATCTGGGAATTTATCCATCACTGCTCCCTGGGTACTTTGAGTGGACACAGAAGCTCAGAGCTCCAATAGATTTATAGGGTGGAAGCTGAAGGGAGAGTGAGGGCTTCACAGTCTGATGGACACAGAGTTTGCTGTCCACTTGCCTCAGGAGGAGGGGGAGTTTATCCACCACTGCTCCCCGGTACCTCGAGTAGACACAGAAGCTCAGGGCCCCAGAATGGAAGTCGAGTGGAGAGCAAGGGCCTCACAGTCTGATGGACACAGGACCCCTCTGGCCACTTTCCTCAGGAGGAAGCACATGTTGGGCCTGGTCACTACAACCTGGATGGTTCCTGGAGAGGCTGCCTGTCCCTCAGCCAGGACCCCGCCACCACGAGCTCAAAGTCCAAAGATTCGGGGACCCAAGAGACAGGGTTTTCCCAAAGTAGATGATCAGCGTTTTTGTGCAAAAGCCCAGTGGTCTCACCAAGAGACTGCAAACCTGCTCCCTGAGTTCAAGGATGCTGAGATGTCGGAGGAAAGTGAATCGAGGGTATGATTCATGCTCCTGCTCATGGCCCAGGTCCCTGGCAGGGCTACCCCGAGGCCAGAACCACTTTTTCTCTGAGGTTCACTTCCAAGGACCAACATCCTCTGCACCAGCTTGCATCTAACCGGGGTCACTCCAGGGTTTTTCTGCCCGCAGTTAAGGTCTCACCAGGAACCCCGCTTCAAGGGCTTCCCTCATCTCAGGCTTGGTCTTGGAGAGAAATATTTCTTTCCAAGGGGCAAACACAGAACACAGGTAAACATAAGCTGTTTGGAAAAGTGTGAAGTATGGGGTTGGACATTCCTTACAATCTGCTTTATATTTAATATAGGAAAGTGAAGATGTTTTGGTAAAATTATGGTTCAAGGGGAAAATAATTTGAACTGGACCAGATAGTTTGATAACTTCCACCCTGATCTTAGGTTTCTGTAGAAAATAAAAGAGCTTCTTTATCAAGAGAAAGAAATCTGAGGGTAGTCTCAGATTGCAAATGCATGAGTGAGGGATGTGTGTGTGTGTGCATGTGTCTGTGCATGTGTGCATGCCTGTGTGATTCCAAAGATTCTTTCCTGCTTTCATACTTTCCACAACCCATCAATGACTTAGATTATCAACAGGGTTTCCCTCTTTTTTCATGGAAAATAAGTTTTCTGCCAGGCAGATATGATTTATCCTTCTCGGGATGTGGAAAACAAAGAGGCTTCAGAATCTCTTTGCTCTGCTGGCGTCCTCCCATCTCCTCAAACACCCTTGTCTCCTCCCTGCAAGCAGACCATTTTGTTCTGGTTGCAGCATCGGTGGCAGGCTGTGGGTATATGAGTGAGCTGCGTGTCTGTGGATATCATGTGTGTGTCTATGTGGGGTGTGTGTAAGTACATGGGTGAGAGTGTGTGTGAATATTTGTGCATATATATATGAATGTGTGTGAGTGTTCTGTCAGCATCCTAAAATTCATAAGGTCTAGGAGACCAAGGTGTCCTGGGTCTTTCAGGTGCTGGTTGCTTATCCAATGCACCAAGATTAAGTCTTTCTAATCCACTCTTGGGTGCTGGCAGCCTAGCAAGCTAGAAGAAATGGATGAGGGTCTAGTCACAAGCCTAGTGCCTAGAAATTGGGTCCCTGGCCAGCCCCCCACAGCTGGTGCTGACGGATCCCCGACTGGCAGGCCCCTTTGGAGCTGCAAGCCCTGCATCACCCCTGAAGTTCCAGCCTCACTGTTGTTTCTGGCGACCTGGCCTCGGGCCCAAGATTATGTAATGGGGTCACCTGGAACCCAGATTGTTCATTCCCAGGAGAAATTCTGTGTGTTCCCATGGATGGCGCTGCTCCCACCACTTTGGATAAAACTTCATAGAGTATAAGTTCTCACATTCACAGAAGGGTTTATTGGAAGGATTAATCCTGTTTGATCCATTTTCAAAACTAGTTTGCCAGCCACTCCGATGACATGTACCACGAGAGGGATGCAGCCCAGCCAAAGTGACCCAGCACCTTCTATCCTTGATTCACTTTCTTCCAACATCTTAGCATCCTTGAACTCAGGGTGCAAATTCCCAACGGTGTGGGTACAGAGCCAGCCTGCAATTTCGTGAGCCAGTGCCCTGGGACGGGGGCTTGCTCAGAGTCTCCGCCACAGACATCTGCACCGGGATCTCCAAAGGGCACCTGAAGGCGGCCAGGCCAGGCTGCCCTCCACCCTCAGACACTTCTGAGAGGGCGGCCACCGTCACGAGCTGCTTCACCACTTCCTTCTCTTACTGGAAATGATCCCGCCTCCCTCTCGGACTCTCTGCCACAGGGGGCTGGCGGCCAAGTCCCTCACTGAAGGCCCTTGTCCGGCCAGGCGGGCACACAAGGCAAGACAGAGCGGGGAGCGGAGGCTGCGCTCCGGAGAGACCCCAGTGATGTGGGCACCCGGCCGGAGATGTGGCCACAGCGGTAATGAGGGTAAGAGGAGGGGCCTGTAGCTCCCCGGAGGACACCCCCCGACCCCCAGCCAGGAGTGACAGCCTCTTTGTCTCTTCCCCACCATCCACCTCATCCCAGCATTTTCCTTTTCCGAGAGCCAGCTGAGCAGGTTCACTTCTGTAGTCAGTCTCCCTGACGTGCCGCACAGAGGGAAGGGGAGCCCAATACCACCAGCGCTCCTTGCCAGGTGCCTCTGCTCCGCGGTGTCTCCATAACAGTCCACTGTCTGGCTGTCCCCCTTCATCCCCCATCAGCTCGCAGGTGGAGAGTCACTGGGCACTTGTGTGTTGTCACAGAGCTGGCAGGGTCCTTTCCGTGTGGCAGGGCAGGTGTGGACAGTGGTCCTCGGTCTCAGAGAGGACCACATGCCCAGGGCCCCCTGGTCTGCAGACAGCATCCCCAGATGGGTGGGGGTCGCGGTTTGGGCCTCCATGAACCTACCCTACACACCAGGTGGTCCCGGTAAACCTCCACCTGAGGACAGCCTCTGAGTGACTTCTCAGCCCCCTCTCCTGCCTCCTCCCTGGGGCCACCAGGTGGAGCAATGGCCACCCCTTCCTGGGTTCTCTGAACACCTGACGCATCCGTGGTGGCCTGTGCGGCTGAGCAAAGGCCCCGGGGCTTCCTGGCTGACGGGCTGATTTTCTTGGCATTTTCTTTGTTGTTTCTTCCTCCCGTTCCCATGGGAAGGTGGGAGCTGGGCTGGGCTCCCTGGCACCCACATGGCTGCCGCCCCAAGACCTGAGCAGGAGACAGAGGCTCAGTTCCAGGTCAGGAACGAAGGGCCCATCCCAGAGGCCAGCTGTAAGGGAAGACCTTTTCCAGACCACACTCCTGCCCTCCTTATACCTGGTTCCCATCCCGGATAATGCAGGGCCGTTTCTAAAGGCTGGTCCAGCACTGGGCTGGCAGGTGCTGCCATGGAACTAGGTCCCCAGACCTCGGCCCAATGTCATGTGTTTTCCCACGGGCGTGTGTGCTAAGTCACTTCAGTCATGTCCGACTCTTTGTGACTCCTTGGACTGTAGCCCAGCAGGCTCCTCTGTCCATGGGATTCTCCAGACAAAAAGACTGGAGTGGGTGGCCATTCCCTCCTCCAGGGGATATTCCCGACCTAGGGATCGAACCCAGATCTCCTGCATTGCAGGCAAATTCTTTACCGACTGAGCCTTGTCATAGGGCAATTCAGATGTTTTAAAATTCTCTAAAACAAGTGATTTTTCTAGATTTACACTGAGATTAAAGTAGACTTCTGAAAACTTCTCACAGAATAGAACCATTCTCCTGGGGAATGTTTCCATAGCTTGAGAACCCAGAGAATTTAGGTAAATGTGGCATTTCCACCAGGGGCATCTCCCTTCTCTCTCTGGAAGCAAAGGTGCTTGGCAACACAGTGGAGCAGGATGGAGCCTTGATGCTGCAGGGCAGAGAGCGTATGCCCTTCACAGAGAGCATCTTGCTTCCTGGGGAGTCAGCTGCCATGCCAATCTGCCTCTCCACCTCTCTCACATTCTCTACCCCACTGACTCATCTGGGAAGAAAGTCTCTCTCTTGATTGACCCCAATATGAGTTAATTAAACTAGAATCCAACCGCTCATCACATTGGCCTTGGAGATACACCTTTCCTCCACATTTGTATTGGTATGATTATTTCCAGGTTCTTGGCAAGGCAGGGACACCCTCACCAATATCCTTAAAATTCACGCAGTTTATAACCCCGTTTGTACACAAGGCATGTGCAAACACCACTGGTGTCCCTACTGTCTGTGCGGAGCATGGGTCTCTTACACACACATCTCTCATGAATCCTCCCTCAAGAGAACCTTGTAGGCAGTGGGAACTGACGTTTGTTTTCCCCTCCTGTGTGTCACTCGCTTCAGCTGCTCCAGTTTTCATCCCCTCTAATCCTCACTCAGTCCTGCAAGGGCCAAATAATTTTCCTGGTTTACGTTACAGAAGTGCTGGGAGTCACCAAGGCTTAGCTAAAGCCAGACAGGTGCTGACAGACCAAGTCAAAGTTCAGTGAAACCTCAACACTTACACCTCCTAGTTCAGAAATTTCCAGCTACTGTCCCGAAGGCAGAACTAATAAATCCAGCAACCCAGGAACAGGCCACGAGGCAGAGGCTCAGAACCGGGAAGACGGCCCGTGTACCCGGGGGTCAAACCAAAACAAAGTTCAGCAAAGAGACTGTGGTGATAAACATCATAAACGCAATGGGACAGGTGTTTCAGTGATTCTATATCATCCTTTTTCTGAACAAGCATCTAGTAGGCCCGGAACAGAAATGTTCATTTGGGATCTATGTGGAGTTGCTTCTTGGGTGTCTTTAAGCAGTGGCATTGTATTAATCACTATTCTATTTCCTTCAAACCCAAACTTTGTTAGACAAAAATAAAATTCATTAGCATGAACTAGCTCTACTGTGTTTCTTCGAGCCCAACTTAATATTGTCATTGTCCACGTCCTCATGTCTCCAAGGTCAGAAACACAGCCTCTTTCTCTCACAGCCTAGAGGTCAGTGGCTGGTTCCGCCACCGGTGGGCATCACCCAGGGCCATGGGCGCCCAGGAGGGGTCTGTCCCCACTCTGCCCCTTGGTCAGTGTGGCCTGGCCTGCCTGGAATCCATCGAGACTCGGGGACACTACGGGAACCCTTTCAACTCTACCCAGCATTTTCAAGGACGGCTGATGAGATGCGAGGGTGACCCTGGGGACAGTTAAAGAGATGAAAGGAAGCTGCTCAGATTAAATAAGATTTAGGAAATAAAAGGATTAGCAGGACACAAAAGCTAGACTTACCCACTTATTTAGCCAGCGCAGTGTGGCATGCAGGGAAGCAGGACATCCAGAAAGAGATAAAAGAGGCTCACTCTGGGGATTTCGCAGGGTGTCAGGGATGAGCAAGGTCCCCTCCCGAAAACCTGGCAAATCTTCTGATAATTGAAAACGAATCAGAAAGGGATCCTTCCCCATGGCTAATTCTGGCGGCTCCACCAAGTAATAAGAAAAGATACAATGAGCAGCCATCTCCCAGACTGGGGGTTGGGTGCAAAGAAGCTTAGGACGCAGAAAGCCCATTTTATGGCAAAGTCTTATCCACAGATCATTTCTATCAAGAGCAACAAAGCAAAGGTTAGAATTAGGAGGGGTGGGGGGTCGATATCATTTGTGGGAAATAAAAATCTCCAGGATCCTGTCTTCTGACAGCTTAGGTGGCACTAGTGGTAAATAACCTGCAGGAAATGTAAGAGACTCGGGTTCAATCCCTGGGTCAGAAAGATCCACTGGAGGAGAGCATGGCAACCCACTCCAGTATCCTTGCCTGGGAAACCCCATGGACAGAGGAGCCTGGCAGGCTAGAGTCCGTGGGCTCTCAAAGAGTCAGACAGGACTGAGCGACTTAGCAGCACAGCACAGCGCCCCCACTGGTCCCTGCTCGGCAAGGTGATAACCCCAAGACCAAACCCTCTGTGTCACTTACACGACTGCCGCTCACACATCTGCAGCCAGGCCACCCAGGTGCTGGTGACTGGGAGGTGCTGGGAGGATGTCCTTAAACATCCACTTCGCTGGTTGAACTCACCTCTCTCGACAACGCCAATGATTTGAATTCTGGTTCCCTCCTGGGTGCTATGCCCAGAATCCCTGGGGGGAGGAGGTGGCTATCTCCCTGATCTGGTGTCTTCTAATCCCTGGATCACTGTGCTTGTTAAAATGAACATCCCCTGAGGCTGTCCATGCAGAGTCTGCTCCAGCGCGATTCTACAAAACCTGCCACTGGGAACCAACCTCAAGTGGTATAATTGGTGGACATGACCCATCTGCTCATCGGACATTTACGAGGCACCTGTTGACTACCTGGTGTCCACCAGAGCTGGGAGGGGGTGATTAAGACACAGTCTTGGCCCTGGAGGAGCTCACGGTTCAGGACAATGCATCCACACAAACAACTGGAATTAAAGCTGGTAATAACCCCAAGACCAAACTCTCTGTGTCACTTACACGACTGCCACTCACACATCTGCAGCCAACTGGGAGGATGTCCTTAAACATCTGCTTTACAAGAAGCAATTTTGAGAAAACAGATTTGGGAACTTCTGAATGTTCGCAAGGAAACAGCGAGGGAAGGACTTTTCTCAGGAGGAGGATTGTGATGTGTGGGGTCATGGAGGCAGGTGGGAATCTGGCACGTGGAGAAAACCACAAGCAAAGTTGAAAGGCTTGTAACCCAGAGTGAAGCGAAGTGGGAGAGCAAAGGAGGAGGGGCTCTAACTCCAGCCCCAGACAGGGAGACCTGACGGAGGTGACATGTCTGCCTGAGACTAGCGGCTCCATACAGGTGGAGCAGGGGGCAGAGGCGAGGGACTGCCACATGTTACCTGCCATCACAGTGATAAGAGGCCACCTTGAACTTCATGTGTCACGACTCCTGTGAGTCCATTTATAGAACTCACTTCCCATAGATTGTATTTTTCACTGGAAATAACATATTGTCATAAAGACTTCAAACAGGATAACACAAAGCTAGAACAATAAAGGCAACCCTAAATTTTATTTTTAGAAAGCCATATAGCCAAACTAAGTTTTAAGAGAAAATAAAAGAAAGGACCTCAGCCTTGGGAACCGAGAGAGCTAAGTTATTTACCATTTTTTGACTGTTCAATTTCCGCTGATAGAAACAGGAAGGAAGCCATAAAGGGCCTGTCCATTGAAAAGAGACCAAAGTAAGAATGCAAATAAATACTGCGGCCCAGTGGTTATGGTAAGTGACGAGCTCCAAGGGTTTCCACATCCTCTCCAGGGAAAAGAATGTTTTATGCTAATTTTTCGATGGTGATTGATGGCACTTAACCTAATACGTAGATCCCAATGAGAAAATAAAAATTTCCTCACAGAAGATATTTTTCCGCTCTATGCCAGTTCCAAGGCCTCAGAAGCTTAAAGAGGCAGAAGTGTTTTTGTTCCAGTCAAACTTGATTGAGTCTTAAATCATCATAATGAGATTTTCAGCGGTAACAGCGTGTTCTCTGCTTCTATTTTCCTTGTTTCTGAGGCTTCCATGCAAGTCTGATTCTGGTTGTGGGGAGAATGAGGCCGTGTTATTTTCTCTGGGAGAGACAAGGAGATGCCCTTGGGGTCTGGGGCTTGTTGAATGTGTCCTTTGTTAATCGGCACTGAGTGTCCACGGGACATCTGCAAAGCTCCGTGGGAAGCCAGCAGTGGTGCGTGGACCAGTCTGTCACGCCAGGCCAGCGTGGCAGCACCATCAAGACAGCTGTTCCTGTTTGGCTTCTCACTTCAAAGGCTCCCGCCTTCCTGAACATGCATCCCGAGTTTTATTTTCCAGGGCTGCAAACCACCCCGTCCCTAAGGGCGCAAAAGGTCAAGCTTTCATCCCAGGCCGAGAAGAATATGCACTTGGATCCTTTCCTTTTTTGTTTTCCTTTAGGGAAGTCATAAAACCCGCTTTGATAATTAGTAAACAGCCAGCATGTTCCCAACACTCATAAAACATAAAGGCAACATGAAAACCCAGCTCTGCTTTCAAGTTTTGAGCAGGCTCCCGTTTCGGGGGTTCCATCCTTTCCCCAAACACAAGTGCATCATCCAAGCCTCACTTCTGGGTCCTGAGAGGAGCGGAACCAGGGTCAAGTTTCTGTCCCTGGTATTCAAGGTCGGTTGCCTGACGGTGGAGGAGAACCAGCCTGGCCTGTGACTGACCAGAGGCCACAGTCACAGCTGAGAAAGTTACTGAACGTTTCATTAGATGGTGGAGCTCCATTTTTTTTTTCTCTCTCTCTCTTTCTGGTAAACTCAGTAACATCAGTCGGAGCATGTAGGAGAATTTTTAAGCTGTTTCGAATTACTTTAAATTTCTCAACCCAGCCTCTTCATTAACTCAAGGAAATGAAAATATTAGCAGCCAAATTTGAATCCCTACTATGTGGCTGCCTGCTGCCATATCATAGGATTAGCAAGCTGATTGCCTGTCTATCCAGTCAGCCCAATGACCTCAAAATGAACAGAAATCTCCTCTGGCCTCGTCTGCATGACATTCAGCTGAGAAAGCCTTGGCTGTGGCAGTCAGGCCACTTATGGGCCACTCTATGAAGAATTTACACACAGATTAAAACAAACTGCAAGGAAATAAGGAAACTAGAGCAGAATGATGTGCAGGTATCGTTTCTGTTCTTAGAATTGTTGTTAATATGTTTATAATATTATTCCTACAAAAAAATAAGGAGTCCTTGGTTGAATATGCCAAAATAGGATCTTGACACAGCACTGTTGTGACATGAAATAATCCCCTGTGCACTCAGCTCCAGGGTCGACTCGGGGTCCCTCCATGTGGTGCCCCCACAGCATCAGCCACAGCAATGGTTCCCCTGGCATCCTCTGAATTGCGTTTACCCCAAAAACCCACTTCACTTGGGCTTCACTGCTGCTCACCTCTCAACACTCTCCTGTTGTCTTTAACCCTGTAGGCAAGGTGCTCACAGTCTAAGAGAAGAGTTCTAGGAACAGAAATTTGGGGGCTTTGTTTTATTTTTATTTATTTCACTGAGATACAATTGACAAATATTATATTAGTTTCAGCTGTATGACATAATGGCTTGATATCTGTATTCACTGTGAATTGGTCACCATAGTACATTTAGTTAGCATCCATCACCACACACAACTCACAGAAAGTGTTTTTCTTGTGATGAAAACTTGTAAGATTTACCCTGTAGCAACCCACTGTGCATTAAGTCCCCAGGACTCACTCATCCTCTAACTGGAAGTTGTGCCCTTTGACCCCATCACGCATTTCACCCTCTCCCTCCCCCCACCTCTGGCTGCTGCCCCCAATCTGTTCCCATATGTATGAGTCCAGTTTTTATTTTTTAAGAGTCCACATATGAATGATAGCATGTGGTGTTTGCTTTTTCTGTCTGACTTACTCCACTTAGTGTGATCCTCTCTAGGTTTAGACATGTCACAAAGGCGGGATCTCCACTTAGTGTGATCCTCTCTAGGTTTAGACATGTCACAAAGGCGGGATCTCATTCTTCATGTGCCCAGTATGACTTCTCTGTGGTCTCTTGCCCCGTCCATGTGGCTGGAAGTGAAGGAAGATGAGGTTGAGGGATGAGGGACATAGATCCCCAAGTCTCCTTGTGGAGGAGGGCTGCTGGACTCCCCCCACCTCACCCCAGGATCTAGGAGAGAACTGAGATCTGATGGTGCTAATACCGTCTTTGGGGTTATTTGTCACAGTGGCCAACACTTGTCATCCTTCTAAATCATGACAACTCTAGATCTGTCTGGAGAGTCTCCCCACTTACAGTCTGATCTCGAGTCTATTTTCTTTTCTTTTCTTTTAGCCACTCTGTGTAGCATGTGGGATCTTAGTTCCCCAATCAGGACTGAACTCACGCTCCCTGCAGAAATGTGGAGTCTTAACCACTGGACCACCAGTGAAGCCCCAACTCTGTTTTCATAAAGAAATAAACCCTATGTCCCTTTGGACGACACTGATTCGCTTTCCCAATCTCAGTTCTTACATCTGCAGTGAAAAGAAAAATCGTTAAGATTCTCTACAATGTTGCAAACAACACATGGCCTGACACACTTGTGTTGCCAACTTCATGTTGTCTGTGAAAACCCAAAGAGCTCTAACTGGATTCCAAGTGTCTTGGTTTGGAACTGATTTCCCCTCATGTTGTTCCCTTTTGCCCGAATGCCTTTTCCCTCCCTCTGCCGGGCACAACCCACACACTCCAGGTCCCGCTCAAGTGTCCAGCTTTCTCTGCTGTGTCTCTGGGCCCCTCTCAAGGTTCGTCCTCCTCCACTCTGTCGTGGTGAAGCTTGTCTGTGACTTCCCAACCAGCCAGTTCTTCTTACCAGTCTTTTTTCTGTTTGTTATTACTGAAAATTCCCTCTTTATTCAAAAAAGAAAAGATCTCTCCTTTTCATGTGAGAGTCCCTTCTCCTTTTGATACGCTGGGTACCTTTTCACCATCCTTCTCAGCCCCTTGCCTGGCTCCACCCATGCCCCTCATAGATGTTAATGTTTTCAGGATCATCTCTTCTCACTTTACCAACTCACTGAAGACTCATCGTTCCCCTTAGTTTCCATAAAGAGCAGCAAGCCCATGACTAGGCTGGGTCTCCAGCTGACCTCTCCCCTGGGCCCTATTTCCGATCGTCCACTAGGAAGCTCGACCTTGACCTCCTGGTGCTGCACACACAGCCCAGTCTCCTTCCTCCCTAGCCCCCTTGGCCTCCTGCCACTTTTGGTACAGCAGCACCATCCCCATCTGAGAGCTGCTCAAGCCAAGGTCCTCCAGGTTCCTGTTCTTCCCCTCCCCTTCTTCATCTTCCACATACAAGTTACCACGGGCTCCCACTAGAATTTCCATGGTGTCAGGAAAGAACAGCCCCCATGTTGGCTCACCCACCGTTAGTCTGTTAGTCGCTCAGTTGGGTCCAACTCTTTGCTGACCCCATGGACTAGAGACCACCAGGCTCCCCTGTCCATGAGATAGCCCAGGCAAGAATACTGGAGTGGGTTGTCATTTCCTCCTTCAGGGGATCTTCTTGGCCCAGGGATCTAACCGGGGTCCCCCACATTACAGGCAGATTCTTTACTGTCTGAGCTACCAGGGAAGCCTTGCATTGATTTACTTAATCTCTCTGAACCTTTTATCTGTAAAACAGGGATAATAATTAGTGTAAATTTCTCATGAGTGTTGCAAACAGTAAATGAGAAAACATGTAGAAAATGTCTAGTGGGAGGCAGACCAGATACAAGTTTCAGTTTCGTGTTTTCCCTAAAAACCCACATTCCCGCTGCCTCGGCTCAGGACTTCGTCACCTCTCACCTGGCTTATTGCGGTGGCCCCGGCCCCGACATCCCACCTTCCCCTGACCACATCCTACCCATTCTGCTCAGAGTTTGCGAGGTGAAAAGTCCAGAGGCTCAAGCCAGCTTTGAGAAGGGGCGTTTCGGCAGGGATGCCAACAGCTCTTGGGCCGGCAGTGACCTTGGACTGTGTCCAGGCCTAAGCAGACTCCAACCCACTTCCCTCCTTCTGGCCCCCCAGGCTTGAATCTAGGGAAATGTAATAAAATAGCGGGTTTGGTCTATATACATGTTTAACACTAAGGGAAGAATCCCTAGGTCCCAGGAATGAGAGGCTCAGATTCAGAGCAGTCAGTAAGAGATGAACCAGGAGTGCCCACCCAGAAGTTTCCAGGGCTCTCCCTCCTGCAAGACAGGCATGGGGTCGGGAGAACCAGCCTATGAGAGAAGTGGAACCTGCCTGCATGAAGCTCCTGCCTCAGTTCTTAAAGAACTGAGAAAAGGGGGTCAGAGTCCTGCCCCTGGGCCTGGAAGAGCCACCAGAGGCTGGCCACCCTCCCAGTGGACACAGAGCCCAGGATCTGCCTGGGGTGCTCAGAGCCCCAACTCTGACTCCAAGGGATGCATTCCCAGGCAGGGCTGGAGTGAGCACAGTGCTTTACCCTGGGGTCACACCTGACACCCAGGTCACCTGTGTGTCCCTCAAACATGGCACCTGCCAGAGCTGCATCCTCAGGGTGACAGCATGAGGACCGTGAATGCCTGGGTGACCGGCACCTCTTCTCTGGGCCAAAGCTTCTCCAGGGCAGACTGCAGCTCACCCGTCCTGTGTCCCCAGGGCCCAGCTCACCTCTGCAGCATGGGCAAGACTCAGTGTTACCTGCCGTTGACCTGTGAGTCCAGCCTTCTGCCTGGATTGTCACCACAAGTGAGTCCACAGGGGTTCTCAGGGTTCCAGCCTCCCTGATGGACAGATGGGGAACCTGATGCATGGCTGGGGAGGGAGCCTGACCAGGTCCCGGGCCTGGAGGGGGATGGAAGCCTCCCCCAGCATCCAGGAGGTGGAAGGAGTCTGTCCACATCGGTGCTGCATCCAAAGGGCAGAGCTGGAGGAGACCCCACCCCTGTCCCAGGCACCTGTGCACCAAAATGGGGGAGCGGACATCCCCATATCCCATCAGCTCTGGAGGAAAGAGCACCCCCAGACCCACCGCTGCAGGCTCCCTGTGTTCTTTACTGCATCTCCCTCAGTTCAACCTGGGCCCCCAGGAAAGGTCTGGCCCCCAGGCTTTGGAGTTTGTGTCTGAGGCTCTCCTGACCCCAGTGGCACGGACAGGGAAAGAACAGGGTCCCCTGGGCCCATTCAGATGCCCAGCCATGACCCTGACCTGCCCGAGCCCATCCACCACACTGGGCTGGGCTCACAGGAAGCCCCTGGTATCTCTCAGGCAGGAGCCTGCAAAATTCCTCCCAGGACTGATAAACTCCTGTTTGGTTTGGATCAGAGGGAAATGAGGTGCTCAGGATAATGGGGACAGACAGGGAGGCAATGGGACTCCAAAATGGGAGCAAAGGAGGATTATTGCTGGCAACCTGCTGGGGGACAGCCCTGGGACCAGGAACTCGGGGGTGGAGACGTGGGCTCAGCCAGCCTCCCTGTCCCCAGGCCTGGGTTGGGGTCAGAGCTGTGCTGGGGCTGCAGGAGGACCACCAGGGCAAGTCAAGAAATCAGACCCCCTTAGGGCTTGGAGGACCCCAGGGTGGCTGCTCCCAGGGACAGGTGCCCCTTCTCCACGTGAGTGGCAACAAGAGAGTCCCCGAAGGGAAGAAAGAAGCAGGTGGTGGCTGTGCTGCAAAAGTCTCACCCTCCCTCACAATAGGGCGACGAGAGCATCTGTTTTGGGGGTGGCAGGTATGCTGGAGACCTAAGAGACATGGGGTCAGTCCCTGGGTTGGGAAGGTCCCCTGGAGGAGGGCATAGCAACCCACTCCAGTATTCTTGCCTGGAAAATCCCATGGACAGAGGAGCCTGTCAGGCTACAGTCCATAGAGTCGCAAAGAGTCAGACACGACTGAAGTGACGTAGCACGCACACACGTGGTGGAGAGCCCTTTGTCCCCAGCGATGCATGTTGGACTGACTCAGAAGACTTTGTTTTGTTGAGTGAGGGATGAAGTTGAGACAGAAAGCAGAGGATGTTGGGGAGGGGGGCAGGTTTCAGGGCCAGGCCAGGGCCCAGTAAGAGGAGAAACAGCTGGTGGGGAGAGAAGCTTTGGGATCAAAGAGATGTCTATGGGGAGTTTCAGCTACTCCAAGTGGTGGACTGTGACTTTTCCTTTGCCCCATCCAAGAAACTTTCCTGAAAGTTCAGGGAAAGATGCATTTCTTCCTCAGGCTCTGCAGGATGGTGGCTTTGGACCCTGGTTGGTGTGGGGTGAGAGCCGACTTTCCTGTGGCCTGCCCCAGCTGGGTTCTGCTCTTAAACAAATTATTTCAATGGTACTTCCCATGCCAGGCCTTTGACAGAAGTGCCAACTTGGCCTGAATAAAGGAAAATGGTTTCTTCCCTTATCTCCACTCCCAGAACTCTGCCACTGTAGTTAAAACGCGATGATTTATTAACAATTTAATGCAGTATGGTACTTCTTGAGAAATTTTGTACTTTGCTTCTCATGGTGGCAGACCCATTAGGGAAGAATAGAACTAAAAACAAAAAATAGAAGTTGCTAGGCACAGCCTAGGAAAATAAAAACCAAAATGAGCCTTTTTTTATCCCCAAATTCTAGGCTCACTGAGGATGCTTAATCCAGATTATCCCAGAGTGGATGCAGGTGAAGTCTGGGAAGTTCAGGGCAGGAGGAGAGTAGCTCCATGTGGGGCAGGTCAGGGCAGAAGGTTCACACTGATTTCTGTGCCATTGTCTTAGACAGCAAGGCCCTGCACAGTTGGGCCTTGGACAGCAGGTTCCTGGGACACCAGCCAGAAGGCCAGGCCAGGACCAGGCTTTGGATGCATTCCCAACTTGACCCATGGAACGGACCTCTCCCAAGTCCAAGTCCCATGCAGACTAGGAAACACCTCACAAACTCTTTGTTCTCTTGTGTGTGTGTGTGTGTGTGTGTGTGTGTGTGTGTGTGTGTGTGTTACTCAGTCATGTCCGACTCTTTGTGACTGCGTGGACTGTAGCCTGCCAAGCTTCTCTGTCCATGGGATTTTTCAGGCAAGAATACTGGAGTGGGTTGCTATTTCCTTCTCCAGGGTATCTTTCCAGCCCAGAGATTGAACCCGGGTGCCCTGCATTGCAGGCAGACGCTTTACCATCCGAGTCTTATTGTTGATTTATTTTCTACCCCATCTTTTAAGACCCTGTTAAACCTCTGCCCCCTTCATGAAGCTCATGACATTTTCTCCTCTAAAAATTCTGAAAAAGTTTTCAAATTATTTTGAATTCATAAAATTACAGCCCAGTGTTCCAGTTCTCCCACACTTCCGTCACTGTGTAGATAGGTATTGTTTTGCTCACGACTTTTTTCTGGAGTGTGTGTGTATATAGTCCCTCTAACTAGAGTAAGATCGTGATAAGCAGGGGCCTCTCAGAGCAGATTTCTAGTAGATCCTCCATGAGTCATTCTGCTGACTGGATGGACTTGGGTCACCCCCTGGTGCAGTAGGAGGCCTGTTTTGGTCTGTGGGATAGGGCTTCCCAGGTGACTCAGTTGCAAAGAATCCACCTGCAAAGCAGGAGATGCAGGCTTGATCTCTGGGTCAGGAAGACCTCCTGGAGAAGGGAATGGCAACCCACCCCAGTATTCTTGCCTGGAAAGTTCCATGGACAGAGGAGCCTGGCAGGCAATAGTCCATGGGGTTTCAGAGTCAGACACAACTTAACTAAACCACCACCACCACCACCATAATTGGGATGAAATTTTCACTGATAACCCAGACATAACCCTGGGTCACAGGAAATTATTCTTCTGAAAGAGTCACTCTCAACAAAACCACCGCTTGCCTCTGGAATTCTGTGGATAATTCTGCCCACAAGTATCAAGGAGGACATTGAACAAAAAGTTCGGAGAGAGATGAGTGCTCAAAAGTCCCCAGTCTCAGAAAGAGAGCTGTATCCACCAGGGGATGGATCCCTCTGCCTGGAAGGAAGCTTCGAGACCACAAGATGGAGGTGGCTAGGAAGGGCACGGCTTTGTTACAGAATCTCAGAACGCTAAGCTGGAGGACAGACCCCTTAGAGTTTGAGGGAGGTCGTCCTGGTGACAAATAGAAGAAATATTGTTTACTACAATAGGTTATAAACATACGGGGCAAATTATACTGAGGATGTCAGGGGAACTTGTAAATAGATTCAGAATGGATTTAGATGCGTTCATGCATAATAGACCTTATTAGAAGATCTTGAGGGCAGATTCTGTTGGGCTCATGACTCCTTTCAGACCAATGAAAAAGAATAGGAAAATGGCGAGATTAGAACTATAACATTCAAGCAACATACGTTGCCCCTCACCTGGGTCAGAGACAAGCTTGGGTGTGGGGGATCACTGACCTGACATTCCACGGCATTTATTAGATCCTTGTCTTTTAATATCTTGGAGTCAAAAGCCTTGGGGTGTGTCTACACTGAATGGGATTAAGTGAATTTAGGAGGCAATGGAAGTATTGGTCAGAAAATGGTTTGATGTTTCTGGGAGAAAAGTGGCTTTAACAATACTAAATAATTTGTGAATGCAGATGACCTCTCCCATTCAGACAACCCAGTTAAGTCAATCCTGGCATCTATTCAACCTTAAATTAGTACATATGGCCCCGACTTGTGCCCATTAGACATGTATTAGGACCAGCCACTATCAGCTGATCTTGCCCCAGAGACAGGAGGAGGGCTGTGAGTTAAACCTCCTCAAGCAGAAATGCTTCCCAAGTGACTGAGTGGTAGAGAATCTGCCTGCCGTGCAGGAGACACGGGAGATCTGGGTTCCATCCCTGGGTCAGGAAGATGCCCTGGAGGAGGGCATGGCAACCCACTCCAGCATTCTTGCCTAGAGAATCCCATGGACAGAGGAGCCTGGCAGAATACAGTCCATGGGAGGAGGGCATGGCAACCCACTCCAGCGTTCTTGCCTAGAGAATCCCATGGACAGAGGAGCGTGGCGGAATACAGTCCATGGGGTCACACAGAGTCGGACATGACTGGGCAGCTAAAGCACACAGCAAGCAGAAATGCAAGCGAGCAACGCTGTCCTCAGCCACAAAGAGCAGCGTTCCCTCGACTGGAGACAGCGGAGCGTCCTTTCAACGGTCTGGAGTGGTTCAGACACTTAGTGACTTGGACAAGAGGTCCCAGGAGGGATGATGAGCCAGGAGGACACACACCAAGGGGTGCAGAGGTGAAGGCCAGGCCCGCCCCCGGGACTCCCATCTGGTCTGGCACTAAACCATGTTCACACTTTGACGATTAGCTTGTTTGAATGTGGGACAAAGGGTGGTGGACCTTGATATCTGGGATGAAAGCTATTTTATTCCAGGATTTTATTGAAAATGCTAACATTCAAAGAAAGCATCTGTGTTTACAGTTTGAAGGATGTTTGGGCATCTAGCATTTGGAGCGCCGTGTTCAGGGACATGTCAGGAAGCAGATGACTGAGGACTGAGATGAAGAGTGGCAGTACCCACCTCGAGAAATCAAAAGACGTGCCCTCCCTTCCCCCACAGAGAAGGCTTCCCTGGGGGAGGGGACACCTGCCCGCGTGCCCCACTCTCAGTTGTTAGTGGCTTCCGTCTCCGTGGCCAGCAGACTTCTGACCATCCCAGGCTTCCTCCTTGATTTTGCTCAAGGCGGTTGGAGAAATGTAGTACAGGGTCAGCATTCCATTTTTCTGATATTTTTAAAACCCAGTGCTCGTGACCTTTGTGCAATTACAGACCCCTCCAGCCGCCTCTGCTGGAGAATCTGTTGCCAACCCAATGAACTTTCAATCTCGTTTGAGCTTGAGCCACATCATGAACCACACTTTATGTCAACACCCAGGACACACATAGACACTCATGCACATAACTGAAATGCAAGTTCCCTGAAATAAAACTCAGCCAGACCACCTGAGCCACGTGGTTATTCTCTATTCTAGGGACTTATTTTGGTAAATGCTGGTCACCATGCTCTCAGAGCTTCCTGACCCACAAGTGGTTTGTGACCTACAAGGGAGAACCTGGGTAAGCGTGAGTCCCAGAGTAGGACGCACTGAGCCTTTGGACCAAGTTCAAGGGCACCATCCCTCTGCTTGCTCCTGGGGGTGCTAGGGAGACACAGGGTCTTGAAATGTGTCATAGGCATTGGCCAGTCTCCAGCGGAGGTTTCTGGACTCTGGTTTCTCTGGCGGGACTGCTGAGGAAAGAGGCTTCTTTCTGGGCAGAGGATGGACGGGCACAGCCTGCCAAGAGCCAGTGATGGTTCTGCATTCTCAACCCACCCAGGCGCCATCCTCACTCTGTAGGGGAGGACTGTTGACCATCCGGTTTGGAATTCTGTTCCTCTAATTATTCCAGTTGACTGAGGCACCCGCGTCTTTTCATTTTCCTCCTGAAACGACTGGTTCTGAAAGCTGAGGTTTCACATCGGAAAGATAATGAGAACCTTCATGACTCTGGGATGAGATGCAGGAAAGGCACTGGTGGGATCACTCCCTGGAGACCAGGAGAGCCGAGCCCCGGAGGATGTGGGACTTTCTGAAACAGCCCGGGCCACTGCGAGGCACATTTATTCGGATTCTATTTTTCTCGTCTTTTCTGAGAAGTGCCATTTGCCTCTGAGTCTCAGAATTGTGGAGACAGGGAGAAAGGCTGTGAGGGGAGCAGTGACTTCTGGTGCCATGAAGTCACTGCCTGGAATGAAAAGTTTGCCGTCAGATAAGTAGCACTGGGGGAAAGAGGCCAGGAAGAGCAAGCCGCGATTTTCCTAGATATCACCAAAAGAAAACCAGACAAGTGTTAGTTTTGGGCCTTGTGGGAACCCAGACAACCAGGTGAGACATTTAAAATCCACACTGTTTAACTGTTTTGAATTTGTGATACTGGACAGCCAGCTTGTCTGATGCTTTCCCCTGAAACCTCATAGAGAACAAAGTCTTATCTCCACACTTGTGCAGACACGTTGGAAAATGTCTTCAATAGGATCTTCTGGGGGACTTTCATGGAGGAAACTAAACTGTGCTCCATTACTTCAAAAATGCTGATTTTAAAACTTCTCTCTCTTTTTTTCTTGGTATGATGCCCAGATACAACTTTCCATATTCCCTGTTTTTAAAGAAATTTCTGAATTCACAGTGCGGCCAATTGAAACCTGTGGTCTTCATTCATGGGTGTTTTGGGTCGAAAGGAAACTAGCTGGCGGAGAAGCCCAGGGTCTCGGCTCTGGGCGAGAGGATGGCCACTGAGCAGCAGGAGTCCCGCTTACTTGCTAAACCCCCAATTTATCGGACTCCCCAGAGTTTCATCCTGAGGGAAGGAACCACTCCTTCTAGGCGAGAACAAGAAGAGCAGGAGTTATGTCTGTGACCTTGAAGACAGAGAGTCCTGCCCGTTTTCAAACTCTTAATACCACCTTTCCAAGCCATACGGATGGTCAGAAACAAAACACTGGCATTATTAATACATTAGAAAAAGAACAGAAAATGATCAGTTGTCTGCAAACTTAGTTCTCCTTCACTCTCTTCAAGTCCACTGATAAATGCACTGTTTCTCCTTGACTTGCCCATGCACCCAGGGAGGGTGTTTCTAGGCCAGCAGGTCAGCACTGGCCCTGCCATCAAAGGGCGCTCTGTCCGGTGGCTGCAGCTGGACCAAGTCAGGCCCATGCGGTCAGGAAGTGGCCTCTGCAAACTCCATCTACTCTCTCTCCAGGCACCTCTGTGGCTGACTGAGGGCGTCCTTGCAGGCCCCTGGTGGTCACCTCTAACCTCAAGGGCAGTCGCCTCCCACACTGAAGGTACACACCCCCCCAGCCCATCCCCACGACCCCTTGAGAACCTCCCACGCTCAAGCCAGTCAATCTTCCAGCTTGAAAGAGAAAGAAGTGAGCCGGTCTCTCTCTCTGGGGTGTCAGCAGAGTGGTGGGAACACTGTACCATTGACAGCCCTCACGCCACGTGATCCCCTGCAGCCTGCGTGGTTTTTGAAAGACAAATCAGAGATGCAGCCAAGATTTCATTCCTCTGCCAAATTCCTCAGCTATAGTTGTCAGTGAGAGGAGACGGTTTTGAAACTGGTGAAGGAGAGTTTCACCATCATATTTCTACATTTTATCGAAATATCTATTTACATTTATTAATATGTACACGCTCTCAGTATAGATTATTTGCAGTTGGAACATGCTTTAGTCTCCGAAAAGCCAGAGCAGTTCTATCCTAGGAAGGCTGGACACATTCTTAGAGGCAAAAGCATGCTCGTGAACTTGAGCCTGCCTTGACCTTGTTGTTGTAGGGCCGCAGAGCCTGCAGACACTGGCCAGGGGGGCGGAGCTGTCCGCCTCCAAGGCCAGGGCTTCCGTATGCTTTGTGGGGCTTGTTGTGACCTGTCGCATGACAGAGTCTGTTTGCAGCTTTGCTCCCGAGCAGGAAGCACTGCTCACTGCAAACAAGACCTAGAATGCCCCATGTGGCTAAGGCAAAGCAGAAGACAGAAACTGGCCTCGGAAGCCACAGGGGCACCACGGGAAAAAGATTGGCACACAACCTAGAGGACTTCGGTGTGGGGCGACAAGCGGAAGCAATGTCCCCAGGGTTCTGTCTTCATGGTCTGGGCCGACCCAGGTTCTGCACCTGTTAAAATCTGCCCAGATGATTCCTGTGTGCAGCCTGGTTGAGAACTGCTGGTTTAGAGAAAGTGGGTGTTGCTCAGTCATGTCCAACCTTTTTTGACCCCATGAACTGTAGCCCTCCAGGCTTCTCTGTTCATGGAATTCTCTAAGCAAGAATACTGGAGTGGGTTCCCATTCCCTTCTCCAGGGGATCTTCCCCATCCAGGGATCGAACCCAGGTCTCCTGCATTGCAGGCAGATTCCTTACCATCTGAACTATCAGGGGTTTAGAGAAAAGTGGTGAATAAAACAGACTTCCTGCCCTGGAGAGGCTCAGTCACTCTTAACAAACCCTTTTGCTACCTTCAAAGGGCCCTTAGCTCCTCATTGTTAATACAAGAAAAACAAAACCCAGACTGTCCTGAATTGCCATTTCTCACCAGTTTGGCAAATATCCTAAGATTTGGGGAAAAGTGGAATGCTCATATACTGAAGGTGAAAGTGTAAGGATGACACAACCCCACGCTGGGCAGTTTGGAAACAACTGGCAAAATTTCCAGTGCACACACTCTTTGACCCAGCAGTTCTGCCTCTGGGAATCTACGCTTCAGAACAAGTTGCACACATACAGAATGGCATGTTTACAAAGCTACTCGTTGCAGCACTATTTGCAGTGATCCAGAGACACTGGAAACACCCCCAGTATCCATCCACATGAGGCGAGGTAAATGAATTATGATGCTCTACACACTGAAATACTTTGTGGCTGTGAAAAATGATGGGGACATTGTCTGAAGAGAGGTGTGGGAAGAAGCCAGAGACAGAAGGAGACGGGGAGGTGTGGTGGGGGGAGGCAAGTGGGTGCAGGGGGCTCAGACTTCAGTTATAATGTAGGGAGTCCTGGGGCTGTAATGTACAGCACGGGGACTGTAGTTATAATACTGTGCTGCACACTTAAAAGTTACTAAGAGAGCAGATTTTAAAAGTTCACATTGTAAGAAAAAAAATTACAACTATGTGAGGTGATGTTAACTAGACACTTTGGTGATCATTTCACAACAGATACAGATTTCAAATTATGCTGCACACCTAAACTGATCTAATGTTATGTGTCAAGTCTATCTCACTACAAAAATTAAAATAAATTTTGAAAAAGCAAAGAAGCAGATGACAGAATAAGAACTGGGGAGAGGGCAGGAATATATTTATTAGTATTCACATAAAGAAATACTGGAATAATAGACAAGAAGCAAATAGGAAGAAAAAAGAAGTAATAGAGAATAGAGTGGGAGGAAAGAAGGGTGGGAGGAGAGAAGTGTGGGAATCAGACCCTCAGGCTGTGATTTTTTTACACTTTATTATAGTTTTTATTGGAGAAGGAAATGGCCACCTACTCCAGTATTCTTGCTTGGAGAATCCCATGGACAGAGGAGCCCGGCAGGCTACAGTCTATGGGATCGCAAGAGTCGGACACGACTGAGCGACTAAGAACATGCACACACATAGTTTTTATACTTTTGAATCACATACCTATAGTGATCCCTCCATAAGAATTTAATTGAAAGAAAGTCCTGAGTTCACACACACACGCACACACACACACGCGGTGATCAAATGCAGGTATCAGAACTGGTGAATCTTACTTGACAAGCACAGCCCAGAAAACACAACTAGTGTCCCTTCACTTTTAACAAAGATTTATTTTCTTTCGGGGTTGGTGCACTCTAAGTCAAGATTTTTAAAAAAGAAATAGAATTATTAGCAGTCCTAAGAAGCTTAGGTGTTGAAGAAATTTAGAAATAAATGGCCCTGTCCTTCAAGGCACTCAAGTTCAGAAGACTTTGTCCCGAAGTCAGGGCCCACAGTCAGAGGCAGAGGCGGATCCAGGCCCTCGGCCAGCATTCTGTGCCCCTCAGGTCCCCTGGCAAGGTGGCTGTGTCCTCTGAGACCACCAGGAAGCACTATCAGCTCTGGCCTGGGGCCCCTGGACGAGGAACAAGGCAAGGAACCAACATGGCTTCAGCCTGGAGAGGTAAAAATGTGAAATTCAACCTAAGTGAACCTTATGTCATGTCTAAGAAGCTGGAAAAGGAGCAGCTGGTCTCTGTCCTTAGTGAAGAGCAAACTAGAATCGAGGTCCCTGCACAAGGCAGGAGGGGAAAGGAGGAAGTTGCGCATCTGGATGCAGAGAAAGATGCCGTCATGGGAGGTGGTGGTGATGCCTCGTGCGGGTCTTTAGAGAGATGTCTTTCTCTTCTGCAGCTCTTCCCAGTACATGTCACTTGATGCATCCACACAATTTAGGAGAAGTTCAGCTAAGACATGGCTGTGCCCGTGTCCCCCATGTGCTGGCTGCTGAGGCCGGGTCCTCCTTCAGTCCATGGTGCTGGGGGTGTGAGCTCAAAGCAGCTCCCACTGGTCTCTGACAAGGCCGAGGTCAGAGGTTGGGATACAGTGAGCTGCATGCTGGTCCAGGCCCCCTGGTCCTACTCCCAGCCCTGCCCGTGAACCTGTTGCCTGTAAACTCAACAGGTGACCAGAGCCCTCTGCACACCTGGACACCGTGGAAACATGCTACACTGGCACGTCGCCCAGCACCCTGTAAACTTTCCAGAAATGTATTTGTACCAGTTTCCCTGTTGGCCCACAGCTAGACTGTCTTAGTGTCTCCCGAGGCCTGGAGGTTGAATGAGCTGAGTTCTGACCAGTGGGAAGGGGGTGGGGTGGATGTGTGACAGTGGGCCTGGCCCTTTAAGACTTCCTGCCCCTCTTCTTCTGGATGGACGAGATGAAGATGAGCCAGGCGATGAGGATGACAGCACCGTACAAGGAAAAGAGCTACAGTTTGAACCACTGCTTGGAGAAGAGCTGGTCACTGGTCAGGATCACCTGTTTGGGACTTTGGCACAAGAGATGAGCAGACTTCAATCCACTGGCTGTGGGCATCTCAGCAATGCAGGTCATGGTGGCTGGGTTCAGCATAACTGCTCAGAGGGTTATAAGGATGGGAACGTGCAGCCATTGGCTTCTTCTGTTTGGCACAAACTGGTGTTTCTTCCCAGAGTGAACACCGAAACCACTGGCCGTTTTTCACATGGCATCAGCCTTGCTGAAGGAGTGTGAGTTACCCTGAGCAGCACAGAAAAAGCTCTATTGGAAGTAAATATTTGCTGAGTGAATGAATGACCTTCATGCCAACTCTGCAGACGTGAAAGGCCATGATTCATTATTTTATGAATAATCTACCTTGTTTGCTACCTGTTTTACTTGTATTAAACACTAAATTGAATAAGATAGTATTTCTTTCTCTGTGCACCATTTCTTATAAAAATCTTTTGGCACAGGATATTATTTAATTAACATGAAACAATATACATCAGTGTTGACAAAGAAGTTGGTGTATTAAGCCTGTTCACTAGCTGCCAAATTCCCCATCATTGGAGCATCCTCATCTCTCAGACAAGGACAGAAGATGGAAGAACAATCCCCCTTTGGTTCCTTCTCCATAATCACATGGCAGCCCCTCAGGAAACCCACAGTGATCACCCCGTTGATGACCAAGCAGCTTTTACATCATGGGCCTTTCCCAGCTTCAAGTCAGCTTATGTTCTAATGTTGTACATGTGAGTCATATGCTGAGCCCTCCTGCTGGGTTTGGGAGCCTTTGTCCTGATCCCTTGAAGTACAGCTCTTTCATGAACATGTCATGCTGTACTTCCTGTCAGTAAAGGGGTCACTTCTAACTTCCTGTAGAGCTCACTTTTCTACAGCCAGAAAGTCAAAGACATTCTGCAAAACCCTTTCCTGATGAGTAAGTAAGTAATTGGATGGATGGATGGGTGGATGGGTAGATGGGTAAATGGATGGGTGGATGGATGGATGGAAAGATGGGTAGTAGATGGGTAAATGAGTGGATGGATGGAAAAATGGATGAGTAGATGGATGGATGGATAGATGGGAGGATAGGTGGATGCTGGTCTTCAGTAGCCTCTACCTCTATACATCAGAACTCTAGAAATCTCAGAATCTTTGTGGGCCTCTAGAGGCTATGCCTCAGGAGTTTAGAGTTAAAACCAGTTGTCTCTCCAAATGGTCAACTGTGCTCCCCAGCCAACATGACAAGGAACCCCATTGAGAAATGTATGTTACCGGGCGCAAGCTAAACCATACACACCACTTTCCCATAAATATGGAACTATCAGGGGAAAAGATCAAACAATGAATGATCTCATGCAACATTGATCTTTTTCATTTAGAAATTTTGAAAAGTCTAATTTGAAATTTAGTTTGGTTAGGTTTCATCTGCATCTTCAGTCTGAGATAATATTTTCATGGAAGGTACAATTTTTTAAATTTTTCCCTCCCCTCTGGCATGATCTTGGACACTTTGCCTGACTTTTTCAGGTTAGAGGCATTGCCTGCTTGGCACCAGTTAGGACTGGTCTGTGGTTGGTTGACAGCGTGCCTGCGTGGGGTTTCTCAAAAGCAGCAGCATTTGGAGTCAGAGTGACAGCTCTGCTCATTCAAGCACGAAGCCCAGCCAACTGGCAATGACCCCCGACAATAAAATATTAATACGGAGAAACAGTCTTTTTATCGTCTAAGGTATTTGCAGCAGATTCTCTGAGGCACTTTCTTCCCTGCCTCATTCATTCATACTGTGTGGAATACACTGAATTCCATCTGCTTATAGCCCTGGAGGGAGAAGTCATGCTGGCTTTCATCCAGTGAGTCTTGGCAGCTCCCACTGTACGTCGCTATTTGATGAAGGATTTGGCATGTGCACCGAGGTAAGCCTTTCTGTGGCGTTATCCAGAACGAGCTTCCTAGTAGAAGGCGCTCCCCTCAAAAGTTCTTCACAAAGACACTGCCACAGTGCTCACTGTGGGTAGAACTTGCATGTGTAACCTACTCACTTTATCTCGTGGACATGGCAGTGTCCCACTAAACCCTCAGTGTCTCACAGGCAGGGTTGGACCTCCTGGATGAGGGGGTGGACATCCATAGAAATTCTGCAGGAGCCAGAGAGTGCCTTGGCAGCAGCTGCTGTCGGCAGCAGTAGACAGTGGGAGAACCTACAGGAAGAAGCAGAAATTTCGTATCTGCTGGGCGCTCCCTACTTCCCCAGCCTGCCCAGACTTTAGATCGGCCATCATGATGGGAGGAGAGGAAAAGTGACTTGACCAGCTGCTGGCCACGGCGAGGCCGCAAGGAAGGCTGGGGAGCCTTTGGGGAAGCAAGGTCAAGGGATTCTGCCTAAGAGGCTGCAGTGAGCTTTCAAGACTCTGCTGGCTCCAGAGCCCTTCAGGCAGCCACGCAAAATCCGGCTCATGGCCATGGAGCCCTGAGTGCTGGGGAGGACACCAGCTTCCCTGAGCAAGACCTGTAAAGAGGCGGTGCCAGAAGACAGACCCCCAAGTCTGGCCTGAAACACCAAGGGACTGGCTCTACTTCCTGCCCCCACCCACCTTCACTGCCGGTGCCCGAGTGCTTCCTCTGTTTCACTAAGATGAGTGCATCATCAGAGACTGTCTTTACCGTCAGGGATGACCTTCCCTCCTGCAAACGAAGGCTCATAGGAGGGCATCTCAGTCCAAGGGGATGCAAGTGGAAGAAGCACAATGCCCAGAAAAGAAGAACTTTCTGGTGGAGTTTGCCCAAATCTAATAATACTTTCCAGGCTTCCCTGGAGGCTCTGTGGTAACGAATCTGCCTTCAATGCAGGAGACAATGCAAGAGACAAAGGTTCAATGCCTGGGTGGGAAAGATCCCCTGGAGGAGGGCATGGCTATCTACTCCAGTATTCTTGCCTGGAGAATCCCATGGACAGAGGAGCCTGATGGGCTACAGTCTATAGGGTCACAAAGAATCAGACATAATTGAAGCAACTTAGCATGCATGTACCCAATAACACTTTCCATTCCCTGGGCAGGTGAGATCAGAAACCCCCTCAACTACCAAGAGAAGGAGGCCCCCAGCCCTGGCCCTGGCTCCCCTCCCCCACCCCCAGCTGTCCTGTGGTTACTCTAAAGCAGACCACCGGGCCCCATATGATCCTAGCTCCTGGCTGGAATGTCGGCCACTGGCCTTGCCTTTTGACTCCACAGGAGCTGAAGAGAGAAAACAAACACTGCATTTAAAACGTTCTGGTGGATTTTTATAAATGTTTTAATTTATTTTTTCCTCTCTTAGCACCATCTCCCTTCAGTTCAGTTCAGTCACTCAGTCATGTCTGATTCTTTGTGACCCCAGAGACTGCAACGTGCCAGGCTTTCCTGTCTATCACTAACTCCCAGAGCTTACTCAAACTCATGTTCATCAAGTCAGTGATGCTATCTCATCCTCGATGATCCCCTTCTTCTCCTGCCTTCAATCTTTCCCAACATCAGGGTCTTTTCCAATGAGTCAGTTCTTCGCATTGGGTGGCCAAAGTATTGGAGTTTCAGCTTCAGCATCAGTCCTTCCAATGAATATTCAGGACTGATCTCCTTTAGGATGGACTAGTTGGATCTCCTTGCAGTCCAAGGGACTCTCAAGAGTCTTCTCCAACACCACAGTTCAAAAGCATCAATTCTTCGGTGCTCAGCTTTCTTTATAGTCCAACTCTCACATCCATACATGACTACTGGAAAAACTATAGCTTTGACTAGATGGACCTATGTTGGCAGTAATGTCTCTGCTTTTTAATACGCTGTCTAGGTTGGAGTGAGCATCTTTTAATTACATGGCTGCAGTCACCATCTGCAGTGATTTTGGAGCCAAAAAAATAAAGCCTCTCACTGCTTGCATTGTTTCCCCATCTATTTGCCATGAAGATGGGACCAGATGCCATGATTTTAGTTTTCTGAATGTTGAGTTTCAAGCCAGCTTTTTCACTCTCCTCTTAATTTTCTTTAAGAGGCTCTTTAGTTCTTCTTCAGTTTCTGCCATAAGGTAGTATAATCTGCATATCTGAAGTTATTAATATTTCTCCCAGCAATCTTGATTCCAGTTTGTGCTTCATCCAGCCCAGCATTTCATATGATATACTCTGCATATAAGTTAAATAAGCAGGGTGACAATATACAGCCTTGATGTACTCCTTTCCCAGTTTGGAACTAGTCTGTTGTTCCTTGTCCAGTTCTAACTGTTGCTTCTTGACCTGCAAACAGATTTCTCAGGAGGCAGGTCAGGTGGTCTGGTATTCCCACCTCTTGAATTTTCTACAGTTTGTTGTGATCCACACAGTCAAAGGCTTTGGCATAGTCAATAAAGCACAAGTAGATGTTTTTCTGGAACTCTCTTGCTTTTTCTCCTTTACCTCACATACTGGTAAAGGAGACATGGGAGAGGGAAAAAAAGTCCTGTTTTGAAATTGTGTTTATGATTCTCCATCCATGAACAAGGATGTTTTCAAAGTCCGGACAGATGGTTCAAGCTTCCAAAACCTCCACACTTACATCATCTCTATTTTTGGAGTCATGTTGGAAATAGCTGGCAGGAAGAAAAACTAGTTGAAATCAGGGAGATCCCAGAAAATCCAGGATGTATGGTCAACAAATCTCTGGTTTTTGCATCGGTGCGCCCTAGCACCGGCCGGCAAGGGCATGGGGAGTGGGGACTTCTCTGTACCTGTCAGTGCTCTGAGGACCACCTCCATCAACCATCTCTGGGTCTCTCTCCAGCTCCCTGCCTTTGTCTTTCCCTTCATTCTCTGTCCCATGGAAGTTTTTTCTAGTTAAATTGCTAAACTTTATTCTTTTTAAAATTGAGGCATAATGGACATGTGTTGTATTCGTTTCTGGTGTATGACATAATAATTCAGTATTTGTATGTTTTGCAACATGATCAGCATAACAGTCTAGTTAATATCCATCACCTCACATAATTGCAGAACTTTTTTTTTCCTTGTGATGAGAACTTTAAAAATCTACTTTCATGGCAGATCCCAAATATGCAAAATGGTATTACTGACTAGAGTTACCATACTGGTGCTGTACATCACAGCCCTGGGACTGACCTACTTCATAACTGCAAGTTTGTACCTTTTGATCTCCTCCAGGTCACCCACCCCCTACTCCAGCCTCTGACCACCACCAATCTGTTCTCTACATGAATTAGTTTTTTTTTTTTTTCTTTTTTAGATTTCACAAATAAGTGAGATTATATGGCATTTGTCTTTCTCAGACTAATTTCACTTAGCATAATGCACTCAGGGTGCATTATTGTGATCCGTGTCACAAATGGTAGGGTTTTGTTCTTTTAGATAGCTAAATAATATTCTCCTGTGTATGTATACTGCAGTTTCTCTATCCGTTATACCCACTGATGGATACTTCAGTTTCTTCCATGTCTTAGCTATTATAAATAGTGCTGCCATGATCATGAAAGTGCAGGTATCTTTTCAAGTTAGTGTTTTCATTTGCTTCTGATAAACACCCAGAAGTTGAATTGCTGGATCCTATGGTAGTTCTGGGCTTCCCCCGTGGCTCAGGGGTAAAGAATCTGCCCACAATGCAGGAGACACAAGAGATATGAGTTCAATCCCTGGGTGGGGTGAGCCCCTGAGGAGGGCATGGCAACCTACTCTAGTATTCTTGTCTGGAGAATCCCATGGACAGAGAAGCCTGGTGGGCTACAGTCCATAGAGTTGCAAAGAGTTGGGCATGACTGAAATGACTCAGCACAAACATGGCAGTTCTGCTTTTAATTTTTTGAGAAATCTTTGTACTCTTTTCTACAATGGCTGCACCAAATTACATTCCCATCAGCAGTGCACGAAGACTCCCTTTTCTTCACATCCTCACCAAAACTTGTTATCACTTGTCCTTTTAATAACAGCCATTCTGACAGGTGTGAGGTGATACCTCCTTGCAGTTTTTGTTTGCATTACTGCATTGATTAGTGATGCTGAGTATCTTTTCATGTATCTCTTGGATATCTGTATATCTTCTTTGGAAAAAAATCTATTCAGATCCTCTGTCTTTAATTGTATTTTAATTGGGTTGTTTAGTTTTCGTTTTTTTTTTTTTTTTTTTTTTTTGCTATTGAGTTAGTGAGTTCTTCATATTTTTGGATATTAACCCTTATGAGATACGTGACCTGCAAATACTCTCTCCCACTCTTTAGGCTGCCTTTTCATTCTGTCGATGGTTTCCTTTCCTCTGCAGAAGCTGTTTAAGGTGTTAGGGTCCCACTTGTTGAATTCTGAACTCCTGGAAGTATGGGAATTCAGTACCACCAGTGGTGGTCAGTCCAGCACTGACCAGCTGGAGACTTGGTGCATTTTACCTCAGTTCTGCAAAACTTTACTTCCCTGGTACATAGTAAATCCTCAGTAAACCTCAACTGTTATCCATTTCAGTCTTTCTGCAGATTCTGAACCAAATGGAAAAGTAGGCACTGGCCATCAGATAGAAACCCAAACAAAGATCAAACAGAGATCAAAGCACATTTCCCAACTCCGTTTTCTTCAGTTGAGACTTTGGGACACATTGAAGGGGAGAGTTGGGGCTGTAGAGTGGTGCTTGCCCACCACACAAGGATCCTGTGACCTGCCCTGCACCTGCCAGAGGACAGAGCTCCCAGGAGAGGAGAAAGGGAGAGAGCTCATAGGTCAGGCAACCCCAAGTTCATCTACTGTCTGGAAACACACGTGACAGGGGAGGTTTGTAGCCAGAAGGTAGATTCAAGGTGAGGAGAGACAGAGAGAGCTAAGCCTGCATCCTCCTGGGGTGGAAGGGACCCTCCTCTGGCCATGGGATTCTCCAGACAATGTACTGATGATTGGAATGTAAATTGGTGTGGCTCTTGTGGAAGAGTACAAAGATTTCTCAAAAAATTAAAAGTAGAGCTATCATGTGCGTGCTGAGTCATTTACGTCATGTCCACCTCTTTGCGACTCTATGGACTGTAGCCCCAGGCTCCCCTGTTCATGGGATGTACCTCCCTCTTTGGGTGAGCAGGGGCCCAGGAGGGGAAGAGGCCCTCTTCTGCTGGGGCCTGGGTTTATTGCTTATTGTCCTCCTGGCAGAGGACAAATACACCACAGTCTCTCTTAAAAAGAGAGCCCCCTCACATGAACATGAGCACCCTGGACACATATGTACTTGGATGCATGTGACCCCAGGTGCCCCAGTGTTGTCCAGCCATAGGTGGAGTCTCCGCGTTTCTCATCTGATGTCTCTGAACCCCTACACTTCCCCCCAGAGAGCTTGCACTGTTTTCTTCAGCTGATTTTTCTCTTTCAAAACAAAAGTACCTTCAAAGGACGGCCCTCCCACTGGGAGAAATACTCCCAAGGGCCCTAGGCTCTGAAAAACAGAAAATGCTCCAAACACCCTAGTGTTAGGCCTCTGAGAGCTTCTTCTCAGGGTGGGAGGGGGTTGGAGGGCAGGCAGGGGGCCGGGGCGCCTTCAAAGGATGTCCCATCTGGAAAGGGCAGGGCACGGGGGTGTTTGGACAACCCTGGGCACAGGAAATGTGAGTTCTTCAAAAACAAACAAAAACAAAGCAAGCAACTAGAGGAAACTGCGTGATGATCCAGAGCGACCTGAGTGGAGCCACATGTGTCTTCTGGGGAACAGAGCCTGAGCCTGTTTTGTGCACAGCCCTGGGCTCATGCAGGCAGCTCTGGACAGACCCTGCAGCCTCCCGTCAGTGCCCCGGGGCCACGGCTCTTGGTCCTTCTGCAGGAGCCCCCTCCTTCCCTTGGCCCCTCGCCATGTGACCAACAGGGGGAGTTTCCCCACCACTGGGCAAGCCATGCCAAGCCAGAGAAGGATGTGGGCTGGAGAGGGAGGGGCAGAGTGTGGGCATTGGCCCCACCAGTGTGCAGTGAACCTGAACCACCTCCTGTGAGGCTGGCTTCTCCCAGCGTGGACCCTCCTCCCCATCTGAGGACTGCTCTCTGCAAGGACCCTCAGTCCCAGCTGCCTCTGAACTGAGAGACAACCTGTATTTGACAAGGTGGAGAAGAGGGGAACGTTAACTCTGAGTGTTGTTGCCCGGGCCTGAGGCTCCTGTCTGTGGCTGCTCTGTCCCAGGGGAATGAAAGGTAGGGTTACAGACAGTTCACTGCCAGGGACCCAAACAGGCCATCCCAGCCATGCTACAGACAAGCACCGAGGTCTGACTCTGGGGGGCTGTGGCCCCGTCACCCTGACTCTCCCAGGCCTCTCACAGCAGCTGTGGTCGGCCGTGCTATCCTCCATTCTGTCCATAACATTCGGACCATCGAAATGGTGCACGTGGGTCCCTTCTGGTTGTGTGAGAGCTCACCCAGGTCCCCTGCACACAGAGTATAATAAATAATAAACAGGTCTTAACTGGCAGACGCTACAAACTACAGAAAGCTCACCAGACATCCCGACCAGGGCAGACCTGCCCTTCTTGGAAAACCTTCTCTTGGAACCCTCAAAAGCGTTCTGCGATGCTCCCCAGATGGTTGTGCAAGGAGCCAAGAGAGCTGAGCCCGGGGGGGAGCAGCGGCCAGAAGGCGCCAGCCGAGCGAGCCCCAGGCCTCGGAACTAGCTGTGCTCTGCAGGGCCTTCAGCCAAGGGAGACTTTTTGGAATGTGGACACAGGACACACGAAACACTGTTAATGGGAGGGCGAGTCAGCACAGTTCATGGAAAAACATTTTAAGGAGAAGAGCATTTGGCAATTTCCCTGAGTGGGAAGCAAGCCAAGAGAAATTAAACAGGGGACCCCAGGGGCAGGCGCCAGCACGCAGGGGTCAGCTACGTCCTCGTGGGCTAAACCAGAGGGTGATGCGCAGTGACTGTAGCAAAGGGTTTCAGAAGGTGGTTTGCATGGAGTTTTACCTTGCTAAAGGTGACCTTTCCAAAACCTAACAACTGACTGCTCATCAGGAGCTTCAGCAGTCTGATAAAGGTGATGGATACCACCTTAGAATAATGTTTTTACTTGCATGAAATTAGACTCATAAGATCATAAAAGAACCAGTTATGTTGATAATTGTTCTTCAATGTAATTGATTTCCCTTGTAATCTTTGTTGCTGTTTAGTCACTAAGTCGTGTCTGACTTTTCCATGACCCGCCAGGCTCCTCTGTCCATGGGATTCTCCAGGCAAGAATACTGGAGTAGGTGGCCATTTCCTCCTCCAGGGAATATTCCCGACCCAAGGATTGAATCCACATATCTTACATTTCCTACATTGCTGGCAGATTCTTTACCACTGACCCACGAGCACATTAAGTAACCAGGTCTCCCAACAGACCTCACATCAATTACAATTTTGAGGATAGAAGGAGTGGAGGTGTTCCAGGACATTTGCAAAAACGGAACTGCCATATGAAATTACCTTAATTCTATGGTGGTAAAAAATCACAGATTGTTGACAACAGCTGTCTATCAACTACATCTGACAATGAAGGAGAGGCTAGATGTCAGACAGGGATTAGTGGAAGTCAGGATGGAGTTCTGCCGTCTGAGTTCATGAGCCCCAAAGGGAGGTGGACCCGAGTTCAGAGCCCCGACTTGTGTGTCATCCCCTCTGCACACACACTGATGACCACCCCATCCCCCAGCACTCAGAGGGGGATACAGAGGTGGGATCAGGTGGTTCCTTTTGGGGTGATGGCACATTGTACGTATCACTCCCACTGCCCTCCTAAGAGGCAGTCAAAGCCTGCCCCAGTGAGTCTCCATCCTGGCAGCCAAATGCCTAAAACAAGCTCAGTAAACACTGTCCTTAAGAGAGCGAAGTGGGGAATGGACCTTGGGGGCCAGTGGGCAGTTTCTGCCACACGCCTTCTGTCACGAGATTTCACACGATGAAAAGTTCACAATAGCTGAAGTCCTCTACAGGGCCTGAAGGCGATTTGCTTTCTTTGTTTGGAAAATGCTTGCTGCTAGAATTTTGCAAGGGTTTAGCTGATGGCTCAGCCGGAAAGAATCCGCCTGCCAATGCAGGAGACGTAGATTCAGTTCCTTGGTCAGAAAGATCCCCTGGAAAAGGTAATGGCAACTCACTCCAGTATTCATGCCTAGAGAATCCCTAGAGGAGACTGACAGGCTATAGTCCATGGGGTCACAAAGAGTTAGACAAAACTTAGCGACTAAACAACACAACAATATTTCTCAGACTCACTAATTATCGAAATAGGTCTCTGTGGCTCTAGATGCCGCAAAATAAAGCACTATTGTGGACACAGGAGAATCTAGCAGGGGTCTCAGTGGGTTTTCTGTCTACCAACTGTCTCTCTGAGCTGAGAAAACGCTGCTCCCTGTGTCTGGTCCCGTAGCTCTGGTCCACACTTTACCGGATGATTTTTATGTTGTAGCTGGTGGCAAAGGTGTCATGCTCTTTTTTAAAACTCCTTCAGAGAAGAAATGCTCTTTTCACGGATTGAGGAAGCTCAGAGCACAAAGCGTGACAGTCTCGAGGAAGCCGCCCACTCCCCCTAGCCCTCTCCACGCACCCTTCCATCACAGCTCCGTGTTGGGTCACCCTGTGTATGGGACAGCACCACACACTTTGGGCTCCAGAGTCATCATGAGGGCTTCTCGGGGGCTCTAAGAGGACCCGACCTCCCCCTGATGTGTGGGAGGTCTTCCTGAAGCAAGGTGCAATCCCCTCTGGAGCCAGTTATATGTTATCTTTCAATCTCTTCCATTACCCCTCAACTTGACCTGCGTCTTAGAAAATATCACACCCTGTTCTCCTCCACACACCTGGAAATAAGAGACTGTCTGTGTCCAGATTACTGAGGAAAGCAAGAGGTGTTTGCATCTCTACAGCCATGATTTGACCAGACCAGTGAGGAGAGAGACAGCCAAGGACAGGTTAAGGTTGGAGACAGTGACCTCTGACCGCCCTTCACAGCCAACATGGAGAAGCTGGGAGAGGCTTTATTAAGATAACCCACAGATTTCCATGCAAAATAAGCCAATCATAACTTAAGCGTATGCCCAAAACAAATGAGTTTTGGAGGATTGTGTGTGTGCTCAGTCGCTAGGTCAAGTACAACTCCTTGTGACACCATAGACTGTAGCACACCAGGCTCAGACTCTGTCCATAGGAGTTTCCAGGTAAGATTATATATCCATTTCTGCTGTGTCTTGTCTCTCTAGAGACTGGAATGAGCTCACTGTGGACAGCGTCCACCAGAAGCTCTAAGCCCTACGAATAAAACTGGGTCACTCTGTAGACACTCCAAGACCTTCCACTGAGCAGAGTTCTTCTAATTGAGTTGGTCTGCCAAACAGCCCTCCAGCTCAGTCTCTGGTTCTGCGTGGCCTATCTCCTCATCCCTCGCCTCTGCTGTGGGTTCCCGTAAAGGGAATTCTTCCCACGCTTCACAGAGGATTCTGGCCAAAGATCCAGTTTTCCCCCTGTGAGGTCCGACGTCATCTTCAGAGCTTGGCCCCGGGTTGACTGGGAATGTCAGATTCCAAGCGTAAAAGTGTAATATCCTCTGCGCCTTGTCTGGAAGTCACCGCTAAGCAGTGTCTTTCCAATGCCACCTCCCTGGGGACTCTGCTGGTGAGCCCCCTGGAACCCATTTTCAGGCCCATTTTCAAGATGCTGGATGTCAGAATCCAGATCTATGATTGAGGCTTAGAGAAGGCAAAATTTTAGATATCTGATTGACTTCATTTTTATTTTTAAATACCATATTGGAAAAAGTTATTAATTCCTGGTTCAAACCATGTAATAATGATTCCTGGAGTTATAATAGTAATAATATGACCACTCTTTATTAAGCATTAACTCTTGTGCTAAACATCGCATGTGCTTTGTAATCAATGAACACTCATAGGTACCCTAAGACATAGGTACTATTATGTCCATTTTATAGATGAGAAAACTAAGGCTAGAGTGTAAATGGTTTACCTGGGGTTTCACAGCTTACCAACAGCAGAGCCAGGATTCCTGTCTTAGGTGTGAGGCCCCTGCTCCATGTATTTTGCTGTGTATATCTCATAGGTATCTGCACCAACCCCCTCGGTAGGTTGACAGCTTGTGGAAGCAGAGGGCGGCCCAGGTCAGTCCTGGCTGAAGGCAGTGGTCCATCTCCCTCTGCCTGGTCGAGGGGGATGTCAGGAAGATGTCTTTGGAGGCTGAAGGCAAATAAGGCAAGTCACTTTGCCTAAACCAGTGCCCAGATTAAGTCAGCACTCAACACTAGAGACTTGATCATTTTATTAGTCATTTTATCACTTCCTCCCCCAGGCAACCTCCAATCCCAGCCAGGGCCACGTGTAAAGAAGCCTGGCCCACCGCAAAGAACACATGCCTACCCACGCTCTCCTCGGAGCTTTGCAGTCTGTCTCTCACTGCGTTTCTGGAGTCAACACACCAGGGTTCCAGGGCATGAGGTTGAATGCAAGTGGGTTGTAACCCAGAGTCACGGGAGGACAGAGACTTGGACAACTTTGCTGCAGCCCTGGTCCTGGCCTCCTGTGAGGATAACACCTGTCACCCTCTAAGTGACACCTGTCAGACCCTGGCTCTCTGAGCTGGGTGGCTGTGGTCCACTGGGCTGGACTATGGCAGGGGGTGACAGCTTTTACAGGCCACTGAAAACTGTCCCTGGGGCGTCGGCCTATAGAGTCAAAGCTTAAGTCAAAGTCCAAAACCACTTTTTATAGGAAATAGAAGCTGTAGGAAAGAGGACATTCGGAGGCTGTCTTTTCTCATTTATTTATTTTAGACTGAAGGATAGTTGCTTCATAGTATTGTGTTGCCCTATGTATGAAATAGATAGCCAGCGGGAATTTGCTGTATGACTCAGGGAACACAACCCGGGGCTCTGTGACAACCTAGAGGGGTGGCAGGTGGGAGGAAGTTTCCGGAGGGAGAGGAGATATGTACACCTATGGCTGATGAATGTTGATGTATGGCAAAGGCTGTCTTTTAAAAGGAGTAGTTTCATTCGCCGTGAAAACATGAAATCAGCAAAAACCGTGTCCAACAGGTACTCTCTCAACTTCCATTTCTCTCTGTCTTTCCTCTCTCTTTCCTCCTGTCTATGGAAAGTAGAGCAGAGCTGGCCAGGCCTGTGAGATGCTGTGTGCATGAAACGGTGCTTACAGGACCCTGCCTGCCAGAGCTAGCAGTCTGAGAAGCAACCCACATGCTATTGCCTTAACAGGAACCAACACCTGTGTTGTTTTTATGAGCAAACCTAAATCAGGCCGAGGACTTCAGGTCCAGTTTGGGGGCCCCCAGACCTGGTTCTCTATGGAGCATGGTAAGTGACAATTTGTAGTTGACAGAGCCAAGTACTTCCACACGCTCGGGGCCGGCAGGGACTGCAGGGCGATCCCGCCGCGGCCCCCTTGGGTCTCTCTCCGGGAAGCAATGCCAGGCCAGGGACTGCATTGAATGCCTGCCCATCCCACCCCTCGAGTGTCACCCAGCACATTCGCTTCTTTAGTTCCTCTGGGAAGAGGACTCAGGTCCACATTCCATGCTTCCCCAGTGTCGGGTGGGTTGGGAGCTGTGGAAACTGGGCCAGGTTAGCCCTTGTTGTAGGAGGGACCCCGACACACAGGACCCACAGGGGCATGGTCAGCTGTGACCTCAGACCCAGTCAGGGCCGCCACGAGCCTGCGGCATCTGGGCCCCAAAGCAGCAAAGGAAGGCGAGTTAATACCATGGCCCCAGGGGTGCTGAGGCTCTCAGATCACCCACTAGGGCAGAGGGATGTGGGGGAGGGGTCTGGGCAGAATGGATGGAATTGCAGCTCCAGAAAAAGGTCGTCGTGTTTCCCAGAGAACCTGGAGGAAATTTCACTTCCCAGTCTGACACCAGAGCAGAGGCGTGGCTTTCAATTCAGGAGGGGAGGGGAGGAGAGGGTTTGAAACAATGCAGATCATGTACTGGTAGGGAGGACAGGACCCTATCACCTGGCCACACCAGGAGGTCAAGTGCCCAGAAAGGCTCCCTCTTGCCCAGGGCATCCATCTGGCCACCAGTCCAGGGACCCCTTACAGGCGCCTCTCCCCCACCTCCGACCAACCCGCATGCTGGGTGCAGAGCTCTTGCTTATGAAACCATTCAAACATCGCCAGATGTGGGCGTGCAGCCAGTTTTTACATGATTCAGGCTGGGCTCTGCTCAAGATGGTACAACTTAAAGGAGCCTTAGAAGTTGTCCTTTCATCTCCCCTCCACAGCCTCCCCACCCCCCGCTTCCTTTCCTGTATCCTTTCCTGCCTCCTTCCCCCTATCCCAGCAGCAAGCCCATGCTGGCACCTATTCATGTGGGCTGGACATCCATGCACCAGGCACAGAGGACCAGACCCAGACTGGCGTTTCCCAGTGCCCACCCCCATTGTCCAAACCCCCTCCAGCAAAGCTGTCACACACACACACCTCCCCGCCTCTCCCCCGAGCTGTCAGCTTTTGGATACCCAGATGGGAAGTTCAGGAATGTGAGAGGGGAGGACGAGGAGCCTGCATGGTGGGAGCAGACCCGTTTTATTCCCATCATCAAAAGCAATCTTTCATAATTTAAAGTCACTCTTCTCATGCAGGAAGATCAAAGCCCTGCTCTGAGCCCTGTTCAGGGCTGTGGGGGACTAACATATTCATCCTTCAAGTCGGGGCTGAGATGGGACTTTCCCGATGATTGAGAGGGGTCATGGATTCTGGGAATTTTAATTTCCGTGTGTTGTCGTTGGAGGGAGTGGGTCACACTGGTTTTCACGAGGGTTCAAATCCTGCGTGCTTTTGTCATCTGGGTCACATCTGAAAAGGCCAGAGGGTGGTGGGAACCGCAGCTTGGCTCAGAGACACAGACTGGAGAGCATGTGTTCTGGGAGCTTCGGGGCGGGAGAATCACTGTGTTCTCTGTCTCTCAGTCACTCAGTGTCTATCTCTGGCTCTCTGGCTCTCTGTGTTTCTCTTGCTCACACACACACACACACACACACACACACACACACACACACACACACATTACAGGTGGCTCAACCTCCCCCAGTTATAATAGAACATCCAAAACCCAATAGATGTTTCTTATAAAATAAAAACTAAATTTAAAAATGCACTGGGAAAACTTAAAAAGAATCAATAGACATTCCTGCTTTGCCTCCTTGTTGAATTCCTCTAACTGGACACGGCCAGAGGCCCCACCACCCACACATGGGAATCAGGGAGGCCTTGGCTTCACGTTGGGCTGGGGAAGACAGGCTTCAAACAGGACTTCAGAGTTAGGACTTGTGAGCAATCTCCCAGCACCTTCCGCTGGTTGTGAAGTTCTCTCCAAGTTATCTCACTCCTGATAAATAACTGGGCTGATAAGGAACCATGTTGGTTTCCCTCAGCTTTGCCAAGATTAAAGCCAGTTCTTTACTGTCTCAAAACCCACACACATTTTAAGTGACTGAAAAGTGTCCAGAAAGATTTTCTTTCTGTCTGTGTTTTGAAGCACATCTTTCTGAATATCTGGTCTTTTCCTGTGGTCATGTATGGATGTGAGAGTTGGACTGTGAAGAAGGCTGAGGGGCTGAAGAATTGATGCTTTTGAACTGTGGTGCTGGAGAAGACTCTTGAGAGTCCCTTGGACTGCAAGGAGATCCAACCAGTCCATTCTAAAGGAGATCAGCCCTGGGATTTCTTTGGAAGGAATGATACTAAAGCTGAAACTCCAGTACTTTGGCCACCTCATGTGAAGAGTTGACTCATTGGAAAAGACTCTGACGCTGGGAGGGATTTGGGGCTGGAGGAGAAGGGGACGACCGAGGATGAGATGACTGGATGGCATCACTGACTCAATGGACATGAGACTGAGTGAACTCCAGGAGTTGGTGATGGACAGGGAGGCCTGGCGTGCTGCGATTCATGGGGACGCAGAGTCGGACACGACTGAGCAACTGAACCGAACTGAACTGAACTGAACTGAAGGGGCCTGGAAGCAGGATGGACAGGGCTTCGCCCCCAACCCCAGAATTTCTGGACTGACCAGAAGCAGGAAGGCTGAGAACCAGCCACAGGACCTGGGTTTGGCCTGATTCTGAAGACCAGTTTCTGGGAGGAGTGAAAGTGAAAGTTGCTCAGTCATGTCCAACTTATTGTGACCTCATGGACTATATGGTCCACGGAATTCTCCAGGCCAGAATACTGGAGTGAGTAGCCTTTCCCTTTTCCAGAGGATCTTCCCAACCCAAGAATCGAACCCAGCTCTCCCTCATTGCAGGCAGATTCTTTACCAGCTGAACCACAAGGGAAACCCAAGAATATTGGAGTGGGTAGCCTATCCTTCTCCAGGGGATCTTCCCAACCCAGGGATCATACTGGGGTCTCTTGTACTGCAGGCGGATTCTTTACCAGCTGAGCTATGTGCATTGAGATGTGCTTAAATCCAGTATAACCCCATCTCTGGTGTCAACCACACCCAGCAAACAGAAAGGAGAAAACCACAATCTTGTTTAGTAGTCTGCCCGCAGACCAGCCTTGATTAGAGCTCTAGGTGCCATGTTGAAAAACCAAGATGGCCATTCTGTGTTGAGGAAAACGTTGCCTTGGTCAAATTTAAACTGTTTACAGATTCAAGTTCACCAACGACAAGGCCATGGCCATGAGCAGATGCTAGGATAAGGCACTTCACGCGAGTCTCATTTGCCCCTTCAGGCAGCTGGTGGGGAAATGGGTGTGGTGGTCTCCCACCTTCAACCCCCCCTCTGAAGCCCAGCTGACTCCTTGGGCACATGTGTGTGTGCCCCCAGGATCTGGGGGCCCTGCTTTCTGACTCCACCTCTGGCTTTCCAAAATCATTTCTCAATAAAATATCAGGGAAATTCCAGTCTCCTCCAGATGCGGTGAGTGTTTCTTCATCCCTTCTTGCCACATGGTTCTCCTTGAAGGAAGAGTTTAGCCTTGATTTCTGACTTGGGTGGTGTCTGATTCAGTCCTGGGTTGACCTGTGGAGGGAGGCTGGACTACAGCCTCCTTGAGAGAAAACGCGGACTCCCTTTTTGAGAGAAGCAGACCCTTAAGCATCTCTGATGGATGATGTCCTGGGAGAAGCCAAGGGAAGTGACGTCCTACCTGGACAGGGTAGGATTGCACGTAAATTACGTGACATTCCTGGCTCACAGAAAACAACCAACAAAAGGTGACTTCTGTCATCCTCTGCCTTTAAATATTAGAGGCAGCAGTATGTTATGGTTACTCAACTTTGGGGGTTAACTTTGTTTTACCAGAATTTTCTAGCTGTTTCCCTCGACCATGTGGAAGACATGTCTAAACACGTGCAGGCACTTACATTCCTCCCACAGAACTGAACATAGCTGCATTTTCTGCGATGATGAAGCATCTTGCTGAGCCCTGGGCAGCAATTAGGGGCAGAAGCCTCAGCCGTGCAGCCTCAGTGGTGGCACCACTGTCGGTGTTTGTGTTCAGTCAGCCTCTGGTCTTAGAGCCTTTCACCGGGGTCCACCGTCCATGTATCACAGCAGATTGGGAAGCCTGTTGGGGTTGGTGGCGCTCCTAGTGGAAGGTCGGCTTCAAGAGAATCTGAGTTTTGCTTGCTCTTTGTTTGGGATGCTCATTTGTCTTCCCCAGGCGAGGAAAGTCAGGTCAGTGGCAGGCACCCAGCTGAACCCAAGGCCAGGCTGGCCCTTTGTCATCAGACCGATGTAATGTCAGAACTCCCTACATTTATCTGCTTCCCCAGATTCATTTACAACGCTGAGTATTTTCTAAGGAAAGGGAAGCAGAGAGGAGATGGGAGGTGAGAAGCGAGCCCAGGTTTTTCTTATTAAGTCCTTAGGCAGGTTTAGGGGGATCTTTCACAGATTCTAGGCATGGAGAGTTGCGTTTACTTTGGCCCCGTAAGGTCCTGTGGGAGGAGACGTGGTCTGAAGCGGGACGAGTACAGGCCGTGCACTCCATACCCTGCAAAGCCTGGCAACAGCTCCCTTGGGTGCTGCAAACACCAACGGACTTCACCGGTTGACAGCAGTCTGATGAGTTTAGCGTAAGTGAGTCAGAGACATACGGACTGCATTTCCCTGAGAAAATAGATCACTTTAAAAATGAAGGGGCAAAGTGCTTGGGAAAATGCACTATGGACTCTGTCAAGGCCAAGAAGGATGCAGACTGCTTTGGATCCTCTCTAAACACCAGATGTGAGCAGGCATCTCAGGGCAAGCATTCTCCAGGGGTGCCCGGGCACCCAATCCCACTAATGTCCCGGCCTGGGAACTTGACCAAGAAGACGGGCATCCGGGAGCCTTCAGAGGTCGGGAAAGTGGTTTCTGCCTAAAAGGATACACACACAAAACAGTTTATCCAATGGCGGGCAGGGGAGGGGAGGACGGAGGGGAGGGGCTGAAGCTGAAGTCAGAATCTTCTCCCAGAAAACCAGTCCCATCTGCTTTATTTTTTCCACCTTCTGAATTGACAGTTATCAAACAGGAGAATCGCCTGAGTTCCTTCCATCAGTGTATTTTGTCTTTTATCATGGATTTGTATTTACAGTTCACAGAAATAGGCTGGATTCTATTTTCAGCAAAGATGAGAGAGCATAGTTTGAAGAAGGGACTATTCCACACAAATATGAGTGAAATGCCTTAAGCCCAGTGGTCCAAAATGCTTTATGTGTAGAACAAACACAGAGACGAAATGTGCACTTGATCATCTCAGAACTCAGAAGGGAAGGGTGTTCCAACACCTTAATAAATCTGAAATGAAAACCCACGTCAGAGGACAGGCTTTTTTGGATGATTGAAAAGAAGCAACCAAGCCTTGAACCCTTGAGCCCCTCAACATGTAAGGAAGAGAAATGTGGGAGAACAGGGTGGCACTCTGAGGGTATTGGGAAGGTCAGCTCTTCCTCAGGAAAACTGCACAGTTCAGAGACAAGTGGGAAATTTCAAGAAAAAAAAGCGCCCCCTCCCCACTCTCTGTCTCAATGCAATAACCCTAAATGTCCCGGCAGGACACAAACCACATGTTGCTGTGGATAAATGTTAAGAAGCATCTGAGGGTGAAGGTTTAATTACACTTGGCAGAGCTGCACCCCTCACTCTCCAGACAGGAAATCCCCAACGATTAAGTGCACTCGACCTCAACGGGCCTGACGTGGCCTTTCAGGACAGTGGGGCCAACCACGCTCCATTCATTTCAGGGTAACAGGAGAGCCTTAACCCAAAGGCTTTGTGATGTGGTTCCTGGACATCGGAGGCCAGGTGAACACCACTCCCACACCCTCAGGGGCACTAAATAATAGAATTAAATCTGTTCCAGGCCAAGCCCCCTTGGGCCTCTGCCTGGGAGTGTTTAAGGCAACTTGTTAATGAGATGAACTGAGCCAAGCTTTCTCCCGATGATCTGAGATGGCCTCTGTTCTCTGAGCAGGGTGGAGGGGATGTGAGTCCAGCCCCAGGCAGAGTTGAAGAAACCAGAACATGCCTTCTTTTTAGCACCTGCTTCCTGTAGAGGACACAGCGTCTCCTGCACTCCTTTGAAAGTGAAAGTAAAAGTGTTAGCTGCTCAGTTGTATCCAACTCGTTGGAGACCCCATAGACTATAGCCTGCCAGGCTCCTCTGTCCATGGAATTCTCTAGACATGGATACTGAAGTAGGTTGCCATTTCCTTCTCCAGGGGGATCTTCCCGACTCAGGGATCGAGCCTGACCTGGGTCTCCTGCATTGCAGGCAGATTCTTTACCATCTGAGCCAATGGGGAAGCCCACTTAAAGGAACACTTCTCTAAGGCTTGTTAAATATCAAAACACAGTTTGTGACTAAAACCCATATGAGTTGTTAGATGCCATCTGGCTCCCCCTCCTCGAGAATCGCTGAAGTAGAATTTTAGCCCTTTTTTGTTAATGGTTTTCACTCCATCTGTTTTCAACATGTGTCCATCTATCCTAGACCCACTTATTCATCATCAGTATTTACTGAGGACCGGCCCACGAAGCTATGAACAAAGTATTAGGGAGACAAAGTGGAATAAACTATGGTCCTTGCCCTGGAGAAGGATAATAGATGGCTGTAACTGCCGCAGTTCCGTGTCTGAGGGAGAGTCAGGGGCCCACTTGTCCCACAGGGAGGGGGTGGGCTGTCAGGGAAGATGTCCCCTCTCTCCAACTCCCATCCAAACCCTCTTATCAACTGTTCATTCAGATGAAGATTAAAATCACCAAGGTTCTCTAAATCGTTGAATCTTAAACATCTTAACTCTTCAGTCCAGTTTCATGATGCAGAAAATTGAGGGCAGTGAAGACCACTTGTTCTGGGTCACGGTTGCTCATAAGAGGGACAAGAGAGCTGGGTGCAAACACCTACCAGCTTGAGTGCTTATCCGTCCACCTATGGGAGGCAGGGGGGTAGGTGGGGACACGAAGTGATCAGGCCGAGAGAAAGACCCTCTGGACCCATTAAAGCACAGGGATCATGCCTCACTGTGGAGGAAACAACAGATTTACCTGCAGGAAAGGTCCAAAAACAACTACAAAGTGAGGGGAATACGCGACACATTTATGCAGCAAAGGTGCAAAAAGAACAATGGTTTCTCTCATCTTCCTGCTCCATGCCACATTTCCTGGGAGGGAGCCTGGCACTAATTCCTGAGTCTGTCTACACTCAGGTTGGAAACCAGGCTCGGTCCTGGAGAGACACACATGTATTCCCAAAAGAGCAAGGATGCAGATTCACTGTTTCTCCCAGAAAATACTCTAAAGAGAGGAAAAACGGTCTTGGGGGCCTGCATAAATGGAGAAAATGACTCTCCTTTAAAAATCCTTACAATGAACCATTTGAGTTGTTTCCTGTTGTGGCTACTTCAAACAAAGCTGCAGAAAACAGCCACGTCCTGGACACACGATTCTCTTGAGTCACTTGGCTCAGGAGTGGAAAGGCTGATCTGGACCAGAAAGAGGGTGTATGTGCCCAGCGTGCAACCCCTAGGCACCTCGGGTTCCATCTCCCATGGGATGGAGTCTCCAGTGTGTCATACAGAGAGCTTACAACACATGGCCGTACCTGCTGGTGTACATATACATCCATGTTTATATCATACATATATATAACGTGTATACATACATGTGGAGAATCAAATCATCGTTTCCTCTGTTCACTAGAAAAAGTTTTATTAGTGATGGCAAAAGGCATTTTCAATTCTGAATTAAACATACTTATTTCCTAGAAAATTCTCAGAGGCTCTGACATGAGTCTGTTGCTGGTGATTCATTTGTTCCTGGTTGGCTTTTAGTTCCTGAGTTTGCTCATTCAACTATTGATGAACAACAAATGTCTTGGCTTTCTTAATTAAGTCTTCATTTATGAAAGCCCATCCAGGTGGTTTCAATATAGACACCCGGTTAAGGAACACCCTCTGTGACCCTGCAAACTGACATCCAAGATTCACAGGCCTGATGGTGAATACAAAGGTGGTGGGTGGGGCCCCTTGATGAGGCCTCCTCCCCGGGTGCAAAGTTGTTTTCAGTGTTTTAGGTGTTCTTTTTGTATTTTCTTTTATTTATTAAGTTAGTTAATTCCCTGACCAGGGATCACACCCATGACCCCTGCAGTGGAAGCTTGGAGCCCTAACCAGTGGACCACCAGGGAAGTCCTCTCTAAGGTGGTGAGATGGGAAAGACATGGAGAGGCTGAGGTCTGGCCCAGGACTAGTCCCGCCTTCCTTCATCTGAGTCTGGGAAGATCCGACACGCAGTGCCAAGTCCAGCTCCCTCCTCCCTCAGAGCGGCGTTTAATTGTGTCTGAAGGTCTGCAAAGAACTGGAATCCAGGGCAACTCTGCTGAAAAAGAAGCACAGAGCATCAAAGACGATGGACCGGAGAATAAACCGCGGCTCTGATGATATGTGGAAACTGTTTATTGGTTCCATACCCAGCATTGTCAGGGCTCCATCAGGTGAGTAATGAAAGAAGACAGACACGTCACCCAGAGAGAACTGATGCACAAAGCAGTCCAAGTGTCTCCCACCACCTTGCCCCCACACTGGTATTCTCTTCCATAGGCCTTAATTAATCAAATTAAAAGAGTATGTGTTTTGCAGAAAGAGACTCACAAACTTAGAAAATGAACTTACGGTTGCCTGGGGGAAGGGATAGTTAGGGGGTTTGGGAAAGGCAAGTACACACGGCTATGTTTAAAATGGATCACCAACAAGGACCTACTGTATAGTACAGGGAACTCTGATCAATGCTATGTGGCAGCCTGGATGGGAGGGGAGTTTGGGGGAGAATGGATCCATGTATACATATGACTGAGTCCCTTCACTGTTCACCTGAAACTATCAGCTATACCCCAATACAAAATAAAAAGGTTAAAGTTAAAAAAAAAAGTATGAGTTTTATTTCTCTGCTGAACTAAGTGAAATGATTGCTGACATGATTATAGTTCCCAAAAGGTTTCTCATAGCAGACCTTTCCATACCAATATACATGAAAGGAAATCTGGTCGGTTTGTTTTTAAAATGTGTGTATGCCCTCACTGAATGCTGCTTACTTATTACAATTTTTGTTTCCAAAGAAAGCGTAGGACCCTAAATGAGAAGAGACAGCAGAGTAAGAGCAGAAAAGTGATTGTACGGCCTCCTGGGCTCACAACAGGACCATCGCTTCTCAGCGAAGCCAGTTCATAGTCCCAAGAATCAGTCAGTTGGGTCAGTCTTCTTAACAGGCTCATCAGTGTTTTGTGACAGTTTGAAATAATAGGAATAACAATAACAACGCCCTTGCGATTCTAATCCGCTGGTTGAGGTATCAGTCTCTACACTTTGTTGTCACTATTGGAATCTGCCTTCCCCTCTTCTCCCGTGGGCGACATCTCCCCGACAAAGACGCAGAACGACCGGCACCAAACACTTGGAGCCCTTCATTTAGAAGAGACAATGTGGGTGAGGATCCTCCAGGGCACTCGTGCTTTCCAGAGCCACTGCATCCGGTCACACCAATAGCAAACCTGTAGGAAGCGCCACTGTGCACGGTGGACCCCGGCGCTGGGAGGCCAGCCCGTGCCTTAGGCTGTAGTCGTGCAGACAGACACGAGGGGACCCAGCCACACGGAGGCTGGAGTAAGTGTAGGGCTTGTCCAGGGGAGGCCAAGCTAGTTCTATAGGAGACTATTGGACATGACAAACCAGGCTATAGGTTTCTGTTCTTAAGCCTCTGCATTTAAGACTGGTTGAGCAACCAGCTGGAAACCTCAGGGTAAGCCCTCTGGGTCCCACCCAGGCAGAGTTAATCTCAGGGTCTCCCTTCCTGGAACTTTGTTCTTTTCATTAAGCAAAGCCCTAAAGCATCGTGAACAGGAAGTGGGCTGTCAGCTTGTCTGCCCCATTCCAATCTCACAGAACCGAACTCCTGCATGGGCTGCAAAGCCTCTGGGTGTGAAATGAACGAGGCAATGAACAAGGGGCTGCCTGTTTCCTCAGTGTTTCTCTCTGAGCACAAGTGTGGAAGGAGTGTCTTTAAACCGGAGCCTTCCCCTCCATCCCTGCCCCACTCCCCACCTAGAAGCTCAGAGACTCATCTGATCGTTATAACTCTTGGTTTCCTAGTGATAATGTACTACACTAGAGGAAGGCCCTGGGAGCTCTTTTATAAATTCTGGTGGCTTAATTGACAGGTGGAACATGTCAGGATGTTACTTCGACACCCAATGGGAAACAAACAGAATATGTGCATCAAACAGAAGCTTGAAATAAATGTTTGAATAGATTATGAACATAGACTGCTCTAAAACTGTTTACAGTACCCAAGATGAGGTCCAGGGAATCCTTTGAGGAATTAGCTTTTTGAGTTTTTTCTAAACATTTCAATGTTCCCTTTTCCTTTCATTGAGGCATTAGTTTCCCACCTTTAGTATAAGATTTAAAAGCCCTGGTGGTCCTGCTTCTTTCCGTGTGTACAGAACAAACAGTGAGTCATTGTGGGGCTGGCGTGTCCAGGCAAAATCTGAAGACAGATCAGGTAGGGGTTTGAGTGTGTGTGTATGTGTGTGTGTGTGTCTGTGTGTATTTGTGGGCCAGTTCAGACAATTAACATTCTTTCTCCTGCTATAGAAAATGAATATTACTTACATCTTGAAACATTTTCTTCCCAGAAAAGCCAAAGAAAAAGAAAATAAACACTTTGTTAAAGACTGTTAGTGTGGTGTTTTGGGTGGTGCAAATTATCTTTTTTCACTTCATTCTTTGGAGAATATAATTAATAAAGTTGAAATTATTGCAGTAAAGAATGTATCCCTCTGATTTCTCCTACTATTTGAACTACATAAAATAATCCATAGTTCAGGGCTTTGTGGTTATTCTTGTTGCATTTGTTTCTTAATAAGAGTATTATTTTGCTAATATTTTGACTTACTTGTTTCTGTAGACACTGGTTCATCTTTGCCCACTGGTTTGTGTGATCCATTTAAGTAACACTTATGATGACAAGGATAATGTTGATAAATGTAAGAGCCAGGCAAAGTACTGAGGGCCTTTCACATGGTGTCACACCTGAAGATAACAAGGGTCTCACATGGGTTTTATTTTTCTCTATTTACAGGTGGGGAACAACATTTCTGAGAAGATGAATGACTTTCTCGAAGTCACCTAAAAAGCAGAGTTCCATCCTGAAGCTACAATTTCCCTCACTTCCTCTAGTGCCTAAGAAAATTCATCCACATTCCATGGTTTCAACCTCTATAGAAATATGCTGGTGACTTCAGCCCGGATAGCTCTGCAAACTTCAGACACACATATCCAACAGCAGCCAACTGGACGTCTCCTCCTGCTCACTGCAAAGATTTGGGTTCATCACCAATACTACTGTTTTTCTGTGTTCTCTGTGTAGCTGACTTCTCCACCTTAAGCCCAGAGAGAAAGACTGTCAGATTTAAAAAATGTATACATGGGCTATAGCCTGCCAGTTTCCTCTGTCCATGGGACTCTCCAGGCAAGAATACTGGAGTGGGGCGCCATACCCTTCTCCACGGGATCTTCCCTTCCCAGGGATCAAACCCACGTCTGACTCATGTCTCCTGCATTGGCAAGTAGGTTCTTTACCACTAGCACCACCTGGGAAGCCCATATATTTATAAGTTTGTGTCAAATATTGCTTGGGACATCCTGATACTAAAAGCGTCCATTCCTTATTTACCTGAAATGCAGGTGTCACTGGGTGTCTGTCTGTCTGACCAACGGTCCCACCAAAGGGCCAGCCTCAAATCCCCTCAACCTCACATCTGAGGCATCCATCACCTCCTGCTTCTTGAAAACACCTCCTCCCTGCTGTCTTCCCCCTGCAGCTGCTGCCCCAGCTCAGGCCTCACCATCTCCAGTGTGGGAGAGTGTTTCCAGCTTGTTCTTTCTGTTTCTCACACCACTGGTTCAAATGAAGGAACAGCGTGGCAGAGCCAAGACCTCAACCTAGTCTGTTCCCCATAGCTTGGGGCATCCTCATACCACACAGTGAAAGGCATTTTACCTTCTGATGAGTCGGAGTCCCTTTCTGTCACCAAATGGAGAGCAAGCACGGCTCACTTCCAGAATGATGGTCCTGGAGCCGGCCCCCAAACTCATCAGGCCCCTGCTACCTCCACACCCATGGGTGCTCTGCTCTCAGCCTGTGCCCTGCTCTCGGCTGTGCCTACAGACATCCCAGGCACCCTTCAACATTCAGCCAAAATACTGTCGTCGTGGCGAAGACTCTGAGGTGTCCGCACCCCCAAAAGCCCCCCACCTCCACTCTCTGGTCCAGAGTGTTCTGTATGGTTTTGGGACCGAGACTGTTGAAGGTCAGTCTGCCTGCTGGACTAGAACCTATCCGGGGGTCTTGCACAGCTTGTTCACAACTCGGGTGCCTCATAGGTTTTGTTAAAGGAATTTTATACTTTCTGACCCTTTGAACAACTGGTCAGATCACTCCTTTCCCTGCACTGTTAAATGACTAAGAATCAACGCACTTTGATCTCTGCTTTTTTTTTTTTTTTCTTTTCTTACTTTAAGTAAGCAGTTTTCACTGTTTGGTCTTTACCTCCCAGTGAAAGTCATAAGAACATCGTAAAAAGAAGCCTCTGTCACTCTTTCCACCATTGGCCACCTGCCCACCTGTCACCAGTTGACATTGGACTGGATGAAGCTGGGAGAACAGACTCTGTCTGCACCACGGGATCCCCAGTGCTCAGCCATGGTTGTCCACACCGACACTCGGAAAAGCACGAGGGAGGAGGGAGCCAGGAAGGAGGCTTGCACACACCCCTGTCTGTCTTTGATGTGCGGTCTTGGCTCTGCTCCATCCCCACCCAGGCTGGCGGGAGCGCAGCTGGTCACCACGTGCAGCAGGCAGTGTGGGGTTGAGGGGGTGCCTCCCCTGAGCCAAGTGTAGATCCCACCAAGGAGTGGAAAATCCACCTCCTGCACTAACGAGGGGATGGGAGGTGGCCCTGGCATCCCCCACCCCCACCCCGCCACCCCCAGGAAACTGGAAATTCTGGATTTGAATCCTCCATCCTCCGTCCACCCATTAGCAGCAGTGACCCTGAGCAAGTTCCCCCTTTTCCCAGGGGAGCTGCACCACCAGGTCAGTCCCTGGGGCTCGAGGGCTGCTGTGAGGACAGAGGACTGAACCACATAGAGAATCCTCGCAAGAAAATCCCACAGCACCCACGAGGCTAGCTGCCCACTGGCTCCCAGCTCTACCCACAGGGATGCAGAAAACAACACGCAATTCACTCACAAGGGCCTCGTCCACGTCAGGGCGCCTGCAAGCTGCTTCCTGCTCAGTGAATGACATCGGTCCCCTTGGCATCTGAGAGCCCAGCGCCTGAGGATGGAAAGGCCCCAAGAATGGAGAGGCCCCTGAAGAGGTCTGGGGAGTGGACCCTCAGGGAGCTTGGCTGCTGCTCCCCACCCTGCTTGTCTGTCCAGACCAACAGTGGGACTCTCACCCATGATCCCCAACATCAAACAGTCCCTCCAGCCTTTGCACTAAGTGGCTTCAGGAGCCCAGCTGTTTCCGGAAGAGAACCTTGTTGCCCCTCTTTTCCAGGTTTTGACTCCCTGGTGGTCGTCTAGGAGACACACCAGGTGGGGGTGGTGGGCACAGGGATGCTCGGGTCAGGGGGTGGGGGAGAGCAGAGTGAGCAGACACACCCCATCCTGCACCCCCCGCCTCTCGCACCCAGGTTGCCTGTCTGACAGCTGCCTCCAGAGTGCTGGACACACTGGTCCTTCGCTAACCCTCGGGGTCTCAGGAGAGAGAGAAGAATGCAGGCCTCTCAGCACAGGACACTCTTGCTAATCTTTAGGCCTAATCCACTGAGAGCCTGGCTTTCAAGTCCCATTTACAGCAATGCAGAGGCCAGGACCAAGGCAAATAAGCCCCTACTTGAGGGGCTCAGCCTCACTGGCCAGGGCCGACCCCTCCAGGCACGTCTGTGGCGCTGCCTGTCCTGTTGGGATGTGTGCTCTGTCCTTGGGAACACAGTGAGGGAGCTGTGATCCTGAGAGTTGGGGTCCTCCCGCTTCCCCTCCAGCAGTGGAACAGGGGCTGCTGATCACCGCGCCTCCATCACAGACAGCTCAGAGGCCCTGCAACAGAAGAAAATATTGAGTCTATTGGGGCCTCTGGTCCTTTTCCACCAATGAGGGCAGCCAAGAGTCTCTCAGGCCAATGGGGGTGAAAGGGCAGAAAACTCATAAGCTCCCCCAGACTCCCACCCGCTAAAAACAAGCCGACGCCCCTAGGCTGAGAGTTTCAGCCAGATGTTCATTCAGACACAGAAGGCAAACAATACCCTGCACACAGCCCTTCCGGACAGGCCCAGAGCCGGTCTCCCTGTGGCCAGACAGGGCCGCCAAAAAAGTGGATTGATAAATAAATAAAAGGAAAATAAACCTGCAGAGTCATTATTTCCAAAGACATAATAGAACACAGACAACAGAGACATTAACTCACAGGGAAGAGAAATAGATATTTAAGTCATTTCCTCTTGGTCCCACCTGACTTTAAAATCGCTCTCCACTTTAAGAACTCAAGTAGTTTTAAGAAAACATAATTAATATTTCAGACACTTTAAGTGAACAGAGGGCTTGCCTGCTCTTCTAAGGATGTGGGAGTTGGCATCAACACTTCTTTTCCCAATTTCCCTTGCAAAAATAAAATGTGCTCACAAGTGTGTGTGTGTCTCTGTATGTGTGTATATGTGTGTGTGTCTGTGTGTGTGCATGTGTGTCTGTATAGGTGTGTGCATGTGTGTCTTGTGTGTGTGTGTGTGTATGTGAGCAGCTGTGTATCTTTTCTCCTACCACGAAGTCTATAAGTTGCTCGGTCTCTTGAACTGAAGCGGAAACTCTGACGATTCACCAATCAGCTACTTGTTTTTGGAAGAATTCACGGTCATGGCCACATCCCAACACACGTGTGGACTGATGATTCAGTGTCCCCAAAACCCCACTGACACTTCACATTTTTAGGAACATGTGGACAGCAGAACTTCCTGAGGACCATCGAGACTCCCCAGCAGAAGAAAGAGCCATTGAAACTGAACATGGAGGCTTGTTTATAAACAGGAGGCCCTGAGCCCCAGACCGTTCCTGCTGGCCTGTCTCCTCCGCCCGGCACCTGCCTCGAGAGGCATATGGGGCGGCATTTATGGCTGGTGAGGGACCGCCCCCAAGGCCCAGGTGAGGAACAGACACAAGCAAACACCCACTGGCCCAACTCTTGGCCGGCTGGTGTCCTTTCATGAGAGTTCATTGCTCTCTGGGGGGATTAAAGCATTTCGTGTAAATCCTGTTTATGTTTTCCCAGGAGTGTGTTTAAAGCGCTCAGACACAAGTCCGTGTGCCTGGACTCCTAATCTCACTGCAGAGATAAAAGGAACGTTTTCTTTTGAAGTAAGCAGCAGCAGCTCTGTGAGCCTGCCGGGTCTCCTGGAAGGGCTGGCGGAACACAGGGTGGGGACCTGGAGGAGGAACCAGGTCAGGAAGGCCTTCCCCTGCTTCAACCACCCTAGGGTCTGACACCCTCTGCAGGGTTTCTGGGGGCTCTGAGTCAGGCCAGGACCCATGGGGGACACCCAGGGCTGGACCCTCCCGAAACCTGCCCAGGCCAGCCAGGAACCTTGTGTCCTCCACAAGCACCCCATCCTGGGCACCCAAGGCTCAAATCCTGATGCTGGGAACCTACTTGTTAAATGTGCATCAAGATATAAGTTGAAGGCTGTTCTATGAATCATTTGGTGGGGCAGGTTTTGGCCATACCATGCAGCTTTCAGGATCCCTGTTCCCCACCCAGGGATCAAACCTGGGCCCTTGACAGTGAAAGCACAGTCTTAACCACTTGGACCACCAGGGAAGGCCCTTATGTATCATTTTGATGGAAGGATTCAGTGACTCAAATGCCCCTGTAGAGGCCTGCTCTGTGGAGGGGCAGCCTGGACAAGACAGCTACAAAGGCTCTGCTCCCCGGAAGGTCCTCATGGGTTCTAGAACTTTCCAAGCCCAAAGGTCCCACTTGAATGATGAGTCTGCCCATTCTGTGTAGTGGCGGCTATGCCTGGGATATACTGATTAGAAAGATATGTGCTGACTGTCGGAACAGAAAGCTGCCACGAACTCAGTAATGTTCAGCTGGGTTTGCATGTATCAATCACAACAGTATCAACATGCATTTGAGATAAAGTCTGAGAAATACCATTTGTCCTGCCTCCAAGTGGAAGAAATGGATTTAAGAGCCACGTTCCAGCATTCAAGGGATGACCTGCTCTCACCGTTCACGTCCATCACATCCGGGTGTCAGCATCAGAGAACTGCCTCCACGAGACAGCCGGATTGCGACCCTCTGAGACAGAAACACCTTAGATGTGAGTTACATTTCAGATGCTATTCTGAGCGCTTTGCTCTTCCTGACATGAATTTTTGTCCTGCCAGAGATTAATAAGAGAAAGTGCACATTTGTTTGCTTTTTCAAATACAAAAGATACTCCTAATGTGTTTCCATTAGGAACTGGACACCGGCCAGGTGAGATGACCGAGGTGTTACCATGACTCCTCCCATAAGAATGAACATTCATAAGTGGGGACAAGCACAGGCCATAATGGAACCAGAACAGACCTGGCATGTCACACAGGAAACGGTGGCAGATTTAGCCAAACAGCCAAACACCACTAGTGGTGTCCGGCTGGTTTTCTCGGTGATGACTGAGCCGGGAACTGCCCGGTAATGTGATCAGTGATCGCAGCCAGGGGCCAGGTCCAGGGAGGCCCTGCAGCCACGGCGACCCGTGCCCAGATCTAGAGGGATCTTGCCTGGCTGATTTGCAGGAAAATCTGAAAATCTGTTGCCACAGACAGAGGAAAACTCTCCTGTAGATGCCCCTGTCTACTCAGGACGAGAAAAGGCTTTCCTGCGTAAGGTGACCCGGTGGAACTGGGGGCCTAGGAGGAGCGACCGTTCTGCAAACACGGACGTGTGGAGGGTGGTTGGGGCCTGGGGACCAGCTGCTTCCATTCTGCATCTAAGCGTCTGGAGCTGCTAGGCCTGAGGAGTTCTTGTCCCTGCCAGCCTCATACAGGGGAGGGACCTCTCCTGATATAAGGTCAGTGCTTGGATCTGCGGTGAGGGCTTACTTGGTGTCCCAGACCCACACAGCCAGCCCCTGCAGGGTAGTGCTGATGTCTGAAAGCATGAAGCTTCAACATTGGGACTGTACTGGTATGTGGGGTGGGGGTGGGCGGTTGCTGCAGGCTTGGTGGCCTAAGAGCAGAAGGTGACAGTGAAGGGGGAGAGAAGGGGGACCAAGACCCCTGAAGTGGGAGGGAGGAGCGTTCTGGTCCTCACTCACCTCGGGGTTACCTTAACGACCATGCAGACGCATCCTCCAGGGTGGCCCTGCAGGGACCCTGCGGGCATTGACCTGGGAACTGTGGAGGGACCGGGCCTGGTGAGGTGATGCAGGGAGAGCAAAGGACACTCCCAGTAGCTGTGAAGGACCAGGGGTGAGAGGTGCCAACCCCACTCTGGGACCTGGGGCCAGCCCGGGATGACGGCCACTCCAGGAGATCAAGCCCCATGGAGAGGGGGCCAAGTATCCAAACTCTGAGAAATCTACTTTAAATCTCCCACGACTTGTTGGGAGCCTGAGCTCTGTTTCCCAGCACCAGCGGTGGCCAACAGTCAGGCACGTGCCAAACACTTCACTTGTGTAGCCCTGCCCTACAGGCTCTTTATTTCACAGATGAGGAAATGGAAGCTGGGAAAGTCATGTAACTTGCTCAAGGTCATGAGGCTCTGAGAGACGGACCACAGGTCCAGTGGGGGAGCTGCAGGTCCTATGTCCTTCCTCACTGGAAAATACCAATAGTTCCCTGATTCTCAGATTCAGATGTAATGCCAGGTCTGAACTTCAGCTTAGATCACCTCAAATTCTGAACCTGGCTCTGAGCCTTCAGGAAGTGGAAAAGCACGCAGCAAGTTGAAGGTGTTTTGAGGCTACACGATGGGGCTACACCAGACAGACACAAACCAGGAGCTGTACAATGCTGGGAACTGCCTGGGAGTCCGGTGGTTGGGACTTTGTACTTTCACTGCCAAGGGCCTGGATTCTATCCCTGGTCAGGGAACTAAGATCCTGCAGGCTGCAAGGTGCCGCTGGGAGGGAAAAAAGTTGTCAACTGTCCTACTGGGAGGGTGTAACCACCAAGCCAGAATGAAAAGAATCACCAGTGAAGGACACAGAACCGAAAGAAAATTCATGAGAGTAGGAGTTTTTCCTAATCTAGGAAACCTTGTATGTTTGTGGATACTTTTCCAAAGGCAGGTTATGGAAAGCTCGTTAGCTGAGTCACGTAGCATGGAACCAGGCAAAAAGTCCACAAGCACTGGTGCTGTCTCTCTCACTCTGGACAAAATGACCTAACTGTCCCTTCGCCTCCCATTGTGAGGAGTCTCCTCATTTTTCCACACAGAACTCTTCAGTCAGTTTATCATCCTTTCCTCCCTTTTGGGTTCATACAAAGTATGAGGCTAGAGCATTGTGACAGCCTAAAAATCCAAACACTCGTTGGACTGAATTATCCTGAAGTCTTTCTATTTTCTGGCAATACAGGAAGAAGCAATTTTTTAAAAACCCAAAGCATGTGTGAAAACAATCTCATGAAAATATCCTTAATGGTACATAGCAAACCGGGGGGAAAAAAAAAGAAAATGCTCTACGCCAATTTTGAAAATAATGTAGTTGGAATAGAACTCAAGGCATCCAGTGAAAGCTGCAGAAGCCAAAGTTCCATTATTTCAGAAATACTGTTTCTCTGCGGCTTCCCAGTCCCATGCAGCTGGTTATTCAGATTCTGGGGACAGACGGCTCTGAGAAGAAATACCCTGCTTATGATATGAGGGGCTTTGCTGACTGGCCATCAGCTACAGCACTGAGGCTGAGTCCCTGGGTGCATGCGGCCCTCACACATGCTCCCCCTCCTTCCTGCTCCCCTCTGGCATGGAGTCTCAGAGCACATGGGGCCATGGTTTAGTAGAGAAGGAAAATTCAGAATCAATTACTGGAGCCGGCCTTGGGTATCTGCTGTCTGTCCGTCTTGGGGGAGTCACTGAACAGCAGCATCCTCTCTGAAAGACGAGCACGGTGCCAGCACCACCACATGTGGCCTCCCCGAGTCTTGCCAGAGACGGCTTCCCCGTCCACTCAGTCTTCCCAGTGTCCACAGGAACATTCCAACCACTATGTGTGTGTTAAGTGCTAGTCACTTAGTCGTGTCCGACTCTGCAACCCCATGGATGGTAGCCCACCAGGTTTTCCTCCGTCCATGGGATTCTCCAGGCAAGAATACTGGAGTGAGTTGCCATGCCCTTCTCCAGGGGCTCTTTCCAATCCAGGGGTCGAACTCAAGTCTCCTGCATTGCAGGCAGACTCTTTACCATCTGAGCCACCAGAGAAGCTCCCAACCACCATGGGAATTAGTCAAACATCAAGTGGCCAAGGGACACTTGGAGACGCTGGCTCTGTCTCTCACTGCAGGTATCTCCCACAGGGCCCAGCTGTGCCAGTGTTTGTCCTTCCCAGGGTAACCTTCATTACCAGCACAATGCACCTTCTGGGGCACCTTCCTGGTCCCTGCCCGATGGGTGATGCCTGGCCCCTGCTCCTCAGGATGTCCTCTGACCCCACCCATCACCTGGGACCTGCTGTCCCTCCAGGCCCAGCCAAGGTCCCTCCATCCCTGTGAGGCCACCCAGCTCAGGGTGATGACGACAGGCAAGCCCACGGTGCTTCTGCCTCCAGCCTGAAATTCACAAAGCACAGAAACACAAAGGTTTCCAAGCTCATTTGGCAGCAAAACCTGCCCTGAATGGCCATGAAGCTATTTACAGTCTCTGTGTCTCCTCCTTAGTATGGTACACGCCACGTGCACATCATCTCCTTTCTGAAATATGAGGAGTTCAGAATTCTGAGATGCACCTTGCCCTGGGGCTTTCATCAGGGAGCCTAGACCCATGTGAAGGGCACTCACGTGGCTATAGCTGGTGCCGGGCGAGACAAAGAGCATAGTGACACAAAGCAAGTGGTTCGGCCATTTGATTCCTAGGGCTTTGGCTTTACTTGGTTGATTCGGGGAAGGCACTGAAGATTTTTGAGCCACAGAAAAGCAGAATCTTAGGGACAGGGGAGCCTGGTGGGCTGCCGTCTATGGGGTCACACAGAGTTGGACGCGACTGAAGCGACTTAGCAGCAGCAGCAGCACGCCTGGGATTACTCTGCTCTGAAGTACCTCCTATGACTAGGAGGAGGCACTGCTCAGCGGGGTGCTGACCATCCAGGGGCCCTGCCCTTAGGCATGTTCCTAGGACAGGGCTCAGGGCCAGGAAGCAACAGAAATTGCACCTGCCAATCCCGGGGGTGGAGGCGTGGGGGGGCGCGTGGAGGCAGAGTGGGCAGAAGGCTGAGCCCAACGGCCAGACCAGGGCCTGAGAGCAGGGCCGGCTCAGGAACAAGTGCCTGGACCCAGGGTGGCAGGCCGTCATGGCCCTCTCTGGTCTCTGGGTTCACTGGGTGAATGTGGGGCACACTTGCCTGCCTCCCATGCTTCTGGCTCCCTGTGCTGTGTTCAGGCAGACAACATCCCAGAAGAAGAAACACCCGAGAGTTGGGCTTCTGAGACCTGTGCTTGGCTGAGACCCGAAGCTGCCCAGTGTCCGGCTCAGGAGCAGCTTCAGGGCTCCCAGGGGCTGGCCCTGACCCCAGCTGGTACTCACCTCGGCCTGCACGCAGCATGGCTGCAGGGGCTAAGGGGCAGTGAGCAGGGCACACACGGGCCTGGCACCAGCTCTCAGCCTGCAAACAAGCAAACTCCAGGGTGACCTCACTCCTGCAAGGACCCTGCAAGGGCAAGGACAGTGCCTGGAGCTGGAGAGACTAGAGTAAGTGTTAGCTTCCAAGGACAGCCAGGAAGCAGAGGGAATGGGGAGTCCCATTCCATCCATCAGTGCCCAGAAGTTGGAGCCAGGCCAGCAGCATGGAATTGTTGGTAGCCTGAGGAGCCAGACCTGAGAATCCAGAGTCTACGACAATGGTTCTCAAAATTGTCCCAGGATCTGTGTGGACCCTTAAAACCGGGAAGGCTGGAGTTAGCAGAGGTCAGTTGGCCCCCATCTCAAGAGCAGGCAAAGGCAGAGTCCACACATGAAGCAGGGCCCTGGGCTCGTCCTCACTGTTGTGTCTCCCAGATTTACACTTTTCAAACACTTTAGAAGAAAAAATGCCCAGAAAGGTCAATGGTGCCGAGTTAGTGACTACCACCAATGCCCTCAGAACTGATGCTGAAGTTAAAGCTCCAATACTTTGGCCACTTGATGTGAAGTGCCGACTCACTGGAAAAGACTCTGATGCTGGGGAAGATTGCAGGCAAGAGGAGACGGGGACGACAGAGGATGAGACATTTGGATGGCATCACCGACTCAGTGGACATGAGTTTGAGCAAACTCCGGGAGACAGTGAAGGACAGGGAAGCCTGGCCTGCTGCAATCCATGTGGTCACAAAGAGCTGAACACGACTTGCAACTGAATAACAACAATAGTTGCCCTTGACATGGATCCCAGACTGGTCCTCTTCAGGTTTCTGTTATGTCTTCAAAAGCCCAATCTTCCTGCTCATCTAGGATATTAAAAAAAAAAAAAAGAAAAATACACCCAAAGAACATTCTTTCAAGTGCACTGCCACTACAGGGAGATGATTATTACCCTGGCGATTAATTACTGTTATGGCTCCTGGTGGCACGAGCTCTGCCTTTTCCCAGGTGCCGTCCAACACCACACCCACCAGCTGCAAGATGTCCACCCCTGATAGAGCAGCAGGTGTGAGCGGCGCTGAGCGTGTTGAGAACAGGTGAGGATAAAGGGCAGGGGGCAGGCTCCACCCTGGCTCGATTGGGGTGCCTTCTGCCCATAGACTCTGAATGAGCATGCGCATGCGTGCTAAGTCACTTCCCCCTATATAAAGAAAGCAGCCCTGTATAAGGACTCTTTGGGACCCCATAGACTGTAACCCACCAGATTCCTCCATCCATGGGATTCTCCAGACAGGAATACTGAAGTGGCCTGCCATTCCCTTCTCCAGGGGATCTTCCCAACCCGGGGATGAAACCCAGGTCTCCTGGGTTCTCAGGCAGATTCTTTACTGCCTGAGCCACCAGGGAAGCATAAGTGCCCCTCAGTTCAGTTCAGTTCAGTTGCTCAGTCATGTCCCACTCTTTGTGACCCCATGAATCGCAGCACGCCAGGCCTCCCTGTCCATCACCAACTCCCGGAGTTCACTCAGTCTCATGTCCATCCAGTCAGTGATGCCATCCAGCCATCTCATCCTCTGTCATCCCCTTCTCCTCCTGCCCCCAATCCCTCCCAGCATCAGAATCTTTTCCAATGAGTCAACTCTTCGCATGAGGTGGCCAAAGTACTGGAATTTCAGCTTTAGCATCATTCCTTCCAAAGAAATCCCAGGGCTGATCTCCTTTACAATGGACTGGTTGGATCTCCTTGCATCCAAGGGACTCTCAAGAGTCTTCTCCAACACCACAGTTCAAAAGCATCAATTCTTCGGCGCTCAGCCTTCTTCATAGTCCAACTCTCACATCCATACATGACCACAGGAAAAACCATAGCCTTGACTAGACAGACCTTAGTCGGCAAAGTAATGTCTCTGCTTTTGATTATACTATCTAGGTTGGTCATAACTTTTCTTCCAAGGAGTAAGTGTCTTTTAATTTCATGGCTGCAGTCACCATCTGCAGTGATTTTGGAGCCCAAAAAAATAAAGTCTGACACTGTTTCCACTGTTTCCCCATCTATTTCCCATGAAGTGAGGGGACCGTACATATCCTTTAATAAAATCCACACCCACAGGGAACGAATGACAGAGACCTACCTGGAGCCAGAAGCCAGCAGGAGCTACCGCTGCTGCTGCTGCTAAGTCACTTCAGTCATGTCCAACTCTCTGCGACCCATGAACTGGAGCCCACCAAGCTCCTCTGTCCATGGGATTTTCCAGACAGGAATACTAGAGTGGGTTGCCATTTCCTCACCAGGGAATCTTCCCCACCCAGGGATTGAACCTGCATCTCTTGAAGTCTCCTGCGTTGGCAGGTGGGTTCTTTATCACTAGTGCCACCTGGGAAGCCCAACCAGTAGGTGACCCCTCTCTAATTTCAATAAACATACCTGTTCTCCGGGGTGGGCGGGGCCGGGCGCGATGGGTGGGGCCGGCAGGCAGGTGGGCTCCCTGCCTCTCTGCGCCTGCGCGGAGCCCAGCCCCTTGGCATCAGCCGCCCAGCACGGACCCTGGGGCCTGTGTGCGGGGCGCTAGGGCAGCAGGAGAGCCCCAGACATCGCTTCCCCAGCAGTAAATTCCATAATTACAGGTCACCGAGTGGGCGCCCCTTTGAAGTAGGGGACTTTCTTGATGTTTCTGCAGCGGATACAATTTGGCTGAGATATCAAATGTAGATAGCAAAAATTTAATTAACAAATCAAACCCTTTATCTGGAGTTTTCAGAACTGTGGCCAACAGTTTTCTTGATCTCCAGAGCGCCTGTCAGGACTGAGAAGAAAGCAGCGCCTTTGTAGTACAGAAAACGTCCAGCTTCTCCTGAAGATTACCCTCGCAGATAAGGCTCCTCTCAACTGCCTGCCATTGAGAAGAAGTCCTGAGGCCCCTCTGCAGAGGGGCTGCGTTTCTGCTTGCCTTCTGACTCCTGGCTCTGTATAACCCCCTGTCTCAGAGCACAGGGTGTCCTCCCAACAAGCCAGGCTGGGGATGGCTGGTCTCCCATGGACAAAACGCACTGGACTGAAAGTGGAGTCATTCTTTGTGCTGTGGACTCAGCCTCAGGAGCCGCAGAGACAAGGCACAGGTGAAGTAAGATGGATGGACCACAGGTAATGATCTGCTTCTGCATCAGCCTTTCAACATGTTCATGAGGGAAACAGCCAACGCTGCCGTCCACCAAGGGTACAGATGGAGACCCTGAGACCCCGGGTAGGCAGAGAGTACCCAGACAGAGCTCCTGTAAATAAACCAAGGTTCAAGGCAACGTGTAATTAAAACACAGAAGTCAACTGTGTGGGAGTATATGCTATATATGTACCTACATACACATAGTAAAATTATCAAGGTAGAATCTCTCGAGTATGATCAAAGGTGTTTCTCCCCCTCCCTCCAGTTTTTGTGTTTTGCTCTAGCTTTCAGATAATCTAAAATAAATGTGTACATTTATAATAACAAATTATTACAGCAGTTAATTGAGCTCCCGAAGGCAGAGAGAGGGCCCCGGTGGCTGGTGCCCAGCACAGATCAGCCTTGGTTTCCAGGTGATTGAACTGGATGGGGTTGAACCAGATGGAGTGAAGGAAGGATAGAGCTCGTCCCGGACTGCACACAGAGGCTATGAGAAGGGTCTGAAAGGGGAAGCAGGGAGCCCTCTCTAGGACTACCTATAAAGACACGCAGAGGCTGGCCAGAGGACACTTAGGCCTTTCCCCCTGCTGTCACTCCCTTTTCCCATGTCCAAGGGAGGAGCATGACCTATAGGGTCCTGGCTCTCGTCCTCTGTTCCATCAGCTATCCCATCGCTCACGCCAGCCCTGTGTTTGGAGAAGAGGGAATGGGAAGGAAGCTGAGGAGGAGAGAGAGGGCCTTGGATCTGGAGCAGTGTCAGCAGTGTTCATTTATTCATCAGCTTCCATAGCGAGTGCATCTCACAGGCTGCGTCTAGTTGAGCCACAGCTTGGATCAGATTGGATGGGAGACAGGAGACATGGGCAGGCTGTGGAGGAGAGGTGGGAGCCGAGGAAGTTAAAATGGCCCATCAGCAAGCAGCACAGCTCAAGGACTTTTATTACCGTGTGGCAGTAGATGCCTCTCCAGGTCTGGGGATAATTCAGCCAAGCTGCCGTCCTGGACAGCGTGTCCTTGAAGTCAGTCCTGACCGTGCTGAGCCCACTGTCTGAAGCCACCAGGGGAGCTTCACCTGGAAAAGTCGGAGGGTGCTGCCCAATGGGGTCCCCTCCAGCCTCCATGCTGGAACTCCATCCCACCATCCATCCCCCAAGAAGGTTTCTGTTTCACTCACCAGAATGTTCTGTTTCTGCCCATAAATATCATCGAAGATGCATTTGACAATTAAAGCTCTTTATTAGTGTCAAAGTTTCTCTTCTAGGCAATCATCATGTTGGAAAAACAAATGAAAATGCCTGCAATACTCTGAAGATGGGTGCAAGTCATCAGAAAAACCACAAGAAGATGCCATCTTTCTAAAGGTGTCATCAGAAAAACCATAAGAAGATGCCATCCGCTTTAAAGCATCACAGAGTTTTCAACCATGCTTGCTCATCCCATGGTTGAAAGAGAAAGAACTTTTAAGGGTTTCAAAAAGCAGTGACATCACAGCCTTTAATTTATTTTTACAATTCCCTGGGTCTACAGTGTGTTAAACGTGTATTAAACATGAGAGGCTTCTTCTGGCCAGCCTGTTTTTCATGAGCCTGCCTCGCTGGACACTTGCTTAGGAACCAGCTGTGAGGGGAGCAGCATGGGGCCAGGTCTGTAGGCTTCTTCTTGAGCTGCTCTCCACTAAGCATGTACTCACTTCAGTGAGAATTTGACGAATATGATCTGGGAAGAAAGAAGCTGGCATTTAGGCTACACACCCTGAAGGGAGATAGCCAAAATCTCATGGGTCCCTGCTAATTTGTTCATGTGATTAATGAACCAATCAATACTAATTAACTGTAGTTACTGAAGAATTGATGCTTTTGAACTGTAGTGTTGGAGAAGACTCTTGAGAGTCCCTTGGACTGCAAGGAGATCCAACCAGTCCGTTGTAAAGGAGATCAGCTCTGGGTGTTCTTTGGAAGGAATGATACTAAAGCTGAAACTCCAGTACTTTGGCCACCTCATGTGAAGAGTTGACTCATTGGAAAAGACTCTGATGCTGGGAGGGATTGGGGGCAGGAGGAGAAGGGGACAACAAAGGATGAGATGACTGGATGGCATCACTGACTGGATGGACGTGAGTCTGAGTGAACTCTGGGAGTTGGTGATGGACAGGGAGGCCTGGCGTGCTGCGATTCATGGGGACGCAAAGAGTCGGACACGACTGAGCGACTGAACTGAACGGACTGACTGTTTTGGGGGCACCTACTCTGTGGCCAGCACTGTGCTGAACTCCTGTTGCATCCTCAGAGCACCCCTGAGAAGTAGAAACCATCACCACACTCCAACCCCCCAAGAAATGATAATGAACAGACCAGGAGTTGACTCCCAGTCTCTTTTATCACAGGCCTTCCCTCATGGCTCAGAGAGTAAAGAATCTGCCTGCAATGCAAGAGACCCAGGTTTGACCCCTGGGTTGGAAAGATCCCCTGAAGAAGGGAATGGCTACCCTCTCCTGTATTCTTGCCTGGAGAATCCCAGAGACAGAGGAGCCTGGTAGGTTACAGTCCATGGAGTCACAAAGAATCAGACACAACTGAGTAGCTAACACTTTTTCTTTTAGCTTACTCCTTGGAAGAGACGCTACGACAAACATAGATAGCAGTATTAAAAAGCAGAGACAGCATTTTGCCAACAAAAGTCCATGTAAGTCAAAGCTATGACAGGTCACGTACGGATGTGAGTTGGACCATAAAGAAGACTGAGAGCTGAAGAACTGATGCTTCCAAACCAGTCAATCCTGAAGGAAATCAACCCTGAATATTCATTGGAATGACTGATGCTGAAGCTGAAGCACCAGTACTCTGGCCACCTGGTGGGAAGAGCCAACTCATTGGAAAAGACCCTGATTCTGGGAAAGATTGAAGGCAGGAGAAGGGGGAGACAGAGGATGAGATGGTTGGATGGCATCACTGACTCGATGGACATGAGTTTAAGCAAGCTCTGGGAGTTGCTGACTGACAGGGAAGCCTGACATGCTGCAGTCCATTGGATCACAAAGCGTTGGACACGACTGAGCAACTTAGCTTACATTCATGATCTCCTCAGGTGGAGGCAGGCACTCCATTCCTGGGGGAGCTGGTTTTATGTTTCTTGGGAATGTGGCCCTGAAACGAGCTCTGTTTCCCAGATCAATACTTTATGAGGCTGAAATCTGCAGATGAAAGGGGTTGGCGAGGCTGTGATGCTGCCTGCCAGGAAATCTGTGAAAACTATTTTCATCTTTGCTAAGAGGTAAAGTATTTGTGCCTTTAATAAGCATGGTGACTGAGACATGAGTACGCTTATAAATAGCTGCACCAGAAATGTGCTCACACACCTCTTAAATAAGAGGAATGTGAGGCCTTCCAAGCACCTCTCGGATCCCCCAGCCCACGGTGGGTGGAGTCAGAGCTGCCACCATGAACCTCTGGACAGTCTGCCTCTTTCGTAGCCGCAAGCCCTCACTAGGGGAGCCCCCGCCCTTCTTCTGTCATGACCACCCTCTCCCACCGCCCCCATGACAGCCGTGGTTATTTCAGACAGGCAGCAGCAGTGGCTCACGCACACAGAGCTGTGGGTTTCCCACCACAGGTCAGCTGCACCAGGGGTCTCAGGGCAGGGGGTAGGCATCACATGGAGCTGACATAGCAGCAGGAGCACAGTCTGTCCACGCAAGACTCCCCCAGGGTCTTCTGAGCACCCCTGTTTCAATCACGGCATCAAAACCTCTCCAAACGTGACTGTTCAGTAACCGGTTAGGATAAAGCCATCATCCAACAGTCATCACTCAAGCACTCAGTTTGGGGAGCTCAGATTACAGGGACTATGAAACCAAAGTAAGACCTGAAAGACCCGGGACACATTCCCCACCAACCTCCCCTCTTTACTGCAGAGTTAACAGCAATGGGAGACAAAACGTGTGTTGGCACCAGAAGCCGTTGTGTGACCAGATGCTCTGTGCTCAGCGCCGCAGACCAATGCAGGGATGACACGGACAGCCCTAAAGACAGAGGGAGCTGAGGCCAGGAGAGGAGCTGGGACGGCAAATAAACACCATTCACCAAGAATACAGAGATGTCTCAGCTTCTCTGGGAGACGGCAGAGTCCCAGGGCACTTCTGGATGCATTTTGGCATTCGGTGTCTGCTGCAAGCATGTGCTCACACTGTCCCTCGGGGAGAGGCTGGAGTGAACATAATAAAGCAACCCTCCACTGGTCCTCGTCCACACCCAGAAATTAATCCTGTGATTCTTCATACGCAGTGGAGTACAGTGAGGAGGTGACATTAAGTCACCCCAAACCAAGTCACACATCTGCTTCCTGTATGCACAGCAGCCCAGACTCTCCCATAAACAAATCCACACTTGACCCACGTGGCGATGGGCTGTAGTTCAGACGTGGACCCAGAGAATCTTCTGTGCGAGATTTTGATTGAAGATGTTTAGTGAACATTTTCCATGTATGTAGGAGACATACGTCCTAAACCACAAGTGGATTATGAAGAGTTTAATTATCTCACGTTTTAAATGCTATAAGGTATGATTATGCATCATTCCTACAGGTTCCTACAGTTTGTTCTAGGATCTCCCCAGTTTCAGAGCGTCCCCTAAGGTCACCAGGGAGGGACCCTGGCTTGGCCTGTGTGAACAATGAGGCAGGCTATGGGCCTCCAACAGCTAGGCTGGAACAGAACAAGGCAGTCCTTTCCTCCACCCTCTCAGGTGGTTGCAAAAACCTCACAGGTAAGGCTCAATTCTGCTGCTCTGGGACAGTGAAAAGCTGAGCCATCATCAGCCATGGCCAATACCGCCCCAGGCCACCCAGCTGGGTCAGCTTTGTTTCGCTCCTCAGACAAGCACTTCACTTCTCTTAGTAGCAGGAAGTTTCCATCACAGTCGACAGTAGTCTCTCTCAGAATAAACTGATGATGAGGGAAGCCCAGGCTTAGCTCTTGGTTGCGGTGGTTTCTGCACAGAGCCCACACTTTCTCAAGTTCCATCTCTCCTCCAGATCGGCCTCCCCATGACCAGGGCTAGATTTCTGAGAAAGGCTGGACACAAGTCATTTGTGAACCATAGTTGGCAGGAACAGCAGTACCTCAAAATACAGAAATAGCTCAGAACCCTGGCCACAGGACTCAGGCAGGCATGGCGAGTCTCACCTGCTTGAGTGCTTAGCTTGCCTTTACATAACAGAGATATAGAAAAGTAAGTTGGAACATTCCTGGTGGTCCAGTGGTTAAGACTCCACCTACCAGCGCGGGTAGTGCAGGTTCAAACCCTGGTCAGGGAACTAGATCCCACACGCCTCAGGGCCAAAACCAAAACTTAAAACAGAAGCAATATTGTAACAAAGTCAGTAAAGACTTTAAAAATGGTCCAAAAAAAAAAAACTTTAACAATAAATAAATATATGTGAGAATAGGACCATAAAGAAGGCTGAAGGCCAAAGAATAGATGCTTTCAAACTGGTGCTGGAGAAGACTCTCGAGAATCCCTTGAACTGCAAGGAGATCAAACCAGTCTATCCTAAAGGAAATCAACCCTGAATATTCATCGGAAGGACCCATGCTGAAGCTGAAGCTCCAATACTTTGGCCACTTGATATGAATAGCCGACTCATTGGAAAAGACCCTGATGCTGGGAAAGATTGAAGGCAGGAGGAGGAGGGGATGACAGAGGATGAGATGGTTGGATTGCATCACTGACTCAATGGACATGAGTTTGAGCAAACTCTGAGAGATGGTGAAGGACAGAGAAGCCTGGCCTGCTGCAGTCAATGGGGTCACAAAGAGCTGGACATGACTTAGCAACTGAACAACAACAGATAAATATATAAAGGCAAGTTAAATATATTAATATATTTAAATCTTCTAATTTACATTATTCTTGTCTCAATGTTTGAGTAATCAACTACTCAGAGCAATGGATATTTGGCTTCTATTCACTGAGGTGATTAAATCTAAACTTAATCATTTGAATATTAGTTAAAACTTACAGACTGTTCTTTCCTTAACAGAGGAACATCATTAGTTTTTCTTACACTTAACTACAAGTTAGAGTCAGAGAGAAATTTTCCTTCCATGGAGAACTGAGAATTGGAAGGGATCAAGGAAAAGGAGGATTTTTGTGTGCACATCAGAGAAAAGATTTCCTAACATAAAAAGCACTGATCTGTGAGAGATGAACGTTGGTGGCTTGATCTGTCTGTTTCCAAAGGAAAGGAAAAAATGGTGGTCAGGATTTTGGTCCAAGAGTTCCTCACATCAACCACCAGCTGTTCCTCTGCCCAGGACTTGGGGAAAAAAAAAAAAACCAGCAATGATATGGTGATAAATAGTGTTTACTGAGCACTTACCATCTGCCAGGCACTCCAGGGAGATCCTCTTTTATTTTAATTTCTGCTGGAAAAAATTACAGAAGATTCTGTAATGGGCAGAAGAGACTACTGGTCATCGTTCCCATGGAATGCCCCCAGTGCCTCTTGGGCTGCTTGTCTTTGACTGGACAGAGCATGCTAGGGAGCTGACGGTCAGCCTGTGGAAAGTGGGCTTCAGCCCAGAAGCATGTGGAGCTCCATAACATCCAAAAAGTGACTCTTATTTTTACCACACTGATCACAATAAAGTAGGGGTCCCCAACCTCTCAGATCTAATGCCTGATGATGTGACATGGAGCTGACGTAATAATAATAGAAATAAAGTACACAATAAACGTAATGCACTTGAATTATCCCCCCTCAACTCCCAGTCCATGGAAAAATTGTCTTCCATGAAACTGGTCTCTGGTGCCAAAAAGGTTGGGGACCACTGAAATAAAGGACATGCTATAGAGACGGAGTTTGACTTCCTCAGCACTCTTCAGTATAAACATATTTCTTATCATGTGAGGTCTCCATGCCATGTAGAGGCCCCTTTGGTATGGTGTAGACATCACAATCACGGGGAAACAGGCACCAAAAGAGTAGGTGAGAGGCCAGAGGTCACCAGCAAGGTTAAGGATGAAATCAGGTTTAAAAGTGAAAGTTTCCACTCTGTTAGTTTCCACAAGCTCCCCCTGAAACTCCAGAACATCCTGTAAGACCTTGTTGTGTCTACCTTCAAAGTGAGTTTCTATCATTAGCAAGTGCGGAAACTCTCTGAGTAACATCACAGGATTCAATTGTGCAGTTTTGATTGTTTGGGTCTAGAAATGTAGGTATTGCTTCCAGTGTCAGGAAATACGTTCACTGTTCCCCTCAAGTTAACTCTGTGCTGTGCTATGCTCAATCATGTCTGACTCTTTGCCACCCCATGAACTGGGGCCTGCCAGGCTCCTCTGTCCATGGGGATTCTCCAGGCCAGAATACTGGAGTGGGTTGCCATGCCCTCCTCCAGGGGATCTTCCCGACCCAGGGATCGAAGCCAGGACTCCTGCATTGCAGGAGGATGCTTTACCTTCTGAGCCACCAGGGAAGCCCTGGTGGGGCCAACCATTAAACCTCCAATGAGTTCCTCATTCACTGCTGACGTCACTCCTGCAGGAGCCCCAGGTAGGAAGTATTGACAGGACTCTGTACCCTAAGACTTCACGTCCTCTGAGTGATCAGCATTTATTGGGCATTAGGGTCCCTGCCTCAGCTGATGTCCAGGACATCCCTTCATCCACACAAGGGAGCCTGGGGTGGGCAGTAAGGATGTCATTTGAACAGAGAACCAAGCTTGCAGCATTTACGGCAATGCTTTAGCAACAAAGTTAGAGCATTTGTGTGGCTATTCCCACATGTATGGATTTCCCGATTGTAAAGAATGAGCCTGCAATGTAGGAGACCTGGGTTCGATTGCTGGGTTGGGAAGATTCCCTGGAGAAGCAAATGACAATCCCCTCTGGTATTCTTACCTGAAGAATTTCACGAATGGAGGTGCCTGGTGTGCTACAGTCCATAGGGTCACAAAGAGTCAGACACAACTGAACAACTAACACTTTCACTTTCCCACGTGTCAGGAAGGGAAGGCAGGCTGTGCACGTGGCTTCCGTGGGGGAGACACATCCTCGCCCATAGATGGTGCACAAAGCTGTCCTCAGGACAGGGCTGATCCAGCAGCTCACCAGAGCCAGGGATCAGGACATCCCGCCCTGAGCTGGCCACAGAACAAACAAACTGTGCCGCCTTGGGAATCTTGCCACAGGAGCTCCAGGCAGCAAACCTCAGAGCGAGAACCTCGGACAATTGTGTTCAGGCCTCTCAAAGCAAAGATCGGTTTGAGGCAAAAGGAAGTTTTGAACTTAACAGGATTTTCCTGAACATACAAAACTGGAACAACCTGACAGGCTGGGAGCAACTAACCAGCCGCATACAATCCTTCCGGGCAGCAAGCTGGGTGCACGGGGCCAGATCGTCTGGGCCTGCAGAGGTGCCGACTTTAACTGCAGGTTGAACGCCAGCCCCCGACAGTGACCACGAGGCTGGAACAAGAGGAGGGGGCAGGGGATGGATTAAAGCCAGCGCACCAATACCCCAATGTGCACCTTCCGAGCTCTGACACTTTGATGGGAAGAATCTGCTACAGGACTTGGAAGTTCCAAGGCTCACCCTGCAGGGTATGGGGAAAGAGCAAGGAGGTCAAAGTGAATAATTACCTGTTATTGATGTATTACATTTAAAGACGCTGGCTAGGGATTAAAGACACTCTCAAGGCCGTTAACAGGCTGCAGTAAACAAGTCAAGTTTCAGACGGGAGGAGGAGGAAAGAATTTCTCAAGGATTTCCTCCGCCCTCCTGGAACCCTTGTAGGCAAGGCCAAGTGTGTGCATGTGTGCATTGCACAGAGGGGCATGTTTCCACCAGGAGAAAAAACCACCACAGACGGGGGAGCTCTGTCTTCGTCCCTGAGTCAAGTCCCGTGAGAGTTTTACTCTCATTCAAAGACTTTGTCTTGTTAATGGTTAGATGCCTGGCACCTCAGATGGGTGGGCAGTCAGTAGGTGCACAGTGAACTTGGCTACTCGGTTGGTGGGTTGGCTGGTTGAATTCAGTTTCTCTCTTCTTTATGTTTTCAGTAAAAAAAAAAAAAAAAATATTTTGTCACTGAAGTTACCGGTAGCCCACCAGACCCAGAGCCACTTTCCGGGGACCAGCCTGGGGATGGGAGCGTTTCTCCCTGGCCACGTCCCCTGGGTGCCTCCTGAGGGGCACACTTGACGATACCCTGTCTCTTTTTCTGTTTCCCCTTCTGTGGTAGCGGGTCTTCTGATCTCTCAGCTGAGGACTATTATTCTAATGAAAAACACTTCCAGGAAATCAGTCCAAGACAGACTTAATTTGATGTGGAAAAGAATTTCCAACGCACGTTACGTCCGTCGGAAATTAAGATCAGCCTTAGCTTTCAAGTACCCAGATCTGAAGATGCCACAGAGCTTTGAAGGAAACGGGGAGGAGTGCTTTTCTGTGTGTGTGCGTTTTTTTTTTTAGGGGAGAAAAATGAAGAAGAAAAAGGAGAGCCCGGGGTGGAAAAGAGTCATGATCAACATAATTACAACCTGCGGATGCCAGTGCCTGTCCCGCACTGAAGTCAAGTGGGTCACATGGGCCTCCCGGGAGCTGCCGGACAGTCTAGCCTACCCAGGAAGCATCCACCTGGCCCCAGGAGGTCAGCTTTCCCCATCCACGCTGCTCAGGAACCCTCAGCCTGTTGGGCTCCTCCACACACTCAGAACCAAGAGTCAAGGCCTCCCCACCACCTCCACCCCACTTTCCACGTCCAGCTTCCACACGCGTCCTGGGTCCTCCACACCGTGTCCTGCAGCCAGGCCCTCTAAAGTGTGTCACCAGGGAACACTCACCCAGCCCACAGCCAGCCTCTCTGCCCCCTCCGCAAAGAAGGGATGCTGCGGCTGCTGCTAAGGCGCTTCCGTTGTGTCCAACTCTGTGCGACCCCATAGACGGCAGCCCACCAGGCTCCCCCATCCCTGGGATTCTCCAGGCAAGAACGCTGGAGTGGGTTGCCATTTCCTTCTCCAATGCATGAAAGTGAAAAGTGAAAGTGAAGTCGCTCAGTCATGTCCAATTCTTAGCGACCCCATGGACTGCAGCCTACCAGGCTCCTCCATCCACGGGATTGTCCAGGCAAGACTGCTGGAGTGGGGTGCCATTGCCTTCTCTGAAAAGAAGGGATAAACTCCCACATTTGTAGAGTGAAAAGGGACTTACCAATTTGGCACCTGAGTCCCAGGGAAATAAAGAGTTCTCTCAAGTATTATTAATAAGATGTCTCTCACAGCTCAGCATTGAGACCCACCTCCAGATCCTCCTTGGGGCTGGACTTGGAGGCTGCGGTGCCACCAGGCCTGACTCCTACCCCAGAATCGCCCCCTCCCAGGTGTGCAGAAGCATACTAGGAATCATAACAGTAAATGTCATCCCTCCATTTACGTATCTTTTTATTCTAGTGAAATATTTCTATAATTAGCTGTCTCAACCATTAATTACATTCACAGTACTGTGCAACCATCAGCACGATGAGTATCCAAAATTTTCATCACCCCAGACAGAAACTCTGTCCCCACTTCAGGACAACTCCCCTCTCTCCTCTCCCCGCAGCCCCTGGAAACCTCTGTCTACTTTCTGTCTCTATGAATTTGCCTCTTCTGAATATTTCCTATTTGTTATTTTGATTCTGGTTTATTTCACTGAGCATAACGTTGTTAAGGTTTATCTGTCTGTGTTTTCATTCTATGTACTGTGGAATTTTGTTCCATCGTATATGTGCGTGCTCAGTCGTGTCTGACTCTTTGTGACTCCATGGACTGTAGCCCATCAGGCTCCTCTGTCCATGAGATTCTCCAAGAAAGAATACTGGAGTGGGTTGCCACTTCCTTCTCCAGGGGGTCTTCCCAACCCAGGGATCGAACCCTCATCTCCTGAATTGCAGGTGGGTTCTTTACCACTGAGCTGCCTGGGAAGCCCCTCTATTGCATATGTATACTGTATTTTGTTTATCCATCCATCCATCAGTGGGCATCTGGGCTTCTTGTGTCTCCTGGCTGCTGTGAACGTGCCTGTTGGAGCCCCTGCTTCAGTTCCTTTGGGTAAATACCTAGGGGTGGGGGGTTGCCAGGTCACCCCTTCACTTATATTTGATGAACGAATGAGTGAGGGTTTCCAGCAGCCTCGTGGATTTGGGCACAGACCCCAGGACATAGCACAGCCGGGGAACTCTGTCCGGCCGACGCCCCGTGCAACGGCTGCCCTGGGGCCAAGGGGTGGGGACCCTCCTGGAACCCCATCGTCTCTATCTTCTCAATGCACTCACTCCCAGCCTGACAAGCTACCAGGAACAGGACAAGATACGACTGGTTCCCATACTCTCCTGGTCCCTGACACCCAGGATGGGTCACCCAGAGAGGCAAACGCCCTCCACAGCCTGCCAAGAAAGTGGCCCTAACGCCACCCTTTCTCAGTCACTCCAGAAAGATCTCAAGGTAAGGGATTTGTGCTTGTCAGGGAAAATCCACTCAAATACATTAGACCAACCTTCAGTGTTTGATCTTGAACACCTCTGACCCCTTCATGATCAAAACAGACACAGTTCCTGGAGGTGGAACATGGGAACACAGGGGGCTGACATCAATCTCAGACAGAGACTGATAGACACCCCTGGGGTGGGGGTGGGGGCAGGGGGCAGGTCTCCAGGGTAATGTCAGCCTTGAGAGGAAGATGCCGGAGTCACTGGCATACAGGACGAGGAGGCCCAGCCTGGGCGAAAAGACCAAGAGCTGAATTCTGAGGAATTCTGACATTTAAGAGATGAGTCAGCAGAGAGTTAGAAGGACAGCAAAATATCACAGAGGTCAAGAGAAGCAGTCCAAGTTGCTGACCACCAGCACCCAGTCCACCCAAGTCCTGGGCACATGAAGGGTCCCCCCTGGATCTGACAGCTCCTGGGACCATGAGGTCTCACACGTCTCAGGGAGCAGTGATCGTGTGTGAACTGGATGGGGCATGCTTGGCACATTTGGAACAGAGGCCATATACACAGGAGACACTTGGATGCTTACTGCATAAGTAAATGCAGAACTAAACACTTGGCAAAAAGCAATTAGAACCATCTATCACTGCTGAGTACGTGACCCGCTGTGCTGAGATTGGAAGATGAGCATGTTCACAGCTGCTAAGCAGTTACAGGAGAGCTTTGAATTGTTTAAACTGGAGAAACACTATTTACTGATATAACTGTGAAGCAGTCCATGATTGTAATAAATGCAATAAATCCATCATAAAATGCACTACTACAAGGTGATTAGAAGATACCAGACTTTGAAAAGCTGATGATCTGAAACACTAGAACTTGCTCTCACTCAAGCAGAGATTAATTTTTCTCACCTAAAGCTAAAGGCAATACCAAGAGTCTGAAAACTTTTGTTGTTGTTCAACAGTTGTGTCTGACTCTTTGCAAACCCATAGACTGCAGCATACTTGGCTTCCTGGTCCTTCTCTATCTCCCAGAGTTTGCTCAGATTCAGTCTATTGAGTTGGTGGATGCTATCCAACCGTCTCATCCTCTGCCTCCTGCTTCTCCTTTTGTCCTCGATCTTTCCCAGCATCAGGGTCTTTTCCAATGGCGTAATCTTACGTTAGCAAACATAAAAGATGATGGTTATGCAGAGGTCTCTTGGAGAACCACACAAGCCAAGGGCCAGTTCACCACAGGCTAGTAAACCCAGAGCCCATCCTCAACCCATTGTAGTGGATAACCAGGAGCTGCCATGGACCCTGCTATTGCCCTGGAGGTGGGGAGAAATGAAACAAAATCGTCTGCATAACAGGACACAAATCCCCATGTGTGCTGCCCTGCTTTAATTCAGAGTGGCCCTCACTGATAACCAGGGCCTCACTGGGAACCCTGAAACTTGGGCAGACAGACCCACTGTGGGATTCAACACCCCTGTCATTTCAAAAAAGGTGTGGGCACAGGTAACACAAACTGTTTGCCCTCCAAACTGCACCAGGCACACTCTGCCCATCTGACCCGTACAACCTCCCACAGCTGGGTGTTAGCTTAGCGGCACACAGCAAAAGGAAATACTCCCAACAGTGAAGTGGCTCGGTCATCAGCAGCCTTTCTAAGGGTCTCTGCGCAGAAGATTTCCATTTCCTCCATGTGGCGGGACCACCATCCTTGTTCAAACTCCACCCACACCATCCTCACCCATGCTGCTAAGACCAGACCTCCTCAGAGAGTCACTTGGCAAAGGTAAGGACTTGGACACTTGCCAGTAATGAAGTGTTTCCACCCAGGATTCTGGAGGGGATGCAAGGTTGTGACCCCCTCCTCTGGCCCCTTCTATGCCCAAGACTGTTGTCTGAGTCAAGCATGTGGCTTGGCGGCACCTGGTACCCACAGGCAACCCTGACTGATGGGACAGAATTGTCTCCTGCTGGATTTCTTTCTTGCCTGTGACCCGAAGATACCGTCATCAGACTCTTTATGGTCATGGATCTTAATCTCCCTTGTTTCAGAAATTGCACCCAAGGCTGCAAGAAGCTAACTGCACAGTGTCCTGCTTTATGTGGCATTTTCCACTGATGTCTGTAAAATTCAAATCCAAAACTTAGCTTCCATCTTCAAGATCATCAAGCATTTTCATCTGAGTTTTTTTTTTTTTTCACTTAGTGCTTTTAAGAAAGAAAAATTTGTAAGCGTGCTTGTGTACAGGGCAAGGGATTTGAATGATGTTTCTGGTGATTATCCCACTTAATCAGCAACCCCAAACGTCACCCCGAGCACCTCATGCATTGCTAAGCCATGTGTTTGCAATCGGCAGCTGCTCTATGAGCCCAGCCAGCGCATGTGTTTGGCTTTTGAATTCAATTTCAGCAACCTTGAGAAGGCGCAGCAGAGCCCAGCAGGAATGTGAAGGGTGTTTGCTTAATTCAGGTTCCATGGAAGCCAGACAGTGTCCACCATATCCACTCCAGGATGCCCACTCACACATGTGCAGCTGTCACACTTGATTCTGGGCCTCCAAGGCACATGTGTGTAAGAGGCAGGGGACAAGAAGGTCCATAGCCTGTTTGACCGAAGGCCTGCTGGGCAGCGTGAAACACCTGGACATCTGCGGTGAACGCTGGAGAGCCCTGCCGGGCTGCGGGTTCTAATCAGCCAGAGTCTGATCAAGTGCTCACTGTTGAGCTGTCTCTCACATCCTCCGACATCTGGAGGAAAAGGCAGAGGGAGATGTTCCACCGGTCCCAAGCACCAGATACGTGCCATCGCCCAGCAGCAGTGTCCAAATGCCGGCCATCCCCTACATTCCTCCAAGCGAGTCTTTCCCCAAAGCCTTCTTGCAAGTCAGATGAAGTGTAATTAGGGCTTCCTCACCCAGGCACTTTCGGCCACCACAACCCTTTAGAAGAGGCCGGGTACAAATAAGGAAGTGTTTTATTGTGAGACTCAGGAATTTTCTAATTATAACTCTGTTTTTAAATAGACTTTATTACACAGATGTGAATGTAGGAGTGTTCACCTGAGGTGTGTGAGTGTGCGTGCATGTGTGTGTGTGTGTACATGTATGTGTTGGCAAGACCCTGGATTTCAAAACAAGGCTCCCAGTCATCATGAATCTGAAAAGCTTTCCAGAAATACAGATCCCTGTTCCCCAACTGGATCCATGGAACCAAAATCTCCAGTTCTGGAACCAGGAATTGGCATTTCTAAAATGCAGTCAGCGGGTTCTGCCATCAGAGCACAGAATGGCACCTGGGGACAGGAAGCAGGGACTAAACGATGGCAATGCTGTCGCTGACTCTAATACCGATGGTTAACGCTCCCTGAACTCTGGCCAGGCGCCAGGCATGGTCCTCAGTACCTGATAGACGCCTGTTCATCCGAGCCCCACATCACGGAGGTATTACACTACAGCATTTCCACTTTAAAACTGAGGGAATGGGAACGCAAACACAAAACTGGCAAAGTTGAGCCTCAGAGATCATGGTCTGAAGAGCTGGTTCTCGTTAAACTACGAGCTCCAGGCAGACATCTGTCCCCACGCTCCCCCTGGTCTCCAGTTGATTGGAACTGAATCAGGAGATTAATCTCTCCACTGATCTGAACCCGCCTATTTGTTTTGCAGATGAGGAAGTTTTGAACTAGAGAGAGTGAGTAAGCGACTCTTCTGGGAACACCCAGATGAGAACTTAGATTTCCTAGTTTGATCAGGGCTCTTATGAAAGCACCGAGCTTCTGGTCTCATGACTGTGCTCCCTCCATGATATAAACACTAACAAGTCCCCCTGCCCTACAGAGATAGACAGACTGAATGGTGCTCAGTGAATTTTCTGTAAGCTCTAGCCTTAAGGATCTCTGGAACTAAGACTCCTAGAACGCCATAGTAAACCTTACAGCGTTCTGGGGTTGGCTGGCTGGTCTGTTTGTTTGTTTAGGGATCCAGATAACAAATATCTCCAAATTCATCTTAGAAGCCTGTTTGCTCAATCCCAGTTCCATGAACATTTGCTTAGGGGGTAAAATAGGAAAAGGGTTGCCTCGTGGCCTTTGGAGACAGCAGACACATCTTAGTTTCCCCGAGGGTCCCACCTCCCTCACTTGTTGCTAAATTTCCAGTTAAATGGCCATCAGCTGCAGAACCTTCTTTCGCCAAGAGACCCACCAAAACCAGCTGCCTCAAGGGTCACTCAGCAAATGGGTCAGAGTGACATGGCCAAAGGAATTATTTGCTGCCTTCAAGCTCCAAGAAAGCCCACTGGACTTTGTGTTTTCTTCTTAGCAGAGGCAGTGTGAGATGCAAAACTTACCTTCTGACAAGTTTTGGAGCGCCGGGCCCCTTAAGATGTCCACAGAGTTTCTGTGAGATCAACATCCACCCTCTGCCACACACAGGTCTTATCGAGTCTGGGTTGTTTCTCTCCAGCTCTGTCCCTGGAGTCTGGTCAGTGTGAGGTCATCTGTTACCATGATGTTCTAGGCCAGTGCACTATCCTGCTTGGTGCAGAGACCAGCAGGAGCCCCGTGGATCACAAGCTCCATGGATCATACAGTGGTGGAGGGACAGATGGACAGTTCAGCAAAGGTGTGTCACCAGCCCTGCTGGGAAACAAACTGCTTCTCGTGGTCCTTAGCAGCAGGTACAGAGGAAAAAGCGCCCACCAGCCTAATGACTGCATACCACCAGACACTGGAGGACACGGAGAACACGCACCTGGAGTAGCCACTGCACTGAGCCACCATCTGACTGGGTCCACAGTGATCCACGGTTAGCTCCTCAAACCCACTCATCCTCTGCATGGGCAGAACAGGCAAGGTAAGGGGAAAAACGGCAGGCACGGCTCTGCCCTTCATATCCCTGGTAGTGGCCCCAAGCTCTGCAGTCCCAGGGACACCCAGAGGCTGTTCTGGAGTCTTCCACTTGGCCTTTCCCACTCGAAAGCCTGTGGGTCACTCCATGTGTCAGAGGAGCAACGTGGGAATTCTGCCAAGTGTGTCCATCCAGATGATGGAGTCGAGAACTAGACATACACGTGGGACAGACTCAGAGACACACCTGGCCGGCTGCAGGAGGACCTGACCCCAACACCCTCTCCCCTGGCTGATGGATTGTGGTGGCACGTGAGTCCCAGCTAGACTTGCATACCCACCCTACCCCGTCGAAGTCTCAGCTCCCCCTCCCCCAGGGCACAATCTCCCTGGGAAATGGCCAAGAGGGAGACTGGCAGGGGAGGGGGGCTCACAGTCACAGCCTTGCTTCACAGTCGCCTCACTGCAGACCCTCTCTCAGCGACCGAGTGGTGGTCACGCCCCAACACTCTGGCTCCTCTCCAGACACCCCCACCGTCAGCAAGCACCCCCTCACACCAGGCCTGATGTAGCCCTGCAATCCCCAAGGTGCCGCTATTTGGTGAATTTTGGTCCTTAGCCTCCAGAGAGGAACAGGCTGCCCGGACTCCTCTCCCCTTGTGTGAGTGTCTGGATATAAATCTGTTGACACCTTAGAAAGAGGCCGCAGGAGTCGGGTGTTATAAACCCCTTGGTCTCATTTCCTGGGGCCGCTGGAATGAACGACCACAAATCAGGGGCTTAAAACAACTGAGATGTACTGTCTCCCAGCCTTGGAGGCCCCAAGTTAGAAATCAGAGTGTGGCCAGGGCGGTGCCCACTCTGAAGGCTCCAGTGGGGGACCCTTCCTGCCCCTTCCAGGTGGTCCTCGGCTCGTGTGGCATACATCTGCGCCTCGGTGGGCCAGGCGGCCTCCTCCACACGCATCTCTACGTCCTCTCCTGCTCTGACAGGACACGGTGTCTGGACTCCAGGCTCACCCTGCGCCCATGTGAGCTCAGCTCATGTGTGCACTGACCCTGATTACGAATAAGGTCACACCTGCCAGTCTGCGAGCAGGTGAATGCAGGCAGCAGGGGCGGGGAACACGGCCTGTCGCAATGCGTCTCGGCCCCTGACTCACCAGCGGCTCCCTCGAGACCCCTGCCGTCTGGGCCCCCTCCCCTCCTGAGATTCTGCGGCATTTCAGTCCTGCTGGGAGGGCAACTGGGTGGGCCAATTTCCTGGCTGTAGCCCCGTGGTCCCTATGGTGTGGGCACCTTCACCCACCTCGATCCTGAGAGGACCCTGGTCTCTGACCCTCCTCAAACCCCCAGTCGTTGCAATAGTCCCCGGTCTGGTCCACAAGGATTCTATAAGATCTCCCTACTTTTTCCCGTACAGAATACGGGACGCTGCGTCCACATGTGTGGAGTCTGGCCCTACACACATAAGCACTGCTGGGCCCGGCTCCCTCATCCTGGCCCCAGGCTTACATAGGGCATCTCTTCTGGGTCATCCCTGTAGCGCTCCAGGCAGTGCATTTCTGGGGAGGGACCACACGTCACATGGCCCAGCCTTCGTCACCTGGGCTCCCAGCCACTCAAGTTACAGTGACCCCAGAAGACACAGCCCTCTTACTTCTCCTGCTCCCTCATTGGAGTATTTCTCAGGGTAGGGTGACCCCTGGGGGGTGGGACCCAAATCTCCCCAACACGCAGCCCCAGACCTTCCTCCTCTCTCCAGCTGGTCCCACAAACCTGCATGTCCCCTGCATAGCCAGGGCCCCACCTTCCTGCCTCATCCAGCTTCCACACCCCCCATCCCATTTGTAGGGGCTCAAACTCAAACACACACACAAATACACGAAGTGTCCCTGAGAACAAGCTCACTTGCTACTTTCAAGTTTTCACCCAGGATAAAAGCAAAGCCGCTTACCTGAAGCTGAGGCTCGACAGTTTTCTTGACAAGCTCAGTTAAGAAAAGACAGTCTTCCTTTGCTCCATGTTAGTTAGTTTTCCAGTTGTGCAATAAAGGCCATATTTTTCATTCATACCTCCTAGAGGAAATAAGTCCACATTTTTTTTTAAACCCTGGATGCTCACAGAACCAGGGATTTTCCATTGTGGAGCTGCCTCCAGATTGTCTTCCTAAAACAGTGCCCTGCCCTCCAGGGATGGCTCGGCCTCTGCACAGGCTGAGCTGAGGCTCCATCTCAGGTCCTTTCGACGCCATGATGGAGAGTTAGCAACCTGCAGGAGCTAAGTCATGCTAAGTCATTTCAGTCATGTCCAGGTCTTTGCGACCCCCATAGATTGTAGCCCACCAGGCTCCTCTGTCCATGGGATTCTCCAGGCAAGAACACTGGAGTGGGTTGCCATGCCCACCTCCGGGGGATCTTCCCAACCCAGGGATCGAACCTGAGGCTCTTACGTCTCCTGCATTGGCAGGAGGGTGCTTTACCACTTGCCCCACCTGGGAGTGGAAATAATGCTGACCCCAATAGGCTGAGTATCAGGTGCTGCTGTTCAGTCACTAAATCACGTCTAACTCTTTGTGACCCCATGACCTGCAGCACGCCAGGATTCCCTGTCCTTCACCATCTCCTGGTGTTTGCTCAAACTCCTGTCCACTGAGTATCAGACAATAATATACAAAGTTATGACATTATATGAAATACAATCATCAGAAGTAACTTTTCATGTCACCTTGTGGGCTATAGAGAATCCTGGGATCCTAAGCTGCTTATAAAACAGATCATTCGCAATCTGCAGCAGGTGCCCTTCTCTCCATGGCCATGAGTCCCTCTCTTCCTCCCCCTCCCCATCTCCCGACAGTCCCACCCTGGTGGCTGTTTTCCTTCATGTGCTTTGCTTGGGGTATTAATATCCCTGTGTTGAGAAGCTCATCAGCCTGTTCCTGGAAAACTATATATAAAGTCGAGGAAGCTAATCAAATGCCCTGGAAAGGACACAAAGCGCCAGCCCATGTGTGCTTCCCCACGGCTGCTGAAAGCTCTCCTGCTGCTTCCGGCGAGGGCCACAGAGAGGGGGACAAGCAGAGGCTCTCGCCTCCCCATCTCCGCCCTGGAAGCAGGGCCTGACCCGCCCTCGCTTCTTCCAGCTCAGCTTCCAGCAAAGGCACCCCCCTGATGCCAGGCATCTCTGATCACTCTGGCAGGAGGCCACCTGCATGGGCAGGACCACAGCCCTGAGGAAGCCAGGCGTGGGGGTAGGGAGTCAGGGGACACTGTATCAGAGGATGTGTTCCCCTCCCTGTGCCTGGGTCATCCCACATCTAACAGTGAAGGGTTAGATCTAGCGATCTCCATACATGCACTTCCAAATCCAACAATCTGACCCGCTGGGGCAACACCAGCTGCTGGCTGACACACACTAGCAGGCCCAGCCTCTGGTCTAACCTTTTAACTCAAACTGCTAAAATACACATAGTTAAAATCTCAGTGATGTTGTATGGCAGAAACCAACACAATATTGTAATTATCCTTCAATTAAAAATAAATAGATCAAGAAAAAAATAATTCTCAGAGTCCAAAAAAGAAAAAGGTCTCGGTGATTTGCACACAAATCTGTAACATTTGCTCACATAGGGAGCCTGGGCTCACAGCCCTCCCACCCTAGCCCTCTTCCACCCTGCCCTCCACCCCCTCTGCCCAGCTTTCATCCACCTGGGAGCCAGCTCCTGGGCTCCTGGCAGCAATCACCTGACTAGAAACAAGGTCACCTCCAGGAGCTGATGTTGACCTGCAGTGGAGACCAGGGGTCCAGGAAACGAGGCTCCCCGCTCTACTCCCCGTCCCCCAACCCCAGCCCCGGGGAGAAGGAAGATGCTTTCTCAGCCTCCCTGAACGTGGGTTCTCACCTCTTGTCCGAACTCTCCCAAGGAGCCTGTGAGCAGGTGGGGTCCCCAGGCTCCTCCCACCTGCACAGCTGAGAGGCTCTTTAAACTGAACTTGTGGGCTTTTTAAATTACAAAGCGAAAAGCGTCTCAAGTGACTGAAAAAGATCAGGGGACCTGTTAACCATGAGCATTTCTGGCACAAGGAGTCAATTCCTATCCACTGGGATGGCCGGGCTGAGATAGGACCCACCACGTAGGAATAAACAGCTCAGATGGATAAACGCCCACGAAGACCCTACCGTGTGCAAAGTGTGGGGGTCTCTGGAGTGTCTCCTCGGGCTGGACTGGCATTGACGTCCCTGCAGAGCTCCTCAGGAGGATAACTGGAGACAGAAAGGGAGACTGGTGCCTCCTCAGGACCCACGACTCCCCAGGGCATCAGTCCCCTTGCCTGACCCCCCAGCTCCTGCCTCACTCCTCACACCCTGACTGACCCCCTGATCCCTGCCTCATCCCCCACCCCTGTCTGACCCCCTAGCACCTTCCTGAATGACCCCCCACCCCCTGCATCACCTCCACCCCTCGAATGACCCCCAGCACCTGTCTGACGTCCCAGCCCGCCGCAGGCCACACTCGTCAGAACCCCTCCCAGCGGGGAGGGGCCACAGCAGCCTCTGCACACTGGTGGGCCCACAAACTGTGGTTCTGAGGGGTGGGTTCCAGTTCGCAGGGGGCCACATGTCTGAAACAGCAGCCTCCCTGTCTCATGACTGCCTGCTCCAGGGAGCCTCTCATGGGGCCCTGCTGTCCCCCAAACCTCTGGAGTCATTGCTTCCACGCTCTGCCACCTGTCCTCACATCCTCTCCCCACCCTCCTGGTGCAGACCAGCCTGTCCTGCGATCACCACGCCAGCTGGGACACCATAGGGCCTGCCCTCAGAGGTAAAATTGCTCCCACCCCATGCAGGTGGGCCTTCAAGAACAGGACAGATTTTCACCGGACCTAGTCTGTAAATGCAGTCACCAAACAAAGTCCACAGCGCTGCCCTGAGTCCTCAGATCACAGCACTCTGATAAGTGTCAGACTCTGCTCAGAACACCTCTGAATGAGTGGAGGTCGGCACCGCACAGTAAAGTTTTATGAATTCAGCTGATTTGAAATGATCATGAGAAGGAGTCTTTGGGAAACACAGCCTGGTAGAAACTTCCATGCAGGATCCTGCTTGAGTTTGGTCTTTATATCTTTTAAAATAATAGATCCCACCCTTTCTTTTTGGGAGTGGGGCAGGCCTTGAGGACCTGGCTTCCCCGGCTTTGAGCTGGGGAGTTTCTCTCCCTTCTACATGAGGATCGGTGTGTATTGGTCCCTGCCTGTTTCTCTCTGAAGGTTCCCACTGGTCCAGGCTGGGCCTGCCTCAGATGAGGCAGAGACAAGCCTGCGACATCCACCCCAGTGTCTTCGAAGGCTGGTCACCAGGGAATGGTGGTGATTTTCACCTGCTGTTTTGAGTGTGGTTTGACTTTCAATGCATCCATGTCTTTCCTTCCACAACATTGTCAGAGAAAGATAAGTGTAAACCCATTGTTCTACTATTTTAAGAATACTGGAATGGATTGCCATTACCTTCTCCATGGGGATCTTCCACACCCAAGGACTGGACCCAGGTCTCCTGCATTGCAGGCGGATTCTTTACCATCTGAGCCACCAGGAAAGCCCTTTTAAAGAACATCAACAAAGAGAACATTTGTGTAACACTTTGTGCATGGCATTGAAGCAAAAATCATGTGGCTTAAATATCCAAATAACCTGTAACACCAGAATTGCTCTTTCCCTCATATTTTGATTGAGGTGAGTAAGTGGGCGGTCAGAGGTCAAGGGTTGTCAGCAGCAGGTGGGTTTGGGGCTTGAACCAGGGTCATCTGCCTCGACCATCACTGTTCTGAGATCTGGTCTCCTGTTAGGGGCTGCCGAGCAGCATCATCATACGCGTGGTAAAGAGACAGCCTACCTGATTCCAAGATTCTTTGAGGCAGATGCCCCCTGGTCTTCAGTTATGGCGACCAAGGTCAGACACCCACCCCAGCGGCATGTTCCTGGACCAGCCTCCAGTGCACACTCTCGCCTCCTGTCTTTATCTCTGGGGCAGAGAAAAGCCCACCTCCTTTCTCCCCAGAGCACTCTTCTCAGAAACATCAAAGGTGTGTTCCCGCCACAGACTACTTGAGCTGTTTTGGAAATTGGGGTTAATTGGAAGACGGGGCCCAGAGCCCAGTGAGCCATCTCTGGGGCTGGTGCTCAGCCAAAGGTCAGCAGGGCTGGGCCCCAGGGAGAGAAGAGGGCCCTGCCGGGGAGACAGACAGGGACAGCATCACCGTCTCTCCAGCTGGGATCATGTGGGTGACCCCCAGGAGACACTGATGACGAGGAGATGCCTGGGACCCAGAGCTGCCCTGGTCTGTCAGCTGCCCCCTGACAAGGCAGCTGGCAGGTGATGGCTTCTGGCTTGACCTATGCCATCCGATGAGCAAGGAAACAGCCACCACCTCACGCCTCCTTTCAAGTCACACAGGGGTCGCTCCTTCAGTGAAACACACCTATGGTAGGTCACCCATCACCCCTGGGACCTGTCTGTCCACAGTTATCCCCTCAGACACAGCCTGAAAGAATTCCCTGGTTGAAGGAGAGTTGATGCCTCCCCGGGTTAAGGTCCAGGTCTGGGCACCATGGCCTGTTTTGAATGACTTCTTTAACACTCTCTGTCTTGTCCTCTTTCATACCAACTTCAGGGAATTTTTCAGAGACATGTACATGAGTAAAATAATGCTTGTTTCTTGCCCAGTCACCAAGTCTTGCCCCGAAGCACACTTACAAAATTGACAAACTGAAATTCACCTCCTGTCGTTGGTCCAGCAAACCAAGGACAGGCTTTCAATGCGAAGGCCTTTCCCTCTTCCTGCATGTGGCTTTAGGTTATTGAACTAACGTCACTCCTGGGCAGCCCGGCCTCAGCGATTTCACCTGTGACATCGGAACGTTGTTCCATCTGACTCCCCACTAATCTCGTGCCCAGATCAAAGGCGGTGCTCACCAGGTTTTCTCCTAAAAGAAACAAAACATCTCATGTGCTCCTTGAAGACTCTGCTTAATGAAACCTGGCAAGTCTTTTTTCTGTGCACACGTGTGACACACACACTGATGAATAAAACCTGTCCAGATGGGTGGAAACCGTCTGATCTGTTATGAATAACAAATGGACCAGAAATCAACAGATCCCCTGAGAGCATGGTGCTGATTATTTCCTTAGTTGATTGGAGTGTCCAGGCCATTCTGATGGATGGAGCAGAAGCTCCATTGTGAGGGGAGGAGAATCCAGGAGTCTCGTTATCCCAGGAAATGCCAGCAAAATTCCACATCTGGTTTACAGGACTTTCATACAAGTTTGATATTCACCAGACCAATTTTACTGTCATGGTTTTAAATTTCAATAGAATATATTAATTGTTTGTATATAATTAATACAAGGGGCTTCCTAGTGGTAAAGAACCCACCTGCCAATGCAAGAGACATAAGGGTTTCAGGTTCAGTCCCTGGTAGTGGGGAAGATCCCCTGGAGAAGGGCATGGCAACCCACTCCAGTATTCCTGTCTGGAGAATCCCACGGACAGAGGAGATGGGCAGGCTAGTCCCTGGGGTCCCAAAGAGTCAGACACAACTTAGCAACTAAACAACAAGAGATTAGATCTTAAAAGTTCTCAAAATAAAATGCAAACCACAAAGGTTCTACTTAGTAGCCACATTAAAAAGAAAGTCAAACAGGTGAAATAAATGTTAATAATAAATTGTGTTTAATCCCACACAGCCAAAATATTATGATCTCAAAATGTAATCCATATAAACTGTACTGGGAGATTTTACGATCTTCTTTTCGAAACAGATCGCAGAAACCTGGTGTGTGTTTCACCCTTCAGCACATCTCCCTTCAGATGCTGAATTTTCATCAGAAATTCTTGCTCTGTGTTTAGATTTCATACCCTTTCCAATTGAAAACACTAGATACGCACACCCAGGTGGTGCAGTCATACTGAACAGTTTTTTGATAGCTGCTTTAAATTTAAGTGCTACATAATTAAATGAACAATGCATAACTGTCTAACTGTCTGTCCAGGGGCCACCCTTCTGGACATCACAGTGGTCAGGGCAGACAGAGCCGCGGGGCCACATGACCCGGAGCAGTAGAGGCGCCAAGGTGCTTCCCAAGGGTATGGCTGTGGGAAGAAGCTACGGTTCCAGTGGCTGCTAGTGGCAGACACTGCAGTGGAGGGTCGGTGGTTAAAGGAAAGTTAGTAAAAGTCAGCCAAGCCAACTTCTTGGATATTGACTTTGTAGGGAAGGAGAGACATGATATGGGGGCCTCAGTGGGTGCAGACGGGAGAGTGTTAGGAATATTAACTCAGAGAAAGGAAAAGTCCTGGACAAGACTGCATAGAGGAGAGTCACTGATGCCATCTCAGAGGCTGTTTTTCTCTGAAATCATGGTTTTCTGAGTCTTTTTGGCCGTGGCTTGGAGGATCTCAGTTTCCTGACCACAGACTGAAGCAGTGAGAGTCTGGATCCTAACCAATAGGCCACCAGGGAACTCCTTTGAAATCCCTGTTTAAAGCCACGTGTGATCATGAGAGTCACAGCAGCAAAGTTTACCAAGGGCCTCCTGCATGTTGGTTGTACTTGGTCCGTGAGTTGTCACATTAATTGGCATGTAATTATAGAATCATAGGTTCTGCTCTGAGCAGGAAAGGAAAGGCCAAAAGTTCAGTAGGACCAACCCATCACCGCGATGGGAACGGAATCCCGAGGTGGACACTCTGTTTGGGACCTAGGCTGATACATGGGGACCCCGCCCCTGTGCTCCTTCCTCTGTGCTGTGGGACTTGCTTCCTCAACATGGAACTGATGCAGAGCAGCTTCTGACATGGCAGCCACTTTGGCGCAGACAGGACGGAGAGCAATGCTGAGCCTGCGGGCCAGTGCAGCGGGTCCTGGGCCACAGAGCCGGCAGCAGCCTGAAGGCCAAGGCTCCCAGGGGCTGAGGGGCTGCATGTGAAACCCCCTTATTTGTCCGCCATGATCAAATCGTTTGCACAGTCCTGCAGGACGTGGATCCTTCACCAATGGCTGGAAACCGTAGGGGAACCGGTTTATCTGCACCAGGCCTGCAGAGACCACAGCCGCTCACACGTGCAGAAAACATGTCTGGCCCACTTCAAAGGCGCCGTGCCTGTCTTCACCACCAAAGGAAGGAATTCCTAAAAGAAAGCCATAAATAAGCCTATGGGTGCAGGGTGGGGCAAGGGGAATTTCAGCTTTTTGGATCACTCTGTTGAAAGGCAAATTTTTCCCCCTTTTGTCTTTGGCTGATCTTGAGCCACTAAAGCAATTGGCATAATTTTTAAATACTGAGCACTAAATGCAGATGTATTTTTTTTAAAGTCTATCCATCTGTAACAGCAATCCTGGTTCATGAGAAAGAAGGCAGTGGCCTCACCTGCTCAAAGAATTTCACTGCCCACAGGCTCCAGAGAGACCCGAGAAGGGCTGAGTCAGGTGGAAGGTACCAGACAGAGAGCCTCAGGTAAGAAAGCGAACCCAGGGTTCACCCCCAACCCGGTCCTGCCGGCTCGTTTGATGGAGAGGACTGTTGGGAAGTCAGCATCACCCAGTCAGTGTGAAGGCCCTGTTACATACAACCCTACAGGAACAGCCCACACATACACAACACACTTGCCTTGTTCCAGGCAAAACTCTGAACATGTTACATATGCATGTATGCATGCTCAGTTGTGTCCGACTCTTTGCCAACCATGGGCTGTAGCCCACCAGGCTCCTCTGCCTGCCACTCCATGGGCTATAGCCTGCCAGGCTCCTCTGTCCATGGGATTCTCTAGCCAAGAATACTGGAGTGGGTTGCCATTTCCTTCTCCAACAATACAAATGGATATATTTAAATCCCTTCCATCTTCATAACAACACTTGAGAACAAGGACACTGAAGCACAGAGAGGTTAAGTCACTTGCTCAAAGCCACATAGCTGAGCAGGGCAGAGCCAGAACTGGATGACAGCTTGGGCTCTGAGCCTGCTGGAGATTCAGTATTCCTGTCTCACCCCAACTCAGCTGTTCTCTGGACAGTTTCTACATTTAAATCCCCGGGGAGAAGGAAGTGACATTGAAGGAAATCCCCTCCCTCCAGACTCCAGCTAAAATTCCAATCTCCTCATCTGTGTAGCTGATGGATATACAGATGCCATTTTTTTTTTTTTTTGCTTTGCTTTGGTATTAAGATTTTTCTTTTAACATGCCATGAGATATCTTGACTGTATATTTCCCAAAGTAATTTTCCAGCAGCATCTCCCAAGACTTTGCTGAATGTGGGCTAGTAGCTCTATATCTTGTGTGTGTGTGTTCAGTCGGGTCTGACTCTGTGTCCCCATGGACTACAGCCTCAAGGCTCCTCTGTCCATGGGATTCTCCAGGCAAGAATACCAGAATGGTTGCCATTCCCTCCTCCAGGGGATCTTCCTGACCCAGGGATTGAACCCAGGTCTCCTGCATTGCACGCAGGTTCTTTACCATCTGAGCCACCAGGAAAGCCCCATAGCCAGGGCCCCGGTAAAGACTGGCCTAAATTTCTTGTCAGGTCTCTGATGGAATCCCAATGATTAAGGAAGCCAAGAACCCTGGTGAGTAACCGTCTGCAAACATGACACATGGTGTGGTCGCAGGTCCCAGGAAGGAGGGTGTGAGCGTCACCGGGGCCATGCCATCTGCAGTCCTGACCAAGGCCAGGGGAGACAGTCACAACCCAGAATGAGTGTGGAACCACCCAGATTCAGCATAGAGTATGTGTGTCAGGAGCCTCGGGGCTCTGAGCTGCTGGGCTTCAGGCAAAGGGCTCAGGCCCCCAGTCGCTGCTGCCGGGTGAAGAGCAGGGAGCCATGTAAGCTCTGGTGGGCGTGGTCTCTAGGCCGTGCGTGCTTTCACCATTTTATGAGGGCAGCTGTGGATCCTCAGACCATTCAACAAACAGATGTGCAAATAGAAATACCAAAACCCATTGCAGAATACTTATTTTTATGTTAATTTATTCAGTCATTCACTAAACATCTATGGAGCACTCCCTGTAAGCAGGCGATATGCGGAAGCTGCGTGGATCTGTAGCAGCCCTGAATTATTCATAAGACCGCTCCCTTGCTGAACATGGATGACCGCGTGGGCCTCATTTTGGCCTGTCCATGCTCATGAGCCTTCTCTCAGCCTGTGGACAGTGAGAAGCCCTGGGGCGTTGGCCGGTCTGTGGGGGAGGTGGACGGAGGTAGGAGCTGAAGGTGGGGGGACCCTTCCTGCAGGGCAAGGGCCTGTATTTACAGTCACTGTCCTTTCAGGCCCCAGCATCTCTTCCTTCTGCCCCGGGGGCCCGGCATGGATGAGGGGGTGCCAGGCTCCTGGGCAAGGCCACAGGCCATTCTGCTTGGGACGCACATCATGGGCCTCCGTGTAGATGCTGCCAGTGCCCTCTGCTTCTGTGGTCCAAGGCTGTACAGCCTCAGAGAACCAGCTCACCTCCAAACAGACTGACATGGGTAATCTGAAATTATCAGAGCAACCTCTTCTGTGAGTAACAACCCTTCTCCAGAAAGACCCAGTGTTCATCAGGTAACACCTTTAAATCACAAGCTTTCGCTAAGTGTGGCTCAAGCCAATTTAGGAACAGATTCCAATTTCTGAAGCTGGAAGAGGCCTTAGAATCCAAATTTTTTTATTTTAAAACAAGAAAAATGGGGCCCAGAAAGGCAGAGTGACTGGCCCGGGAACCCGGCTGGTGGGCAGGCAGGGGTGGGACTCAGAATCCCTGAGCCTCTGTACCCGCTCTGCACCGCACACCTTGTTGCCTACAGCAGTGCTGACAAACTGCGCACAGGATATATTCAATTCTAAATTATCCTCACTGTGCACATCACTTGATCCAGAAGCACAGAGAAGTGGGAGAGACTGGCCGAAAGCCAAAAGGGTCCAATCTCAGTTCTGTAAGTAACACACTGTGTGACCGCAGGCAAGTGGTCCAACCTCTCTGGACTTCATTTCCTTTGTGTGTAAACTGACCAAAGTTGAAAGTCTTTCCCATCTCCAGTATCCGTGACTGAATGCAAAAAGCCTTGCACGGTTAGACACAGGCCATGAGCAAGAGAACTAGGGGAGGGTTTGGGCTGAAACTTGCTGACTTGATTTGCTCCCTGTTGATAGCTTGAGTAAGGGAACACATGGTCCACCAGGAGATCCCCACACCCACCAAGGTGCAATGTGCAGAGTGATGAGCCACTGTGGTGGGGGACAAAGGAGTAGATGGTTCACAGGGCCGCCCACTGCGGAGTCCACATCGCTCTGGCCACTGCGTCATGCTGGCTGTCAGCACCCCCATCCTAGTCAAGGTTGGGGGGAATGGCAGCCAGTCCTGGTCCCTGAACTTTTTACCTGAGCCTTCCTTCTGAGACACCAGACAAGGTGCGCAGAGGGACCCCTGAGCCCTGGGGACCCAGCTCTGCTTCCTGGCAAACCGCACCCTCTCTGATAGAGAGGATGTGCCTCTGATGTGCAGGACAGCCCCCATTGGACCCTCACATTAACCCCAGGAGACTGATGTTACCCTTATTTTATAAATGAGACAATGAGGGCTCTGCAAAGTGAGCTGGCGGTCCTGCTCGTGATCCACAGCCCCCCACCCCACGCTGGGGGGCAGGATCAGAGTTTATATACTGTGCATGATGGGACAGGCCGAAAATCCAAAGGAGCTGACAATCCAGTGAGGAAAGCTCAAAGCTCATCCAAGATGCTCGAAACTAGTAGAGGAGGGTGACCACGTCCTACCTGCCCCGGCTGCACTGACTGAGGTTCCAGGAGGTCCAGGTGGAGTGTGGTGGGGAGGCGAGCGATGACCCCACAGCCTTACCTGTTACCTCGCTCACAACCATGACACCGTTTGCTGGGCAAAAATCAGCACACTGAATCCCAAGACAGTAATAAATGCTGTCGGAAGACAAAGCCCAGATGTTCTATCACTAGGGGCAATATTGTGGTTTCCGCTGTAACTTTTGCCCTCCGTGCACAGAGTCAGGGCAGGCAAGTGGGGAGGTGGGACATTTCACACTAATTTTCCCCAGCAATGGTGGTGGCTTTTTGTGATCAGAGGTGGACCTGACATTCCCCCAGCAGAAGGTGGTAACTCTGATCTTTCCCAGAAGAGTTAAGCTCATAAAGAGGATTTTTCTGCTTTTCCTAAAAGCAGAAAAATCCTCAAAAGTTAAGCACCAAAATATTGAGAGAGGCAACAGCTTAAACAAATGGAAATTCCCCATCCAAAGAAGAAAGGTCTCAGCCCAGGTGAGTCAGAATTTAAGGATTAGCAGGGACTGCAGACTGAGCGTTGATGAATGAAGCTGCTCCAAAGAGGCATGAGGATTACAGCTCCACGTGGTCCCAGGACCACCTGGCCCCTCATGCCGTGGTTGCACACTAACTGCATCCAGAATCCAGGCTTCCGTGCGCAGTTAGACTGTGCAGCTGTACGTGTAAGTCCGGGCCCACCCTCCCCCCCTCCTTGAGTAAGAAACCAAGGAAGGAGGCTCTTCAGGTTGGCCTGAGTCAGGATGGGGTACACAGAGGGGCAGAACCGGCAGAAACCTCGAAGGTTATAGGTTCTGTTCCATCTGTTGACAGAGAAGGAGCCTGAGTCCTGCGGAGGGAAAACGATTCCCTGAGATCCCCAGGGCACTCGCTGCTAGAGCTGAGGTCCCTGTTCTCCAGGACCACAGAGGCCGGTCACCTCATGCCATGACCGAGAAGCCCAGAGGGGCAGGCACCCTGCCCAGTCCTGCTCCAGTCTCTGCAGGCTTTGCTCCTCATCCCAGCCATGTCCCCTGTGGTGCCCTGGCCCACACTCTCCTCCCATCTCCACCCCCCCCCACCTCATGCAAGTGGCCTGGGGACGTCTGCTTGGGTCACTACATGGCCCCTGCATGTCCTAAGCAGAGCTTCATCCCACCGGAAAGGCCTGAGAGAGTGAGGGGACAGGAGGAGAGGGATGGGGAGGGCAAGAGGAGGGGGATGGCAGGAGAGGGGACAGGAGGGGGGATGGGGGGCAGGAGAAGAGGGATGGCAGGAGGGCAGATGGGAGGGGGATGGGGAGTGGGGGGGCAGGAGGAGGGGGATGGAAGGAGGGGGGATGGGAGGGTAGATGGGAGTAGGGGGGCAGGAGGAGGGGGATGGCAGGAGAGGGGAGGGGGGAAGGGAGCAAGAGGGGTGATGGGAGGGGGGAGGGGAGCAGGGGGGCAGGAGGAGGGGTTGCAGGGGTGGGGTTAGGGAAGCAGATTCCCACCTGGGAACACTCCAGGCTGGCTGTGCGTGGACTCACAGCAAGACAGTGAGTGATAATGGGGGTCAGGAGTTGAGGGTCTTATCCGCTTAAACTCTCCCCTCAGACCAGGAAGGTCTGAGTCCTCCCAGGCCATCAGGGCCTTACTGTGCTCTCCAGGGGGCAGTTGTTTCAAGGCCTCACTAAAAGGAGGGAAGATTTTGTTGGGGGGGGCTGTCTCCCCTCATTGTGGGGAAGATGGATTTTCTGACGGGGCAACCCAAGCAGGCGGGGCTTTTCCCTTAATGCCCACTAGACTCGGAGAGCCATGGGCAGTGAGGGTTTATCACATGTAGCTGGAATGTCCGAGCATCAGTTTTAAAAGCCTTATGTCTATTTATGAGGTGAGGTTCAACCTCAGTGGAATTTGTGGAGTGTATGGATTTGTATTTCTTAATCCTCAGAAACTGCACCTATCTGTGTGGCTTTAGACCAAAGGAACCAATGCTGCTCCATCTTTCTGATCATTTAGACCAACCTGAATATTTCCAGGTGTTGTTTGTTTTAATTCATTCTCCCTGCCCTCCAACACTTTAAGAGATATTATATAAAACCACCCTTAACTATTTCAAAATGAAATTAACTTCCAGTGTAATTTTGAGAGTAACCATCAGTGACAGAACTTTTATATTAGTAGCAATGAGTAAAAATCAAACATTGCGATATAATATATATTTTCATGTCCAACTGCATCTGCTCATCTTTGAGGCTACTTGATTGAATCAGTGATCATGCCTTTTATTTATGAACTATGGACTGCCCGAGGTAAGAATAAGCCATTGCCACACAGAGGGAGGTTTTTCAAGCATCTGCGTGTAAGACCGGTTTTCCAAAGGTTTCCATCTGCAAAGTGCTTGGGACAATAGGAGTCTTTTCTTAGCAGCCTGGCTCTGGAGACTGGGCTCCGTTATTGTTGTTCAATAGCTAAGTCATGTCCGACTCTGCAACCCCGTAGTCTGCAGCACGCCAGGCTTCCCTGTCCTTTACTATCTCCCAGAGTTTGCTTAAACTCATGTCTATTAAGTCAGTGATGCCATCCAACCATCTCATTCTCTGGTCCCCCCCTCTCCTTTTGCCTTCAGTCTTTCCCAGCACCAAGGTCTTTTCCAATGAATCAGCTCTTCACATCAGATGACCAAAGTATTGGAGCTTCAGCTTCAGTATCAGTCCTTCCAATGAATATTCAGGGTTGATTTCCTTTAGGACTGACTGATTTGATCTCCTTGCTGTCCAAGGGACTCTCAAGAATCTTCTGTAGCATCATAATTTGAAGCATCAATTCTTAGGCACTCAACCTTCTCTATGGTCCAACTCTCACATCCATACATGACTACTGGAAAAACCATAGCTTTGACAATAGGGACCTTTTCAGCAAAGTGATGTCTCTGCTTTTTAATATGTTATCTGGGTTTGTCCTAGCTTTTCTTCCAAGGAGCAAGCGTCTTTTAATTATGTGTCTGCAGTCACTATCCACAGTGATTTTGGAGCCCAAGAAAATAAAATCTGTCACTATTTCCACTTTTCCCCATCTATTTGCCATGAAGTGATGGAGCCAGATGCCATGATCTTTTTGAATGTTGAGTTTAAGCTAGCTTTTTCACTTAACATGACATTATAAAGCAATAATACCCCAATTTAAAAAAAAAAGAGATGTATGTATATGTATGTATAACTGAGTCACTGTGCTGTGTATCAGTAATTAACGCATTATAAATCAATGATACTTCAATTAAAAATTTAAAAATAAGTAAATAAATAAATAATAAATGTCATGATTGTCTCCATTTTTCACAGAGTGCCTCTCTGCAGTGAATAGATCCTGACAAGTACCAGGTCCCAGTGACCTAGAGCACTGCCTCCACCCCACTGGAGTGAGTCCTAACCCCATCAGTGGATGTGGGTCCCACCCTCACATGTTTATTCAGAGCTGAGTCCTTTGGGGGGCCTGAGGGGAAGAGACCCTCGCAGGACAGGGAGGACAGGCAGGACTGGGGAGGGGCTGGCTGGGCTGACCTTGCCTGGGCCAAAGTAAACAGGCCCTTTGTGGCCATTCTTTTAATTAGATAATTCAATCAGTCTTGACAGGCTTTCTAAACACAGACAGGAGCACGCCCAAACTGCCACAGGGTCAGTGATCCTGAAAAGCTGATTTTTCCACTCCCTCCTGGATATAAAAATAATGAAAGCTGGGAAGAGTTTTATTAACTTTTTTTTCCCCTTCACACAGTACCACTGAATTTTTTTCCAAAGGTCTAGAGAAGAAAACAAGCCACAGAACCAATTTTTTAAAGGAAATTATTTGTTTCTCCTAATCTTTATAAAGCAGTGTTAGTCACTCTGTTGTGTCCAGCTCTTTGCGAACCCATGGACTATAGTCCAGCAGGCTCCTCTGTCCATGGAATTCTCCAGGGAAAAATACTGGAGTAGGTAGCCATTCCCTTCTCCAGGAGACCTTCCCAACCCAGGGACTCAACCTGTGTCTCCTGCATTGCAGGCAGATTCTTTACCATCTAAGCCACACAAAAAAAACCCCAATGAGAAAAGTGGTATCCACAGGCTCCACCCTCCCCCTGCTCTGCCCCCACCAAGCAGACCCCTGGTTGCAGCAGCTGGCCTTCTAGGGGGGAAGGGGAGGAAGCGGGCAAGATGAGTGGGGGGAGGTGGTTGGGAATCTGAGGCCAGGTCAAGATGCTTTAACTTTTAGAAAAGCATAATTAATAGGAAAAAACAATACACATTTGAGCGAATTTCTTCTTCCTTTTCAGAAACCTAATAACTCTTTCAGTTAAAGGGAGCAAAGGAATACAAAGACCCGAGTCCAAATGATGTTTCAAGAAGACTTTCCATTTCTGCTCATCTAGGAAGGTCCCTTTCCCTGGAGGGCGGTCTCCTGACTTGTTGTCCCTTAAAGACTGTTTCAGGACCCCCTCAGGGCCTGGCCCCCTCCCCGCTCCCCCCCCCCACCTCTTGCCTCCCACGCCGGCCAGGCTGCGGTTCAGAAGCCTCATCATCTAAGCGCTCTGCAGGCCCTGGACTTGCCCTGGCTTTCTTACTATTGTAAGCTCTGCCGCCCACAACCAGTCATCAATCCCCCACCACCTGACCTCCCCCCTTCCCTCCCAGAGCAGCTCCCACCAGACACAAGCTGTCCTGTGGAACACACTGTCCTCCTAGGATGGTCAGACCCAGTGGTTTCTACACATGCTGGATGCTTGTCCTTAGCTACTTCAGTGTGTCACAGTCATTTTCTTCCAGGCTGTAACTTTATTTTCATTTTTTAGTGTCTTTTGATAATTCAAATTTCTCATTTTATTGGGATCAAATGTATTGTGAAAGTCGCTTAGTCGTGTCCGACTCTTTGCAATCCCATGGACTATGCAGTCCATGGAATTTTCCAGGCCAGAATACTGGAGTGGGTAGTCTTTCCCTTCTCCAAGGGATCTTCCCAACCCTGGGATCAAACCAGGGTCTCCCATATTGCAGGTGGATTCTTTACCAGCTGAGCCACAAGGAAAGCCCAAGAATACTGGAGCAGGTAGCCTCTGGCTTCTCCAGGTGATCTTCCCGACCCAGGAACCGAACTGGGGTCTCCTGTATTGCAGGCGGATTCTTTACCAACTGAGCTATCAGGGAAGCCCTGAAAGTCGCTCAGTCGTGTCCGACTCTTTGCAACCCCATGGTCTACACAGTCCATGGAATTCTCCAGGCCAGAATACTAAAGTGGGGAGCCTTTCCCTTCTCCAGGGGATCCTCCCAACACAGGGATCAAACCCAGGTCTCCCGTATTGCAGGCAGATTGTTTACCAGCTGAGCCACTTTTTAATAGATTGCTTGTGTTTTTCTGTGTTTTGATTTTAAAAAAAAAATTTCTCTCCAAAGGACATAATGATGTGCTGTTATAATCTTTTCCAATTTTTTTTTTTAAATTCACATTTAAGTGTTAACTGAAATTCATTTTTGTTACATATGAAACAGCCCATGATTTTTATTTGTTTTCATATGGATAACCATCTGTCCCAGCTGCTTTTGTTAAATAGTCCAACCTTGTGTGCAGTGAATTCTATGTCACCTACCAAGTTTCTGCCCGCAAGTATCTAACTTTGTGCCTGTATACCAAAGATGTGACTTTGTTCTCAGATCTCAGAAGCCAACCCCTCACTGCAGGGCCTGCTCCAGCCAACCCCTCAGCTTATTCACATCTTTTCCAACTGTGAGAAACATGGTCTCATTACCTACAACATATTTGCTCTTTTGCTCAATCCTAGAATAAATACAAAGTAGGTTCAATAGTTAAAGAAGAAGAAAAGAAAAAGACCAGACCCAAGCAAAAGAGAGGACATGATGAATGTCCCAAAGATGCAGGTCTGGGAGAGAAAGACACAGTCTGCTCTGTCCCTGTCCTGGAAGAGCAGTGATCTAGACCCCTGGCTCCCTGCTCTGAACACAGCAGCCTTATTGGACAGCCAGCACCCACCAGGAGCTGAGGAGACGCGGGGACCAGCATTTAGTACCCACCCAGGAGCAGAGCGGATGCCGGGACCAGAGTGCAGACAGGACAGCTCAGTGCTGGGTGGGCTGCAGGGTGGCAGGCGATCCCTCCCGATGAGCTTGGTCCCACACACGTCCATCCTTCTCAACCAAGAAATCATACAGCATCCTCCTCCCGGCTTATCTTCCTGCCCAAGGGAAGCCATGGAGAATTATAACAAAGGGGATCTTGTTTCTCTGTTCAATGCTCTCTAGAGACTGGTTTGGAGACACAGATTCAGTACATTCACCTCCTCATCAATTTTATCTATTCTTCAGAGTCACTTTGTGGGCTTGGAGGTGCCGTCAACCCACTCAGAAGCGAAGAAATGGGGACAACAGCTTCTGTCCTTGAGGGCAGCATAGCAAAGAGCCAGGGGCTTCCAGATGAACATTTGGGAGCTTTGTTCTCCACTGAAGCCTGAAATATCTGGTGGGAACCATCTGGGGGGCATCTGCGGGAGGTGACGACAGTGCGGGGGGCCCAGCCCCGGACTTCAAAGCCAGCTTCCCACCCCGCAGTGAAGGAAGTTCCCCTCACCCCACATGTCTGCCTGGCTGAATATAAATCCATCTGGGTTTATACTGTGCGGCCTCTAATTGAATCACATTCTTCATTTGTTTGATTCAGAAGCAAGAAGCCATCCTGAGTCCTCCCTGGGAAGCCTGTGAGGCTGCGGGGGGGTGGGGGTTTCTCGGCTCCTGAAGAGGAGGGGTCCTGCCTCCAGCATCCACCACAGAGTGATTTGGGGGCTGAAAGGTAAAGGTGCAAAGATGGACTAGTTCTAGGAAACCCATTAACATAACCGCTACATCAAGGAGCCCAGAGAAACCGTCAGCCCATGAGATGCCAAAGAGGTGTTTCAGGGTGTTATCCCTCCTTTTTGATGTAACCAGAACTTCTAAGTAGAATCGGAACAGGTGGCACGTCCTTGATATGATCGGATGTATACCTGGAGGAAGGAGCCAAGCAAGCGAGGCCCTGCCACCCTGGTGTCCAGAATTACACCGGAGATGTAAACAGATGAAGAAGAGGGGGATAGAGCAGAATGGTCCCTGCTTGTAGATGATATGATTACATACCAGAAAATCCAGGAGAATTCATTAAAAATTAGAATTTAGAAAAACCTCCTCACAAGTCATTACCTAGAAACTCATAAGTCTATGAAATCAGTCTCTTGCTCAGCAAAGTTGCTCTCTTTCACTCATTTGGCAACTACTGAGCGCCTGCTGGTTGACCATGGTGGCCTGGATGCTGGCAATTTACAGAGCAGAGCAGACCCGTGCCTCCCCTGTGCAGATATCTCCTGAAGCTGGACAGCAAACAAGGGCGTCAGCAGGCACCCCAAGTCCAGGGGGTGGCTCTCCAGTGGTGAAAAATAGCGTGAAGGAGGCAGCCAGTGACCAGATGAGGGATCCAGTGACTGGGTGGGGAATCCACTGACCAGCTGGGAGATCCACTGACTGGGTGAGGGATCCACTGACCGGGTGAGTGGATCCAGTGACAGGGTGAGGGATCTAGAGACTGGGTGAGGCATCGCATGTCCAGGTGAGAGGCTGCTGTCTTTGCAGGAAAAATGGACACGTTGTCTCTGCAGAGCTGACTTGGAGAGGCAGAGGTCTCAGCAACTGAAACTGAAATCTAGGCTCCTTTGACTTCCCTCAACCCAGCAGAGCAGAATAGTTGGGTCCAGGGGAGGCTGGAGAAGAAGGGAGTCTCACAGGGAGGACATCGGGTCCCAGGGTCGGTCTGAGAAAGTGTGGGGCCACCAGGAAACGAGGCCAGAGGCCCCAGAGGACCCCCTCAGAGCCCAGGGGCCTGTGGCGAAGACTGCAGCTGGTGCTGTTTAGAGGGCTGTGAGCAGAGAAGCAGTGTGATCTAACTTTCTGTCAAAAGAGAGTAGGACATGCTGAAATGCCATCTCACACCCATGAGGATGGCTACTGTCCTAGAGATAAACAAGAACAGACAAGAACAGGTTTTAGCCAAGATATGGAGGAATTAGAATGCTTGTTCACTGTTTGTTGGTAGGAGTGTAAAGTGGTGCAGTCACCACTATGGAGTACAGTATGACATCTTCTCACAATATGAAAAATAGAATTACTATATAATCCAATTATTTCACTTCTGGGTATTTATCCTCAAAACCACTGAAAGCGGGGACTCAACCAGATATTTGCTCACCTATGTTCACAGCAGCTCTATCCACAGTAGCCACAGAGTAGGAACCACCTAGGTGTCCACCAACAGGTGAACGTGTAAATAGAATGTGGTCTGTGTATACGTGTAAAATTATCCAGCCCAAATGAGAAGGACACTCTGACCCCTGCTACAGCAGGGATGAACCTCAAGGACTTTATGATAAATGAGGTAAGCCAGTCCCAAAAGACAAAGACTTCATGTCTCTACTCACATGAGGGACCTGGAGTGGTCAAGTCCACAGAGATGGGAGGTCAGGTGGGGGTTACTTACCAATGGCTGGGGGAGGGGTGGGAGAGGTTGTGCAACCTCAGACTTCAGTTTTGGAAGATGACAAGAGTCTGGAGGTGGATGGTGGTGGTAACTGCACAACGTGAGTGTAATCAATACCACCCAACTGTGCACTGAAAAATGGTTAGAAATAGACCACTCATGTTCTGTATATTTTACCACAATTGAGAGAGAGAGAGAAGGAAGAAAAAAGAGGACAAGGAGGAAGAAGAAGAGGTAGGGAAGGTGTGGAGTGCGGGGAGAAGAAGAAGGCAGCCTGGGTTAAACAGTTTTTATTAAAATCTCGTTGTACACATCACGTGACCTGAGGGGCCTCCGCTGACAGTCAGGTGCTACTGCCCAAGGGTCCACAGAGCACAGCAGGCAGGTGGCCGGGCAGCTGGGGAACAAGGGCCACCTCGTGAGGCCCCCGCACAGCACGCAGCATGCCTGCTTGCCCTCCTCTTCAAGGACGAGTCAGGCTGACAACCAGAAATATTTAACAGCGATCGAAACCCTCAGGGCCATTACTGGGGACATGGCAAAGGGCAGTCTCATTCATGACTCACAGCAAAGCATTTTACGATCCTCTGGCCCGCCTCCTTCTCAGCGTTCCCCCAGCTCCGTGTCCCCTCTTCCCTGCCAGCACCCCCCATCTGGATCTCATACAGGCAGAGCCCCACCCACCTGGCTGTCTCAACTTGCTTCAACCGGACAGGGCGGGCCAGAACCAGCAGAGAGAGACCTCCTGCCCACGCTGGATGCAGGGGCTGTGAATACTCATATCCTCCCTATGCAGAGCACTTTGGGGGGCTCGTTTGATTTTCCTCCAAGTGATCAGAGTGTGGAGGTGGAACTGCAAGCAAAATTCTCTGAGACCCCAAAGGCTGAGAGACGAGCAAGGTGACTGGTGGCCTCCCTGGGGAGGGGGATGGGGAAGATAAGAAACAGCCCTGGAACCACGTCATTTAAGTGAGGACAGTGTCAACCTGCAAAGTCACCCCCCCAGACCTCTTCGTTGCCATGGCACTGGACAGACCCCTGGACTTCAGCTGCCTCCAGGCCCCCATCTTGATCTCTGAGGCTGCCCCCCACCTGCCCAGAAAGAACTCCCTTTGGTAGGGCAAGTGCTCAGCCAACTGGATTTCACCATCAGACTGTAAGATGGCCTGTCCCTACAGAACCTCCTGATAAAGGAGAAACACAGTCGCATCTAACACAGTCACAGCTCCCCTAAACCCCATCAGCACCAGGGAAGGACTCCAAGCCCAGGTGCCAAGACTCACGCTAGCCCACTCTGGGACGGGCCCACCTCCCAGAAGGGTGCTTGTGAGAGCCGTCTGAGTCTGGGGCACTCCTAGACTCAGAAACTGGGCTGATCCTTTTCTATCAGGGTGTCATTTCTCTGGCTGACTCAGGTGAGACCAGACCCCTGGGCACCTCCCGGCAGGTCACTGCTGGTTCACACCATTGCGACATCTTCCGACTCAAGGCCAAGCCCAGAGTTTCTGTGGTTCTGGGTTTTCCGTTTGATGTGGTTTTTGAAAATACAACTAATCCTTAAAGAGCATCTCTTATTTCAAACCGCAGCTCGAGGCCATTTTCCAGAAGGAGGGTAAACACTGCTCCAAACGTCCTCCTCCCACTTTCATCCTAGGGACCAGTTAACGGAGCCCTGGAGGCAGAGCTGAGGAGGTGGAGATGCCCACTTTCCCCTGCCGAAGCCCAACAGACCCCAGCGTGGGCAGTGGTCCCTGAGCTGTGAGCGTCTCTGGCAGGTGGCCCCAGGGCCGGACTCGCCCGCTCTCACTCTGGGCGTCTACTGCCCACTACAGGGGAGCAGCCACATCTGATAAGGGAGGAAATGGGTAGAACTGGCTGGTGGCCAAGCGACAGCCCCAAGTTATCAGTTTGATTTCTCTGTCTTTGGATGTTTGTTCTGAAAAGACGCATTTTCCCTGTGAAGTGGTTCCATGCCATTTGTCACAGCAAACGTGGTGAAGCAGACACCAAAGCTCAAGTCCAAGTGTGCATTTTCACGTATCACACGTGTGCTGCGTCACTGACAAATGCCAGGCACCAGCTCAAGGTCTTCCTGGCTGAGTAGAAGCGGTGGCTGGTCCCACCTCTGTGAACCATGAGCTCTGCACCCCTCCTTCAGGCTGCAGCGATGCTGGGGTGGCTGGGAGGGTGGCGGTGGTGCCAGCAGAGGACACGCCCTGCCATATCCGAGGTGAGGGCCATGTGAGCATCTACCTGCCGTGTATCAAGCTGGCACCTTGTGCTGTGTTAAGCCTGTGACAAGAGCTTATTGCACCTGCACAATGATTCCATGATAGAGACCCTTCTGGTTTCATGTGACCTCTGACCCCTGCTCCCAGGTGGCAGGCATCCCCACCCTCCCCCCGGATGCCCAAGCTGTGTTGCTCCTGGGATCTGTTTCTCTGGTCCCTAGTGAGGATGAGCTGATGGACAGGGTGCTTCTGGGCCTAAGGAGCAGTGAAAGCTCCTTCCAAGGAAAGAAGGCACGTGGAGGCTCACAAGGAACAGGGCAGACTCCAGAAAAAGGAGGTGGACTGCCCTGCCAGGTGCCCGCCACACAAGCTGTCCCCAGCTTGGGCCCAGGACATACACCGGGGACTGGGGTTCTCTTCCAAGACATCCTGGGCCACAAAGTCAGGAGCAGGAGTGTCCTGAGGGCCTCACACAGGGGTGGCCCACACCTGATTGGCCATGAGGACCCAGCAGCACATCCGAGGCCCTTAGCATCCTCACCATGAGACACGGACAGTGCAAACCAGATGCGGCACCAACCCAGGAAGCTCTCCACATAAAACTGAAGGGGACACTCGGGCCAGAGGAGGTGGTTGTCCACGGCAGTAGCATGGATGCTTTCTGAATGCTTCCCTGTGCTCTCCAGCACTCAGGGAGGTGAGCTGGAATACACCAGACACAGGTCTCCGGGAGCCGTCTGCCCCACCATGGCCTCAGGGCTCAGTGGCTCTCCATTCACTCAAGCCAGCACTTTTGCCGCCCTTTGGGACATATTCCACAAGAAATACCCACTTTCTCTATTTTGTACTTTACTTCCACTCCCAACCAAACTTGACAAGTCCTTTTTCTCTGGGGTCCTGCACCCCTGGTCGCCTCGTGCCCAACTTCCCCGGGACCCCCGTTTCTCAACGTGCCTTCAGTGTGACCCAGGTCACTCACACGGCTCTCAGGAGCATGCCATCCACAGTCCCCTCCAAAGTGCAGCTTTGTTTTTCATCCAGTCATAGAAATAATACTTGCATTCAAACAAGACAGAAAGGAAGGAAAAACAAAGCAGAGAGCAACTGAAATCTCCTTTGCTTATGGGTAAGTTAGCATATTTTGCAATGCCAAGCCAGCATCTCTGCTTTCTGCCACGCCCATGGCCAATGGCAATGGAAGCAGGTTTGGTTTGGCCCTGGTTCTGTTAGCCTATCTCCAAGAAGCAGAAACACCTGGGCAGTCCCAGGATGTGGACAGGCAGCTCCACCACCCCCCGCCCCCCACCATGCCACCAGTGTCCCTGCCTTCACTCACAGAACCCAGGCCTGTGCTGCCTAAAGTCTTCGGCTGCATCCATCAGATCAACCGGGTGAAAGCGTCAGGTGTAGCTATATCAGCTCCATGGACCAGTGCTGGTGGCGGCTGCATCTCAGTGTGTCATCTGATCCTCTCTCCTGGCTGCCTGCCCCCCGGCACGATTTACCTTTGGACACAAATAACTCAGCTATTTGTCCAATTTTCACCAAGAATCTTCTCAGTCTCTCCTAAACCAAGAGGATTTTGCAAAAACAACATAGTGTAAGCTTTAAACGGAGTTAATCCCAGCAAGGGAGTTTCAGTGGCCTGAAATGGCCCAGCAGGTGGATCTCAGAAAACCACCTGCCACCAAGATGACTGGACCTCAGATGGAGAAACAGAGTCAGCCCAGAGAAGGCCACAGAACCAGTTGTCCCAGAAGCAACTGAATTCAGCCAGGCTTTTTGCATGGCCTGTGAGTTATGCGCCGCCTACTTACAGGCATGATTTCACAAGCGAGGCTGCTTCCCAAATCCCTACACAGCTGCTGTCAGGAAGAGTGGAGGGCAGGGATGGTTGGGCCAGCGATGGGGGGAGGGCACCTTGAAGCTTGGGAAGAGGTGGAGTCGTACCCATGGGTGAAAGGGGAGAGCTCCAGACCAGCCACCTATGTGCTTGGACCCCCAAAATGAATGGGAAGAGAGTGCAACTCTTTGATTCCTGGAGGAGGACCACACAGGCTCTCGGCCACGCTGGTTTGGAATGGATCCCTTCTTGGGGGAGCCGCTGAGCAAGAGCAGCCGGGCCTGGTGGTTGTGCAGCTGGCCAGGAAAGGACTGTTTGGGGCCTGGAGCTGCTGGGCTTGGGAGGAGGGGTGTGCAGCCAGGTCAGCTGGAAGGAGCAGGGAACCCTCGGCCCCTCCGCGTCCCTTCTCTTCCACTCAGTCACCACCTCTGCCAGCTCCAGAATTTGGATCCACCACCATCCCCTCTTTTCAGGTCTGGTTACTGTCACGGGGTCAAAGCCGTGGCCTCCTGGGACTGCAGGGCTCCAGTCTTGCTCTCTGCTGAAGCTGAAGCTCCAATACTTTGATCGCTTGATGCAAAAAGCTAACTCATTGGAAAAGACTCTGATGCTGGGAAAGATTAAGGGCAGGAGGAGAAGTGCGGGACAGAGGATAAGATGGTTGGATGGCATCGCCAACTCAATGGACATGAGTTTGAGCAAACTCCAGGAGATAGTGAAGGACAGAGAAGCGTGGCATGCTGCAGTTCATGAGGTCGCAGAAAGTCAGCCACGACTTAGTGACTGGACAACAGGAACAGCTCGGGCTCTGGCTGCAGGTGCCACAGTGTGTCTGCCCAGGAAGGCTCTCTTCACTGTCGTTTGGACAAACAACTGTTGCTGTCAGTGTTCGTGATGAAGACCCTGTGAAAATTCTGGTAGGTTCCTCAACAGTGCCCATGGTTCGACCTCTGCTGACAGCTGGGGATACTGGAGCTGTTGTTTTCTGAGCGCAGCTCATAGCGTTGGCCAGAATCACTCAGGGACAGTTAATCAGAAGGCAGAGGCGATAACAGCATCTTTACGATACACAGAGATGTGATAAGACACAGACGTAATGAGAACTCTTTTCTTCTGGAAAAGATTAAAGACATGAAATCCTGGCTTAAGAATAAAAGACTCTTTGTCCCACTGAAGCGAAGTGACCGGATGTCTTGATTCAGGGGAACAAGGCCTGACACATCAGGACTAGACCCCCATGTATTTGGGGTTGATTGCCTGTTTCCTGGGCTTATGAGGCACCATTGAAAAGAATCTGGGCTCTGCTGGGGTTGGTCCTCCTCCTGTGGGAAGCAGTGCTCCCCTCAGAGGCAGGACCAGGGCTGGTGGTCCTGAGCACAGGGAGGCAGGGACATGAGCCCTGAGTTGCTCTCCCGGCACCCAGGTCTGGGGGCCGTGGCTCAGCAACAGGCCCTTACTGGTCCCCCTCCAGGGATGCTATTCCGGTTTTCCTCCCAAGGGATCCATCGAATGGACACTATCACCCAGGCCAGAAGTATAGGACATAAAGCAGAGCTTTGGAACCACTCTCCACGAAGAGGGTGCATGTTCTTCCTGCTGATTGAGAGAGAAGAGGGATGTTGGATGCCTGCTCTCCTCTGAGTTGGTGACCGCATGGGCAATGGATTGAAGTCGAGAGTTGTAGGGCCAAGGATGGGCCATCAGTGACCAGCCATCTGGCCCTCGATTTCCCATTGCTGAGCCCATTTTCCACCTATGAGCTTAGAGCAATGGATGAAGGGCTGACACTGCACCCCTTAAAAAGGCCTCTATCCATCACAGCTAACACTGGCCCTCCAGCACCTCACATGGTGCCTGCTGCGTGGCAGGACCTTGATAAAAATTGCTGAATGAACTAAGGAATGCCTGCCCAAATAAAACAACCTCTAAAAGTCCCCTGTGTTTTGAACTCTGATTCTTGCCAGGTTGCTTTTCTTTCAAATCACTCAGCCTGCAAAATTTGCTCTGAGCATGACCCTCGGTAACTTTTTTCACTGCCCAGTGAGTCCACAAGGTCTGCCTCAGTACTGAGACCTCTGTGGTGGTCTCCAGAGAAAATCAAGCAAAATTAAGCCAAGGGAGAAATGGATCACGCTTAACAAACTCTGCTGTCCAGGCCCCACGAGACTGTGGCAGGTGTGGAGGCTCCAGGCTCCAGGCGTGGAGACAGAAAACACAGTCTGAAACTCACTTTTGGCAAAAATGGGGGTTTTTGCCTTTGGATAAGTTGCTCGATCCCTCTGAGACTCAGTTTACCTATCTGTGAAGTCATATAACGATGTCATCACCAAACAGACACACACACACACACAGACACATACACTTGCTCACACAGGGCTGTTTTGATGATTAAATGAGAAGATATTTGTGATCATACCGGAGAGCAAAAAAAATGCAATCACATGTCATTCTTTATTGTTATACAGATGGGTTGTCTTCGGGGTCTGTCTAAGTGGACAGGGCCTGGACAGCAGTGACTCACATGGCCTTGAACTCAAGCTGTCAGACGCCCTCCCAGTCCTGCCACTTCAGGATTTCTGAACATCAAACCATCTCCTGGAATAACATTTTGATGTTTTTAGTATCCGCAGATGAGGACCAAGTGGATTCAATGTCATTGCCTCTAGGGCTACAAAAAATATCCTCGTGGGGCAGAATGTGATGCTGGGGAGAACCCTAAAGTTAAAAAAAAATACAATAATTCAGAAGAGAGGAAAACTAGCACTAATGAGTGCATGGTCTGACTAGTCATCTATACTCATCACCCCCTGACCCTCAACACCCCCGCAGAACATGGACTGCTTGCCCTGTTTGTAGAGAAGGCAACAGAGCTCAGAGAGGGTGAGTTGCTTTCAGGAAGTCACAGAGTGCACCCAAGCTCAGACTCAGATGAACCCCAGTCTGACTGATGCCTCTGGATTCTCCTCCACCCCATCCCTCTCTGCCAGAACTCTCAGCTCAGAAAGCAGTCACCACAGCCTCTTGGCACACAAAACGTCACCTTTTTCGGAAAACGCAGACTGTCCTCCACAGGCTCTGTGGACCCTAAAAAATCTGTAGGTTGATAAACTTCCTCAGGCCCTGCTGGGAATAATCCAGAAAATGGTCTCCCTTTGAGAGTTAATGGCCACAGCTGCTGCACTGGTGCTACGTTGGAAACACGTCCCCAAACGTATTTGCTTATTTGGTAAATATTTACATGTTCAGGCACTCGGCCACATTCCAGCCTGGCTCGTGAAAATACCATATTTGGGAGCTTTACATTGAAGCAGAGAATCTTTGATAAACGGTGTGGAAATGACCATGAAATCAACTAGGACTTCTTGGCTTTCCTGGAGGAATCTGGCACATTCTCCCAGTCCGTTTCCAGGAGGGCTCGACCTGGGCGTCCTCCCGTGGGAGCCAGAGACACCGGTCCCTGGTCCAGTCATACAGGGTGACACACCCGGCAAAGTCAGAGAGGCGCACGGCAAAGGCTGGGCACAGCCTGTCCCCCGGCCACTCGACTCGTCAGGTCCACAGCCAGAGCGGATGCCCAACCTCTCAGAGTCCCAAGCAGACTTTCAGAGTCCCAAGCAGACTTTCAGAGTCCCCAGCAGACTGAACAGGGGAAGTCAGGCTGGGTATCACTGCTAGCACTCATAGGCATGTTCTCTTATCTCTTTCCCACTTATAACATCTCTTAGCCTCTGGGCTTCCAGGAAACCAAATGAAACGTCTTCAGTGCCTTGAGCATCCTGGGTTTGTGAACTATATTTACATGCTACCTATATGTAAATGTCCTGCTCTTAACAAACACTTGTTGAATTCGACCAAGGAGGACTACACCCAGCACAGAGAATGTGCTTTTCCAGGGACCCTAACAACTAAACCGTTCAAAATTAAAATATTTTGAATTTAAAATGTTTTGATGCTTTTATTTTTTCTAGTTCAATTAATTTAAAACACACAGGTTTGGTTTCAAACTGATACACCAGGGTTTAGAATTAGAGATTTTGTTCTCCTCCTTGGATTTTTTTTTTTTTTAATGACATTCGTTCCATTCATGGTTGGGGAAACAATGAATATTTGATTTCAATAAAGTGTTCAATAAATGAGCACAGCCCACTCCTGTTCTCACTGCCCAGCCCTTTACATGCCCGGATCTTGAGAAAAATCATGATTTCCAGGCCAGGAACTGGATACCTTGGAGCGTCACAGCCCTTTTAGGGAAAACCACCAGGCAAGATGGAGCTCACACTCCTGGCAAACTTCATTTCTATGTCATCTTTTCCCACCATGTGTTAACATATTTAACGGATGTTCATTGAGCACCAACTATGTATGTACTAGGCACTATGCTAAGCACCATCGGGGTATGAAGGTGAAATAAAACATGGATCATCCTAAAGCTCCTGCAGGACAACTATGCATAAAAGGGAACTGTTACAGTCACAGGATTGACATGGGAAGTATATATATATTTTTTAATATTAACAAGGATGAGGACAGAACCTTGAGAAAGACCTGTCTGTGGAGGGAGGAGGAGGAAGAAGAAAAAGAGGTAATGGGGAGACCCCTCTCCACTCCCGGGTGCAGACTTCTTCCAACCCACATAGGACGGGCCTGTCACTCAAGGCTCACGAACACCCACAGATGAAGCAGGGCCAGGGCGAGGGCCAGTGCCCATCTTGGAGGGCCAGTGCCCAGCTTGGTACCTGATGGTCAGTGTGGGAAAGAGGAGCCAGGTCAACAGGAAAGCTGCTGTTGACCAGGACTGGCCCCGAGGGGACAAACCGAGGTCAGAAACCTGCCTGGCGTCAGGTGGCTGGGGCCGGCTGGGTTGGAAACGGCTGGCTTGGAAACAGCAGTCCAGGTTAGTCACTCGGTCAAGCAGTTGACCCTATGATAGCTGAAGGCCAGGCCATGTTCAATATGTGTCCGATTTGTAAACCCGGACTCTAAGGTATGGATCATAGCTGACAAAATCCTCAGCAGCCCCGAACGTGCTTTCCAAGCAGCTTCTCTCTGACTCTCAAGCTTCAGTGGAGAGAAAGGTCAGCCCCTCCTTCCCAATGACAAGCACGGGTCTAGACTGACCGAGCACGCAGGGCAGATGGCACAGGAGGTGCGGCTGGTCCATAGCCTGGCCCAGCCCAACATCCCCTCCCACCCTTTCTAGGATGGCTTCCTGCCCGGGTGTCGCCATTCAGTGAGAAGTGAAAGAGTGAACGAGACCAGCGAGTGACGACGGAGGCTGGAGCTGCGGTGGCATCGTCAGGAGGAAGTCAGAACCTACCGTTCTAAAACATCGCCAAAGGGCCGTGAACCTCCCTACTAGCGATTGTGAGCCTTCATGCCAAGTGTCTGCTCATTTCTAAACCATGGGCAGGAATTTTAACAAGGACTGTCCACCCTGTTTAACTGCCTTCCAGGGAAGCGGCTGGAGGCTTCCTGGTGGCTCACTCCTGGCTTCCACATGTTTAAAGCCCATCATGTGTTTAAAGCACATCACGTGTGTTCATCCATTACATGTGCTCATTCATCACGTGTGTTCATCTCAGGTGAGAAATTCTCAGCAGGACTTTCTTCACTTTGCTGCTAAGTCGCTTCAGTCGTGTCCGACTCTGTGCGACCCCATGGACTGCAGCCTACCAGCCTCCTCCGTCCATGGGATTTTCCAGGCAAGAGTACTGCAGTGGGTTGCCCTTGCCTTCTCCTTTACATCATGTCAAATGTAAACATTTATAGGGAAAGGAGAACTCACTGAAGTTGTCACAAACGCTGGTGACACTGCAGGTCAGGAGGTGACTGGCAGGGAGAGGCTCAAGGTTCCCATGGGTGACCTGAGAGTCAAACCATGTCCCTGGGCACTGAATGGACCCTGGGGGCCCTGGGCCCTGGGAGGCTCCAGCCAAGAGCCCCGTGAGTCACCACAGGCCTTCAGGATTCCTAAAGGCGGGCAGACAGAGGGCTATTCTTCCGCCTGTTTTTGTTGGACGCCCAAGTGTCTCCAAAAACGGACACATATCTCGGAGCAGATTAACGTGAAGGAAAAGTCAGGATTGGGGAGAAAAAACAGAGAGGCTGTGTAGCTGATGCTCTGTGGCTGCTCCGAGGCTCAGCCTGAGAAGCTCCCAGGCACCGGGGACTCCAAGGCCAGGGTCGCCGGGCCCTGGAGGCAGCAGAGGGGGGCCCAAGGAGACCCCAGGACAGCCAGCACAGCTGCCAAAGCCGCATGGAGGCCCGGGACCCCATGCTGACCGCCCAGCCCTGCCCCTCCCAGCTCTGCTCCGCCGTCCAGCCTGTTCCAGTTTCTTCTCTGAAGGAGGCTTTTTGATGGAGCCTCATTCTGTGCTCAGTGACATGAAAGAGATGCTGGAGCTGATTATCAAAGGCTCCCCACGCCAGCGGTGGGGCCTGGGGCGTGTAACCGTATCTCTTCCTCCAGGTCTGCATCCTCCCGCCCGGCCAGCACACACACAGCTTTCCCCTCCTGAGTCCCCATCAGATGTTCCTCTGAGTGGGAATGTGAACTCATACCTTAAGCTTGTAGGGCACGGTCAGGTGAACAAGCCCCGCAGAGCTAAAGGCACGGACGCTGAGTGGAAGCTGACCATGGCCCCAGGTCTGGCTGTAGGATCCTCTCTCCCTACGGTGGCCACGTGGCGTCCAGACCTCCTTCTCTGCCGGCCCCTCCAGAAAAAGCCCCTACCTGGTCTCCAGGAAACCCAGTCCCCAGGAAACCCGGTCCATCTAAACACCAGAGAAGGCAGGGTATGGCGGCAGGGGTGACACAAATCAGCACAGTGGCCGTGCAACTGGGTATAACCATGAAAGTTATCTTAGGATGAGTACTTCCATGGAAAACGCCCATCCTGTAGTACTGAGGATAAAACGGGGATCTTAACAGCACGGGTGGAGTGACTAAAGTTTTGTAAAAATAAAACAAGTTGAGTTCACAGAGGAAGTCTGAGACTAGTGATTCCAGCCACAGCTGTGGTCATGACGGAGAAAAGGGCCTGGATGGACTTTCCTTCCGTCTTCCTTTGCTTATGCATATCCCCTAACTTGTCCATAAAATGCATCATTTCCTAAAGTTATCAAAGTTCAGGATTTAACCCTACAAACCTGCCGAGTCCAGGGCCGCCCTCTCCCCTCTGCCCCCTCTCCTTCCCCTGCATGGGGCCACCCCTACCCCCCTCACACACACCATCCAGGTTCCCCAGAGGCCCCCCCTGGGACACTGGGTAGCACTTTCCGGCTCCTCTGCGCCAAGGGGGTCAGGTCAAAGCAGAGATGCCCCCATCGTGGGCCCAGGGCTCTGCATTTGTCCACTAGACCCCCAGCTCTCTGAGTCCTTCAGAGGCTCACAGGCCTGCCCTGCTGCCTGGAACCATCCAGGCATCCACGGGTTCGGGGTGGAGGGACCCCATCCCTCACTCAGAGGCCTGGGGGCACCCCACCCCTCACTCAGAGGCCAGGTGTCCGCTGCCCTCTGCTGCCCCCAGGCGGCTGACAGCAGAGCCCTGGAGTGCAGGGCCCCACTTGCCCCTGAGCTGTCTGCATCCCTTTAGGTGGTCAGCCGTGCCTGGATAGACCACAGGCCAAGCCCACAACCACACACCATGCGGCGAAGGCTCGGTCCTTTGATTGCTTCTCCCCAGGAAGCTCCCCATGAAGGAGAGCAGGAGGCCGGGACTGGTGCTGCCCTCCCACGGTGGGCAGGCCCCGCCGGGAACTGCGCTCCGTGAGGAAGACAGAGATGCACACGGTCCTGCCTGCCAGGGTGTGGCGAGAGATGTGCCTGGCAGTGTGGGGCTCCTTCACAGACCGAGTCTGCCCTGCTCCCCACCAAACAGGGCCACCAGATGGGATGAGGACACCCACAGGAGTGGAGCTCAGGTTCACAACCAACAGTGCTTTGGTATAAGCACATCTCAAATGTTTCACAGGATATACTTATCCTAAAAACTTTTCATCATTCATCTGAAATCAATGTATCTGGGCATTTGGTCTGGGGGAGTTTTGTTTGTCTTTATTGGTTTGGGGAGTTTGTTTCTTTGTTTCTAAATCTGGTAGCCCTCTCCCCACGTCAGCATCCCCACCTTAACAGGACTCACTCCCTGAAATGCCTGGCTCCGTGTCTGTCCCCCAGCAGCACGGTCATGCAGTGACACGTGACAGGCCTGTCCTGACAAGGGAAGCCAAGCGAGTTCAGAACCCCCGGCTGGAGGCGGCTGCTCCTGGGGCTCCTGCTCAAGCGGTCACCTTAGGACAAGGGCGCTAGCTTCCTTGGGAGTGGCCACTTCTCTCATCCCAGCTGATAATTTTTTCTGAGTCAGAGATGAAAAGCACTTTTGGGGCCCCAGCATCTCCCAAACGTCTGTTACTCATTCTCTTTGACCTTGATTTGTCTCAATCTTGTAGAAGGGCTCAGGCATGCCTGTGACTATCTGATTTGTATTCTAAGCTGATTACACTGTGGAGCTGGCATTTCCCTCTAGATAAGAGCGAGAACACCCACATTTGTTTCCAAAGGCCTCTGCCATGCATCCCGTCATATTATCTTTCTGGACTGGAAGACAAACAGATCAGCAGTCCCACCCCCACCCCCAGGGAGACACGTTGGAATTACCTGGAGGTGCCGAGGTGGATAGGGCTTCCCAGGTGGTGCTGGTGGTAAAGAATCTGCCGGCCAATGCAGGAGACGTAAGAGACGTGGGTTCGATTCCTGGGTTGGGAAGATCGCCTGGAGGAGGCCATGGCAACCCACTCCCGTATTCTTGCCTGGAGAATCCCATGGACAGAGCCTGATGGGCTACAGTCTGTACGATCGCAAAGAGCCACACACGAATGAAACGAGCACAGCACGGCACAATCTCATCGTGTTCTTCCTTGAGTTCAGCTGAGCACCTCTGGGGCACCATATGGTTAGGAAGATAGTGAGTAGGTGAGTAAGAAGGTAGATAGTAAGTAAGCAGATTGGCAGGTGGATAAGTAGGAAGGCAGGTGGGTAAGGAAGTAGGAAAAAGAACACATGCACACATAGCCGTGAACATCTGAGACAACTTGGAAAATTAACCACCATATGTTGCTTGTTGTTTAGTCATTAATACATGTTGTTTAGTCGTGTCCGACTCTTTGCGATCCCAGGGACTATAGCCCGCCAGGCTCCCCTGTCCGTGGAATTCTCCAGGCAAGAATACTGGAGAGGGTTGCCATTTCCTTCTCCAGGGGATCTTCCTGGATGTATACACAATATACAACAGAAAAACCAATAGTAAAATTAGAGTCAAAGTCTGATTGAAGAGCAAACAGACAGACAGCACCAGGTACTGGGGCGTGGGGATGCAGCCACTGGGGACACAGTCCTGAGTCCCCTGTGACAATGCAGGATCTACTTGTCACTGTTAGGTGAACAGAAGATTCATCTCGGGAGCAGAGCTTTCTCTGCTCTTCAAGTTCTTAAGTAAACCTTCGTGTACTTTGGGTAATGCAATCAAGTCCTCCTCTTTGCTTCTCTGAAAGACCCCGGTTTGTTCTTCAAACATGCATTTCTGTGTCAGCTGCCCTCTGTGAAAACTGAAGATGTGGCATTAAATCTTAATTCAGCGACTGCTTTTCTGTGGGGAGCTAAGGTAACAAGGTCCAGGCACAAGGCTCTTGAATGCTCTAACTCAGTCACGTGCACAGGTCTTGGCGCTCGGCTTTCTGTCTTTGAGTATCTAACCCCAGAGACAGGAAGAGCTCTTGGTGCCTAGGCGTCGGACACCCCATAAACATCCCAGCTAGGAGCTGCAGATGCCCTAGATGCCGGTACCCAGGAGTTGGGACACCAGGCAGAGAGAAAATGTGACAATCAAGGGAGAAAATAATAGGCTAGAAATGGAAGATTCTTAATAAGATCATGTGTTTACAGTCCCCGTGGACGAACACAGACACAGTCCAAGTGCCAGTGTCAGCTCCTTGTAGGCTTGCACTCTCACGTTGCTCAGCAGTTTCTGCATTAACCACACCTCTCATCTTTGAGTGTTCTGTTCAGCTGGTTTACCTTATAGAGCTTCTCAGGTCCTTGTCTGTTTTCCCTTATTCTCTGCCACCTGCCTGCTCACTCTGACACGTCTTCATTCCATGGAAACCCATATCCTTTCCTATTCTAGCTGCAAACCAGACCTGCAGGTGTGGTCTCTGAAAGAATAAATGAGGAGAGAAGGTGAAAATTGCGTCGTGCTTGAATAAATGTATATCCAGTCCGGAAAATGTCTGTTGAGCTCTGTGTCTGCCAGGAACCGTGCTGGGATTGAGCTTTCAGAGCTGAGAAAGGGAAATCCTGCGCACCAGGGAGCTCGCTAGTGAACAGAGGAGCGTGTGCTGTGGGTCCATGATCTGAGACAGGAAATCAAGCCGGTCAGCAAACCCATCTGCCTCTCTGCACTGAGGTTCTGCGACAGAGGAGTGACTGGAAAGGCTCACTGGCCACAGAGGAGGAGTAGTGACGCAGAGGGACAGGACTGCCTACCCCAGCGTCCCACAGCTCAGTTCCTGGCTGAGCTAGTCTTCTGTGTATTTATAGAGATTCACGTTCTACAAAACGTTACTTCGCTCAGTACATTGAAACATCTGATCAGCCCTGAACTTCCCTTCTGGTCTCTAGGTTGAGCATTAGGCCGATTGAAGCATCTTATGATTGCATCAACTATATAATATCACCCTTTCCCATCTTTTCATTCCACACTGCAAAAGTCTTAATGGCTTTATTTGCTCATCTTGGCGCCTTTGCCCATCCCAAAGTCTAAAATACATCATAAACATTGTGAGACATCTTAAATATTTTAAGTCATAGTTGATATTTTCAAGATGATTCGGCCTTTAGATACTTTTATTTCAGGGACTTGTTTCATCGTTGGCCACATCCTCTTGAGATGCAAGCATGTAACTAACTATAGCTCATTATCATAAGAGGGGCAAGCTTCAAAGAAACATCTAATCATCCACATCAAGTTCTCAGTTTTTCCTTGACAGACTTATCTATTGATGCCAGACTTAATTAAGCCCTAGTGTCTCCCAGGCTCAAGGAGATGTTGCCTGGAGGAATCTCCCAGAACACAGCCACTTTCAAGTATTTCTGGGATGTTTTAGAGGTGAAGACAGTCTTGCATTAAGTCAGCAGCAGGCAAACTTTTTATCACAGCCAGGCAAAAGCTTCTGGCTTCACAGCCGGGCGAATGCTTCTGACTGCTGTTTCATAGCATAATCTGTTTTCTGTAGCTCTTCCCAGAGATCAGAAACCAAAAACTGTATATGCTTTCATTACTGTCACCTCTGCAAGAGTTCTTTGCGTCTTTCTCCTGCAGAGGCCCTGACCTACCAGGTGAGAAGTTCCAGGGTCTCTCTTCATCGCTGGACTGAGCGCTCGCATCTTCGCATGCAGTGACCCGGACTGTCTTCCTGGCAATCAGGAAAGAGTTCACCTCAGCTACCCCAGCCGTCTTCATCAGGGAGCATTTATGGAGGAATTCCCACAGACAAAGCTGTGCTGATCCCGGTGTACACGTTGGTCAAAGCGAGCCTAGAACAAGACACACAGAGGGTGGCAATAGCCCATGACCACCAGGGGCCAGATGCCAGGACACCGAGGAGGCGGCAACCACTCTATCCTGAGGACTTGGCAGAAGCCTTGGAGATGGTGACCTTTGAACAGGACTTAAAAGGTCAATAGTCATTCCCCAGACAGAAGAGAAAGGGCCTGAGGCATCCCAGATGGGAAATGTCATGCACTTCTGTGCCAGCTAGAAAAATACAGATGGAGAAACACTATCCTCTTCTGTTGTGGACGTAATAAGGATGAGCGTGTGTAGGGCCTGGAGGTGGGAGCATCTAGCGAGGAGTCTGAAACTGGAGGCCGGAGCTCAGGAAAGATGCTGAAGCCACGGCGAGGCTGCTCTCAGCCAGGACGGGGGAGTAGACAGAGAAAAGGAGGTGGCTCGAGGCAATAAGCATAGAGCTGGGATATTTCTCTTTTCTGAAAAAACTGCAGAGAGCTGGACAACAGCCTTGCCAGCAGAGCCCAGAACACAGTCCCACCCTCCCGTTGCCCATGCCCACCGAGGGCTGCTGCCTCAGACTCTCCCATCAAGGGGACAGATGTGGACCCTTTCCTGGCTTCAGGAGCCCAAACTCCATCCTCTATTTTTCATTCACTCTAACTCCCTTAACTGCTTTTTCTTCTGCATTGTCCCATGTTTATAAATGGATGCAAAATAATCTGTGGAGTAAGAAAGTTTATAAATAAAACCCCTCTATAGCCTCCCAATAAATTCTTTTTTTTTTTTTGGCTGACGTTAGCCAAAACTGGTTTGTGTTGCTTGCTACCAAAGAACACTTAATCACCCTGCATTTGATCACACTGTCCTGGCCACCCCACAGATTGCCCTGAGGACAAATAGACCACCGGGTGTGAGAGCGTTTTGCTGGCCATAAAGCTCTGGAGGGGGTTTGGCATCTTCACCACGTGGATTCAAAGTCACAGAGAGAACAGGCTGGGAACACAAGTCCTAGAGGCTGGGAAATTCCCACTGCATTGGTCTCATGGAGTTTAGAATCCATCATGCCAAGGTAACCCAATGCCCAGAGAGAACAATGTGCATGGTGCCCAGCAGATGTGTTTTCCATGGGCCCCAAGCACCTGGCCAGTAGCACCAGCACTGCCCACTGCAAGCAGGCATCACAGGCTGGGTTTGTGGATCACAGATTAAGCGGGATAAATCCTCCGTCCCTCAGAAACCAGCTAAACAAACAAGGGAGCACATGATGTCAGTGCCTGCTTTGCCTTCTGAAGACCAGGAATGGGCAGAATGATGCTGGGGTTATAATTAGCTCTGTTGAGATGCTTTGTAAAATGCCCAGCGGTTTTGATGCAAACCATCCAGCCTGCCGTTTCCTTGGTTTCCTATTGTGGCTCTTTCCAGCCATAATACATGAGCCCAGAACCCTGTTTGTTCTCTTAAAGGGCTTGCCTTGAGAGTGGGGCTTCCCAGGTAGCTCCAGTCGGTAAAAAATCTGCTTGCAGTGCAGGAAACCAGGATTTGATTCCTGGGTGAGAAAGATCCCCTGGATCTTGGAAATGGCAAGATCCATCCACCAAGGAAATGGCAACCCACTCCAGTATTCTTGCCTGGAGAATCCCATGGACAGAGGAGCCTGGTGGGCCACAATCCATGGGGTCGCTAAGAGTCAGACACGACTGAGTGACTTCACTTTCAGTTTTCACTTTCACGCATTGGAGAAGGAAATGGCAACCCACTCCAGTGTTCTTGCCTGGAGAATCCCAGGGACAGGGGAGCCTGGTAGGCTGCTGTCTATGGGGTCGCACAGAGTTGGACATGACTGAAGCAGTTTAGCAGCAGCAACAGTGTGCAAGATACTATGTATGGACCTCCCTGGTGCCTCAGTGGTTAAGAATCCACCTGCCAATGCAAGAGATGCAGGTTTGATCCCTGGTTCAGAAAGATCCCACATACTGTGAAGTAACTAAGCCCTCAAGGTGCAACTACTGAGTCTGTGCTCCGGAACCCGGGAGCCGTAACTACTGCGCCCACGTGCCACAATTCCTAAAGGGTTGTCCATGGAAACCAAGGCCTCCCTGCAGAGTTTGGGAGGAAGAGCTATGGTGACTATGGAGTGACTATGGTGACACTGGAAGCTGCAGCCTGGCCCTGGAGATGGCCCTTGTGCAGCCTCCATCCGGGGAAACCTCGGGGAGGGCACTGCACACGGGGTCATGTGGCAGTAAGGGTTTGCCTGCCCCGGGGGGGCAGTCATCATTCGCCCAGGAAGGGTCTGCTCTGCACCTGCCATCCTGCTGTTGGTGGGGGGGAAGTGAGAACCCTGGGTGCACCCCGCCATCCGAGAGCAGTGCCCAGGGGGCAGGCGGGTGTGGTCTGAGCTGCAGAGCAGCACAAAGGGGACCCCAGGCCCTCAGACCTTCGGGGTTAGCGGACCCACTCGTATGGTGCTGGTGAAACTCATTTTAATCTCCACAGTGTGATCACTGTAGTGCCTTAGATGCGATGACACATCTCAGAACCTCACTCAGAAGATTTTCAGAGCCTCTCCCTCCATTTGCCTGCTACACCTTACCAGACGGTCGCTTAGGTATCCACCCAGGTCAACTTTACTGTAACCTGGGCAGGATGTGCGGGAGGCTCTGAGCTGCGCCCTCCAGCGGCTGAGACATCACAGAACCTGCCCAAAGAAAGCTCCGGACGACACAGAGCAGCCGTAGAGCAGCTAAGGGGCAGAAGGGAAAAGACACTGCTCAAGAAAGAACCTTTCTCGTTGACTCAGGACCAGAGCAATTTGTTTGTTCGAGGATTTCGTTTTTCACGAGTTAAATCAGTCACGATTTCCGAGCACACAGTGTGTGCCCACGGATGTCAGAATCATGGATGTGCTTGCAGATGGGACCAGAGAGAGCACTGGGCAGGCTTTGGACACCCCAGTTTTGAGGAACAGAGGCCATACTGATGCTCCAACCCAGGGAACATCCCCAGGCCCCAATTCCTTTTAATTCCCTTTTCAGTCCAGTGTTCAAGGCCCTATGGTCACCAGTACGCTTGGCAGTTCTGCCTTGGAGGCTCTGGGAGCAAGAGCCAAAGCCCATCCAGCCCCCACTCCCCCAAGCTGGCAGGATCACCCGCTGTGGTCTCAAACCACATTTGCACAAACCATCATTTTCTCGGATTTCTAGGTTCTGTTCTCATGCACAGGCCAGGCTTGGGAAGTTGTACGAAGCTCAGGAAGTGAATTCCTCATAACAAAATGATTTATAACATGACTGCTCTAGGGCCTCATGTGGTCAGAATAAGTCCAGCTCAACTTCTCCCCAAGTTCATCAGTTATCTCTCCCTCAGCCCCTCCTTGTCTGCCCCATCACACACATGTGCACATTCAGGCACACACAGCACACACACTGCCCTCAGCTCACTTGGGTCATGCCCCTGTTTTCACGTCTGTGTCTCCCTCACCGGCCACCCATGCCCCTGGACTGTGACCCAGCTGGGAACCCTGGTCTCAAATGTCAGCCTGGAGAGTGACCCCTGCTGAGGGTCTTCAGACACCTGTTGTCCCTTAGTTGGCAGCTCGTCCACACCAGCCAGAGTCGCAGAGCCTTTCTAGAAGGTCCTGCCCACCCCAAGTGGATGGTGAACGATAAGAAAGGTAAGCACCAAGCAGGCTCATGTGTCGTCTTCATCCTCAGACCAGAACAGTGTCCTTTGGGCGTCCCAGTGCCCACCAAGAGCCCGGTGGGACCCAGTGAGGCAGCTGACATCCAGCTTCGGGAGTGTGAGTGCCATGATCCTCGGAACAGCAGCAGGGTGGTGTGAGGAGGCCCCTGGGTGTCTGACACTCTTTCCCTCCAAGCAGCCTGGAGACCTGTTTTAAGCAGGTGGGGGAAGGCAGGGTCGGGGGGTGATCTATAGTTTTCCTGTCACCCCTTCTTCTCTGGGGGCCTTTAGAAACATGGCCTTAACACACGGCCTTCAGAGACGTTTCTAACTGGTTGCCCTGAGCCCCACCAGGGTGACTGGCACTGACCCTCTGTTCCTCTTGCAAGAAGCAAAAGCAGGAGGACTTGCCTTCAGTGTTTGAATAGCCTGCATTCTGGCCCCAGATGGGAAACTCAGAATGACGGGGCTGTCAGTTTTCTCCCATGTGTTGGGTTCCTTGGAGGCGGCCTGGACCTATCTCCTCGCTGTCAGCCCAGACAGAGGGCTGGCTCAGCCTCTCCTGGAACACGCATGGGTTTGCACGGCAGCGTCAGAGGAGGGAAACGAATCCTGTGTTCCATGCTCCCTACCAGCTTCTTGATGACCAGCAAATGTCATGGACAATTAACCATCCGCTCCCAGGGACACGCTCGACGTGGACAGGGGCATGGACAGGGTCGCTGAGGCAGGCACACCTCCAAGGCATCAAACCACAGGGAGAATCCAGGTCACACGGGATGTGGGCTCTGGGCACAGACGGAGCCAAATCCCACTCCAGTTGTTCCCAGCGGCTCTTACGGATCACCCGGGAGCTTGACTCCTCCTGACACACTTACCGGATTTCACTCAAACTCATGAAAAATACAAATTTGTCCATTTGAAAATCATAAAAATCTCCCAGCTGGAGAAGACTTTAAAGTCACTTATTTCAACTTTTTTGGGACCCTCGCACCACAGGTAGGTACACAATCTCCCCATCATGGGGTCCTTGCCCCCGAGGGGCTCGACTAGGGGGGTCCCTTCATGCTGAGCCCCCCTCCCCCACAGCGTGTGCTGGCCCAGACTCACGGGAGCAGCACCTACACTGTCCAGAGGCTCGTCAGTTCTCTTAGCCGAGGTGTGTGTCCCTTCCCTCATTTCTCATACAGCATGGTTGCGGGCCCACGAGGCCCCAGTTCTCCTCTTGGCAAAGCTCCCCATCAGATGTGCCCCTGATGTGGAGAGAGGCGCAAAGCCTGAGTGGGATGAGCCCTTGTGCCTTCAACAGTGCATTTCCACTAACACAGTGACAGCTCAGATTCCCGGCAGACACGATCCTCCAGGACTGAGGATTAACTTCATCCTCAACCAGCTTGCAGCCCGTCCCAGCCCATCTCAGCCCGTCTCAGCCTGTGCCCACTGGCTCCCATCACCCCTCCCCAAGCTTCTACAATTCACTTCCTGGACCCAAGAGCCAGGCCTTTTGTTTGCCAGGCATTTTAATTTAGAAGTAGACAGCTAAACCACAAATCAAAATTAGGGCACACCCACCCACATCCTGCGAAAGTTGCCTGAGAACATCCAACAAACAAGATCCAACATGAGAGCAAGAATGGTAGCGCGGACCTGAAGCCCAGCCCGTATCTCCTCTCGACAATTGATGCCCTATCCATTTTAGTCGGTGATTCATTCAAGCCCTGCGGGGTCCAGTGGCCTCAGGGGACGAAGGCATCTATTAAAGCAAATGTTCTGATGTCGAGAGCCATGGGGTCCTTCTCTCTCTTCAGCCCACGAAACACAGCCGGGGGCCGGGGCCAGCAGAGGGGCCCAGCAAAGTTGAGGCCTCCTGGTCCCAGAGGGGCTGCCAGAGAGCCAAGCAAAACAGTGCTCTCCCACCTGGCCCACCATGCCAGCTACCTGGCACCCAGGGTTGGGTGCCCTGACTAGACTCCGCCAACAACAAGCACCAGTGCCACCTCTGGGGTCCCCACCACAGTAGTGGGATGTGCCAAGCTTCCCTCTTGTTTTCCTTGAGCCTCAGTCTCTGAACAGCACTGGTAGAAGGAAAGGAAGAGAAGAGAGGATGAAGAAGGCAAAGATGGGGAGACACAAGATGAGTCCTGGGCCTCTTTGAAAACCTGGACAGAACTCTGCACTCTGATGTTTTGCAGGAAAGCAGACTCTAAGAGGGACAATGTGCACCAACCTCCCTGCTTGGGGAGAGAAGAAATTCATCCTTCCAGCCTGCATGGAGAAAGGGGGCTTCCCCAGTGCACCCAAGCCACCAGCCAGGGTCACACCCTGGACAGAGTCCAGCAGGAGGGCCGGCCTCGAATTCCCTAACAGCAGCGACCCTGGGCGAAGGCCCTTCCCGCTGGGAATGTGGGGTCTCGTCCACTGAGGGCTGACCCCGAGCGCTCGCCAGCTACCCCCGGGCCTAGAGATTGAGCACAGAGGATCACCCTCCCCGCGGGCGGTCTTTGCTCCTCCTGGCCCATAAATCACACTTCGTTACCAGCCCACGAGTTCTCCTGGGGACTGACTTCTTTGACTCCGCTTTTGGTTGAAAGGAAAACCAAGTGCAGCAAGAAACATGGCTCAAGCTTTTCCCCAAACGTGTCCACGACGTTGTTGGTGTGGCTGCTCTGATGGGGGGGCTGTGCCGGCCAGAGGCACCCACTCCGCTCACATGCAGCTGGGGAGCAGAAACACTACCGGAGCATCTCCGTTATTCAGCAGGCCTTTCTGTGGCGTCTCAGTTTTTAACTGCAGTTTCCTTTGGAAATGCTCAGAGCAAAGACATCTGTTTCCTTTCACTGGGATTTTTATGTTCTTCCAGCCAAAAAAGGAGAGGACAGAGTTCATTAATTCAGCCTAGTAATAATTACAATGTCCACATAAATTCTGTTGGGTTTGGTGCTTTCAAATATTGAAGCCTCCACCCCCTCCTCCCCTCCTGCTTTCTCAGTTGAGAGGTGAAGATGACAAGAAAACCGGGACGACCCTGGAGGTCTTGCCAGCCATAAGGAGCTTGCCACCAGCTCTCCAGGAGCACAGTGACGTCCCCAAGACCCCCAGGCAGCACAAGGACACGGTCACTCAACATGCCGTGGGCCCAATTCCGTGGACACAGGGAGATTCAGACCGCCCCACGTTTTATTTACTGAAAAAGTAAAAATCTGCCCCAGAGAAGAGGGGGCAGAAGGAGGCGGGGCCAGGACGTGAAAGCCCACATAAGTTAAGAAACTTGGACTTCTTCCTTAAAGCACGGGCTCTCAACTCCTCGGAGGTCAGGACTGTGTCACACATAGCTCCTGTCGTCTAGGCTCTAAGCCTGGTGTGGAGCCCACAGTCCAAGCTCTGCACATCTCGATGAGTTGAGGTGATTGATGGATTTCAATTCAGCACCAGTGCCCCTCAGGAAAAAATGAAAACTGATGGTGTTCAATAATGACACCAGGAAGCCTGATTCTCTGGGACCTCAGAAGCTTCACAAACTCCCGACATGTGCAGCTTTTGTACTAAACAACCTAATTAGTTTTTTCACAAAATCATCTGGGGAGCACCTGCAGATTCTATAGGAGGCAGGTTCATCGAGCATCGTGGTTAGGCAATGCCAGCAGCAGCCTGGCCCTCGAGGTCAGCAGGCTGGCGTCGGCCACAGCCTCCCGGCCCACCTCCTCCAGCAGCCGTGGCGGAGCCAGAAGAACAAGCTTCCTTATTTCGTTCCTGTCGCTCATGACGTCCAAGCTCCTACGTTCATGCACTGTGCCCTCACCTAACGGGATGTGCACAGAGGGCAGTCTGCACACCCAACTGCCCAGCTCCCCTGTTAATCAACTGACTGCAAGAGCCTCTGTGCTCACCTAAAACACACAAAAATGATCACGTGGGGTCAAACTGAAAAGCTTCTGCACAGCAAAGAAAGCCACCAACAAAATGAAAAGGCCACCTATGGAATAAGAGAAAATGTCTGCACATCATATATATGATAAGGGGTTAATATCCAAAAAATATTTAAAACCTCAAACAACTGGAAAGCGAACACACAGGGAGCTCCCTGGCGGTCGAGTGGCCAGGATTCAGAGCTCTTACTGCTGCAGTCCAGGCTCAACCCAGGTCAGGGAACCGAGATCCACAGGCCACGAGGCATGGCCAAATATACGTGCATGTACATATGTATCTTATATATTCATATATATTTTCACATTGTTGGTCAGTCACTCAGCCGTATCTGACTCTCTGTAACCCCATGGACTACAGCATGCCAGCTTCCCTGTCCTTCACCGGCTCCCAGAGTTTGCTCAAACTTTTGTCCATTGAGTTGATGAAAAGAGCAAACAATTCAGTTTTCAAATGAGCAGAGGAATAGACATTTCCCCAAAGAAGGCACACAAAAATGGTCAACAGGCTTGTGAAATGAAAATCAAAACCACAATGAGATATCACCTCATACCTATCAGGAGACTACCACCAAAGAGACAGTAATAAATGCTGGCGAGGGTGTGGTGAAAAGGGAACCCTGATACAGCGGTGGTGGGAAAGTAAATTGATGCAGCCTCTGTGGAAAACAGTATGGAGTTTCCTCAAAAAATTAAAAACAGAACTACCATATGACCCTACAATTCCACTCCTGGGTTTGTATTCAAAGAAAATGAAAATACTAACTAGAAAGGGTACCTGCACTCCAACGTTCACAGCAGCATTACTGACAATAGCCAATACGTGGAAATAACCTCAGTGTCCATCAACCGATAACTGGACGTGTGAATACAAACACACACACACACAATGGACCACTACTCAGCCATAGAGAAGACAGAAACATTGCCATTTGCAGCAACACGGATGGACCAGGAGGGTCTTCTGTTGATTAAGTAAGTCAGACCCAGAAAGAAATGCTGTATGTGTTATGTTTCAACCACTGCCTACTTTCATAAATTAAGTTTTACTGGAACAGGGCATGCTTCCTCAACTACATATTATCTATGGTGGCTCTTTGCTACAACGGATGTGTTGAGAAGTTGTGACAGAGACCACGTGTCCTGTAATATCTGAAATATTTACTATCTGGGCCCTTTGCAGGAAAACTTTTCCCAAAACCTCTGGTCAAAAGAGGTTATCTTCTCTGTGGTAACAAACAACTCCAAAATCTCAGTGGATTCACACACTGGGTCTGGATAAACCCCAGGCATGCTGTTCCCCATGGAAAAACACAACGTCTCGATCCCATGACTCTGCCACCACAACACAAAGCTTCCTGGATCACCGAGTAAGGAAGAACACACAGGGTTCTTGCCTCCCCACCTGCACCACGACTCCACCCAGAGAGCTTCAGGGCGATCGACCAGGATGGCTGGAAGCAGGCAGAAACCAGGTATTGGTAGGAAGTATAATATCTACCAAACAGATTTTATTACATCTCAGTAATTTCTTTCCATTCATATTAAAAAGGTTTTATTTGATGGTTAAATTTTCAACATGTATTGATAGATTCTTGTGGGTTTTCTCCATAGGAAATGCAAAGTAATAAATTATGCTCATAAATTTTCTGTGGGGGACCCATTCATGTGTTGCTGCAATAAAGTCTATTTAGTGAAATTTTTATGACAGTTGACTTTTATATATTAATGTTTTATTTTTGCAGCTATATCCATGTGTGAGATTAGGCTGTTGCTTTCCCTTTTATGGCAACCCACTCCAGTGTTCTTGCCTGGAGAATCTCAGGGATGGGGGAGCCTGGTGGGCTGCCGTCTATAGGGTCACACAGAGTCGGACATGACTGAAGTGACTTAGCAATTATCATATTTTATGCTGGGAAAATCTCAATCTCAGTATTCATTAAAATCACAAGGAGCTTTTGCAAAAGCCAAGTGTCCATATGTTTTGGACAGTTAGGCACAATGAGGAGACAAGGCAGTATGTCCCAAACAAAAGAACAAGGAAAAAACTTCAGGAAAAGAACTAAACAAAACAGAGATAAGCAATCTTCCAGGTAAAGGGTCAAGAGTAAGGACTTCCCTGGTGGTTCAGAGGCTGGGACTCCATGCTCCCAATGTGGGGAGCCAGGCTTCAGTCCCCGGTCAGGTAACTAAATTCCACAAGCTGTGATTAAGATCCAATGCCGCCAAATAAATAAAAATAAATATTAAAAAGTAACAGTAATAAAATTACTCACTGAACTCAGAAGAATGGAGGAACACATTGAGAACTTCAACAAAGAGATAAAATATTAAAAAGAACTGAATCAGAGCTGAAGAATACTATAACTAAAAATTTAAAAATATATTAGAGGAAACCAGGAGCAAATTAGATGATACAGAAGAATAGACTGGGGATCTGGAAGACAGTCTGGTAGAAATCACTCCCATCAGAACCAGCAAAAAAGAAAAAACAGAAGATAGTTTAAGAGACATCAGGCTTACAAACACTGCCATATAAGGGTCCCAGAGGGATAAGAGAAAGATGAAGGGAAAGAAAGCCTAGTGGAAGAAATAATAGCTGAAAACATTCCTAACCTACTGAAGAAAAGAGACATGCAGGTCCAGGAAGCACAGAGAGTCCCAAACAACCTGAAACAAAATTCCTTTAAAGGAGCGATAAGTAGACTGATCTTACAGGACCAGTGGGAGCCAATGACAATGGAAGCATATTTTTAAAGGACTGAAAGAAAATAACTGCAAACCTAGATGGTATACCCAGCAGAAATTTCGTCCCAGGATATAGATGAAATGATGACATTTTCAGATAAATTATTTAAAAGACAGGCTGTAGCAAGGGCAGTCTAGGACACATCAGCGCTCAGGAACACCATTCAAACACAGCAGAAGCTATTGGGAAGTAGCAGACCCTGCCAGGGTCTGGTTTCCCAGTTCCTCTCTGCCTGGTTTTGGAAGTAGAATGGACACCTTTGGTCAATTGTGAGGGGTGGGAAGGCTGGCAGGAGAAAAGGTCTACGATCCTCAGTCTTTACTTCATGGTCCCAAGACGACCATTTTGGTCCCAAAGCCAACCAAATTCATGTTTCAATCTGGAAAACAGTATCAAGGAAAAAATGACATAAGCAAAAATAAGAAAATGAAATGTTCCAGCAGTCTCCCACTTACTTCTGACTGCTCATATCACGTGATCATCCCCCCAACAAGCAGTGTCAATGTTTTTACCTGGCAAATGCCACCCCAAACAATGGCAGAAGGAAGGGAGTGATGTGGAGAAAAGGCAGGTGGGCCTTCACAGCTAAATCAGTTTCACAGGAAATACACCATCCAAACTATGTCAAAACTCAATGGAATGCCTGCTTTGCAGTCAACATTTTCTTAAAGTCTCTGAAAGTCTGTGTGGCATCTTTTGGTTTGTTTGTTTCCTTTTTACAGATGCTTCCAGGCTGAGTTTGTGGAACATGGTTTGGACACCACAAAGATTGTTTTATTCTTTACGGTCAATCAAAAATGTCTTCTTAGAAGTCAAAGAACATCATTAGAAATGGTATGCAAAGGAATAAATCTAAAACTGTTCCCCAAAAGTTAAAATCAGATCTTTTTTAATTGATAAGTGTCCTGAGGCATCATTTCTTTCCGTTGAGGTAGGTCGAGGAAGTGTATTTATTCATCCTTAGGATAAACCATATACTGGTGATAATGAACTCCACCCACGCCTCACTCTCTGCACAGCCTAACGAGAAGCAGACGGTCCCAGTGGCCCCCGCCCTCTCCTTTCCCTTCAAGGCTGGCAGCTTCAGAAGGAGCTGCTTGTGGAGCAGGCCAATCCTTCCCTTCATCCTGGTGCACTGTGCCAGGCAGAGGGGAAGATGCCCCCTTCATCACAGGGGAGACACTGCCATTCACTTCCAGACTGGCCATGGGACCAGAGCTCCTCACCCAGAGGCATCGTCCCCTCTGCGCACTTGCCAGGTGGAGGGTTTGCACAGATGAGGTCAGGATCCAGGCTCCAAGGCCAGCTCCACCCCCGGGACAGTAAGTTCCTGACCATCAGCTTGTGACTGTGGAGGCACCCTCTTCAAAGACAATAGGTATACAACTCGGCAAGGAGCCAGCCACTCAGGAAGGTCCCCTTTCAGAAGGCCCTGGGTGACCCAGATAACTGACCCACTCTTCTCTGCCTGCACCCCAGTTCCTACCCTTATGCTTTCAATTTGCCAATAAAGAGTGATCCTACAAAACACAGAGCACCCCACCCGGGACCCTAATAAAGGCCGACCCCCAGGTCCTCACTCCTTCCCTCCCTCAACCTTGACCTCGGTGTGTGGTCCGGGTGTGCCGCATGTCCTCCAGGACTGGTAAGTCATAACTCCTCTTATTTCCAAAGTTTCCTGGTGCTTGTTGCTGAGGTGCGTTCTGCAGTCATAAGACCCACAAGGCCTGATCCAGCCACAGCCTTGGACCCTGGTCAGGGAGATGTCTGTAGGGGCTGCTGCAAGTGGGGTGATCGAGGTGAGCACCACAGGCATCTCTAGCCAGGAGCATCACTGTCATAGACCGAGACTGTCAGGAAACACTCTGCTCTGAAGATGTGTGTGCAAGCTAAGTCACTTTCAATTGTACCTGACTCCTTGCAAACCCATGGACCACAGCACAGGCTTCCCTGTCCTTCACCATCTCAGAGCTTATTCAAACTCATGTCTACTGAGTCAGTGATGCCATCCAACCATCTCATCCTCTGTCACCCCCTTCTCCTCCTACCTTCAATCTTTCCTAGAATCAGAGTCTTTTCCAATGAGTCGGTTCTTTCCATCAGGTGACAAAGCATTAGAGCTTCAGCACCAATCTTTCCAATGAATATTCAGGGTTGATTTCCTTTAGGATTGACTGGTTTGATCTTGTAGTCCAAGGGACTCTCAAGAGTCTCTCCAGCACCACAGTTCAAAAGCATCAGTTCTTAAGCACTCAGCCTCCTTTATGGTCCAGCTGTCACATTCTACATGACTACTGGAAAAACCATAGCTTTGACTATACAGACCTTTGTCAGCAAAGTGATGTCTCTGCTTAGATTTACTTTTTAAATTTCTGTTGTTTTCAAGCCCATGTTGAAGCTTTCCTCTTCCCTTGCCAAGGTTCAACCTGAAAGTCAGTACACAGGCCTCTTACACATTAGCCAGATGGGCAGGGTGTGCACATGGAACCCAGAATTCAACCACTTCAACTGTTAACTTAAAAAGCTGCTCATCAAGAATCAGATAGAAAAGCACATAATGCCTTATGCAATTATCAGATATTATAAAAAATTAAAGCTTACATTGAAAGTCAGTAATGAAATTAAAGGTATTATTCTATAGCATCTTTTCATTAAAGACATCACTAGCGTTTACCCACATTATTGCTATAATTATCCCAATTTTATAATGGAAAAAGAAACTTTACATCAGCTATCTGTTATCTTCTGAAGGAGAGGGGAGAAGTTTCATATCTTTCCTTAGAATCAAGACAAACACTTCCTTCATTTGGTAATGACACTTTGCATAATAAACATAAAAGTCTGATTTGTTTGAGATGATAAACCAGCTCACTGGGGTGGCCCGTCCCCCTCAAGACTTGAGACTGCACTGCCGCCTGGTGGCAGAATTAAGTTTGACAACAATTCATTTGTGAGCTTGCCAGCCTTTGGGAAAGACCAATATGCTGGTAAAGATTGAAGGCAAAAGGAGAAGAGGGTGACAGAGGATGAGACGGTTGGATGGCATCGCTGACTCAATGGACATCAATCTGAGCAAACTCTGGAAGATGATGAAGGACAGGGAAGCCTGGTGTGCTGCAGTCCATGGGGTCTCAAAGAGTCGGACATGGACACAATTTAGTGACTGAACACACACACACACCCACACACACACACACAAACACACACATAGCCTTTGGTTTACTATTTTTAAAAATGAAAAGGTGGTTATCATTTAACTTTAAAAAAAATGGAAGGGTCTGAGGGACACGAGGTTGAAGGTGCCTAATTTAACCAAATGTCCAAATCTTCTTAGAAAGCCGTTAGCCCCACCTATACCCTGGAACAAAGCCCAACTCCACTGACACCTGGAACTCAATGAGTATCCCCCCAGGTACCCCGTGGAGGTCACACTACACTTCCAATATCCCTGTTTGCTTTAAAACCCAGTCGAGCCTCTCGGCCAAAGCCGAATGGCAAGGCTCTGGAGGTTAGGAAACCTACTAGTTAGTGACCTAGTTTTAGAAAACCTTAAAGAAGCTACGAGCACAGGTGTTACTTGAAACCAATGAATTCTGGTGATTCTCATTTCAAACATGTCACAGCGGTTACAATATTGAGGCTGAGATTTTAAGGAGCATTTCCTAAGACCAAGTGGTTTAGCACAATAGCTAACGAGCTGTGGACAGGAAGAGGATGCGTTGCTGCCTCTCAGCCAAAGGGCTTTGGGGGTGCGCTCAGCAGGACCCCAAACTTTCCCCAGGATGACCCCGCTGCAGCCCAGTACAACCACACAGAACTAGACTTGTGTTGTTCAGTCGCTCAGTTGTGTCTGACTCTGCAACCCCAGGGGCTCCACGGACATCACGCTCCCCTGTCCTTCACTATCTCCTAGAGTTTCCTCAAACCCACGTCCAGAGTCGGTGATGCCATACAACCATCTCATCCTCTGTCCTCCCCTTCTCCTCCTGCCTTCGATCTTTCCAGGCATCAGGGTCTTTTCCAATGAGTTGGTTCTTCACATTAGGTGGCCAAAGTATTGGACTTCAGTAATGAATGTATATTTACATCAAATATTATACTAACTCTAACGTACTTGATACTTAGCTCAGCATTCAAGAAGCTGCTGATAAACTATCTCTGGGGAGAAGTATCAGACTTCTTTTCTACTATATGCATCTCTATAATTTCTAAGCTTCTAAAGCCAGTGTCACCTTCATATTCAGAAAAAAAATGGAAATAAAAAACCAAAATGCATCATGTGTAACACAGTAAGAACAACCCCCTTCTCTAAATGTTAAGGTGTTTTTACATTTTCTAACTCAAGGTCCTCACTTCCATTACACAGCTGTCAGAAACTTCTAAATACTTATTGTATCTTTCTGATACATGATCAAAGGACAGAGTACAAACGCCAATTTTAATATGCTTATTATGTACCCCAAACTATGCTGGGTTCTTTAAAGTACCCTTCAGTCCTTACCACACCCCCTGGATTGAATGGGAAATGTGACCAGCAGGCGTGTGGCTGCCAAGGGGGCCTTGTGGAGGTCGCACCATGTGCAAGGGCAGAGCTGAAACCTGAACCCAGGCTCATCTCTTCTCCAAAGCCAGGGTCAGTTAAAGGTGTTTGCATTCGACCAGGCACTGCATTCAGAAGATCTGGTTCACGACTTCAAAATGTCAAGCCAGTCCCCTCTCTGGGTATTGCACTTTAATTCTTGACCCAAATAATCAGACAATGGCCCACTTTCTGCCTTGTTTGTATGTGGACAACACCTGCTTCCATCTGCTGAGCGTATGCTTGGCACCAGGCTCTGCTTTCCCACCCCCTTCATGCTCAGTGAAGCAGGCGTGGGTAGGACGCCCTCTTACAAGCAGAAAAAATGGGGCACAGAGAAAAAACACCCCAGGTCATAACCAGGGATGTGACCAAACTCAGAACATAACCCACGCCATGTCAGCCCAGGTCCCAGGCTAGTAAACCCTTGACATGCTTCCTTCCCAAGCAGCTCATGCTTCATACTCGAAACTGTAACACTAAACACCATATATATAGCTAGTCATCTGAGTTAACTGGTTGAAAGGCCAGCCGTAAAGAGCCTGGGTTGCAAAATGCTTAAACTCTAAAACCATATCATGGCCACAAGCTTCTAGCCACTAATGCAGTGTGTAATAAGTGTGGAATATTGTCTTGACGCCAAGATTTTCAAAAGCAGAAAATTACTTAATACATCCAGTACTGAGAGACTGAGACCAAAGCGTGCTCTCATTTGTATTGAACTGAACATCATTCAGCCAATATGGGGGCCTCCCGGGTGACTCAGCGATCAAGAACCCACCTGCCAATGCAGGAGACCTGGGTTCAATCCCTGGGTCAGGAAGATCTGGAGGTGGAAACGGCAACCCACTGCAGTCTTCTTGCCTGGGAAATCCCGTGGACAACGGGCTACACCGCCTGGGGTCACAAAGAGTTGGACACGACTTAGTGACTAAACAACAAAAGCCAATTTTGCAGCTTCATCCACCTTCGTCTCCAAGATGGTGGGGCCCATGGAGACCCACGCCTAGGACCAGGACTCGGCTCAACACAGTAGCCTGGAAAGGCCAGTCCTCCCAGTTCTCCTCTGTTAAAAGGTGCTCCAGAGAGGAGTTATGGAAGCTCTGACCTACAACGGTTCCTCCTAGAAGTGGCTTCCATTATCCTCAGACTTTAAGGGTGTTTCAGCTGATGACACTTTGGACCGTCTGGGCCCAACCACCTGTTGACAAAGGTCAAGTGTCTTCAGGGATCTTTTGTCCCCTAAGAATACGATTCCCCTGGATCCCACCACCCAGAACTCAATCCCAACCTGGTGTCATCATACCTCAGCCCACACCCGCCAGTGCCCAGCTTAGGGGAGTGGCCGCCGCCAGTCCCACGAGATGAGGACCTGAGCTGGCTCACCAGGCCAGGTGAGTCCAGGACTCGTCCCACCAACCCAGAAGGCAGACAGAGCCTTCAAACAGAAGTGAATCACATGTGGGAACCAAGTCCACGCCTTGCGTTTCCCCAAAGTGAGAAGCCCCAGTGTTTACATTCCTCCATTTTCAAAACATGCAAGAAAAACCACCTCCATCCAACACACGTACAAACACACAGTCCACAGCACGTGCGTTAAGCAGACAGCAAGGCGGTGTGGCCACACGAGGGTCCCACCTGCAGACCTGCGTTCTCACCTCCCTCCCCATAGACTCAGTCCTTACAGCTCAGGTTCTGTGCGGCTGTGTATACACATCACACAGGCGGCTTGTAAGACAGTGTTTGCCCACCTTCCTATCTCCCTCCTACAATGAAACCATGAGAGACGCGGCTTTAGCAGAAGGGCCAGGACCTTCGGGGTCTTGCTGTGACAATTTCAGTGCCAGCCTTGGCAGCAAAACATCCCTGTGATGAGTGCAAGCTGGCAGGAAAGAGGAGGACGTAGTGTGTCAGGTCCTGGAACTCGTGCGAGACATGCCAAGGGAGATTCCCGGACGTGTGCACGCCTCCGAGAACTTCTAGGGGAGGGAGAACTCGACACAGCACGCTGAGTAAAGGATGGCATTTATGTCACAGATTGTAACAGGCAAATACACTACGTGCTAATGGTGACGTCCTAGAGGAGTGACATCTGGATGCAAGGATGGGGAGGATCCCTGGACTCCGCGGGCCAGCGGTCTGCCTGAGGGACGTGTCTTCAGGAGAGGGCACAGAGGGGGCGTCAGTCCTTCTCTGATGAGCTCCTTTGCTCTTTTCCTTTCTGTTGGAGTACAGTTGCTTTACCACTAACGTGCTAGTTTCTGCTGTAGATGATTTATTTTTAAAAGAAGCCAAAAAATCAAAGGAAATCATGGGAAAATGAAATGCCAAAGCTGAGGAAGAGTTCACAGTGAACACAACAAAGGCCCAGGGGAAAGGCGACCCCATCCTGCAGGCACGCCCATCCCAGCCCCGCGACCCTGGGGTGGGGACACAGGCACACGGACACTGGCCTCTGCTGCTGCTCACTCACTCAGGCGTGCCTGACTCTGACCCCGCGGACTGCAGCGTGCCAGGCTTCCGTCCTTGGCTACCTCCCAGTTTGCTCAAAGTCATGTCCATTGAGTCAGTGGTGCAATCTAACCAGGCCTCTCTCTGCAAGGTACTTTTTTAGAGTTAAGGGATCTAAGTATCGGATGGAAAGAAATGTTTATTTACATAGCTTGAAACCTACTTCTTGGAAACATTTGTACCTTTACCGCCTCAAACAGATACAGCAATGTTACATTGTTAAAAACTTGGAACAGCATGTCCCTCCTATGGTCTCTCCGTGCAAACACTACAAGGACACACACACAAATTTTGAGCACTTTATAAAGTTCACTGTCAAGAACCTAAGCACATATTCAGATGTACTTACCTCCCTAAAATTCCACCCACCACTTGTCTGACAAAGGTACACTTTATCCAATTAAAAATTAAGATTCTTAAGCCATTTCCTCATTGTAGAATGTAGGATCTTGGTAAGAAACTAATTTCTTAAAATGTGTAAGGAAATTCCCCAATTAACAAATTCCATGGGGGTGGTGGGGTGCTCAGGGTCTAAGAGCATTTTTCCCTTGAGAAGATGAGAATTCAATTTGATAAATTAAACGATCATTAAACTTTTACAAGAAATTCTTTTTATTTATTTCACAAAACTTAATTGATGGCAAAGTACAGAAGGGCATTCAAAGAAATACTTTGCAACAAAGCTTCCCTTTGCTTCTCAAAAGTTAAAGTTGGATTTTTCAAATCAAGTATTTCCCTAAATTTAAATCAAAGTAGCTTGCTACACACCCTTGTATATTTATCTACAAACTGCACATTTAAGGATACACAGGATTAAAACAGCACACGATGAAAAAGCAAGTTTGCCCCCAAAACTACATTAAATTCTTCGTGTAACTCCTGACAAACCTCTACTTTTTAAAACAAGGAATCCACTAAAATGAGGAATTCTTACCGCTAGAAATGTCCAGTAGACAAGTACCTGCAATTCTTCATAACTTTTTTTGTAACTCAGTTGTCCTTTCTTTCCCCTCCCAAATCTACATTTTTCCTCAAATTCCTTAAGCGTGTACATCACTTGATCTCTTTTGTTCTTTGTAGGATTATAAAGTGGAAGTGAACTCGCTCAGTTATGTCCAACTCTGCGACACCATGGTCTGTAGCCTATCAGGCTCCTCTGTCCATGGGGTTCTCTAGGCAAGAATACTGGAGTGGGTTGCCATTTCCTTCTCCAGGATTATATACAGCATCACAGTTTTAGACTATGAATGATCAAAATCCATACACTTGGTTTAATCATTAAATATTTAAGGACCCTGTAGATTAAAGGCTGAGGTCACACTCTGTTCCTCCAGCTATGAAGGTCACACATAAGCCAGTTTCTGAGTCCCACCGTCTCCTGTTTATGTGACATTGATAAACGTGTTTGGCTATGCTCATCCTGGCTTTAAGAGCTGAGATTGCTAGTGGCCAGCTATTTCTTTTCAATTCTACGGGAAATAAAGGCAACAAAAAAGGTCTTAGAAAATTCAGGACCACAAGGTTCCAAGGTTCCAGTCTGCCCTCTGCATGTGTGGGCTGCGCATCACGGATACAAAAGAGCTGACAGGACTCAGTCATTTCATACAACTGACTGTCGGACACCCCTGGGTCACGGTTTCCTGGGGGAATCTTGGAACCCATCCATCCTTGGGCACAAAGGGAGGGCTGCATTGTTTGTGCAGTCAGCCACAGGCACCACAGGACCACACGAGAGACAGCTCTGACTAGGACAGGACACGAGGCACCCCCTCCACGAGGTGGACCTCAGTGGGCCAGAGCCTGGGCTCTAGGACCACATCATCAGGACCCAAGGCCTGACCTGTTACCTAGAGCCCCTAAGCCTGAGCATCCTTCACTTCCCTAAGCCTGTCTGGCCCTCCCCAACAAAGGTGCTAAGAACAGTACCTGTATCCCGGGACGGGGCTGAGGACTACAAGCTGACCTAATAACACCTGGCACACTGTGATGAAGATCTTGAAAACCACTCCATGCTTTGAGAAACTTGACGGGTGAAACACGATTCTCAGGTGGGTATCACTTCGGGTGTCTGCTAGCAAAGCGCTTATTAAAGCTGCACTTCAAAACATTAGTCAAATCATTCATTTTTGGACAGACGATTTTGATCCTTTTGCAAGCTAAAAAAATTTACTGGTGTTCTAAACCAACCTAACTTCACAAAGACAGCTCATGCAGTAGCAATCCCTAAAGGTGATGCCTGAAACTTAATAAAGGTTAACATACTAAGAATTCTGAAAATGCAGGTTACCTATATTGTTAAGACTTCAGTCTTACTTAAAACCGGTTTTGTACCTTGCTTTGGCATTTTAAAGCCTCTAAAGCAGTTTTCTGGCTGCAGATTAAAATGACTGGAGCTTAAAAATAAAAGACCATGCCAGGTCTCCATTCTCCACCAATTAAGGGGTATCTCCGCAGGTACCAGTCAAGTGTCAGGACACTTTCTGAAGTGCATCACACCTGCTAATGCATGGGTCTGGTCACCCACCACTGAAAACTAACATAATGAATAGCTATCTTCATAGTTTCCTACACCTTTTCAAAGGTAGGTGTTATTAATACACACCAAACAACTGGAAAACAAGAAAATCAGTTTTAAAAGGAGAGCAATGTGGTAATAGGGAACATATGAATAATTAGAAAGGGAATTTACCTGGCCAGTCGACCTTTACACTGTAATTATAACGCTCAAAACCTTATAGTCAAGAATGTGATCATAAAGACACTTTAGGATCACAAAAAGCATTTTTTTAGTCACTTGGTTTTCAGTAAACCTGAGAAAGTAGATTAAGTTAAAAAAAAGATGAAAAGTTGTATGCAATTTATGGTTGTGCTTGATCAATACTACTGTAGGGAAATATTCGCAGAAACTGATATTGGATGGCAGAACTCAGCATTATTTTTTTAATATATTTTCCAAATTGCCTAAAATGCACCTCATGACTTCTACAATCAGAAATGCAGGAAAACCACTCTCCCTTCAAGGGCGATGTTCTCACTTATCTGCACCCACCCCACAGGCTGGGAGTTCCCAAGAGGCCACGGCTGCCCAGAGCTCTCCAGAAGCTCAGCTCCCTGGGAGGGACTGGAGTGCAGCTGTCCCCATCTCCTACCCAAAAGCCCTTGACCTCCAGGTCAAGGTCACTGAGAAGACCACCTGAGAGCAGACTCGAGTCCCAGTCAGTGACAGGCCATCACTCCCTGACGCAGCATGAGCACAGCATGGCCCTACTCCGTGGAGACCAAATCCCGTTGCTGTTTTTTAGAAAGGAATATGACACTTTACCACATTTTTGAACAGTTTATTTATTCACACAATAGTTTATCTTCCTTTGAAAGGTAGCATATGGAGATCACTTATTTACCTTGTTGTTTTTCCACATGGTAAAACCTTGATCGTCCCCTAATTCTCATAAAGGTCAATGTTTTAAAATTTATGCACATACCAGAATCACCGAAAGCAATGTGCAAAGCTCTGGGAAAACTAGTGCTTGAATGCTTTTAAAGTGGCAGATCACAATTCAGGGATAAACTCTGTAAGGAACTGTATTTTTTACCTTATGGGTAAAACTTGTTTTCAAAGTGGTATATTTTCGATGATTACAACCCAGAACTAAATCCCATGGCAGACAACATCCGTTTCAGGGAAACTTCTGAGCTAAGATAACAGAAAGAGAAATTAAGAATATTACTTTTCCCTGACGAGAATTTCCAACTTTGATACATACTGTTTTCCAAATATCATTTAAGGTGACACACGACACACTCAGAATGTAACTCTTAAATCTGTCTCTTGTAAATACAAGAATGGGCAAAATTACGTACGTTAGTTACAGAAAGAACGTAGGAAGGCGGTGCACTTAGCATCACGTAGGAACATTAAGGCCTTAGTTACGTGGCTGTGGCTTCGGTGATGTCAGCAGTGCGTTCCCCTCACGCTTACATTCCAAGTAAGCAGGCAGGCAAAGTAAAGATTTCTAAACATGTAAGGGTTAAAGACAGTTTAACCTCTATATTACCAATTAATACAGTGGGACCCTTCTCAAGTAACTGTCATAAAGCAACCAAATCACACTTCACACGGCAATGAGGCGCCTCCCATACAGTCAGAGCGCTTCCTGGAATGTAAAGCGGAGGAGCAGCCCACGTGGACTTTTCTGTTGCAGATGGTTCCCAGCGAAGACCAACCACTGCATCACGCAGTCTGTGCAATGCCTACCAGAAAATGCATTTACTTCTTACCAGTTGGGAGGGGGTAATCCTAGCCTAAACACTAAAGCCAGATATGTAGGTGAGACTATCCCATGGCGGCCTGTGGTTTCATCTTAGGCCAGGAAGTTTCACAGTTATTAAACAGCGTATTAATGTCCACTATTCCTGTCATGTCAAAGTTATCAGAAACAGACAGGAAGCTGGAGTCCGGAGAGCAGGCTTCCTGGTCTGGCCCCGCCTCCACCTCCCATGAGACACGAGGGAAGTTCTCAGCCCCCCAAAAGGCCTCGGAACCCTCAACCAGAAAACAAAGGGGCTGAACAAAATGAACCCTAACTACACAGGATTCCCATCAAATGGGATTCTGCTAAATTTAGCTTGAAAACTGACAGCTCTGAAACTGCCGGCCTGATGCTCATCACCAGTAACACTGATCACAGGGAGAGATTTAGGCCAGGGAGTGCCTGCTTCTGCACTGACGGGGTGGGATGGCAAGGCTGCTGCTGGCATGTGTTCCCAGGTTCCAAGTAGAAGGAGCGCCCACCCTGGGCCCCGGGCAGGCGGGTGGCTCCAGAGACATGCGTATGTTCTCGTAACTCGTGCACACAGGCAAGGGGTTTTCTAGAAGACACCATACAGCACATGGATCTGGCAAGCCCAAAACACATATGAAATGAAAATGCAACCAAATACTTCAGACTGTTTCTCTCCTTCATGAAATGCACACAGATGCGGGGCCAACATCCTTCACTGCACGCCAGGCCCCAAGTCCAACTTCCCTTTCAAGTATCAGTGCTTCTTTTACAAAACCAACACCTATTTTCAAAAATCAACATTTGCTTGGATTAGATTGTACTCAGTAGAAAAAGTGAATCTATTTTTTCTAGTTTCATGATTTTCTATGCCAACACATTAGTAACTAAGTGAGACTTAAGTGCAGGGAAGTACACCAGACCCTGCCACGCAGTTACACCAAAAACTCACTTCACGTGGTTGACAAAGAGACCTGCAAAGACGGTCATTTTTCACAAAGGAATTCCCCAGGCTTACTCGGTAATACCAAAATTCCATAATGGAAGTTACCTCACATGTCAAATTGGACCGGGGCTGGGGCAAGCTGCGGGGGGTACGTTTAAGTATTATTCTGAGATGCTACAAAATCACTAGGCTGGTCAAAAAGCAGTGATTAGAACCAAGGAAAATTAGTCTTTCTTGAGAAGATAGATACTCAAAGAACCTAAGAACAGGATAAATTAAACAGAATCACGCCACAAGGCAGACACGTAAACTGACTGACATTACAGCACTTTTTTTAAATTTTCATGGTATTTGCTTATTTTGTATTATCTTGAAGACAAGAGGATTATGACCTTCCAAAATACCAAAAATGTCCTGAAATCTTATCAATTCCTTTCCTTAAAGGAATGAGGCCTTTGAACCACAAACACCATGACACCTGCAGGGGTTTCCGTGAGGTAAGTCATGCATTTCATAACCCAGATCACCACACAGCGTGCTCCCTGACACCCGCCTCAGGACACGACAGACACGACAAGCTATCGAGCAAGAATCTGTTAACAGTTTTATTATTTTTGTGTTAAATACCATGGGACAGGATTGGAAGGATGAAAAACTCAGTCAACAACTGCCTCACAAGGGATAAGAAAAATTCTGCCATGATATTAGCAAAGGTGAAGGAGAAAATTTACACTGTACGAGGCACCATTTCCCCATAGAATACCTCTTGGCATTTCCTGAATGAGTGGGATTAGCAATCTAAATAAATCATATTTCAAGAGGTAACAGCAACAGATAAAATTTAAAGGGATTATTAAAATAACATTTACAAGACTCTGAACAATTCTTGAACTCTTATTAAAACCACAAAGAAAGAACAATTCTTTATTTATGAATTTCATAAAGGACTGAATGTGCAATGACGCCTGCTAGGGACGGTCTGGTGGCGGTGGCGCTGTCCGGAGCCCAGCACTCTGCTCTTACGCGTTTCTTTCTAACCGTGAGACCGTTACGGGCGAGGCCTACATGACGCTGTACACACAAAGCATGGCCACCGTGGGCCACATGGTCACCGTGGGCCACACTACCAGTGAGATGGCAGGTAAACGAATCTTTTCTGGTCAAGAGGAAAAAAAGAAATAGCACTCTGCATGCTCCACTCTACAAGATGAATTTCCCTAGAAAGAATCCAATGAAAATGGCTGCAATGACAACAAGAAGTGAAGGAAGAGGACTGGTGACGTTCTCTCTGAAGGACACAGCTGAGGTGGATCCAGGTTTATCCGAATGTGCTACCTTCCTGAGCCGTAAGCCTTCATCCTAGGAAAAAACACAGGCACAAAAAGAGGTTTCAAAAACAAATGTGCATCAGACCACAAGCTACAAATCCACAGGCAGACAACAGCGCCATATGCAGGTGACCTGGGGGGCCCACAGTGTCCTCACAATGGGCCCTTCAGCCACAGACGACCAGAAACAGGTCAGTGCTAGTCAGAGTCCAGCTTACAGACACGTGGCAAGCAAGCCCCACACAGGAAGAGCTGGGACCCTGTGGGACTGGGGGAGAGGGAGGGTGTGAGTAAAGGGCTGGCACCCGGCCTGGACCACGGAGGAGACACAGGACCCTGTTTTGTGAGACAGGCGGGACACAACAGAGGGGGAGAGCTGCTCGCAGGACCCCGCCCCCAAGGCTCTGCACCTGGACTGGAGACCACTTTTCTGTAAGGTGATCTCCACTTCCAGACCAGAGCAGCCGCTCCATCCTGACTGATGCCGTCTCACACAGTAGTTTCTGACAGTCAGTCTGGGACTTTAGGGGACAAGGTTCTCAGTAACATGACAGCAGTCACTCAAAGCAGGAGGCTGTTACGACACTTCACCAGCTGCAGAATGACCTGTGCGCCGAGGCAGCCGGCTCCACCTGGCCTGCCACCGTGACCAGAGCGGGGGCACCGCTTCACCTCCTCAGCACAGGCCGGTCTCACTTCTCGCACTGCACCGCCGGTGCGTTCACCAGTAACACCACATGCACTGGGCGCCACGCTGTCTGCCCGCGTGACCGGCTGCTCGGAGGGGCTCTTGTTCTGGTTAGTCCTATGTGGACACCACAATGACTCTCGGTCCCAGAGAGAACTTTAAAAGGCACTCCAGATGACTCTGCCTCCCTGGGTCTGGAGTGTGGCCCGGACATGGGGTAAGAGTTCACAGCACACTCGAACAGGCTGGATGAGGAAGCGGGGGTGGGGAGGTGAAGGGCAGTGGGGAGATCCTGCCCAGGAAGGCTGCCGCAATGCCAGCCTCGATGTGAGATGTTAAAGGGCCAGAGGTCAAGTCAGTGCACCAGCGGTCTTCAGTGTTCTTTTATCTTTTAAAAAGTAGGATGCTTCTTCAAACAGCATCTCTTAGAGAACATCAGTCAATTCCATCACCTGTCTCCCAGCCTGGTCAGCCTGGTAGTTCCTGGCATTCAGGCCTCAGCTCTCTGAACACCTGGGCTCAGCATCCAGAGAGCACACCGTCCACCAAACACAGAACTGAGGTCTTGGCAGGTAAAGGAAAAGGGCAAACAGCAGCCCCCTTACAATTGCATGGAGCTGTGTGTGGTTGTGAAACAGAGAGCATCTCTCCACCCTCCAGGTAGGTGCTTGGGGCAGGGGCCTTGGAGAGGGGCTTGGTAGAGGAAGAAACAGCCAGAAAAACCATCTCAGCACAGGTCAAGCCACCTCACAGGGGCCTTCAATGGGAGCTATGCACGAAATTTAAAATTTTCTAAGCCCATTAAAAAGGTACCAAACTTGATAAAATTAGCTTTAATAACGTATCTTTTACTGAATCTAATAGAATTCAATATTATTTCAATGTAACAATACAAAACAGGGATTTTTCTTGCACTATGTGACTCACAGCACATCTTAATTCTGACTAAGCACACATTGGTAGCCCGCCCTGGACAACGGGGGGCCCTCGCAGGGACTGCACTGCCGCTGCAGCCGACAATGCCAAGCCCGGGCGCGGAGGCTGCACCAGCGAGTGAGGAAGTGGCCAGGCCACGCCAGCCCCCAGCGCCCAGGCCAAGGGTGAGAGGGGCGCCGAGGCCGCTGCAGAGTGGGGCCGGGCGGGCACTCACCCTCAGGAGCCGGTTCTCTTCAGACAGCTTCATCATCTCCCCCTGCAGCCGCTTGCACTCCTCCATGAGCTTCCTCGTCTCGGTGTCACTGAGGGAGACACTGTGCGGCTTTGGCGCTGGCCCGTCCTGCTTCGCAGCGTTCAGCGGAACGGCTTTGCTGGGTTCCATGTCGTTCTGCATCACAAAGATAGCAGGCGGGGAGTTCGTCAACTGACAACTCTCCTTAATAGTTTTAAACAAAACTTAAAACTCCACATCCCTGTCCAAGAAATTATTTACACAGAAAGTTCTGACAGGTTTCAATTTCATTATTAAAGTTTTTAAAATGTCCAACATCTGGTCCCTGGTGACCAGCTCTACAGGACAACAGTGAGCATGAGTGGTCACCAAGGTCCGAACACGTGGTTCCCTGCTCTGCGTCCACCTCCCACCCCAGAGCAGTGAGCATGCAGCTCACATCATCCTCCAAGATTCTTCCCTACAACACCTCAAAGTCTGGGAGAGCAAGAGTCACTCGTCTGTGCGTTCACCCCTAAACCCAGCACCCCAGCCAGTGGTCACTCAACAAGGACACTGAGGGATGCCTGCCCGGATCCACACACAAAGTTCACGGTCAGTGCTGATTCTGCAGCCCAAGCAAGGTGCCGGAGGGCAGGGGGACACGGTCGAAACCACTCAAATGAAATCAGACCACCTAAGAGAAATGCATGAGAGAGAACCCAAGTTCTGTTCACAGAAAAAGTCACTGGAGGACCTGGAGCCTGAAGGGGAGATAATGAGCACAAACACATGTCATGGGGAAAAAGCAGACAGCGAGAGTCCGCCTGACAACTGCGCTCAAACGTGAGTGACCCCCCCCCCCCCGTTTATGAAGTAACACTCCCTGCTGTCAGTCATGAAATTCAGTACAGAGCCAACGTGGTGCTCTGGCACTTTAAATTACAAGCCCCATGTCTTAAGTCCGGCCAGCATTGACCCATGTGACCCAGCGGGCCCCCAGGTGCCCTGAGCCTCAACTGGACACCTGTCCACCCGAACCTCCTCTCCACCTTCAAGCACCCCAACAGGACTAGCACAGCCAGTCTTGTCTTCAATTAAAATTTTACTTGCTAAAAATTTAACTTTTCAGATAGCAAGGTATAAACTGCTTCAGATATAAAATTCTACCAAAAACATTTTCAAAATCAACTTTATGGCAGGTTCCACAGTACTCATCAGAGGATTTAATTACACTCAACACCTGCCACAGCATCCCAGTTCTGGAATTCACACTGAGTGCAAATGGGGACAAGACGTACTTCCTATGAAGGGGTTGTGCTCTGATTGCTATGTCTAGATCCATGTAACAATGAACACCACTGATTATACTGAGGTCCCAGTCAACACGCAGATCCCCATCTCTCTCCGAAGCATCCCCGCCGGGCCGGGTACAAGAAGCTTGCTTCATGATCCTCTCTGCTTCCGTGCGAGCCTCCTTCTCCCCTCTCTTCCTTCCCAGCCAAGCCCCTCAGGTCTGCTAAAAATCCTGTTTCAGATGCTGGTACCCTCCACCAATAGCTTCTCTCTTCCTTTCCTTCACAGTCACTAGAGTTCACTTCAGCATGGCTTCCCAAGTGACTTCTCACTTTCCACCTAGAAGCAGCCCAGCGTCTGGGAACCAGGATGGCACACGGCCTTCTTTCCTTCATGAAGACAAACAGTCCACAATACCACAACTCGGCACACTCCCGGTTTGGGGAAAGAGTATCACCCTCGTGCCAGAAAACTGACTAAGAAATTAAGAGGAGATACAAAAGGTCAACCAAGCAAAGACAAAACTAGCACGAGGACTCATCAAATTCTTCCCAAATGGCTTTTTATTTTTGGACAAATTTTTGAAATTCCAGAAAATTGAGAATATGAGAGAGGAAATTACCTCCCATTCTCTCATTAATTCAACATAACTATTGTTCCCATATTATCTTCCAATATTCTTTCATATGCATGTTTTATAAACTCGGCATACATGTAACTTTTAAATCTTTCTTTATTCATTTATATGTACATCTGTTAAGTGTCATTCTAAACGACATGATGTCACTAAATACTATTCTGTGCCTTACCTAAGTTACTTAAACATTTCAGTCTTATTAACATCTGATGGGAAGCTCCCACTCTGGGATTTTAAATACCACATCAACTAACAGCATCTCACAGTGACAGAATGAGATCTTTTAATTGAAAATTTTCCTTAATGTAGTTATATTGCCTTTATAAGGAAAAGGAAAAGAAATGTCATGACCAATCTGTGGTGCATACACGTTAAGACTAGGATGCACAGGATAATAGTGAACCCTAACACTTGTCAGAAGTGAGCCCAACAGGTCATGAGATACTCACACTAAGTGAGTGCATACACACCCTGTGCTCACAAGCATTCAGGTCCCTGCAAACCAGTTGGCACACACAGCAAGGGCAAGGAAATCCAATTTACTGATCAACTACTTTATAGTGGAAGCATACAGAACCTAACTCAGGGTGGCTAAAGAAGGGTTGAGTAGGGGCATCACTGGTGCGGGACAAGCTGGAGACCCCAAGGCTGCTGGGACCTAACTACAGGCTCCACTGCATGGTCTCTCCTCCAAAGTCGCTTCAGACGCTCCCCAAAGAGGAGACAGGTTCTTCTAAGAGCCATGGACACCAACTGGAGGCATTCAACAAGCTGTGACACCGAGCAGTCAAGGAGCAGTGACGCTTCGCACATCTAACACGGCAACTCGGAAGAGACTTGGCAGTCAAGGCCACGCTACCCTGCTCCACATGATTCAGCCTATCAGCAGCAAGCCCCTCCACCTAGGAGATGAGTTTACTGCTGTACTTTTTAGAAAGCCTCCTTTAGAATTTCAGTTCCAATACTCTGAATTATTCCCTTTAGGGATAATTAGAAAAAGCAAGGGCTTAGGGGCTGCCAGAAAAGGAAAGGTGAGATAAAAGGCAAATTTGGTTTCTGCACTGAAGCCCTGGGATGGACAGAGGAGGGAAAGAACACACACCGGGGCAACACTCGTGGCTCTTGGGGGAGTGAGGGGTCCAGGGCATGTGCAGAGGGTAAAGGGCAAAGCCCAGAGAACCGCAGGAGGCTCAAATAAGACCTCAGCTGAGAGGAGGCGGTATCTGAATATAAAGTGACCAAAGTATCAATACATCTGCAGTCTAAACTAAAATCACAAAACTGGTAGAAGTATCAGGGCTTTAGAGAAAGGAGTAGGTTTTTGAAGCCTTAGTGTCCATGTTCTCTGAAAGCTAGAGCTCCCCAGGAACAGGAGGTGTGAAAGAGAGGCAGCCTACAGCATCCAGGACACCCCCAGGAGGTCAAGGTCATTGACAGTGACTCAATGGATGTTAGGTGCACACAAGCATACACACAGGCACACACACAGAGACACTAATAAACTCAAATGTGACCTCAGATCTGTAGGGCTCCTGCTACCATTCTCCCCAGGGGGCACAGACAGTTAAAGACAGTGACTGTCAGCTGCATGGGACAGAAGATGTAAGGCAGAAATCTCATTGATCTTTCTTATGTATAAACATAAACACCTGCCTGGAGAGTGACATCCACCAGCTCCTCCCCCTTGACTGACACCTGCTGCCCCCGTCAGATTTTTCCCAGAAGATGCTCCCCAAACCTCTCAGTGACAGTGAAAAAGCCGCCCATTTCATAATAATGCTCCCATTTACACTGTTCTGCTCACGACTGGGATGTTATTGAGTGCTGTGTTTGCTGTTTAAACCGAAGAATTTGTATGCATGGTTTTTAAGTGACTGTGGTTCTGCTGTCATTTTAAACAGCTGAAATTTTCAGTTCTAGTTACTGCACATAAAACACTCACAATAAATACCTCGCACGTGCTCAGTGACTATGTCACCGTGATCAGTGACACTGGCAGACCCGTCTATCTGTCAGCTCCCTGAAACAAACCTTCTGCTTCTCCTGTTTGAACACACTGAAGCCCCTGGGCTCATTCTTCGCACTATAAGTGGTAGATGCTGTGCCTGTGCTGTTGATGCTGCTCAGCGGAGCGACGGCCACGGCGGGCCCTGGAGGAGCGAGACCCTGAGGTGCGGGGGAAACACAGTCTCAGATTCACACCGAGCTCTGACCACTCCTGCGAGGGACTGGAGATGACTAACACAGAGATCATTAGGCTCTCAACACTCAACTTATTCTATAAAGACGTGTCACACATAAGAAATAGTAATAAATAATAGTTATGTTAGAGCAAAAACTACCTTTTTGAAGTTTTTTTTTCTATGAATTAGCTACAACCATCTTGCATTACGTTCACTAAACTAAATGTATAAACCTTATTAACCTTAGGCCAGCCTCATGTTGTCCTAGAATGAGGACCTTCTACCTGCATGGCTCCTAATTTTTGTTACTAATGAATACTTGTCAATACCTGAAGAACAAGCACTTCCATTTTCTTCCCTTGGAAAACACTCAACTTGAATAATGTTTAAATTAAATGAATTTTTTCAAGGGTTCAAAAATTACAATAATTTATACACTTCTGCATTCAGCACAGACACCCCTCCCACCAACACAAACATGCACACACACCCCCCTACCTACCTCCCAGGATCAAGACACAGACACACAGAACATTCTAGTACACCACTGTATCTCCACAGTTCTCTATCTTCTCAAATTCCTTTAACACACTTAAAGATAATACCGTATAAAAAGGCTGTAGCAGATCAAATAATACTTACTGATATCCAGGTCACTAAACATAACTATGATAAGACCTCTGCATCTTATCTGATAATGCACTGTCGTCAATCTGTTCTTTATCTCAACAGAAAATAATGCACACGTAATCATAGAAAATCTTTATACAAAGGCCCCTAAGGTTCCCTTTCTTGACTGCCCTTCACTCTTCATTACGATAAGTATTTTTTCCTTGAAAATAACATTGTATCATAAAGCAAATGTCATTAACAGATGTTAAATGGAGGGCTTATAAATGAAATGTAATACTTTTTTAGAATTTGGAAAATGTCAAGTAGAGTTGGTGGCCTAAAAAAAACAAAAAAAAATTTTATTTCAACAGAGTTGAGTAAGTGATCAAATACCATTACTAACAAGTTAATTTGAAACCACACTCATTCTAAAAAAACCACGAACACTAACTGGACGTCAGATTTCATAATACAGAGATAATCGTAACTAACAAGAGTTAATAACTCAGAGAACTGTGCTTGCCATGAACTTACTAAAACGCACCAACAACATGCTCAGAGCCCAGAGGACTGGGGGCCACAAGTCTCAGTACCTAAAAGCAGAGCTGCCCAGAAAGTGTTAGTAACAGGACCTCTTTTCATTCTAAAATGAAAGGTTTCTTCGACTCCCAGGCCATTCTATGTACGATCCAAATCAGAGACCTATTTCCCAAAAAGAAGCCCATATTCTAATGATGGTTCAAATACATTATGACTGTTTCATCACAAAAATGACTTCCTTAAACGATAAACAAACAAAAAAAAAAATGGACTCAACCACTATACTAGCACCTTTCCTACAAGATAACCAAAACCTTCATTTTCTTAGTTATATATTTGGCATCAAGGTTCTAAAATCCCTAAGGAAATCAACAATATAATAACACATTCTCTTCCAACTGTCTTTAGGAACAGTAAACACCAAGAAATAACAGCACACCTAAACAGACACAGGTCACACTGGGCGCCTTCCTAATACACTTCACTGACTGTCTACTTCTTCGTGGTGGCTCAGGGAGGTGGGTGAGGGGCTGTGGGCAGGGGTGAGAAGGGGATGGGGTACCAAACGTTAAGAAACACTGAGTCAACATCACAACGCTGAGACTTGCTGCCTACACCAACCCTGAGACCAAAGTAAAACAACTATGACAGCTACTGCACCATCTATCAGCTTTGGATATTAACTAAAGCTTTCCAAATGATTACTAAAGGTCCTAAATTCAGATGGGCAACTCTTCAGAGTGAATGTGGAAGGGACCGCTAACTGGCACGGGCTTCTCTTCAGCTGAACACAGTGCGAGTGCCATCTGGACGGAGCTGTGTATTAAACCACAGGCTGTCACCAGCAACTTGGTCAAAACTAAATTGAATTTTACTGAAATTAACACACTTTTAAAAAGATATAAACGAACAAACTAAACAAATGAGAGGTCAAACCATGTCACCACAGGAATTTACTACACAATAATAGTAACTATATACTAAAAAATGTTTCACACTTTACTTCTAAAAATACATGCTACTAACTGTTTAGAAGTACGTTTTCCTTGAAAAAGGGAGTGTCCTCTTTAATCAGTTTGTGTAGGCAGCATTCAGCTTCATATGGCACCTAACCAATTTATCTGTAGTAAACTGACAAACTTTATCTGTGCAAAACACGACTCAACGATGCCCTAATTCCCTAATAAACAAAGTTCTCACTAAAGTGAAGACACATATACAGAAATGGGGTATTAAGTAATTTCATAACTGTACCTATGGATGTTAGAAAGAAAGCAGTATGTCAAAGACACTATGATCTTAGAGCAGTTTCATTAACACTGTCTGTAGTTAACACTGAACTGGAAGTGGCAAGATTCCATTAGGGTCTTACCAACAGGGTCTTATCACTACATGAATAAAGTATTAGAAAAGAGGTGTTTCAAATGTATTTTTACACCCGCATGTGTGTATCCATACGTATATATAAGGTTTCATCCTTATCCATTATAACAAATACACAAAAACTTTGTATTTTTTATATTATAAACACTCCAGGTTTGGTTACTTTGATGCTTCACATTTTCTATAAAGATTCTGACACAACGGAAAGCTGACGACTCAACAGGAAGTCACTACTCAACAATTCAGACGGCAGTTCTGGGGCAGGCTGCGCCCACTTCAGTGACCCCTGTGTCACAGGGGTTTTTTGTAGAACCTGCAGGTTAGCAGCACCACAAGAATGAGTTTAAGCAGCAACAGTTTCCAAAAGAGTATTTTACAGAACACCTGGTACCATCATGGTACCTCTGAGGGGCTGAAACACAAATGAGTTTAAGTCTGTGAGTCCACAGAAGACAGCAAAGAGGAGAAAAGGAAGGAGGTGCAAAGCTACCGGGTACCGCCCCCAGGACACAGTGAGTGCGTGCTTCTAACCAAGAGAAAGACTGAGAACTCAGCCCTGACAGTATCAGCAAGTATCAAACGAGCGCCACATACTTCTAACACAATGAAGCAGGAATGGCAGAATCACCACTACGCAACCTTCAGTGAATTAATGGGCCTAAACCATGCTTTCTCACTTTTGACTTTACTGACATTTAGGGCTAGAGAATCTGCTCTGGGAATGGTTCTGCGAGCAGCGTCCCTGGCCTCTATCCACTAGCTGTCTGTAGACACCTCCCCCCAACCCCAATGGCTGTGACAAACCAAAAATGCCTCCAGACACAGACAAATGTCCCCTGGCTGGGAACCACTGTCTACACACCAACAGCTGCTAGCTTCAAAACAAAAAAGACACTATGTGCCTCCCTGAAAGAACAGATAATCATCTATATAGCAGTCCTGCCCTCTCCCTCACCAGCAAAAAATAAGCCTCAATTTAATCCAGTCTCTAGATTCGATTATGGGAAATACCAAAAACAGCAGAAAAGTTAAATGACACCTGAAGGATGCAACCAACAAAACCCAAGCTACAGGAAGCTCTACAGGACAAACCTGATTTACTAAACAATTTTCAAGAGGAAAACAAGGGAATCTACAGTTTAAGAGTCTTAAGAAACATATCATCCAAGAGCAGTATGTTTGATTTCAAATCAAACAAACTACAAATGTCCAGATGACACATGTGACTCTGCTTGGCAGTGTGATGTTAATGATACATTAAACTTTCAAAGACTAATGACAGTGTTGTCTTCACTCTTCTACTTTTCTTAACATCCTTAGCTTTGAACAATATATACTGAAACAATAACGGATTGAAATTATGTCTGAGATGTGACTTCAAACAGTAAATGAGATGGGAAGTGATGGAGATGAGATAAAATCAAACTGGTCATTATTTATAAAGCTGGTTCACAGGGGTTAACTTACTGTTCATTTTTCTAGGTATTTCAAGTTTTTCATAATCAATCGCTTTTAAAAAATCATTACCTTTAGCAAGTATTCCCTATAATTTAATTGGTCAGTAAAAACTATACTACAAGTCCAAGTAGTTCAATCAGCGCATATCCTTCTGCAGCCAGTATATCAAGCTCAGGATCAGCTACTCTCTGAAGAACTTTGAAATTGCTGAACACACTCCAGGTTACTAACAACCTACTCTGAAAAACTTTTAGGACCAAACTACTTTGGCATTAGCTCCATGGTACAGGGTCCTGAGCTCACCACGCAGCATCTGCTCAAGCCTTTCGCAGATCCAAAGCCACTCTGCTGGATAATCTGGGCCACACCTCTGTCTGGGGCACCTGCTACTTCCTTCCCTGTGTAAGGTGGAAGATGGCTGGGCCCATCTATCATAGTCATGTCATTTCCCTCAATCTCTGGTTTGGTTTCCAATACTACTTGGGTCCCGGCCCTTTTCAGACTATAATCTCAAATGGTCTCCAATCCAGAGCATAAGAGAAGCCCAGCTGAAAGACAGCTCTGTGCTTATTAAACAATTGTAAAAACCATAAAACTCATAAAAGTGAGAAAATACCCAAATGTGTTTTTAAAATAAGTTAACCCTATTCCAATGAACTCTACTTCTTGGAACACATCTGAAGGGAAGGACAGCCCGTGTGGAAGAAATATCTGCAGCTCCATATTCACACAGTAGCATCATCTACGACAGACAAGACATGGGGACAACCTAAGTGTCCACCAAGAGAACAGGTGAAGCAGCTGTGGTGTACATGCAAGGACTGGAATGCATGTATACAATGGAATGTCACCCAGCCATTAAAAAGGAAACCCGGCCATTTGTGACAACATGGATGAACCTTAGGGGCATTACACCAAGCGAAGTGAGAGAAAGACAAATACTGTATGATGAGCTCACTTATACATGGAATCTTAAAACAACAACAAAGTCCCAAACTCTCAGAAACAGAGATCAGGTCTGTGGCTAGAAGAGTCGGGTATGGGGAGGAGCGACTGGATGAAGGTGGTCAGAAGGTACACACTTCCAGATAAACAAGATAAACAAGAACTGGGGATGTAACATACAGCATGGTGACTACAGTTAACACTGCTGTGCGGTACACTCAACACCTATTAAGAGAGCAGATCCTAAGAGTTCTGATCACAGGGGAAAACAGTGTTTTTTTGGTAGCTGTATGAGACAATGGGTGTTAACTAAACTTACTGCAGTAATCATTTCACAATGTATGGAAGACTAGTCTTTATGCTGACACCTTAAACTTATACAGCATGTCAACTACAGCTCAATAAAACTAGAAATAAAACAAGTCAACCCAGACAATGTGCTACTGTGCTTTCTTGGTTCCGGTAAGAACTACACAAGCTCTTAGCCTCCTGGCAGCCTCAGCAAAAAAGAAAGTGAACTCTATGCAGAAAGTGTCAAAACTTCATCAGTGCTACTACACCATCAGAACCTCGCTCTCCAGTAAGAACATGTGTTCACGTTCTCTATCTTTGGCAAATATTTCAAAACCCCCTTAAAAAGGCATTAAAAACACAATAAATGATTTGGTCAACACCTAATTGCCACTCAGGCACTTTTTTATTTCAGCTTATCCTCAAAGAGAAACACAATAATCGAGCCCATGTATTTAACTTGCAAGTTTACTTTTCAACAGGGGAAACAGCTTCCAGAGCAAAGACAACAGTCATTCAGATTATAACCCAATTGTGCCAAACCATGCTATGTGTTCATATTTATGGTAAATCACATGCACACAAATCTAAAGACCCCTCAAGTCCTCCTAAAAACCACAGAAAAAATTTAAATTTGAATTTCACAAAAGGAACAGAGAAAGCGGCCACAACCCTTTCTCTAAGGCTATTTTTCAAACTCTCTCTCAAATTGTATTTGCCTCACACTAACCAAAATGCAACATAAAAATCATTTACTAAGGGATAAAATCAGAGTTATTTTGACAAACAATAGTGAACAAAATACCTGGGATTAGCCAAATCTGGAATAAATGCAAATTAAATGTCCATGTAAATTAAAATCTTACCCGCAGACTGCAGGTATATAGCTGCTAAAAGGCAGTTTATGTCTGTAACTTAATTATGTTTATGTATACACACATCTTATTCTAACAAAGAACTTGAAGTGGTTTAAGTGGTAAGATTTTGGTAGGAAGAGATGGTTCTTCTCCATCATGCAGCTTTTTTAACTATTTCTTTTTTAATCATACTTTTAATCAAAAGTATCTAAAAGTACTTTTCCTCTTGAACAAACAAAATGTTGTAACACAAAAAGAGCACGTCCACACCATGTTTTTAGAAAAAGCCTGAGCACCGAATCTGGAACAGCTGTATCCTGCATCACACACCCACCAAGGCCGAAACCAGCAGCAGAAGTTAAGTCTCAGTGTAAGAGCTGAGCAGCTTCCAAGTTTCTTAAATTTTCCTACTTACCAATTTATCATTTTCATTAGGCATTTCAAATACACATCTCAATTTAGAATCCATTAATTCATCGGGTTTTGCTTCTTTCCACTAAAAACAAAGGAAACCAAACAATGAGACAGAGGAAATACAGTTGCGACAACTAGGTTTCCTCTCGAGGGACTAAAGGGTTAGAGTAGCTGCCTGGAGGCAGGGGTTGGGGGGTTTCCAGGTGCCACAGAACTTTCTACAGAACCTTATAAGAGCTACTGTCATCACCATTAAAACCTGACATCCCTAGAGATGACCGGGCTTCACTGTTAGCAATGGACTTCTAATCCGTCTCTAACAAATATGACTTCAAAATTCCTTCATTCTTGACATGAGTTAGGATTATCCATAGTAAAGAGATGTACATATTTTTTTAATATTAAAAAGTAGGTTTCTCAATGAAGAGCTAAACAAAACCCAAGTTTAAACAACATTCCCCCAAAAGATTTCTGTTCAATTTTTCTACTCACCACAGCTTCCATGTCTGAAATGTTTGGTGGAGCAAAGATGGTCTGTACCATAAACTTGTGTTTACTCTTCTCATTGGGGTCGTAGTCAAAAGGCTGCAGCATTACTGAAGAAGAAAGGACATATCACTGACTTTTGACCATTCCCAGCACTCACTCTCTAATTTGAAAATTTAAAGAAAACCAGCAAAGTTGCAAGTAACACTGGATTATTGAAGTTGATTCAGAATCAATTTTATGATTTTCAATTATTTTTACCTTGTCTACGTTTTTAAGTTGCTACATCTTAACCCACAAAATAAACAAATGGCTATTTTAAAAAATAAGTATCTATAAGTGCCCTCTCTAAACTTAAGTTTGGAAAATTTTCAAAACTTTGCTAACATTAACTATTACAATGCCTATAAACTCAAAATCTAATAAATTTGTATTTAAAACCACTTATAAATTTAGTTTTCACAGTATTTAGTGATAACAGGTCTTAAAATCAGACAACTAGAATATTTATAGGAGAAATTCTAGGTAACTTAAAACTCACTACCGTTTATTAGTGCTTCAATATAACTAGCTTTTCCTAAAATAGATTTTAAATAAACACCTATTCAAGAGTTTATCAGTGTGTTTAAATGAGTCTAAGACAACAAAGTGTAGAAGGAGACCATACAGCCTCATGATTTCTGAACTTTTTCCACTGTCCTACTAATCATATTTAAAAATTTTTACCAAGCATTTATGGTTTTCAATGGCTTACAAGAGGTTTTTTAGAGGCTCTGTATGGTTTAAATTATGCAATATAAATCTAATAAGAGATTATAAAGAATGAATCAGCAATTCCACAAAATATGTACACAATACTGTGGAGTTAACTTCCCTGCTAATATTTAGATTATTTCTAAGACAGATGTCAACATTTTCAAAAACTCAGATGAAATTAAGCAAATGCAAGAAATAGCAATTATATAAGAACGTCTTCTTTATAAGGTAGGTCTGAGAGATCCTTAACTCCCATCATGGTAAAAAAAAAAATTTTAACAGCCAAATATACAGCAGTAGAAAATGCACAAGACAGGGGGAGTCCCTGGTGGTTCAGTGGCAAAGAATCTGCCTGCCAATGCAGGAGACGTGGGTTCAATCCTTGATCCGGGAAGATTCCACAAGCCACAGGGCAACTAATACGCCCTTGCGCCACAACTACTGAGCCTGTGCTCTGGAGCCCAGGAAACACAACTACTAAGCCCAAGTACCTAAAGCCTGTGATCTGCACAAGAGAAGCCACTGCAATGAGAAGTTTGTGCACCACAACTAGAGAATACCCACACAGCAACAAAGAACCAGCAGCCATAAAAACGTAAATCAGAAAAATTGTGGAAAAAGAAAAGAAAACGCACAGGATAAATATGTGTTTATCCAGATAACGCACAATGTATCTCCGGGAATACCTTTCACTGAACAACCACCCCAGGATATTCACTAGAAACTGAATAAAAAGAAAACTTCAAACAAAGATGTGACTTTGACTTGCTGATAGACCTCATAACAAGAGAAAGACAATCTTAATCTAGTACATGCTAGAGTGAATATGCAGACAATCAAGGAGGGCTGCTGGAGAAAGTGTGATTAGAGAACCCCTCACCCACTGAGGTGCTGCACTAAGCTGGAGTGCCAAGCTCCAAGTGGAGGAAAGGCGTCAAGGATGCATGTGGACACAGGAACCAGTGTGTCTGGAGGTCTTAGTTAACTCAGACGCTCAATACAAGGGGGGCTTATGTGGGAGAAAGTGCTTTGAGAAGTATATACACATTCTTAAAAAACACTAATACCGGAAAAGCTCAGTGAATTATAACACTCCAAGAAAGTCACTCTGAATAGTTCCATGGAATCCTAGGGGTACAGCTCCTTGTGCCAAAATCCATTTTTAACCATGTGGATAGAAATTATTTTATCTTCTTCCAATTGGGCTGCAGGCTTGTGGCCTTAGAGAGCAACTTCCAGAACACACGTGCCCACTGCTCACTCTTCTCACTGCCCGCCACCCTTCCCAAGAACTGACAGCTCGGACAAACACAACAGCAAGCCTGCCCGGCCGCCACACCATAAAACTCCTTTTGCAGGGCCTCCAGGCTCTGCATCCAGGGCTGGTGACGGAGGGAGGATTCAGTGCCCCACAAACCCTAACTGCAGTCTGGCCTCAACTGCCGCACGTCAGGTTCCACCGTGAAACGTCTCAAGGAGCCAGCCCCCAGCCGGCTCTGTGGGCCTGAAAACTGGAACACTGACACAGAATTATTTACTATCTTAGTAATAATACCTGTCAGGATTACCCAGGCATACTCTGTGTGCTTTAACACACACGTCTGGGCTGTATCCGCAGAGACTCTAATCTGGAGAAGCCCGTGCTGCTACAACAGGCCTTCACAAAGGTGAGAACCACGGCCAGAAAACGGGAGTACCTGGTCTTGGTGTGGGGCCTGAGAGGCGCTGCCATTAGGTAAACTGTACCCTCGACTACCTTCCTGCCTCCACTGTGAGCCAGTGTCATGAGGGAAGAAGGAACAGTCTGGGGCACTGACTGTGCTGCACGGCAGGAGCAAGTAATCCGTGTGAGGAAGGAGCCAAGCGCACGCGGACTTCAAGTAAACACAGAAGGGGATCAAAACAGACACGGCATTCACAGTAAAGACAGAAGCCTCACCAACTATTGAAAGTTACTGCCCAAAGATATACACTGTACATTCTTAAGCAAAAGACTGAGAATAATCCCTCCATGCTGCTGCTGCTGCTAAGTGGCTTCAGTCGTGTCCGACTCTGTGTGACCCCACAGACAGCAGCCCACCAGGCTCCGCCATCCCTGGGATTCTCCAGGCAAGAACACTGGAGTGGGCTGCCATTTCCTTCTCCAATGCATGAAGCTGCATGTAAAGCCTAACAGCTAGTGATCTATGGGAGAGAATGAGCAAAGCCAAAAATGATACAAAATTTCAAAGACCAAATAATAAGGGCGGAGGATGTGGTGGTAGTAAGCTGCAGAAATAAAGAACAGCATAACATTTTAGACTGCATAGGGCTTTCAGCCCACCCCACCCCCAAACACACCCCCACTCCACCCCACCAGAAGGGGCAGACAGTTTCTACAGCAGTCTGCACACAGGGAGGACAGCATGAACATTTGCTACCTGAAACGGTCACAGTCAACCCGGGGTCAATGATCCCACTGTTGGGCCGCACACAGTACCGACGAGGCGCTGTCGTCTTCACTTTGAAACACACCTTTCGATCTGAAGGATTTCGCAACTTAAGGTTTGTAGTGACTACATCTGTGAAGGGGCCTGTAAGATTTAAAAAACAAAAACGGGGGAAAATGTAATTGGATTCACACCCACATAAAAACAGAATTCAAAACTGGACAAACATAACCTCGACTTTATGTAGAGTATGTACTGAAGTCCGTGTACAGGTGGGGACTCACAAAGGGGCTGTGCTCTCTCCTTCGTTATTAACCAACCCATAAAATCCCTACTTGAACTTTTCTTGTTTCCATCAAGTAAAATGTGTTCTGAAAGTTTCACAACTTACGAAATAAGCCCCAAACTGTATTCTACCAGTACATGCTTACCACATTACTGAAAAGATCAGTCCCCCAGTGCTCTGCAAACCAGAGCCCGTCTTCAGGCTTACCTGACCAAGCTGAGGGCAAAGTCTCTCCACCTAAAGCCAGCAGGCCCAGACCAAGTGGTCCCGCCCCACCTCCATCAGCTTTGACCCCCTCACTCGCTCCTTCTTTCACTCATGTTCATCACAGGTTTACTAAGATAACTGTGTCAAATGTTCTACATACAAAGGTTTTTTTAAACTTTGGTTCAATACCCAAACATAAAACTGCAAAACAAAGAAACCAAACGGCGATGCAGTCCTGCCTGAATTAAGTAAATCTAAAACCATTTTTTGTTTTTAAAAAAGCGGGAGAGCGGGGTGCGGAAAAACAGTACAGTTCTCGGTTCAAGAAAAGCCTAAAGACACTGTACGCAGATTTAGACAATAAACTGAATACTGGTTAATTGGAGACAGAAGATAAAACTTAAAAAACATGTCCCCATGAGAAGCAACAACCACACACTTCTCACTAACCCAAAAGCAATTTTAAGTGGTCTCTAAACGAGAAAAAAAAACAAAACCTTTAGAAGTCTGAAATCAAATTTCAAGGCTGAAATTAAATAAACCAGAATAAACACGTCTTTTAGAACTTTAAAATGTTTCTAGTATGCTTTAAAATGTTTCTAGTAAGGATCCCAGACTGAGAAAATTCCCCAACTCTGCCAAACAAAAGTCTCCCATTTTGCTGAGTAGTGGGAAATTATCTAAGACAAAGGCTTGAAGGGGAACCACACACACAGGCGAATGGACAGTGCGGAGGGCGGTGGAAAGCAGGCCAAACTGATAAGAGGAGAGGAAAAGAGAGACTTCAAATCAAAGGCCAGGGAAAAGCACTTACTTCAAATCAAAGGCCAGGGAAAAGCACTTACTTCAAATCCAAGGAGAAAAATTAATTCTAATCTGTGCTTAAAAGTTTTTGAGTTATATTTTCTAACAAAGATTTGGAACTGGGATGAGAGGGAGGAGCTAGAAATAAGAGAACATTAGAAGAAAACACAAAGGCAGAAAAGCAGTTACAGAAAAAACTTTAACATGAAATAGGTATTTAAATCAACAAGTGGGCTTTTCTTTAAATATATACAATACACACAAGAGCTACAACTTCTTGGGCAGCCCGCTTCAATTTCACAGTCGAGTCCCCCACTGCATTTGCATATTACCTCTCATCCTTGCTGCTCCTCCCAGCACTGCTGCTGCCTGCACGTTTGACAAGCAGCTGACACCCCATCCCCACACCCCCACCCAGGGAGCAAGGGGAAAGCCCCCAGCAGTGCATTCTGCCAAGTGAATCCACTGGCAAAACTATGAATCTTAGAGAGACAGATCCCATTTCCTAACATTCTCAAAATCCACAAGTTACTACAAGTAACTGAGAACATGTCAATTTTTATGTTATTATTTCAACTAGGATTTTAACATTAGCGCTAAGTATAATTTTTAAAAGTTTCTCAGAAGTTTCTTAGTAAAATAGCTAAAATTTTATGAATCTTAATTTAGAACAATCCTGTATTTTCATAACATAATTATGTAACCTTGTCATTTTAAATTCAATTTCTAAAATCTCCCCAATTTTAGAGGAAAGTGCCAACCATTCAAAATAAGGTAAAATACCTGGTTTTTTAAACTGATTTTTTAAATGACCATGTGTCAATTTTCATCAACATATGAATTCTGAAACAGTACTCACATTTTAGATTGCACATCAAGGAATATAAATCTTAAATTAACCAATTGTGATCTTTCTAGACATGAAAATGCAAACTCTAAAGATGAAAATAATATGTCAAAAGAAAAAAATTTCACTAAAACCAAATTCTTAACTGAATAGGTTAACCTTCTCAGTAAAATGTAAAATTACCTGTAATAAACCCACCTAACAAATCAATTTGAGGTTTTCTGCACCACTGTGTCCCTCCCAGGTTTCTCAATAAGGGTTGCTTCCAACAGACAGTTCAGAGTCCAAAGCCATTTTCCGGGTTAAAATGCAAAATAACCAAGTACTAATGACCACAAGCATAAGAACCAGATTTACAGCTGGAAGCAGCGTCAGGCAGAGATATGTTACACTTCACAGGTCACAGAAACTCTGAGAATCTCACAAAATTAAATGTGGGTGTTCTGTCTGACGTGAGGTCTGGAGGAGCTGCTGCTGGGGGGAGGAACAGGACAGCAGTGTCCTGCGGCGCCCAGGCAGACCCGTGCAGTCAAGGGCCCACCAAACCTTCCCACACCCCTCCAGACAGCCACACTGCATCTGTGTCCATCCATCTTACGTATTTCCAAAAATACATCTATTGCAAAAACTCTGTTCTCTTTCTCCAAAAATCTAAAACCTGAGTTCACCAATACAGAAGATTATTCTACCAACAGCAATGCCACTCAGGACATGTGAATCCTGCAACACGTCTGGGACAGTCAGCACACGTGTGTGCGTGACAGTCATGTGAGCGCACCCACTGCATAAGGATGCTCTCACCCTGATTTCAAGACGTCAGAGAAAAGCAGTCAGCCTCCACCAGGCAACTCTTGCCTCACTTCCCTTAAACCGAAGCTCACTTGTTGAAGGAGGTCACAGGCATCCGGCTACTTCACTAGTCTTCCAGTACAGTCTATGTAGATATACTATCTATCTACCTATTACAGATACACTACAGCTAGTATAGTCTATATAGGATAGATATTCTACTAGTTCCAATACAGTCATGCCCAACACTTACACATCGAAATGCCTATTTTATTACAAATCCAGTTTCTTCTCCTGTATGTTATAGTTAGGGCATATATTAAGATTTTAAACTATGTACATTGGTGGGTAATTCATACATGAATTTCATCTCAGAATGCAAAACTGGACACTACAAAATATAAAATGTTAAAATGGGATATTGTGTCAAATAAGGTTAAAAACTACTGCATTCTATCAATACTCTCCAGCTTTACTAATATCTCATGCAATGCTTAGGTGTTTAAACTGTTTAGAAAAACATGTAAATGGTCACCTTAAACAAGAGGAGTTAGCTGTGCAGTGAAAGGAGGAGGGCTCTGCTGAAGCCAAGTTCCATTTCTGAGCCTGGGCTGTGACTACAGGGCTATTGACTCTGATAATTCTATCAACTGCACATGGTTTTTCTTTTATGAAAAACAGTAAAGGTTTGTTGTTGTTGTTGTTTAAGAAAAGATGACTCTTGGTATAACCTTAAAAAAAACTGAAAAAACCTGTGAAAACCACTTCTGATGAAAAAGTGAAACATTTGAAGCAAACTACATAGGAAATAAACTCATGTTTTGAGGATTTCTAAAACAATCCCTGTAATTGAGAGAAATCCAGCCATGTGTCCAACATAAATGCTTAGTTTAACATTTAGAAACACAATTACTACAACAGTCCATTTAAGATTACTTGGTAGTAAACTAATCACCAATCACAGATACCATCTGGTATTCCCTACTTGAGAGATGAAATTTCACTGTTTACACGTAAAAATAGTTCACATAAAACAAAATTCCACACAATACAGATTACATTTAAACTCTTTTACCGAAAAGAAACAAAACAAAAATGAATTTTATTAAAAGTCTACCTTTTCATCACACAGGCTGCCCTCCTCTCCTCTCAAGCAGCCAGGTCACTTGGGGTCACCAGGTACTCCACCCTAACTCTAACCAGTTACCATTCCCTGTAAACCGGCACCCTAGCCTCAGCCCCAAACTGACAGAAATGTAACATACTTCAATGTGGGCTCAGTGTTTAAAAGCCTGGAAAAACTTGCACCCTCAGACTTCAGAAATGTAGGAAAAGCTTAGGGCCACCCACCTGGAAGGCCGTCCTTAGGGAGACTGGCCTGACTCCTTTACCTAAAAATGTATTCCAGGCACGAAACACTGGCTATCTAAAATACAGAGCAATGATTTTCTTTTAAATAGTTCTCCAAACCATCCTATCTTAAAAGGAACCCAATTAAGCTAAAAACAGCTAAAAGTAGAACCACTCTAACCAAACAAATCTTTAAAATGGTTATCATCTGTCCATATTTTTATGTAAATTGCTGTTAAAAGTTTTCTTTAGATACCAGGCTTTGTTTAGTTACAAAGAAAACTGATGGGGGGGGAGGGGCCGCGCGGAGAGACTAGTTGCCTTTTCTCCCAGCCTTTGGAAGAATTTCAGAGAAATCAAAATAACTCAACTGTGAATAGGAACTGTATATGCCTCACCTAGACTCCACAACTGACACCTGCATAAGACCTAGCAACCTACCTAGCTGTCTGCGTCCATCCATCTTATCTTCCTACATTCCAAGGTTCTGAAAACTGAACACCTCATCATGTATACCAACTTGAGTTCAATAGTATCTGTTTGCTGAGAAGAGACTCAAACGTTATTTCAGGATACGTGGTCCTGAACACAGCATGGAGCATTACAGAAACAGAAAAGGTCTCTGGGATGCGGCTCCAGAATAAACGGCTGTGTGCATGAACGGTGCCCCGCGAAGGCTGTGGCGTCCTTTAGACCAGGGACTCGGAGGCCTGCTGGCAGACCCGTCTCCATGGGTCCTGGCATTTCTACAGCTTGGCCAGTGCAGGCCCTGGGGGCTTTCACACAGTCGGTCTTTCCAAGGATCTACAGCAGAGTCAACAGCCCCGGAAGACAGTACCTCCTCCCGGAGAGAGCAGGCTTCTCTACTATCCAGGGTGATAAAGCTCAGGTCTTCCTCTGGAAAAAGGTCAGGCAGGTTTCTGTGCAGCCCATCATGAAAGATTCAGCACCCTAGGCTCAAAGTTTCTCAGCTATGACAAATCCACCACATGGGCAGCACCTGCCTACACTGAAGCCCTGTGTCACCCCACGGAATGAAGGGGCAAAGGAAACCAACACAGCTATGAAGATGCTGCCTGTAGTGCCCTGACCATCACACACCCTGGTCTCTAAACCCAGGAGTCCCATGCCTTCCACAGCACCCAGAACACTGAAGCAGACTCAACGTCCTGAAGTGATCACAGCAGCTTTCACAGTCTAGCCTTTACTGGACATTCACCAAGTATCAAGAACTCTGCATGAATTATGTCATCTAACCCTAATAACAAGCCACAAGGCTGATACTTTTATTACTTATTATTCTCATTTTACAGATGAGACAACTGTGACTCAGACATGAGAACACTTGTCCAAGGTCAGACAAGCACAGAACCGTGAAAGTGGGAAGTCAAAGCAGGTCTGTCTCCAGGGCCTGAATTCTCATAAATTCTCTACATAGTCTATGTGAACTACCTGGCTGTATTTATTTCCTAATTCATAAGCCATTCTAGGTTGACTTCTGCAGCATTAAGGCATGAAACTGAAGTCAAATCAGTAATACAGGAAAAAGATTTTTAATGGTTACTGTATTTCCCTTTGTTCCACAGGAAAAACATTTCCAGAAATAAGTTTCAAACACCAAGAAAACAGTTTTTCTCTTTTACACCAAAGAATGCCCTAAAACATTAAGCTACCTAACTATATTTACCTTTACTCCATTTTCCCGAAAACATACTGAAATCTCAGACCAGAGAGAATGCGAGCTCTGTGAAGACCGGTCTCATGTGCAGCTTGCCCTCAGCTGCTAGGACAATCCCTGGCACAGCAGGTACTGAATGAATGTCATCATACAAGCATTAGTGTAAAAACAAACAGAGGACCACTTCAGGAAACAAAATGAATCAATTCAAGATGGTTTGTAGTTATTAAGATACTAAGGCATATCTTTTCATAAGGTTTCATTATTACAAAATATGGACGCGAGATTAATACAAAAGCCAAATTTCACTGTTTTATTTAAACACACCACCCTTACGGCAGAAAGTGAAGCGCTAAAGAGCCTCTTGATGAAAGTGAAAGAAGAGAATGAAAAAGTTGGCTTAAAACTCAACACTCAGAAAACTAAGATCATGGCATCCGGTCCCATCACTTCATGGCAAATAGATGGGGTAACAGTAGAAACAGTGAGAGACTTTATTTTCTTGGGCTCCAAAATCACTGCAGATGGTGACTGCAGCCATGAAATCAAAAGACCCTTGCTCCTTGAAGAAAAGCTATGACCAACCTAAATAGCATATTTAAAAGCAGAGACATTACTTTGCCAACAAAGTTCTGTCTAGGCAAAGCTACAGTTTTTCCAGCAGTCATGTATGGATATGAGAGTTGGACTATAAAGAAAGCTGAGCGCCGAAGAATTGATGCTTTTGAACTGTGGTGTTGGAGTAGACTCTTCAGAGAGTCCCTTGGACTGCAAGGAGATCCAACCAGTCCATCCTAAAGGAGATCAGTCCTGGGTGTTCACTGGAAGGACTGATGTTGAAGCTGAAACTCCAGTACTTTGGGCCACCTGATGGGAAGAACCGACTCACTGGAAAAGACCCTGAGGAGCAGAAGGGGACGACAGAGGATGAGGTGGTTGGATGGCATCACCGACTCAATGAACAGGAGTCTGAGTAAACTCCAGGAGTTGGTGATGGACAGGGAAGCCTGGAGTGCTGCAGTCCACAGGGTTGCAAAGAGTCAGACATGACTGCGTGACTCAACTGAACTACTTAAGAAAGTCTTTGATTTCTTAAACTGCGTCACAGCCCTTGTTTATACATATTACATAATCAGCAAAAAAAACTTCAGAATTCATCATGAAAAATCTCCAAAATCCACTTTAAGGTAATAGTGTGTGGTCATTTCTAGGGGCTTGGAGTCAGGGTTACAAGTGACCAGCAGGCAGGAACCATGTCCTTTCTTTAGCTGGCAGCGCTGTCAGTTAACGTAGCAGTGTTCTGAGCACACAGTCAAGCACTCACCCATCACCTGCCAGTGAAGAAGCATGGGCACCATGAAGTCAAAGCACTGACTCTCATCCTCCCTGTGGGAGGTGGGGCGGCGGGGGATGGGGGGAGTGCCCTTGAGCAAATCCTGTCACTTCTCTAGCACAGCCTAACCCCCTACTCCAGCTCAGCAGACAAAACCAGCTCCAATTCCTAAACTCCTCTCAGTCCTAAAACTACATGACATTTAGGAACAACTTTACTGCCTTAATCAGAAAACACCTACTACTCCAGGGAAGCAAGGCAGATAATCCAATCTCAGATGATCACAGCCTTACTGACATTCAGCATAAAGCTACTAAACATTTTAGGAGTACTCTTTCTAACCTTCTGACACAGAGACTGCTCACTCTGACCTAAACAATCTTTGTGACACCGTACTGAAAACGAATGGGGGAGAATACACAACTGCACTGTCTTCACAAAGAAATAAAACAATCTGACTTGTAACATTTTTATATAAATTTTATGTTCTTCCACTGTGCAACATTATAAAGAAAAATCATATGTACCCACACATAAAATTTAATGCTTGCAATTAAATATTAAATGTGGAGGCTGCTTAAGTGAACACCTTCATTAAAACAGAAATAAGTGCTTCATATCTTAAGAGTTTAGACTACTTTTTAAAACCTAGGTAGGCAGGATGGGAAAGAATAAAAGAGAAATGGATACTTTGGGGAGAACTTGAAATAAATGTTTTTTTAGCACCACTTATAAATCTAAAGCTCTTGTTAGACTAGAAGCAAAACAGTTATTAAAAAAATTATCACAATACTATAAATTTTATGGAGAAGGCAATGGCACCCCACTCCAGTACTCTTGCCTGGAAAATCCCATGGACGGAGGAGCCTGGAAGGCTGCAGTCCATGGGGTCGCTAAGAGTGGGATGCGACTGAGCGACTTCACATACTGGAGAAGGAAATGGCAACCCACTCCAGTGTTCTTGCCTGGAGAATCCCAGGGACGGGGAAGCCTGGTGGGCTGCAGTCTATGGGGTCGCACAGAGTCGGACACAACTGAAGCGACTTAGCAGCAGCAGCAACAGGTGTTATTATGTGGTAGGATTGAGAATTTGCTTTATACTGTTCTATACTTTCTCAACTTTTGACATTAAGCACTGATTTTACAATCAGAAGGGATTTTTAAACATGAATTCATATTAGCTTATTCATAAAAGCTTTTATTTTTAAAGTCAGGGTGGGGGTACTGAGATGATACAAAAAAAGCTATCTTTGGAAGATGTGGTTATTGAGATGTTTGGCAGTATGAACCGTACTCAGAAAACAAAACCAAGGAATTCATCTTCCCCTATAAGCTATAAAAGTAAAATCTGTTTATGGAGAAAAACAAACAGAAAACACACACTGTGACGCAAAGGTACTCTATACCTTCAAAGGTGTACCAGTCACTCCAATTTATGTCAGACTGTCCAAGCACCAAAACAAATATATGTGTATAAATACATATATATGAAACATAGAACTACAAAATAAAAGGCTGTCAAAATGTAGCCCATAAGAAACTTGTCGAATTATACTGCAAACTAGTACTTTAAAGTCCTCTCATATTAACAATTCTTTAACATATCTATTTTTTTAAATGGCAACTGAATTCAATCATATCCTTTAAAAGTTGAAATACAAATAACTAAACATCTCATTAATTTAAACATGAATTTTGAAAACAGTACCAAATGTTGGCAGTAACTCTACCACAGTGAACATCCCAAATGCCAGAGAAAAGCAGCTAAGCAAACTATAGCATATTAACAACACAGCATCAAAGATGGCAGCTATAAAAATTTAAGACGTTGGTGGAGATTATTTTTGTAAAGTGAAACATGTCACAGTCATCAAGTTGAACATATTCTCAGAAGTTTTGTAGTCTAATTTTATTTAAGCAAGGAGTTTTACTAGGAAGAATACAATCATATCAAGAGTTGATTCTAAAGATGCACTCAATCTATGGCACAGGAAATGAAGTACAGCTGGCCTCACAAAAGGCTACTTCCAAGAGAAACTGCCACCTGGATCCACAAGCTCTGTGTCATCTGCTCTCCCCTTCCTCTCAGCTAGCTTCTTCTGCATGCACAGGGCCCTCTCCAGCCACTGTCTCCTAGCCTCTGTGACCTCAAAAGTCTGAAGTTTAAAGAGGAGACATCAAAATATTGACTGTCAGCCATCCATACATACACGGTCCAGCCTGGGGGAGATGCCCACCACAAGACCAATGAGTTCAGTAGTCTGGACATAGAGGGAGGGCTCCTGTGAGCGTCCACACTGCTCTTAAATACAGTCTGCGGGTAGGGCCGATTCTCTGAGAAATAAACACCCTCAACAATCTACCATGCTTCTCACCAGGGACCACCAACTGATGCTGGCAGTAGGAGCTCAATTTGTCAGCTGTCACAGGATAGCTATAATTTATAAAATAGATTCACTTTCAAACAAACATGGTTTTCTACTTGTCTTCATATGCCTTAATTTTAACTGTTACTGGATGGTTACAGATTTGTTTTCCATTGACCTTACATAGTCACCTCATTGTAGGACAACTGAAACTTTGGATATAATCTCTCAAAGTATCAAGTCTAATAACAAAATAATTTTTTCTCTTACTATGAAAAGCACTGAATGTTTATGCAGAAATCTTGAAAAACACAGAAAAGTAAAAACAAAAGCATCCTAAAGTAGATCTGAGGACTGCTAACGTCCTTTTCTTTCTGATCTTTTTCCTCACACATATTACCATAAATGCACTCATATTTATGCAACTTCTCAAGGGCGGGATAAGGTTGTCATCACCAATCAACTCGGCATCACTAGAAGGGGGACAAGCAGCCATCATCACCTGATGTGATACAATTCCATCTATGAAGTATCTGCACCAAAAAAATACTGAAACCTGAATCTTCAAGCCCTTAAATCCAACTCCAAACTTACAGGAAATACATACCAGAAATACCACAAGTCTGGGACACTCCACTGGACAACGACGGGGTCTTTTCAACAAGTGAATGGTGTGATAAAAAGCAGGTGGACAAGGCACTGCCAAAGATTAGGACAACCTGACACCCAGCAACCAAAAATTAGCACTATGGGGAGATTTCAACAGACCAGACATCAGATTACTGAAGAATTACTTTTGGTTTTATTAAGTGACAATGGTGTCATGATTATGTAAAGAAAAAGCCTCTTTTTTTATTAGAAATGTAAGCTCAAATATTCAGGCTTGAGATGTTATGATAGCCAGAATTTGTTTATAATACTGCAGTAATCCTACTCTCTCCAAAACAGTAAAATACTAATAATCATTAAACTTAAGATTATATGAAGCTACTAAAGAGTACAGAGGTTCATTAAGTATATAGAAAGTTTTTTATGAATGTTTTGCAAGTTTTCATAAGGAATTTTAGAGTAATCTGAGTCATACTTTAAGCATAATAAACCCAGTAAACAAGCATTTGCAAAAATAACTAACCCTCCCTTTACCTTTAATTTTTCTTAATCAAGAAGTATCTTTAGTGCTCACACAGTATTACATTTTGTGGTCTGTAAAGTTTAATAAACTGGCAAATATTATTTTCTTTTAAGCCAATTTTTTATTATGGAAAGCAAGATCCATGCTATATTAACTACTATATCCTCTAAAAGACAGGAGTTCACTGCAGGGTCAGTAAAAATAACAGAAGCAACAAGAAAAAGAGTTAGCAAGCACCTCTGAAAGCAATGATAAAGGGGTCCTTGCTAACAGACTTGCCTCACATGGTTAAGGAAAACTTTATTGAAAGGAAAAGTAACAGGTAACTATTACAATACAGAAAACAACAACAAAATTACCAATACTAACAATCACAAAATACCAAACTCAGAAGAACCTCATCAAGGTCTCCCAATTCTTACGTTCTTCCATTTCATACAAGAATTGTGTTTCCGTTTTGCACGCAACCATCCTATGCATTCACAAACCTTTACAGTCAGACCACCACCGAGAAATCACCCACCCCTGCTTCTCACTTCACAAATGAAAAAAGTGAAGCACAGTAGTCAGCTCTTAACAAAATACCCTTTTCTGGAACTACAAAGCTCTGAAAACACTACCTGCAAAGGCAGATGAAGCATCTGCTGAAAGATGCAAGGCTAAAACGACGACAATTACAGGACAGAGGGATGGTCTGAGTCTTATTAATGCCATCAACACTGACTGGGCAATCACCCCAGGCCAGATCTTGTTATCACGGATATAAAAATAAATGGGCATATCCTCAAGCGCTTCACAAACAGCTTGTGAGAGAAAAGTATGTAAACATCAGTACTGTGCCATGTGGTGAGTGCGGTAATTGCCAGTGAGCAGCAATGAGGACAGGGTCAAGAAAACAGCAGTGGCCCAGGGCCTGGAGAGCCAGAGACGACACTGGAGGTAGGGCTCCTGCAGGGGAGACAGCCCTCCGGACAGGAGGGGACGACATTCGGAAAAGAGCATGCAGAGGTCCGCAGCACTGACAGCATCTGGTGAAACCGCTGCATGCAAGCAAAGCTACAGCAGAGGTGAACTGAAGAGGCAGGCTGGATCTGGGCTCCAGTAAGTGCATAACAGGAAGATGCTGCAGGTTCTTCAACCAGGGAAGCAATGGGATCAGGTGTGCACTTTTCAAAGGGCAGTTCTTTCAGCATCCGTGAGGACGACAGGCTGGAGGAAGTGGGACACAAGAAGAAAGGAGACCAGCCTGCTGACCGGTAGAGGAAAGAGAATCACCTGAAGCAAAGAAACAAGCCAAGTCCAGATCCCTCCCAAGTCAGGCTCATGGACCCCCAAATGCCCCTGGGTTCCCTCCGTAAGTCCAGCTGGAGGACCTAAAGGCAGCTACCCTATCTGATGAGGTCAGGACCTTCCCGCAGGTGCTCTCCAACACCCCTGAATTCGGCCAGCATCTGCCAGCTGCCCTCTCCAGCTGTGCAGCCAGAGATCGCAGCGCTGTCCGGACACTCTCCCCCCGTGCACACACCCAACAGACCCCGTCAAACTTCTCACCATCCCCACCACTGCCCCTCCAGCAGTCAGCACCTGCGTGGACGGCAGCCACAGCCTGGGTCATCTCTAGCTCCCTCCAGCACAAGTCCACACTATGACCAGATTACAACACTCCCGTCAACACCAACGTGGTGTCAGCCCACTACGTCCACACCTCTGCCTTCTCCCCACTGAAGACCAACAGTGGGTCAGGGTAAAAACAGAGCTACTGAGCCAACACCCATGCACCCTGGCTGACCCAGCGACTGGGGTACTGACCCCGCAGCCTTGTAAACACAGCAGAGGTTATTTAACACGTCGAACACCACACCCTCCTGCCTCAGAACGCTTGCACCTGCCGCTCCAGGAGAGTGCTCCTTTTCTCTTCACCCAGGTAACTTCCACTCACTCTTGGAATCTTAGTCAACCTGTGGCAGCCTTCCTTGACCACATCAAAGACCCCTATTCCACGTTCTCACAGCACCACAGACTTCAAAGCTAATTTGTCTTCTGATGATCTGATTAGCTTCTACTGCTCCCATGACAATCACCTCTTAAAAATAAAGATTCTTTTACTCAAAACTGTAGTTCCAACACTTATCCAACGTGTATCACATATAGTAGAAACTCAACTCTTATACAGCTGAATGAATTGAGAAACTGAGCTGCATTTAACAGGAGAGATTCAAAAGTTATCTTTTGAATGCAAAAATACAGATTTTAATCATTAGATGTGCATAGCATTTCTGGAATAAGTAATCAAGATGCCACAAAAAAGAAATTAATAACATAGGAAGAGGAGCAGGCGTGCACATAAAAAGCACAGTTCAGGATACGCAGAGTTTGAGATGTCTGTGCATGTCTGAGTCGAGTCCTATTCATTGTGACCCCATGGACTGCAGCCCTCCAGGCTCCTCTGTCCATGGATTTCCCAGGCAAGAATACTAGAGCGGTTGCCATTTCCTTTTCCAGGGGGCCTGCAACCCAGGGATCGAACCCAGGTCCCCCTCACTGAAGGCGGATTCTTTACCACTGAGCCACCACTTGTGCTGTGCTTAGTCACTCAGTCGTGTCTGACTCTTTGCGACCTCATGGGCCATTGCCCGCCAAGTTCCTCTATCCATGGGGATTCTCCAAGCAAGAACACTGGAGTGGGTAGCCTATCCCTTCTCCAGGGGACCGTGCCAAACCAGGAATCGAACCAGAGTCTCCTGCGTTGCAGGTAGTTTCTTTACCAGGTGAGCTACCAGGGAGCCACCTGCTGCTGCTGCTGCTACTAAGTCGCTTCAGTCGTGTCCAACTCTGTGCAACCCCAGAGACGGCAGCCCACCAGGCTCCCCCGTCCCTGGGATTCTCCAGGCAAGAACACTGGAGTGGACTGCCATTTCCTTCTCCAATATGTGAAGGTGAAGTTGTTAAGTCGCATCCCACTCTTAGCGACCCCATGGACTGCAGCCTTCCAGGCTCCTCCGTCCATGGGATTTTCCAGGCAAGAGTACTGGAGTGAGGTGCCACTGACTTCTCCAAGGGAGCCACCTGAGCAACATTCAAATCCAGGACAGTCAAGAAGTAATAAGTATGTGGTACAGAACCCACCTGCCAATGAGGGAGACAGAAAAGAGGCATAGGCTCGACCCCTGGGTGGGGAGGTCCCCCTGAAGGGGACAGGGGGACCCACTCCAGCGTTCTTGCCTGGAGAATTCCATGGACAGGAGTGCGGTGGGCCACAGTCCATGGGGTCACAAAGAGTCGGACATGACTGAACCAACTTAGCATGCATGCACCCAATCAGTATGTACTCCAAAGCGGATCCCCGCCTCCACTGGCAACATGAGGAATTTCCCAACCTGGGATCAAACCCATGCCCCCTGCAGTCAAAGCACAGAGTCTTAACCACTGTACCACTAGGAATCCCCCAAAGCTGATTTTAACTCTGAACTCAACACAGATTTGGGTGTGTAGCAATGTGTGAAAAGAGCATGAAGGAGACAGAGAAGCCCTCAAAACAAGGAAGACTGAACAAGGGAAGTTCAGAGTGAGATAAAATTGAAACCAAATCAGAATCTCAAAAACATGAGCATTTAAGAAAAAGGAGGTCACAAATGATGCAGGCAAGACGAAGGCGGGAGAACAACTGTGTCACAGGAGTCAGAAGAATCGCGTTACTAAAAAGTGAGCTGTCAACCCTGGCAAGGGCCAAAGGCAGGGCCAGGGAGAGAGAGAGCACCGTGGCCACCACAGGGGCCATCAGAAGAGACCCGGCACTCCAACTGCTTTTCCAAGAAGCCTGAGCGCAAAGGAAACAAAGCCCAGGAGACGCGAGAGCATGGGGAGCTGGCTGTCAAGGAAGTACAATATTTTGCTGGTTTGCTTGTTTTTAAAAGGAAAGACTTAGGTGTATGTGTTCGTATGTTTAAAGGAAGAAGCCAGTGGTTGAAAATGTGACAGAGAAAATACCTGTTGGAACAGGGTCTGAGTCATGAGCATCTCTACCTTAACTAGCAAAACCAGCAGAACCAACAAGCTTGGACATGAGAAGGGCTCTGCCTTCTCAGGGAAGTGTGGACGTGTGCCGACGAACAGGTGTTACAAGAGGGGACAGCACATCCCAGAGGGCGTGTATGCCACACTAAGAGTTACACTCTCACCCAGAGGGCAGTCGAGAGCTCCCTGAAAACTGCTAAGGAAGATATGACATCCATGTCCAGGGTGTGGGGAATCACGCCAGGGGTCTGATGTAGCCGCTGTGAAATGTGAGTGAGCTGAAACACCTACAACTGTGCCACGTACCCACCAGGAGGAGTCGCAGTCTCCATCCTCTCTTGGATCTCTTTTTCCTGATGTGCTGCTATCCAAAGATGCTTTGTCTGAACATCACTGGTCCCTGGTCGCTCAGAGCGCTTAGTTTTCTTTACTGATGCTATTACTATGGGCCACCTTCAACACAATGATTTTCGTCTATTTTCCTTTCTCTGATCATGGCCAGAAAGAATATATTCACAAGTTATTTCAGCACTTTCTAAACTTTCTTCTCCAAACTTTCCTCCAAAATGAACAGGCTGGAAAAATAAAATGTTGTATAATACAAAGGAAAAATTTTTACAAGAGTAAATAAACACTTTAAAGACCGCCACCCCAAAAAAGTCTCACATGTAATACCAAATTTCACACCTGAATTCTAGGTCAAATTACTGCCAAAGCTCAAAAAACAGAATTTTAAAATATCTACATCTTTTTCTTTACTAATGCAACAAAAAACTACTTCAGAGTTCATGACATTATAAAAGTACTTTCATATAAACAATTGTATAAAACAAACTAGAATAAAATATTAATGTAGGAAATGTATTAAACAGTTATTTGCTTCTCCAAAATAGTGCAAAGTGCCAATAATTCATAGCAAGATGACTTTATTATGCATGTAACAGAAAAATGCACCATACAATCTCAGAATGATTAAATGACTCATTCTTGGAGAAACTATCTTAATCAAATGTAAAGTTAAAATAATTCAAATAAATCTACCAGAAGATGACATTTTGTAAAAATATCCTTTAACAGACTTCCACTTAACTAAAAACTACAGATGATTTAAAGTAGAGTTTAAAGATTTTTTTCACACCATCATCAAATCAGCATGAAGAGAATTGCTGATTCCAAATGAGTCTCCTCACTTAATGCTGAACTGGTCTTTGGAATACAGAGAGGTTTCCATCAATAACTTATTTACCTCTGACTAAAAGAATAACTTTTAAGAAGGAAGGAATCAAATGGCACCAAATGTAGCCTCCCAATTCATCCTACCCTCTGCTATCCCAATCCTTCCCATCCCCTACTCTTACAGAGGCACACAGCACACCGTGGGTGCCTAAGCACAAGCCAACCTTTTCTCACGTCAGGAAAGGAGCAAACCATTCCCATGACCTGCCCTCCCACTTCCCCATTTGAAAGCAAACCAATAAAGATGTTGGATAAGACTCTTCAGAGTCCCTTGGACTTCAAGCAGATCAAACGGTCAATCATAAAGAAAATCAACCCTGAATAGCCACTGGAAGGACTGATGTTGATGCTGAAGCTCCAATACTTTGGCCACCTGATGCGAAGAGCCAACTCATTGGAAAAGATCCTGATGTTGGGAAAAACTGAAGGCAAAAAGAAGGGGGTGGCAGAGGATGAGATGGTTAAATAGCATCACCCAACAATGAGCAAATTCCGGGAGACAGTGCAGGACGGTGGAGCCCGATGTGTTACAGTACAGCCCATGGGGGTCACAGAGCCATACAGGACTTTACCACTGAGCAACTCCTCCGAAAACAAGTGGGGAGGAAGGAAGAAGGGGCTTCTTTCCTCATACTTGTTTTGCCTCTGTTACCACATGTGAGTGCCTCTTCCGTCTGGGAGTCAAGCACTAAGAAAAAACATGTTTTACTCCTTAAACTACAAACTAACTGTGGGTCTTTTCTCCACCTTGCTTAGCACTGAATCCCCAAATATAAGCTGATGTTTGCTGAATAAATTATTCATTGTTGAATACTCTTCATCAAATATAGAGATGGTACAAAGCTTTCAATAGTGTTTGCTAAGTAAATGGCCCAGCTGACTATGTGTCCCTATAAACTTTTCCATGAAATCCTTTTTTAAAAAAGTCAACTAATGTCCAAACTTTAATAGGCCTTGTGAATTACTTTCATCCATAACACAAGAATCCGTTCTGTAATCATAGCTAGTAATTCTTCAATACCTAAAATAAGCATCTGGCAAGTCTTTGGGTCGGGGTTTTGGTTGTTCCTTTAACTTGCCTCTTTGCTATTATTAGCCTCTTACTACTGAAACGGTAAAGAATTCAAGGAAGATTTCGCCGGTAAAAAGTTCACCCGCAATTCAGGAGACTTAAGAAACGGAGATTTCGATTCCTGGGTGGGGAAGATCCCCTGGAGAAGGAAATGACAACCCACGGCAGTATTCCTGCCTCGAGAATCCCATGGACAGACGAGCCTGGCGGGCTACAGTCCATGGAATCAGCAGACAGAGACGACTGAGCCAGGAAGCATGTCATTGAAACATACTGAAGTATGACTTCATACTGACTTCTCTAAGAAGAAACTGCCCGACTTATAAATACTTCTTGACCTAAAACTAGTTTTTAACGGCGTCCAAGTCCCTAATGGCAACACACACGGATTAACAAGGAGAAAACTTCCTCTGTAAAATCAGCCTCCCCCAAAATAAGTGCAAAACACTTAAATTCTCAGAAGAACTACCTACCATAAAGGTTTACATTAAATTCTTCCATTCTCAGATAACAGCTAGAGTTAGGTATTACCTGAACTTTGGTATTCATGATTCCCCTAAGTCTTTTATTTCCCCCTTTCAGCGAAAACTTTGTAAACTCACGTTAGGCCCATAAACTTGCTACAATAAAATGCACTTAAGTAGCCTCTCTAAGTATTTCGTGGAGTCGTCTAAAAAACCGAATTCTCACCTAACACGCGGCTCACTGACATTTCCATTCAAAGAAACTCGCAAATGAACTGAAGACCTTGCAAAATACAGGCTTTATACAACACTACTCTCACAGCGGCAAAATACAACATCTTAAAGCTCCTAAAACTATTTAAAACGTGTCCTACGGAAACCAAGGTGTTTTCTTTCGCACTCCATTTCTTTCGGTTTGATTCTCTAAAGCACTGGAGCGGCCTCACAGTCCCAAGCCCCTGTGCTCTTGGGGCCCCGGGAATGAAGGACGTCACGGGCTCCGCAAGCTCCCCGCGCCCGCAGCATCCCCAGCAGAACTGCCCGAGTCGCTCCCGCGGCCCCCGGGTCCCCGCGCAGGTGACGCCCCGCGCAGGTGGCGCCCGGCGCGGAGGACGTCCAGCCGCCTCCGGCCCGCTGACGCAAAGCCCGGCCCGCGCCCGCGCCAGACCGACGACCGCCCAGCCTGCCCCGAGTCCCCGGCCAGCCGCCCACGCCCGGACCCCGCCCCGGCCCCGCGGGCCAAGGACGAGGCCGCCGCCGCAGCGAGGCGCCCGCGGGCCGCAAGATGGCGGCGGGATGCGGGAGGGGCGCGCGCGCCCGCGCGGGCGGGGCCGGGCCGGGCCGGGCGCGGGCGGCGGGGGAGGGGGCCCACCGGGCGCGGCCGCCACCCCCAGCCCGCCGCTCCCGCAGGCCGCCCCTGCCCACCTTTGAATTTGAGGTCTGTGGGCGGGTCGAGGACCAGGATCTGCTCGTGCTTCGCCATGGTCCCGGAGGCGGACGCCATCGGAGACAGCGCAGAGCGGGGGCGCGCCCGCGGCGGGTCGCTGGCTGCGGGCGGGGGGCGGCGGCGGCGGCGGCGGCGCGGGTCGGCCCGGCTCGACGCAGGGCCAGCGCTCGGCTCCCGAACCCGACACCCGCCGCTCTGTCGGCGACTAGCTGGGCCGCTCGCCGGTCCGCAGCCCCGGGTCTCACAACTGACTCAACCCCACACCAGCCGCCGCGGCCACGCGCACTGCGATCTTCGGCGCCCCACGTGACGCCTCTGCGTGCCTACGTGCGCGCCCCGGCGGCCGCGATTTCTCGCGCCCGGCCCGCCCTCCACGCCGCCAGGCGCGACCGGCTCCTGCGCCTGCGCGTCCCTGGCCCGCCGCGCTCTGAGCCTAGCCCAGCTGTCAAGGGAGCGGGCGTGGACGGGGCGGAGCTCAGCTCCCTGGCACTTGACGCGGCGCGCACCGCAGAGCGGGAGGGCGCAATCCTCTGTCACGTTTAGCTGCAGTTACGAGACTAGACTGGAAAACCCGCTATGGTAGCCCATCGCCATCTCCCAAGCGGGAATGACAAATAGCAGAAGTAGGAGCGAACCGGTCCGTGGACTACAACTCCCAGCATGCTACGCGCGGGGCGGGGTCTCCAGTCGGACCGGTCCCCCTGCGGCCCTGCGTGGTGCTTGCTGGGAATTGTAGTAGCGGCTGAGCGCGGGCGGGAAGAAGGGTCGGTTGGAGGCTGGGGTGACGCGTGCCAGCACTCATTTTGGTTCCCAAAGGATGTCTCATATGCCCTGAAAAAAGAAAAACAACTTTTGGAGACTGCCCCGAGGTTCCTCGGTTAGAAGTATAGAAGCTTCCCAGAGGAAAGCATGCCAGGATCTGTTAGTATGCTCCCTCCCTAATTCTATCCATCCCTCCGTCGGTACAGCTGTGGTTCTCCAGTCCAAGCTCTCCGGCTTCCCGAATTCTCTTCTGGGATGCAAAAGCCCTTGAAGAAACACACCTCTGTCGAGGACGCGTCGTTGGGGACCTGATGAGGCAAGCGTTATCAAACTGGAAATAAAAGTCAGAATCTACAGTGTTTGTTGCTCTGTCTCATCCTCAGTTTTGATTGATAACGATGAGCCCAAAGCAAAACAGTTGTCACGTTGACATGTTGGCAGAGAATTCCATCTGCAGCATTTAAGATAGCCTGTAGTAAACTGAGCTGAAGGAGAAAAAAATGCCAACAGCAGAGTTGCTGACCAGTCCTTAACGGATCGCCAGGGTAGTCGGGGACAGGAACGTGAAACAAACGAGTGTGCTGTAAATCAACCGTCATGGTGCTGCTGGAATTCAAATCCCTGCGAAGCACCGCGAAACGCTCAAATTGATGCTGCCGCGGTGGAGGAGGAGCCCAGTTGGTCTAGAAAACAAACCAGACAAATGGGACAGTGGCCTAGCCGTGGACACAAGAGTCCACGTCCTCACTGCAGTCCAGGCATCGGAACCCACTTGGGAACAGCTCTCCGGAGTAGCTAACCTAGCATGCGCACCAGGCTGTAGGCTGTGCCCAAGGAGAGCAAGTGTACCTTCAACAGGCTGCCAGAGCTTAATTTGTTTGAAATGCGTGCGTCCTCAGTCCTGTCGACTCCCTGCGACCCCATGGACTGTAGCCCGCCAAGACACTCTGTCCAGGGGATTCTCCAGGCAAGAACACTGGAGTGGGTTGCCATTTTCTTCTCCAGGAGGGTCTTCTGGACCCGGGGATGGAAACCATGTCACCTGCCTTGGCAGGCAGATTCTTTACCACGGCGCCAATTATTTGAAAAGCATCTTCTAAATCTACCTATCCTTTGATTTTCTTCTATTCATAAAATTATTTTGAAACTTCATTAAAGGAAAATACAGAAAATCTGTTCAAGAGGCTTTAAGATTTAAAAACAAAATAGTTGAAGTTGACAATCTCCGCATGGTATGTGGTACCATATATGTTTAGTCATGAACTGATGACCCTTAAGCTATCACAAAATCAAGTTCCTTTTCAGCTTGCTGCAGAACTCTAATCCATGGGTAAATTAGCCTGGCTGACTGGCCCCTCCATGACTAGGTGAACACTTGTCTCCCAGCTAGCTGACTGGAAACCCCCGGTAGCAGACCCAGCAGGCTGAGGCTCTGCCAGTTTCTCTGCTGTGGGACAGGTTGGCGTATTCACCACCGAGTTCAGGAGGAAGCCGGAAATGGATATATTGCAGTTTCCACATCTGTATCATTCAGAAACCTCTGCCTATTTCAGTTATCACCTCTGCAATCAACTGATTTTCTCTTTGCAGTATAGCTTCAAAAATGGAATAGAGTCTAAACCCATAAGAATCTACATATCTGGTTTGATATGTAGAATACGTGAAACTTCTTTGGAAGAATTATTCTATTACTATTTTAGAGCACCACACTGTGACTGACTCAGAGTCCCCCTGAATCACCTACCCCTCATTCAACAGTGCACTTTGTGCCTTGTTTTCGTTTTTTAGGGTTTGGTTTTTTTTTTTTGCCACACGGTGCGTGGGATCTTAGTTCCCTGACCAAAGATTGAAGCACACACCCTGCATTGGAATCACACAGTCTTAACCACTGGACCACCAGTGAGGTCTTGTTTGTGCTTTGGTGTTTTTTAATACCTTTCTTCTTACACTTCGAAGAACTTTACAAACATCACACGCTACTCAGAACAACCTCATAACAGCTGGCAAGTGTTACCTTGGTTGTTAAATATGGAAATGAAAACATAGGTGAGAGCATCTCATGTCAGTTAATAGACCTAAACTGGAGGGGAGGAATTGCCCAGTTTTCTCTTCTGTGCATTTTCACTCTTCCCAAAGCCACAATAAAATGACATTTGAAAGTGATTAAGGCAACAACTGTTTAAGTGTAACTGACTTCTGTTGTTTCTACATTGACACACAGCTTCTCAAAGATGCCTTAAGAAAATAACCAAAAATATACTCAAGCATATTCTTTAACTCCCAAGTTTTCAGGTGTCCAAGAGGTACAGAGTCCTCGAATATTACTTCAACCCACTTGAATCATGAGTAATACTCACCTTTGTATAGATTATCTCTTAGGAGTTTGGATACAATTAAAAAAAAAAAAAACACCACCAATTTCCAGTACAAATGATAACAAAGTACAATTGTCTTCTCCATCTTTAAATATGTTAACCTTTACTATAGAGATGCTCTATAATTATGAATTTATGGACAATTCTCTGCTTAATTTATTTCAGTAAACATTTAAATGACCATATCTTCAACAGATACTGAGGCAGTAAAGTGTATAGAGTGCAGGCTGGGTTCAAGTACCGTTGTCTGCTGTGTGGTCGTAGCAACTGACTTCACCTCTCTGTGCCTGTTCTACATTTGTAAGTTGGAAAGAATAACAAAAGCTCCATCCGAGATTTGTCGTGAGAATCATATGAGTTAATACTTTATCGATGTTAAATTATTGCCTTGCCCAGCACGTGGTGGGTATTCAGGGGTAAGCCAGTAGACATGGCCTCTGCCCCTCCATCCGAAGAGGAGAGACAAGCATGAAATAGCTCCTTTGCAGCTAGGATTCTGTTCTTGGCATCAGTTCAACCAGTCAGTTAGGCTCCTGGGATATTTGAAAGTGAGGCAGAGGCCAGCTCTCTGCCCCTATCTGTTTTCTGGGAGGCAGTGGGGAGCCTTGACACTTTCTGCAGCAGCGATCCCAGTGCCCAGACTCCGGCCATCTGGTCTCCAGAGGCAGTAAGTAGTGCAGGATCAGCAGAGGCAGCGGCTCCTGCTTGAGTGCAAAGTCCAGCTCCCCGAGTCAGAGGTCGGACCTGCAGCCTCATAGGCAGCAGCTGCCCAAGAGAGCCTGCCCCTCCCCCACGTTGTGTAAGCACCTAATTGCGCTGCTTCCTGCCTATGGTAATAATAGAGGCTGCGGAGAAGGAGGTGTCGGGGAAGCCAGGAGTGGACCAAGAAAGGTGAGAGGCGTAGAAATCTGCTGAGCGGTCTTATAAGGCAAAGACCAGCAACCATCCACCTAAGGGTGTAAAAGGGGGAGCTGGGGTAAAATGGGAATGGAACACAGTCACTGCGCATGAGGGACTCTTTCTAAAACACTCAGATATGAAGGAGAGTGAGAACCACCCGAAACGAGCACGAGGTCAGGAAGCACCCCAGGGAAGCAGTGATGAAAGTGTGGGTGTGTTGGGGGTACTCCTTGTAGCGTATTTTTCAGACTTCTGTGAGAAATAGAGATTCCAAGAGAAGGCAGGTGGAAGCTTCACCAGATAAAAATCAATGCTGGAAGAAGAGTTAGAAAAAAAAAATGTGTCCCGGGATACCTTTCAGTCACTCACCCATGTCCAACTCTTCGGGACCCCATGGACTATAGCCCGCCAGGCTCTTCTTTCCATGGGATTCTCCAGCAAGAACACTGGAGTGGGTTGCCGTTTCTTCCTCCAGGGGTCTTCCTCACCCAGGGATCAAACGTGCATCTCCTGCATTGGCAGGCATTCTTTACCTCTGTGCCCCTGGGGAAGCCCCTTGTATGACTATGGAAAGCAGTTAAAACAATAAGGAATAATCTTTGTTTATGAGAAACGATTTGAAGAATGTTTTCTCAATCTTCTATTCTGTAAAAGCAATATGTGGTTATTGTAACAAGTGACACAACCCAAGACGCATATGAATAAGAAGCTTCCTCTTGAATCTCGCAATTGTGACTCCACTTCAGGTGACCAGCGTTAACTGTCTGGATTGTGTGCCGCTCCCCAAATTTATCCAGACTTAGAAAAATATGGCTAGTTTGTTTGGGTTTTTTTTTAATAAGAATTCTTATAATATAAATAAAAACATATCCAGTTGCTTTATTCACCGGACAGTTTAGTATGGATATCTAATCAGATCAATTGGCAAAGATCTAACTCAGTCTTTTAATAGCTGAATCCACAGAATAGATGACCCTACTATGGTACCACTTGTTCCCTTATTGATGAACATGTAAATTGATGTAGGCTTTTATCCCAACAAACAGCACAGCAATAAACATGTGTCCTTACCACAAGATGCTTTTATTTCCACAGAGATGCTTTTATTTCCACAGAGAGAAGCCCAGTCATGGGAACCTCTGGATCAAGCCTATTTCCTATTTTGATACGTATAGCACACATTTCATCCAAAGGGTTGTAGCAGTTCACATTTCCAATCAGGGACTTAGGAGAGCGTCCATCTCCCGACACCCCCAATGCCCCCAGCCTCACCAAATGCTAGATCCCTCTCCACACCAGGGACTAAAGAAGAGGCATATATGTATGTCTCCTTGGATTGCTTGGGTCAGCAGTTTTGGCCTCCAAAATTGTATACTTTCCTCAATCCATCCTTTCCCATTGAATCTGTCTTCTCCTCCTGTTCATTCCATTTCTTTCTCTAGGTTACAAAGACCAGAGGCCCTGTAAGCCCAGATTCTCTGCAGTTAATTATGTGTTTTCTCCTACAAATACATTTATTCGTTTTAGAAATAGTTTTTGGCTGTGCCACGCAGCATGTGAAATCTTAGCAATCTGGCCAGCAGTCGACCCCACGCCACCTGTATTGGAAGCACAGAGTCTTAACCATTGGACTACCAGGGAAGTCCCCAAATACACTTATTCATAAAGGAAAGCAAGCAAGAAGAAATCCAAAGATGCCTATGAACAATAAATCTACATTTGATGTTATCTGACTCCTTGTAATCTCTGAACACACAGGCTTCTTTGCAGAGCCTTCCAAAACCTGGACCCAGGGCAGACATCACATATTTGCTAATCAACATACTGGAATCCTTTTCATACTGTTCTTGGGGTTCTCAGGGAGGAGAAGGGGACACAGAGGATGAAATGGTTGGATGGCATCACCAACTCGACGGACATGAGTTTGACCAAGCTCCAGGAGATGGTGATGGACAGGGAAGCCTGGCATGCTACAGTCCATGGGGTTGCAAAGAGTCAGACATGACTGAGCTGCGGAACTGAACTGAACTGATACTAGAATCCAGGCTCCATCACTTTTTGCCCTGTTTGTGCAATTATACTCATTACCTTATCTATAATATGGCAACATTCCAACTTCTGTTTACTTTTGCTGATGAGTACAAAGTGCTCAGTGTGATAGTTGGCAAACACTGAGCTTTTAATAAATGACGGTTATAAGATAGATCCTACAGTTTGATAGCTCCTTTGAAATATCAGTCATACACATATATAAGTTGTTAGACATTTAAATCCACAACCAAATGTCATCTTCTTAATGAGACACTTCAAAAACAGAAGATAATTTTGTAGGATTTTCTGAAAATAAAACCTTGGTGGGTTTTTTTTTTTTTTTAATTCATTGATTTCAATTGTTGCTTGAGGTCTTGTTTGGGACAAACTGCCACTGAACTGCACACTGGAAAAATGGTTAAAATGGTAAACTTCATGTCAGAGATATTTTATCACAATAAAATAAAAGAATGAAAGCATTTCTTTTGTTCAGTGCACACAGTTTGTCAGGTCCTTCTGTAACAGAGCCCTGGCCATCTCCTTCCTTCTCAATGGCTTTTTTTTACATCACTATCTTGGCCTTTTAAAAGCAATACTAGGGATCTGAGCTTAGGCTCACTCCAATCTGGGTTCAATTCCTGTCCTTTTAGTTTCTAAGGGGATAATACAACTATTTACTGTTGTAAAAATTAAAGGAAAAGAGCCTTGTAACCATTTGAATACAATGTCTGGCACTTGTAAGATAGTAAATGTCATCATTGCTGTTATTTACTTCGTAATTGCTCATTCTCAAGTGGGGTAAACATTCATTTTTGGCTCCTTTTTAGAGGTTATATAGTTGTAGTATCTCCTTAGAATCATAAGTGTATCTGAAAAAAATAATTTAAAAAATGAAGCTGATCCCACTGGAGACTCAACAGCACACTCTGACAAATAGTTACTTCCAAAGAAATTCTGTCCAGAAATTCTGTCCTGTTGATCCCTGTGTGTTGCCCAAGTCTGGATTTATCATGTCAGCATATTAAGTAAGTTTCTAACCATGACATTAAAAAACAAGAATAAGAATGCATTTGCAGGTCACTTTTCAGTGCAGAGATAAGTAAGGACCTGTACTCGTGTGGGTTAAGCCTGTGACCCGAGTGAAGGCTGGGTGACCCCAGGGTTATGTAGAAACCCAGCCTTCTGGGGCCTGAGCAGTTACAGTCAGGAACCTGGAAAGCTCATCCTAAATGTGGATGGGATGAGTTCACACACCACCACCAGAACACCTGTGAGGTGGGCAGGAACCCTGGAGTCAACCATCTTTTGAGTGGATCTGGAGGTGTGGCCAGACCCTACTGACCCCCCATGAACTCATCTGGCAGGTTTATATGATGAAAGAAGTACATCGAGTTGATAAGTGAAGTGAAGTGAAGTGAAGTCGCTCAGTTGTGTCCGAACCTTTGTGACCCCATGTACTGTAGCCCACCAGGCTCCTCCGTCCATGGGACTCTCCAGGTGAGAATCCTGGAGTGGGTTGCCATTTCCTTCTCCAGGGGATCTTCCTGTCCGAGGGATCGAACCCAGGTCTCCCACATTGCAGGCAGATGCTTTAACCTCTGAGCCACCAGGGAAGCCTGAGTTGATAGAGGAAGCATTAACACTGTATCCTCAGCACTTTACTTGGTACAATGGCTTTAGCCCTTGTCTACTTGTTATATGTTTAATAAAAATCAAAGCCAAGTATGTAGATTTAATTTTATTCCAACGCAATCACACAGCTGTATCACAGAAACTCACCAAGCTGCTTCCTCAGATGGAGGACCTTCCTTGGAACTAAAGGGCTTTTAGACAGATGCAAACTATTATATATAGAATGGATAAATAAGGTCCTACTGAATAGCACAGGGAACTACATTCAATGGTCTTAATGCTCAGTGCTGTCTGACTGTTTGCAACCCCATGGACTGTAGCCCACCAGTCTCCTCTGTCCATGAGATTCTCCAGGTAAGAATACTGGAGTGGATTGCCATTTGTTTCTCTAGGGGACCTTCCTGACCCAGGGATGGAACCCATGTCTCCTGCATTGGCAGGTGGATTCTTTACTACTGCGCCACTTGGGAAGTACAGGGAACTATATTCAATAGTCTATGATAAACTACCGTGGAAAAGAATATTTTTTAAAAAAGAATATATTTTATATACATATAACTGAATCACTTTGCTGTACAGCACAATTTAAAACAACATTGTAAATCAGCTATACTTCAATTTTTTAAAAAAGACTGAGAAACTTAATTTATCCTAGCCTCAGTGATTTCAAGGTTTTACTTCCTTACAAAGGTGATTAAAAAAAAAAAAAAAGCCTGGAACCCTTGAAAACACACACACATGCCTATCTTTTTCACACGCCATTTACCACCTCCCAGCTGTCTTTAAATGTCTGAGCCCAGGGCTGGAGCCTGCTGGCAAAGACAAGTGACACACACATCTGGGCTCCACGGCAGCATCGATTCCTCCTCCAGCCAGTTTCACCTTCCAGGGTTGCCTGTGTCACCTGCACTGCGCCCTGACCAGAGTCAGCAGCAGGCTGAGCCGCCAGACCGCTTCTTGCCCTTTGTCCTTGCCCAGGAGGGTGAGTTGACAAGCTCAGAGAAATAAAACAAGCATGTGGCAACCAAGATATAATTATTCCTATTTTTAATCTGGCCAAAAATCAATAGAAACATGAATTTTGAAGAATTGTCAGGCTAAAGAGTGGGAATGAAATCACAATTCAGATGCTAGCAGTGGATTTTACAGTGAATGACTTGTCCTTTAAGAGTCTGTAGCTCCATGTAAAGTCCAGCCTGGAGAGTGTGGGGTTTATCACTGATCCAGCTTATAGTGTGGTTCAGTTTCAGAAGAAATACGTTAAGCTGAAATTAGAGTGTGCCTACCCAGACAACCTAGTAATGGTGCAATTTTGGAAATGATTATGTAAGTTCCAGAATTTCTATTTACACATAAATTACTGCATGTTGGCAGTGCAGTAGAGGGTGCGTGGTCCCTGACTCTACATTCCTCTTAGGAAATCATTGAGATGTGCATTTTACACTCAGGGCCCAAGAAAACGACCATCAGGTGGGAGGTGTGGTGGTAAGGGGGCCACTGGTAAAGCACCCTATAGCAGGGGGCAGGCTGAGGGATACACGTCTGGTGGCATTTCTGATCTGCAGTAAGACTGTGCCCCAAACACAGGAAAATCTGGGTGTTTCCTTCTCCCTGGTATGCAGTGGCCTGAGTCAACGGCCAGAGGTCCCTCTGGGGGTAGTCTTGAGGGAATCACTGCGGTGCTCCTTCCTTCCTCCTGGGGATTCAGCATCTCTTCCAACAGTGGATCCTGGACGGAGCACCGGCAGCTCCATTGGCTAACTACTCCTCCGTTCCAGTGCATACCCTTTCACCCATCCGGGGGAAGGCCTAGAAATGTCTCCTGCTCCAACACCACTGTTTTCCTATAGCTTTGTTTGCCTTCCAATGAATGTGTTAACATTCATAGGTCATCTTCCTGAATGGATTAAAAAGATATGGTACATATATATAATGGAACCCTACTCAGCCATGGAAAAGAATACGATAATGCCATTTGCAGCAACATGGATGGACCTAGTGATTATCATACTAAGTAAAGTAAGTCAGAAAGACAAAGACAAACACCATATGATATCACTTCTGTGTGGAATCTAAAATATGATACAAATGAACTTATCTATGAAATAAAAAAAGAATCATGGACATAGAGAACAGACTGGTGTTTGCCAAGGCGGAGGGGGTTTAGAGGAGGGGGTGGTTAGGAGTTTGGAATTAGTAGATGCAAATTATTATATATATGATGGATAAATAGTTCCTAAACTGTGCTAAACAGTTCCTACTATACAGCACAGGGAACTATATTGAATATTCCGTGTTAAACTACCATGGAAAAGAATATACATACATATACAGAGAAATCAACCAAACTTGAATAAAATTAAATTTTTTAAACAATTAAAATCTTCTTGTCAAAAAAATATTCATAGATCATCTTTCATGTGGGACCTGTGATATTGACCATCCTCTTGGTTCAGAAAACTAGCAGAGGAGCTAAATAAAAAGAGAAATATAATAAAACATACAGTTGTATTTTGCATGCAATGGTTTGTGGGTTATGAAAAAATAGTCAACATGTCCACTCTACCTGACCCTATGATGAACGAAAATAATTAAAAGATGTGTATGAATAATATTCTTATAACTGGACAGAGTACAAACTTCTTAGACCATTAAAGAAAGCATCATGCTAGAAATGCTTATTTCAGGCGCAATAATACATATGCAGAGTACATCATGAGAAACACTGGGCTGGAAGAAGCACAAGCTGGAATCAAGATTGCTGGGAGAAATATCAATAACCTCAGATATGCAGATGACACCACCCTTATGGCAGAAAGTGAAGAGGAACTAAAAAGCCTCTTGACGAAAGTGAAAGAGGAGAGTGAAAAAGTTGGCTTAAAGCTCAACATTCAGAAAACTTAGATCATGGCATCTGGTCCCATCACTTCATGGGAAATAGATGGGGAAACAGTGGAAACAGTGTCAGGCTGTATTTTGGGGGGCTCCAAAATCACTGCAGATGGTGACTGCAGCCATGAAATTAAGGGACGCTTATTCCTTGGAAGAAAAGTTATGACCAACCTAGATAACATTTTGAAAAGCAGAGATATTACTTTGCCAACAAAGGTCCGTCTAGTCAAGGCTATGGTTTTTCCAGTGGTCACGTATAGACTGTGAAAAAAGCTGAGCGCCGAAGAATTGATGCTTTTGAACTGTGGTGTTGGAGAAGACTCCTGAGAGTCCTTTGGACTGCAAGGAGATCCAACCAGTCCATTCTGAAGGAGATCAGCCCTGGGTGTTCCTTGGAAGGAATGATGCTAAAGCTGAAACTCCAGTACTTTGGCCACCTGATGCAAAGAGCTGACTCATTGGAAAAGACTCTGATGCTGGGAGGAATTGGGGGTAGGAGGAGAAGGGGACGACAGAGGATGAGATGGCTGGATATCATCACCAACTTGATGGACATGAGTTTGAGTGAACTCCGGGAGTTGGTGATGGACAGGGAGGCCTGGCGTGCTGCGATTCATGGGATCGCAAAGAGTGGGACACAACTGAGTGACTGAACTGAACCGAACACATTAATCCTCAGTGTATCCTAACACCAACCTCTCATTGCTGTTTTATGTTTATGCACCTATTGCAAAACAGTAAAATTATTTTATTCATTAGTATATTAGTTACCTGGAGAAGGAAATGGCAACCCACTCCAGTACTCTTGCCTAGAGAATTCCGTGGACAGAGGAGCCTGGTGGGCTGCTGTCCATGGGGTCGCACAGAGTTGGACATCACTGAAGTGACTTAGCATGCATGCATGCACTAGAGAAGGAAATGGCAACCCACTCCAGTATTCTTGCCGGAGAATCCCAGGGACAGAGGAGCCTGGTGGGCTGCCGTCTATGGGGTCACACAGAGTGGACACAACTGAAGCAACTTAGCAGCAGCATATTAGTTTCCTGTGGCCTCTGTAACAAATAACCACTAAGTGTTGCTTAAAACAACAGATACTTATTCTCCCAGAGCTCTGGAGGCCAGAAGTCCAAAGACAAGGTGTGAACAGGGCTGCAACCCCTCTGGAGATACTAGAGAAGAATCTGTTCTTTAATCCTTTCACTTTCTGGTGGTTGCTGGCAGTCCTTAGCTGGTCCCCATAGTCACATGGCCTTCTCCTGTGCACGTGTGCGTGTCTCTGTGTGAATGTGTGTGTTGAGTCACCTTCTACCTCTCTTGGATAACTCCACTCTGAAGACCTCTAAGATTCACCCAGATAATTATGGATTATCTTCTCATTTCAAGACCCTTAATTTAATCACAATCTGCAAAGACCCTTTTTCCAAATAAGGTAACATTTACAGGTTCCTGGGGTTAGGATCTAATATCTTTTGGAGCCACCGTTTAGTCCATTACTGTGCGTACTAACAAATTTCACATCAACTTCAGAATTTTATTAAAATCATCTCTGACAAATAACCCAACATAGAGAAATGTAATAACAGGAAAAGGTATAATTACTATTCATTGAAAACATAAAAGACATTTAATCAACCGATTGTTTTATATGATGTGAAAACTATTTCCCTGTCTCTAATTCTCTTATAAAAATAACTGAGGCATTGTGAAAAGTAACATTTACCTAAGTTATGTGTAAATTCACCAGTGATTACCAAACAAATCTAGGTGTCTCTCTCTTTTTTAAATAATAGGGTTGAGAATTATCAGAAGTTGAAGTACACAGAATACCCAAGGCCGCCTCAGACCCAGCTCAGTTCCTTCCCCCACACATTAGCAAACTTTGTATTGTCTTTCATTAGGCATGGCAAACCCCATTACAGTATTAAACATATTGTATTTCAGATGGAGTTTTTGGCCACCCAGGCTATTACCTAGTTTAGAGTCAGATTGGTAAATACACTCTAGTTACAGCCATCCAGTTTCCCACATTTTCATAAGCAATACAAGTCTAGATTTCTGGTGTAGACAATGATTTATTTAAGAAATCATGAGTGTGTTGCAGGGCTTCCTCGGTGGCTCAGCTGTAAAGAATCCGCCTGCAATGCAGGAGACACAGGTTCAGTCTCTGGGTGGAGAAGATCCCTCGGAGGAGGAAATGGCAGCCTTGCCTGGGAAATCCCATGGACAGAGGGGCCTGGTGGGCTACAGTCCATGGAGTAGCAAAGAGTCAGACATGACTGAGCGCCTACACAACAAAGGTATTAAAAGAGCAGCATCAGATTTTGTCTGTCCTGACTATGGCCTTGAAGCCAGAATGACCCAGCTCTGCACTGTACCTCTGCCCCACTTGTCGCTGCTTGACCACCGCCTCTGCTTCTCATCCTTTCCCTCGTCATCTCCCCTGAGCTCATCTTATTCCCAGGTCCAGGAACCAGGTTCCATATTATACCCACAGATCACCCCTGTGGCTTTGGCAACTTCTGCAGACCCCTCCCAAGTTCCTGGGTCTCATCTTCACCGCTTCATTTTCTTCTTGTTGACATCCTCTGCTGCCAGAAATGAGAGGAACCTTACTCACCCTTGACCTGCATGCAGGAAGTCTCCATGCCCCTGCTGGTCAGCTCAACTTTTCCCTCCTACAGAGCAGACGTTTGGATGTATTTCACTTGAAGTGGTGCAAAGACCTGTAATCTCCATCTGGGAGATAAACAAGGGTTATCAAGATCTCACATTTAACCAAGTCAGTGAGGCGTAGGAAAGTCCTAAGAATTACAGGTCAATTTATTAATTTTAATTGGAAACAGAGGAGTTTTCAGTGTCCTATGAACCTCTAAACAGCTTTCCCAGAGGAGAACCTATGATTTCAAAGAATTCATTGTATTCAAAACAGTTTCTTGACTGGCTCTGAATGGAGCTCGTTTCTGACATATGCACCCATCTTTCTGCCTTCAACCTGAATATCAACAATAAACATGTGTAGTGACTGAACCATGTATAATAAATCTTGGCCCTTTTTTGTAAAGCCTGTAAGGAAAGAATTAGTACCATGGGTGGGGCTTAAAGAGGAGAAATGCTGGCAGCTGTTATCCAGTGTGCAGAACTCCCGATTTTATTTTAGCATCTTTACATCTAAATGCATATATGAAAGTAACAATCTAAAATGAAGTGAGGTTATTGTTCAGATTTGTAAATGCTTTTTTAAAAAAAAATCTCAGATTCAAAAACAAAGTTTATTTGAAAGTAATCACCTTTATCATAGGAGTGATTTCGAGCTCAGAGGGAGAGATGAAATTATTTAAGGAGATGAACATAGGAAGGAGAGCCCCCAAAAGCCACTGATGTAGAACTGGATCACTAAGAGGCTTCTCCGATTCCAGTTACTTGGCTGTCCGTGAGAGCGTAACAACACACCATGGCCTGGCCCTCCTTAACTGGCATGATTTAAAGGAAATCTCCTTAAAACCTTCTCTGGGAGGTGACTGGCTTCATCTGCCATTTCTGAGAATCGTTAGCTGGCTGGTGACTTCCTCCAAGCCATCTTAATGTCCGTGAAAGATATTGATCTGTGAGTCATCAGAGCCGCATTTAGCTTTGCCTTTCAAGCTGCCCTCCTGTCCACCCTCCTCAAACCCCACCAGTAAGTGGTCTCTGGAGGCCAGAGGCCCCCGGATGTTTAGTGAAGACAATCAAGACCACGGACACCCTCAGTGCCAGAGCGACCCTGCTCCTCTCCCATCTTCCCAGGCCACATCTCACTCTTGCTTGAAATCACCATCTTAACCTAAAAGAAGCCGACTTGACGTTCGAGCTTAAAAGCACCGAAATTCCTACCGATAGGCAACAGAAAAATCACATTTTCTCCCGGTTTTAACAATTCACCTTTCATTTCAATCACTGCCTCTCCTTACCAACCTTAACCTCATTTTCACCACTTACTATGTTTTCATATATTCGAATCAATCATTTTTTTCTGCTCTAGAATCTGAAAATCTTGATCTTCCTGGACCGTGAAGCTTCCTTATATTCATCATTGCCGTGGCTGACTCTTTTTCACCATAGTTATAAAGGAGCTCCTGATTAAAGTGCCACTATTATTTTAGAATTTGCAGCCACCTTCTTCTCCTTGTACTTTTTGATTTATTTTGTTTTTAGTCAACTTCTATCTCCATGGAAAGTACCATTTCATAATTACTTTGCAAGATCTTAAAAACCTGCCCCAAATCACAATGGGATTCTCTAAGCAACAATCTACCAACATCTTTTACGTATTTACTGAGTATAATTTATTTGAAACATTTGAACATTTCTGCCTCAAAGAGACAGACATGTTAAGCATCCGAGGAACAGGATGAATCCCCTATGAATTCAACCTCTGTGTGGATCCCCACCATGAAATTAAATTGTTCACACTTGGAGAAAAATGCATTGCTAAAGCATCACTTTCAAAAGCAGACCCCCAGATTCTCTCACCCTGTTCGTTTCCTTTGCATCTTTCTGAGTGCCTAGCTCATAAGCGTTTCCTACTCTCTTTGGATTTGTGTTCCGTGTGCTGTCTTTCATGAAACTCGAGTGTTCTAATTTGTCTTTTGAATAAAGCATAGAGTTTATTTATTTTTAAGGCCTATAGTTACAGGGGAAATCCGATTGGATGTACAACTGAATCTAATTTCTCAAGAACAGATGCCTGGACATCTGGGTGTTTAGCAGCTCTGCATGTGGTTTTATGACCCGTGGTTTGAGAAATGCTGGTTTAACCTGGTCCTGACCACCCTGAGTTCACTCCCTTCCCTCCTGCAGGGGGAGCAGAAGGGGCTCTGACACCGCCTCCCCCTGGCCAGCCTGCTTGAGGGTAAGAGGTCAGCGCAGGCCTTCCGCCCTGCGGTATGGGAGCTTGGTGACGGGCCCTCCCAGCCCCCGAGGCTTCTCTCAAGGTGGGGGAATCGTCTGGAGCAATGGACACTGACTGGCCTCACTGCACCTGTGGCCTCAGCATCCTGGTCTTTCGGTCTGTGCTTCAAGGCCTGCATTCCAGGGGGACCACAGACCGCTTGGCACCATGCCCTCCCAGGCCTTTGGAGAAGCCCCCGCTGGCACTGCTGGGCTGGCTCCATGGGGCCCTGAGGCAGAGTTTCTTAGGACACCCCCTTCCCTGATTGGCAGTCTCCAGATGTGGGCTCCTACATCTCCCTGGAAATGACCTTTTTTTTTTTCTGAGACGCAGCCCAGAGGCCAGACCCTGAGCCTCAGCTGGAGCTGCTAAGGGTTAGATTATGTCCTCCGCCAAATCCACACATTGAATTCCCAGCCCCCGTACCTCATAAAATGACTGTGTTTGGAGATAAGCTCTTCAAAGACTTGATTAAACTAAAATGAAGCTGTTAGGGTAGGCCCTAGTCCAATCTGACTGGTGTCATAAGAGGAGGAGGTTTGGGCACACCTGGCAGCAGCATGCCAGGCCTGTGCATGAAGACAAAACAGTGACAAGGAACCATCTCAGACTTCCGGCCCCCAAGGCTGTGAGAGAGACGTGTCTGTTTAATCCCACAGTGTGTAGAATTGTGTCCCGGCAGATGGGTGCACAGGCTCAGGTTCACAAAGGGTCTGCACCTTTGTTATCCTGCTGTGTCTCAAGGCTTTGCAGCATCTTAACTCTTGGTAGCTGGTGAGTGGCTGTTTTCCTGTATCCCAGTGAACTCTGCTATCAAAGTCTTGGTGACTTCTGCTTGTATTTTCCTATCAGTAAAAAATGTCTGTGTTTATCACCCATTTGTTCTTACTCTAATATAAACTGTGTCTTTGGCTTACTTTTCTGTTGGGGTGCTCCATTTTTCTTACTGATTTGCTAGAGTACTGTTTAGAATAAAAACATTGAATTTTATGTCATATATTTGGCAAATATTTTTTCAGTTTTTATTTCTTATTGTGTTTCTAATTTGGCATGAGAATGTTTAAATGTTTTACATGTTCAGAAGTCTTTAATTGCACTTGTATTTGAAAAATTCTTTTCCTGTAAATGAATCAGATGGGTGGAAGATTTAACTAAATCTTCTTCAATTTTCAAATGATTTCATGTTTTATTTTTTAATTTTCAATCCAATTTTTATTTATTTGGTATCTGGCATGGGAATAAGGATGCCAACTGATTTTTTTCCCAAAGATCTACATTTTGCTATACAATTAAAAATATAATAATCTAGTCATCGTCCTTTGAACTGAAATATTTTCTTTTTCCTATATTACTATTTATACAACAAATTCTGATTTTTGGTTATTATTATGATTCATTGCTGTCTTTTCTTCCTTCCTCAATACTACTATTGGTATCGCCACACTTGTACGCAATGACTATACTAATTATATGTATATTCAGTTCAGTTTAGCCGCTCAGTCGTGTCCAACTCTTTGCGACCCCATGAACTGCAGCACGCCCAGGCCTCCCTGTCCATCACCATCTCCCGGAGTTCACTCAAACTCACATCCATCGAGTCGGTGATGCCATCCAGCCATCTCATCCTCTGTCATCCCCTTCTCCTCCTGCCCCAGTCCCTCCCAGCATCAGAGTCTTTTCCAATGAGTCAACTTTTCACATGAGGTGGCCAAAGTACTGGAGTTTCAGCATTAGCATCAGTCCTTCCAAAGAACACCCAGGACATATTAGTATTATATTAGTATAATTATCGGAGAAGGCAATGGCAACCCACTCCAGTACTTTTGCCTGGAAAATCCCACGGATGGAGGAGCCTGGTAGGCTGCAGTCCATGGGGTTTCGAAGAGTCGGACACAACTGAGTGACTTCACTTTCACTTTTCACTTTCATGCATTGGAGAAGGCAATGGCACCCCACTTCAGTACTCTTTCCTGGAGAATCCCAGGGAGGGGGGAGCCTGGTGGGCTGCCATCTATAGGGTTGCACAGAGTCGGACACGACTGAAGCAACTTAGCAGCAGCAGCAGCAGCACTATAATTATACTATATACCAATTATGGGGCAAATTTCTCTGCATTACTTCTCGTTTTAGACTTTTTCCTGTCTGTTCCTATCTATGATTTTTAAGTATGTTTTTCAAGTTCTCCCAATGACTCATTGAAATGTTGCTTGGGAATTATAGTCTACTAATTAAGTGGAAAGAATCAATATCTTGTCTCACTTCATTTAGACCTACTTGTTGACTATGTCTTCAAACTTCTAGATTTAGTCTTAATCATTCTGACTATTCTAGTTAGGACTGTTGCCAGGTATTTTATTTTTTCATCACTATGTTCCCATGAAGATTCCCAATCATTTATCACTGAATCAAAAGGACACTATTGACTTCTGGATATTCTCTGAATACCACCATTTTGTCAAGTTCTCTTATCAACTCAAACAGATTTTCCATTGATTCTTACAAAGACTCTAGTTAAATTTATCATCATTCACAGCCAAGACGATTATCTGGAATCATGCTCCTAATTAGAAGTGTGTCTTATTTCTCCTTCATGCTAAATAAAGATTAGAGGTGACAACAGCTGCTTGGCTCATTTTTTATAGTACATGATTCTTAGTTAGCAAAACGGAGTGTCCATATTTGAGTCTTCTGAGTAGAGAACATGACTCTGTCCTGGCCACTGTCTGATTATTGTCCAGTCAAGAGAATGGTGCTGAGGTAGGTGGTTTGAGGAGCATGGACCAATTCTCTTACGGTGTAGATTTCCTCCGTGGATCAAACTAGATCCTCAAGAGCCACCCATTTGCTCCCAGTGTCTCAGGCCCCCAGAATTGTCTTCCCAGAGCTGTGTACCCCTCCCTTAACTACATGTATACACATGAAATATATGTATATGTGTGTGTGTGTATGTATGTATGTATGTATGTGCTCAGCTGTATCTGACTCTTTGTGGCCCCATGGACTATAGCCTATCAGGTTTCTCTGTCCATGAGATTTCCCAGGCAAGAATATTAGAGTGGGTTGCCATTTCCTCTTCTAGGGGATCTCCCTGACTCAGGAACAGTACCTGCATCTCCTGTGTCTCCTGCATTGGCCAGTGGATTCTTTCCCACCGAGCCACCTGGGAAGCCCATATGAGTACTTACATATGCATCTACGTACATACACACATAGTCTGAGATGCCTGAGAGCAGGTGTTGGAAACCCAGTCACCAGAACGACAAAGCAGAAACTTGTTACTAGGGTGCTGATGTCATAATGGCAGCAAGGGTCACACTAACTGAAATTTGAATCATAAAGCTCTTGGTAGCAGCAAACAAGTTTCGCGTTGTCTCAGATTGTGTGAGCATGGGTCAGTAGAAAGAGGTCCGAACTTAAAATCTGGAACCATGGCCTCCATCTCAGCTCTGACACCAATGAACCCTTTAGAGGTTTACAGAGCCTGTGAAATTCCCTGATGTCGCCGTAGCACTTCCTGTACATGAAGGAGGTTAGATACGTGACTCTTTCAAATTCTTTACTTCCAAAAATATCTTATCAGAAATCCCAAAGGTTCATGAACATCAGAAAAGAAATTCCCACTTATCATTAAATCATGTCCCTCTACAGAAGAATATTTTTGGTGTCAGTTCTAGGAAGTCTTGTAGGTCTTCATAGAACCATTTAACTTCAGCTTCTTCAGCATTAGAGACTGGGGCATAGACTTGTTACTGTGATGTTGAATGGTTTGCCTTGGAAATGAACCAAAATCACTGTCACTTCTGAGACTGCAATCAAGAACTGCATTTTGGACTCTTGTTGACTATAAGGGCTGCTCCATTCTTTCTCAGGGATTCTTGCCTACAGTAGTAGATAGAGTGGTCATCTGAATTAAATTATCCCATTCCTGTCCATTTTAGTTCACTGATTCCTAAAATGTTGATGTTCACTCTTGCCATCTCCTGTTTGACTCATTTGAAAAGACCCTGATGCTGGGAAAGATCAAGGGCAGGAGAAGAAGGGGGCGACAGAGGACGAGATGGTTGGATGGCATCACTAACTCAATGGACATGAGTTTGAGCAAACTCTGGAAGATAGTGAAGGAAGGGAAAGCTGGCATGCTGCAGTTCATAGGGTGGCAAAGAGTTGGACACAACTTAGCTATTGAACAACAACAACAAAAGAATTATCTAAATTTCCAATGTTGCCACTAGGACTAAATGAGTGAGTGAAAGAAAAGTTTTCAAGAGTGAGTGAAAAATAAAAAATCAAGATTAAAAAAATAGGGGACAGGGACTTCCTTGATGGTCCACCAGTTAAGACTTTGGGTTTCCAATCCAAGGGGTACAGGTTTAATCCTTAGTTGGGGAACTAAGATTCCACATGCCATGTAGTGCGGCCAAAAAAAAAAAGGTGGGGGGAGGTAGGACAGCCAGACTTCCCATCTAAATCAGAGGAAATGATATTATAATTTCACACCCGTTCCATCAACAAGAACATGGGCACAACAGGCATTAGGGCTTTTCAGAAAGGGTAGAGTTAATGTTCCTGATTTACAAGTGTGTGCCACTCGCACACACTTTTGTCACCCCTCATCTTTTTTCATATATAAGAAAATCAGAAGCTATGAATAACCGACTATTTCTAACACTTTTGGAACACGTGATCACTTTAATTCTGTAATGAGTGTCTCAAGTTTTTCGTGCAGGGCACCAGAAAACTGGCCCACCTTTTCTTCTTTTCTATAAAACTGAAAGGTTGGAACGCAATCGACCTTGCGCTCTCTCACCAGTTCCTCACACTTGTTGGCATCCACTTCCAGGAACACCACATCCTCGTGCTTCAGGGACAGGGCCTGGAAGAAGGACTTGATGGTCTTGCAGGGCTGGCACCACGTGGCCGAGAAGTCCACAGCCACCAGCTGCTCCCCAGCTTCCTTTAGCGCCACCTTGAAGTCGTCTTTGCTCAGGATCACCTTCACCAGGTTGTCATCCAGGAGCTCTGTGTCTTCCTCTGACTGCAGGCTATTACCTTCTGGGGGCCAGACTGTGTCCTCTAAGGACCTGGTGGTCTCACCCTCCTTGGGCAGAATGGTTTCAGTTGAGGACTTGGGGGTCTCACCCTCCTTGGGCAGAATGGTTTCGGCTGAGGACTTGGGGGTCTCACCCTCCTTGGGCAGAATGGTTTCGGCTGAGGACTTGGGGGTCTCACCCTCCTTGGGCAGAATGGTTTCGGCTGAGGACTTGGGGGTCTCACCCTCCTTGGGCAGAATGGTTTTGGCTGAGGACTTGGGGGTCTCACCCTCCTTGGGCAGAATGGTTTTGGCTGAGGACTTGGGGGTCTCACCCTCCTTGGGCAGAATGATTTCAGTTGAGGACTTGGGGGTCTCACCCTCCTTGGGCAGAATGGTTTTGGCTGAGGACTTGGGGGTCTCACCTTCCTTGAGTAGAACAGCTTTGGTTGAGGACTTGGGAGCCTGACCTTCCTTGGGCAGAATGGTTTTGGCCGAGGACTTGAGGGTCTCACCCTCCTTGGGCAGAATGGTTTTGGCTGAGGACTTGGGGATCTCACCCGCCTTGGGCAGAACGGTTTCTGCTGAGGACTTGGGGGTCTCACCCTCCTTGGGCAGAATGGTTTTGGCTGAGGACTTGGGGATCTCACCCGCCTTGGGCAGAACGGTTTCTGCTGAGGACTTGGGGGTCTCACCCTCCTTGGGCAGGATGGTTTTGGCTGAGGACTTTGGGGTGTCACCCTGCTTGGACAGAATGGCTTTGGTTGTGAACTTGTGGGTTTTGCTCTTCTTGGGCAAACTGAATTTTGCTGGAAAATTGGGGGCATTGCCCTGCTTGGGTGAGATGCTTTTTTCTGAAGAAGTGGGGATGTCTGCCTGCTTGTGCAGGGTTGTTTTGAGTGGGAACTTGGGGCAGTCAGCCTGCTGTGATGGAATGATTTTGCCTGGGAAACTGGGGGAGTCGGTCTGCTTGGGTGGGGGGATTTGGTTTGGGGAGTTAGGGGAGTCAGCCTGTTTGAGTGAGATGATCTTGGCTGGGAACTTGGGGGAGTCAGCCTGGCGTGATGGATTGATCTTGGCTGGGAAATTGGGGGAGTTAGCTGGCCATGATAGAATGAATTTGGCTGGGGAGTTGAAAATGTCACCCTCTTTTGTTGAGATGGCTTTTTCTGAGAATTTGGAGGCATTCTGATTGGGCAGAATGGTTTGGATTGGGGAGATGGGGGCATCAGCCTCCTTGGGCAAAATGATTTTGGCTGAGGGCTTGGGGGTGTCGCCTTGCTTGGGTGAGGTGGTTTTTTCTGAAGAATTGGGGTTGTTGGCCTGCTTGTGCAGGGTGGTTTTACTGGGGGGATTAAGAATGTCACCCTCTTTTGGTGGGATGTTTTTTTCTGGGAAATTGGGAATGTCACTCTGCTTTGGTGAAATGGTTTGGGTTGAGGAATTGGGGGTGGCAGCCTGCTTGGGCAAGATGTTCTTCTGGGGGGAATCGAGAATTTCCCTCTCTTTTGATAGGATGGTTTTTTGTGGGAAACTGGGAGTGTCAGCCTGCTCGGACGGGATGGCTTTTGCTGAGGAATTGAGAAAGTCCCCCTGCTTAGGCAGGACAACTTGGGCTGAAGAGCTGGGTGTGTCACCGCTCTGCTCAGGTGGGAGTGCGTGCACGGCCTGCAGGGCTTCGGATGCCCCCACATGTGTACGTTGAACATTGCTGACCTCATGGACAAAGGCCTCCAGGGGGTGTGCTGGGACCTGGAGAGTCACATGGCTGGGCATAACCTGTAATAATGGACTTTCTGAAGAAAAAGATAAAAATAAAACTATCAGAGAAGAAACAAAAGCATTCTGATCATCTACTCCAAGGAAGATGGGCAGGCGTCCTTCTTAAAGCGCGGAAAGTAGTCTTCTAACTGATACATTCATTTGCATACTCATATTCCACACAAGACCAAGCAGCCTGTGATTACACGTAATCTTCACCTAGGCTTTTTTCCCTTTAACTACAAACTTCTCTGCTTAGCTTGACACTGCAGCTGACCCTCTAAGCACACAGGTCCCCAAAGCAGCCCCCTTCCCTCCTCCTGACCTTTATCCTCACCTTCATTTGTTTCTCCTTGGTTGTCTGACCTCATTTCTGGTTCCTCCAGGACCCCAGCTTCATCACTTTCCATTTCCAGTTCCTGGTCTCTACCCACCCCTACTTCACAGGTGCCTCATGGCACCAGCAAGGCCATCCTCTTCTACCTTCTCCAACCAAACATCATATGTCAAGTAACAACCTGTACTGGGGTGGAGCCTACAGCCGACCTGCCCTCTCTGTTTTCACAAGTGTCCCATTTGAGAGTTTCATGACACTCTGGGTTTTGGGGCTGCTCTATGTGTGGGGCCATGCCCAGTCCCTGAAATGAATTCACAGGCATTATTTCCTACAACAAACCACTGAGGTAAGTCCCATTGTGATCTCCACCTTACAAGTGAGAAAACTCAGCCTTGGAGAAGTTATGGGACCAACTCTAGGTCACAGAGCTCATCTGTGGGGCAAGTTCTGAGCCCACACTCCTGATACTGGGCTGGGCTGCCTGCCAGGGAGATGACTTGAAACCACCTTTCCTACCCCCTTCCTCCAGGTCCTCCCCAGCCACAGCCTTCTCTTTATGACTTGGCCACCACAACCATCTACTAAGGCCTCCTCTGTGATCTCCTCGAACTGTGGTGCTGGAGAAGACTCTTGAGAGTCCCTGGGACCACAAGGAGATCAAAATAGTCAATCTAAAAGGAAAACAACCCTGAATAGTCACTGGAAGGACAGATGCTGAAGCTGAAGCTCCAATACTTTGGCCACCTGATGCAAAGAGCCAACTCATTGGAAAAGACCCTGATGCTTGGAAAGATTGAATGCAGAAGGAGAAGGCAGCAACAGAGGATAAGACGTTTGGATGGCATCACTCATTCAATGGACATGACTTTGAGTAAATTCCAGGAGATAGTGAAGGACAGGGAAGCCTGGTGTGCTGCAGTTGGGGTCGAAAAGATTTGGACACAACTGAATGACTAAACAACAAGGTTTCCTCTCAACTGCATCATCCTCTTCTGCAGAGTCCTACCTGCTGGTCAGATGTCTGGTTTGGGTGCTGGGAAGGGAGATTACGACGTGGAGGAGTTCCCTAACTGAGAAGAGGCAGTAGTGAGAACATGGTCCCCCATCCATGTGACAGAGAATCCTGGCCTCCCCTCTCCAGGCAGAAGCCCCAGCAAGGACCCAGGTTGGATGTGTTCAGAGGAGAGCTGGAAGCGAAGGAGCATCTGCCTCCCGCACACCCTGGAAGGCTAGGAAATGGCACAGCCATGTGGGCTCCATGTGCCCATGGCAGCAGGGGTCATAGGCAGATTGCTGGGCCAGGGAGGTCCTCATATCCCAAGTGGGGCTGTGTTCTTCTAACCAGGAGAAGCTCAAGAACAAAGAAGCCACAGTGCAGGGGGATTTGCAGTGAGAGGCAAGGACCAGGGGCACAGGCTTGACCAGTGGGTGACAGCATGGGCCCCAGCCCCAGACAGCCTCCTCTATCCTTAACAGTTCCCAGTTCCAGGACCAGGCCAGACCAACTGCCTCACCTGGGAACTGGCAGGAGGCAGGGGGCTCAGGAACAGCAAGTCCGTACAGCCCTGTGTACCCACAACCAGCCAGAGTTCACACAGCCCTGTGTACCTACATATTATGGAGAAAGGGCAGGAATTGAAGACAGAGCTGTCACCAGAGTAAAACCATGTTCCTTAGGCTGAAATCCCCCAGGAGCATGGTGTCTATAATTAATCAATATATTAATATGTAATTAATCATTAATAATACCACACTGCATATCTGAACATTGCTAAGAGAGTAGATCTTAAAAGTTCTCATCACAAGAAAGAGAAATTTTAACTATGTGTGGTGACGGATGCTAATTAGACTTACATGGTGATCATTTCACAAGATACACAAATATAGAATCATGTTGTACATTTGAAACTAATATGTGTTAATATATCTCCATTAAAAAATTTTTTTAATCTTAATTGAAAATTAAATCTTTAATTGAAAATTTAAAAAATCCATTTAAAACAATCTTAATTGAAAAAGGAAAAAATAACAGAAGCTGACATTTGGCTCCTCCTCTCCTCCTAGTCTGGGCTTCCCTGGTGGCTCAGTGGTAGAGAATCCACCTGCCAATGCAGGAGATGTGGGTTCGATCCCTGGTCCAGGAACATCCCCGGGAGAAGAAATGACAGCCCACTCCATATTCTTGCCCTAGGAAGTCCCATGGACAGAGGAGCCTGGTGGGCTACATCCAAAGAGTCACAAAAGAGTCAGACACAATTTAATGACTAAACAACAGCTCTTCCTAGTGTATGGTTTTACGCGACTTACTAACTTCCTGGGCCTCAGTTTCCTCATTTGTAGAATGGATGCAATCGTGGTATCCGCCTGATAAAGGGGTTGTGCAAACAGAAGCTCATGTGATATAAAACACCTGGTGCAGCAGCTGGGGCAAAGCAGGTCACTATACTCGAGCGTCTTGTTTATGAGCATCGGCTCTGTGCCAGGACTGAAAGAGGTGTTCTCTGTCGAGTGAAACCCGTGCAGCCCACTCAGCAGACCCCTAGGGTGGTGGAATTTGTGTACACACGGCCCCGCTGGTTGCCCAGAGCCCCCACGGACAGTTCCTCAGGAATATGGTGGCTATCATACCTTGCGTGACACGTTGGGGGCAGGGGTTTTGGGAACTCAGAATCTTGCTTGGGTTTTCTGACAGCAATCTGGTGCATCGATCACAGAGCCTACAGCAGAGCCAAGGATCAACCGATGAGCAAACGGCAGGATTTCTGCAACAGGACGTGCAGACATTGCCCCTCTCCTTGGTGGGATGAATAACTACAAAGAACATCACATCCGCTCAACTCTGATTTTACAGCCAGATGAGTCTGTATCAAACTTCAGAAAAAGTCCCTTCTGAGGCTTTTGAGATTCCAGAATTGTGGGTAAGGGTGCACTTGAATTACACTCTGCATCTTATATACGAGGAAACTGAAGCTTAGAGACATTGGCCTTCCAACCCCTCCTCCCATTGCCAGCAACTGACTTAAAAAATTGCAATTATTCAACCCAACGTTATAGTAAGAAAAAGACAAACTTGATAAAACTTAAAATATTTATTAGTATGAATCAGTGTGCGTTAAACCAAAAATAACAGATACAATTGGACAACGTGGAAGGCAGTGCTTTACTACAGAATATAAGGTGGACAGGTAGGTCCTAAGGTCTGCAGCGGCGTCTTCTATACGTGAGAACTGGGTCCAGCCCAGACAGAGGCCCCTTATGAAAACACGAGGGAGGGGGCAGTGTACACAGTTACGTGTTGACACCAGATCTCTGGGTCTGGTTTTAGTAACGAAGGTTAAACCAGAACCTAATGGGGTTGAATGTGGCTCAGAGCCCTTTCTTTCACTCGCTATTCAAGTTGTGATGAGCGTCACAGAGTAGAGAGACGCAGGGCCCTGAGGGGAGCCTCTTGGGCCATCACAGGTCACGTTCCTCAACCTCAGGGGACACATCTCGGTCACCTGAGCCCCCCTGGGTCCTCCACGGGGTCCAGCCCTTTGCTTGGCTAAAGGCTGGCTTCAGCTCTCCGGGATTCTCTGGTCTGCAAGAAAGTCCCCTATACACCGCCCCCCACCATAAAGACAGCAGCTCAATTATGAGTGCGCAGTGTTGGCACAATTCCACTGCCACCTGGGGGAATTCTCATGGGGAGACAATCCCCCTGAGAGCCCATGCCCGTTTTCCACAATTGAGCCAGGAGCCACACTCAGCCAGGGGAACGGATCACATGTCGCTGTAACAAATCTGAAGTTGTATTTACACACGTGTGCATGCGTACCACACGGGAGAGGAAGGAAAACAGAAGAGCACATTTGGGGAAACTGGGCAAAGGACGCTGCTGGACAACTTGGAACAACACTAACGTCCAGGCCTTTACATCACATCACATGGTTATGGTTCCGAGATTAGAAGAGTCAGAAAGTAATCTCAAGGCAAAATAAAGGAAGATAAGCAAGGCTCCTGTGGACAAGGCTCGAGCCTCCATCTTCAGAAAAGACCCCACGTTCCTGCGAATGTCTTTGTGCCCGAGGGCTGTCTTCTCTTTCCACAACTGCTCCAAGAGTGACTACAGGCATGTGGCCAGCCAATGCCTTGAAAAGTTAAGGCTGCACAGAAAAGCAAACGAATGGCTCCCAACCATGTGGGCTTCTGAAACTAAGCCACAGGCTCACAGGTGGGTAACCTGCCTTGCGTGGTTAAGACCAGCTCTTTTATGCAAGATGGGAGCACTGAACAGCCAGCCCAAAGTTGCAAACTCCTCCAGGCCATGCACCTCCTTAGCTAGGCAATCGTATCTAGAGACAAACTCTGGTCCTTGGGGACTGCCAGATGATGAAAGATTCCAAAATAAGCCTGCATGCCACCTGGAACGAGGTCACTTGAATGTGCAACCCACATTTTTTTTAAACTTTGTTAAGAGGCAAGATAATGGCTCAGCCTGCAAGCAGAATCACAGAGCCCATAATGTTGACAAGGTGCACAAAATCCTTAAAACCCTGTAAAGTATACCAAGGTGTCCAAGTTCCAATTTGCCAACAGTTTTAGGGGAACCTGTCTGGAGCTTAATCTCTTGAACCAAAAATAAGTGTTTTCAGCTTCCATGTCCTAAGATTGTCATATGATTCTCTCAAGCTGAGAAAAGTGGTAAGAGCATCAAATTGACAACATATTCTCAAGCTGAAAAAAACTGAAGTCTGAGATTTCAAACTGTTTTCTTCATTGCAGCCCATGTGAAGAAGTGTGAATGAGGCCCTGATCTCGTAAGGACTCTCACTTTTTTTGACAGCAAACTCAGTATCCCCAACCATCAAGGGCTGGTGGGACCAGCATGGAAGGGGTCAAGAATGGCTCACACTAAGTTACAGGGAGTTCAAGGTCTTTCATCAGCTCGTGATCTCTTTCTTGATTTTTACACTGTAGGTCTTCAATGAATGTTTGTTGAGCCTTGAAGGTACCAACTGGCCTTGTTACCACACTACCTGGTCAGCCACATCTCACCCCACAAAAGGCACCAATGTGACTCTCCTCCATCCTGAGCCTTCCTAGGAAAACAACCGCTTCTTGATCCCAGGTTTTTATGAAAATTAGAAAACAGGATGTGCACTTTCAATAGGGACAGTTTTCTTCCCTTCCCTTCCACTGGATTCAGACATCTTTAATTCACTGGGATTCCCAGGTGGCTCAGTGGTAAAGGATCTGCCTGCCAATGCAGGAGACATAAGAGACGCTGGTTCGATCCCTGGGTTGGGAAGATCCCCTGGAGAAGGAAATGGCAACCCACTCCAGTATTCTTGCCTGAAGAATCCCAAGGACGGAGAAGCCTGGCAGGCTACCGTTCATGGGGTCATAAAGAGTCAGACACGACTAAGCATAAAACAATTCATTGAGCTGACAGGGAGTCTGAAAAGGGAAGGTTCATCAGAGCCCGTTCCAGCTAAGAGGCATTCTTGGGGTAGACTTCTGTTCAACCCTAATACCCACCCCACCAAAGTTTGGCCTTTTCTTAAAGACCCTCTGATTTCGTAGTTTTGGGTGGGGCAGGGAGGAGGGGCAGGCAGGGCGGTAGGCATCTAGAATCTTACTGTGCCAGTACTTCCGGCTGGCTTTCCTGTAATCAATTATTCATTGATATCGTTTAATATGAGAAGTTTGCCGTACAATTTAGATTCAAACATCATCTGGGTAATTTGCTCCCGGGATATGGCACTATGTCACACTCTCTTAGTAAAATAACACTCTGTGAGAAACTTCCCTAAGAGAGTAGGGATTTATTACCCTGCAGGTCATGCAAACCAGGTGGTCTCTGGAATAATATTTATATCCTGCATTTGTCACTGCTTACACGGTAATGACTCCAAATGATTTCCAACACCAGGCCTCCAACTCCCAGCACAACGTGAAATACTGTAGTCGGCGGGTTCAGTTGATTTATATGACCAAGGCTTAGAAAAATGTTCATGGAATTAAAGTCAGAGATGTAGACAACAGTTCCTAATACATCTTCCTCCACTTTCATAACAAGCTTGAGTTCTACCGTAGATGGTCCAGTTTCCTCACTGAAAGGAAAATTAAGGGAACCTTTCACCAAAGGTTGGTGGAGTAACTAAGGCAATAGCGCTGAAGAAGTTCCTGACATTTGATTAGAAACACAGGAAATCAGAGTGGAACACCACTTTAGAATCTCACACACATAAGCCAGTAAGACTTCTGTACAAATTTAAGAATATTTTAAGGCTTTTAACAAAAAAACTCAACTATACTTAATACCTAAAATCCATTCCCTCTGAGTGAATTTCACACACCAAAGGCCCTTCTGTGGCAGGGTGACAGGTTTTCCCAGAGTTTCCCAGAATCCTTTTCCAGGGACATTTCCTGCCCTGTTCTCTGCGGGGCTCTGAGCCAGGGGCCAGACTACCGAGGCGGGAGGCCCCGAGGCAGCGCCTAGGGAGGGAGCTCCGGCCTCTTCAAGTACAGGGGACCCTGCCCCGGGTCAGCAGCACCGCCGGCCGGCCTGCGAGGTTGGCTTCAGTTTGATGGATCCACTGTTTCCGTTTTCATGGGGGTCTAGGGGTGGAATCTGGCGACCTGCAAGGAAGGGAGGCCAAGGGTGAGTTCTTGTTCCCAGCTGACCCCCTGTGCAGATGGGGGCCTGCTCCCGCTCCCCGACGTCATGTGTACAACCTGCAGGCTGCAACCAGGTAGAGGGGCTACCTCTCCCAGTGTCCCCCCACCATGCCACCCTCCCGGCCTGGGCTGTGTGACGTCAAACATAGAAAGTAAAGGAAAGGTAAAACCAGCTTTCTGCATCCTCCTTCTCCACACAGGCTTCAGCACACTGCTCGCTCCCAGCCTTCCCCCATCCGCCCACTGGAACGACTGCCTCTCAGTTTCAACAGCAACAGTGAGGCCTCAGCTTCTTAAAATAGACCTGGCTGGGGAACTGCGATGGTCCCAGCAACACTGCGTTTTAACACTGGGTTTCCATCCCTCATCCTGCCAACGCACTCAGAGCATTAACGGGAAAGCCTTTAGAGACATTCTTCTCAGGAAACAGTATCTTAATGCCATAAACAAGCAGAGCAAAATGTTAGTCGCTCAGTCATGTCTGACTCCTTGTGACCCCACAGACTGTAGCCCACCAGGCTCCTCTGTCCATGGGATTCTCCAGGCAAGAATACTGGAGTGGGTTGCCATTCCATTCTCCAGGGTAACTTCCTGACCTAGGGATCAAACCTGAGTCTCCTGCATTGGCAGGTGGATTCTTTACTGCTGAGCCACCAGGGAAGTACTGCAATACTCTTATGATTTCTTAAGTCATAAAACTGTGGTGCTGGAGAAGATTCTTGAAAGTCCCTTGGACAACAAGGAGACCAAACCAGTCAACCCTAAAGGAAATCAACCCTGAATATTCATTGGAAGGACTGATGCTGAAGTTCCAATACTTTGGTCACTTGAGCTGACTCATTGAAAAAGACCCTGATGCTGGAAAAGATTGACGGCAGGAGGAGAAGGGGGTAGCAGTGGATGAGATGGTTGGATGGCATTACCAATTCAATGGACATGAGTCTGAGGAAACTCCAGAAGATAGTGAAGGAAGGGAAGCCTGGTGTGCTGCAGTCTATGGGGTTGGAAAGAGTCAGACTTGACTTAGCAACTGAACAACAACAATGAGGCAAGCCCCTTAAAAAAGAGTGGGAAGCCACCAGCACTGTGGAAACACACCAAGAACTCAGATCCTGTGGTCTGAGTTACCTGGAACTTACTGAAAGCTTAAACATACTTACACAAAAGAAGAGTTCCAGAGCATGCCATAGCATTCGGTACCAAGGTGATCACCTTGGAACACTGTTGAATCAGTGTTAATTACATGGGCACAGAATAGGGCAAACACACACACACACATCTGAAAAGGCTCTGGGCACCCGAGCATGTCTGTGTTGTTACTAAATTTCCTCTGAGAACAGTCTCCAAACAGGTCCTCTGGAGGATAAATCCCACAGCTGGGTGTTTATTTTAATAAGGTTTGGATTGTGCAAGATTCTGCTCAGGAAAAGTTAAAAGATTTTTTTTTTTTTTTTTTTTGAGTTCTGTCTTCCTGAAAGTTGACAGCCCAGAGAAAAACCAGTTTTGTAAATGATTCCTCAAGAACACAAAGTTATGGGAGAAAACCAATTCCAAGCCTGTAAACTGTAAATTGTGGTGGCTCTGGACTGGGCCTGTGACGCTTTTACTCACAAAAATAAAATAGCACACTCAGCGGCAGCTGTCCTGGGGACCAGCCGCTTCCTGCACAGGCCTGGCATCTTCTTCCTGCCAAGCTGCTGTCTGGGTACTTCCCTCTCTCACCCCGGCCCCAGGATCTACCAGGCTCCGCTTTGGTTGGATGGGTGGTAGAGGGGCTGGGACCTGCCTGTCACTTCCATTTCTCAATTCTGATTTTCTGAATTATCCAGAGAAGTAGACTGACTATGCTTACCTGCTTCCCTGGTGGCTCAGATGGTAAAGAATCTGCCTGCAAGAAAGAATCAGCAGACCCGGGTTCAATCCCTGAGTCAGGAAGATCCCCTGGAGAAGGGAATGGTAACCCACTCCAGTATATTCTTGCTTGGAGAATCCCATGGACAGAGGAGCCTGGGGGGGTCCATGGGGTCACAAAGAGTGGGACATGATTGAGTGACTAACACACTAACAAACGAACTGTGTCTACTATGACTCGGCAGCATTTGCTCTTAATCACGATCTCCCAGTCTCTCTATCTGGGGCGGAGGGGTCCTCTCTGACCCACTGCAGAGCTCACGATCAGGTGGCCCTACCCCAGGAATAGAGAATGGGGCTGGTGCCACACTTGTGACACCTGAGGTCATCCTCTGAACTCTCCTTTTGCTGCCATCAAGAAGACAACATTGGGACTGCGAGATAACCTGGAACATGACCGTCTAGACCTAGGAAGGCACTAATGCTCTGTGCAGGATTACCATAGAGTAGGATTCAGGAAGTGGATTCAGCCAGGATGCTGGCAGGAAATCCTGGTCGGGGATAATGAGAGCGCCATGGAGAGAAGTAGAAAATAGGGGGGGAAGGAGGACTGCAGGAAGATACCTGGCAGATGTAACAACTGATCGGAGGCGGGAGGATGAGAGAGGGAGGAGGAAAACTGAAGTTCAAGTCCAGGAGCCATGGGAATGGTGGTGCCCCAGCAAAGAAGGAAGTAAGGGGCGAGATCACCATTGACCTTGAATCCAAAATACCAAAGATCTTCAACGTAGAGGGGCTTACGTTCCTTTAAAATCATCAGGCTTCCTTGCTATTCAAAGGCACCATTTCCCTTTTTAAAAAAATTAGTAGACTATATTTGCGGGGAGGGCCAGTTTTAGGTTTACAAAAAAATCAGGCATGAAGTTCAGAGAGTTTTCATCCACTCCTCCCCCTCTTCCCCAATGTCCTCTAACACCTGTAATGCGTGGGGACCATTTATTACAACCGATGAGCCACTGCTGATCATTAAGTGAAGAAATAAGAAAACAACTCAGGGGACTTCCCTGGTGGTCCAGTGGTTAAGAATCTGCCACCAAACACAGGGGGACACAGGTCCGAGCCCTGGTCCAGGAAGAGCCCACAAGCTGCAGACCAACTAATCCCACAGGCCAAGACTACTGAAGCCCACGTGCTGCAACTGCAGAAGCCGGTGCTCCACAGCAAGAGGAACCAGCGCCATGAGATGCCAGAGCACCGAAACGGAAAGCAGCTCCCCAACGCTGGAGCTCGAGAAAAGCCCACACTAAGCAACGAAGACCCTGCACAGCCCAAACAGATAAATCCTTCAAAAAAACAGCAAATCAATACAAAATGGGCCAAAGTTGATCAGACACTTCACCAGAGGAGACACAAGGACTGTGAATAAGCACACGAACAGGCACTCAACACTGTCGGTCATCAGGAGATGGATGTCAAAACCACAAGGAGAGACCATCACAGTCCCATCCGAATGGTTGAAATTTAACAACTGATCGTCCCACCTGCTGGCAAGGAGCTGGAGCTACTGGAGCTCTGCGGCATTAGGGGTGGGAATGAAAAATGCTAAAACCACTTTGGCACCCTTAGAATATGGACTATTGCCTATGAGAGGAGCCAGCCACACTACTTCGAGGTGTTTATCCACACAGAAACTTGTGCGTGAAATCTCATCACAGCCTTGCCTGTAATCACTAAAACCTGAAAACCACCCAAATGTGTAGGTGAATGGATTAACAAATTTTTACACATGCTACGGAATGCCATGGGAGACTCTTAAGTGTACCTTGGACAGCAAGGAGATCAAACCAGTCAATCCTCAAGGAAATCAGTCCTGAATATTCATTGGAAGGACTGATGCTGAAGCTGAAGCTCCAGTACTTTGGCCACCTGATGTGAAGAGTTGACTCTTTGGAAAAGACCTTGATGCTGGTAAAGACTGAGGGCAGGAAAAGGGGGCCACAGAGGATGAGGTAGTTGGATGGCATCACCAACTCAATGGACATGAGTCTGAGCAAACTCCTGGAGATAGGGGAGGGCAGAGGAGTCTGGTGTGCTGCAATTCATGGGGTCACAAGGAGTCAGACACAAATTAGCAACTGAACACAAACCTGGATCAGGACAAATGACCTAATTGCTCGAATAAAGAAACTGCACGAAGGGAACCTACTGTGAAGGAGAGGCTTAAAAGGCACACCAGCTAATTTTATCACTACACATGGAGCTTATTTGCATCCTGACCCAAACATACTGTTAAATGCAAACAAATCATTCCTGATAATTATAAGCTGCTGAAAATTTGAACATCACATGTTCAATGTCATTAATAATGATAATAGCATTATGATGATGAATGCCACCATGTAATTGCTTTGTAAAAAAAAAAAGTTACATACTGAAAATATTTACAGATGAAATGATGTTCTGGATTGCCTTCAAAATAATACAGGTGTGGGGGGAGGGGCAGGCTGGGGGAAGTGTAGGGTAGGGATGAAGGCAGCTTGGTTATGAGTATGGTCTGCCCTATATATCTGCAGGTTCTGTATCCTTGGATCCAACTTACCTCAGACTGAAAATATTCAAAAAAAAAAAAAAATTCCAGAAAGTTCCAAAAAGCAAAACTTGAGTTTGCCACACTGGCAACTATTTGAATAGCATTTACACTGTATTTACAACTGCATAGCATTGTTATGGTCTTAGGTATTATTTGCAATCTAGAGATGATTTAAAGTATATGGGAAGATGTGCGTAGCTTATACACACAAATACAATGCCCTTTAATACAAGGGATTGAGCATCTTCGGATTTGGCGTCAGTGGTCCCGGAAGCAATCCTCCAAGGGCACCAAGTGATGACCATACCTGATGTTCATTATACTGGTGTATATGTTTACATTTTTCCATAACAAAGTCTTTTTTTTAAGTCCCCTGCAATCTCATCACCATGAAACAACTACTGTTAACATTTTAAGATGTGTGTTCCCTTTGACTCTTTGCCCAAAAGAATATATTTACAATTACATAGTCTACGTGCTTAGTCTCAGTCATGTCTGACTCTTTTCGACCCCATGGACTGCAGCCCTCCAGGGTCCTCTGTCCATGAGGATTCTCCAGGCAAGAATACTAGAATGGGTTACCATGCCCTCCTCCAGGGGATCTTCCCAACTCAGGGATTGAACCCAAGTCTCCCTCATTGCAGGCGGATTATTTACAGTCTGAGCCACCAGGGAATGTAGTCTATGGTTCACATTTTATAAAATCAGGATATTATACAAAGTGTTCTGTAATTTCTGTTTCACACACAACAATTTATCTTTTTATGTCAGTAAAGACAGATTTACATCCTTGTTTTTAATCACTAGTTTATACTGGTGTTCCAGGATTATTAAAAAATCATTTCCCAAGTTTTGGGCAGTTGAGTCATTTCCTGTTTTTCACCAGAAGCTGCCATCTGCAATAAGAAGCGGGCAGACTGGAGGCTCAGATCATGGGTTCTGGAGTCCTGCTCCTAGGACTGACCCCTGTGACCGAGAGTAAGTTGCAAACCTCTCCACACCTCAATGTCCTCATGTAAAGCAGGGATGATAACCGAGACGACTTCATAAGATTAAACAGGGCATTAATGAGCTAGTAAACATTGAAGCAATTATTTATTTCAGACGTAATTACCCAGTATAAGAAAAACGCCTGAAAAATCCCATGGACAGAGGAGCCTGGAGGGCTACAGTCCAAAGGGTCACAAAGAGTCAGACACGACTGAGCGACTAAGTACCTCATAAGCAAAACATTTGTTTTTCCTAAATGAAGTAGACCACCAGGCTCTCAGGAATTCCTTATGCAAAGTCCCCATCACTTTGAGCCATAGAGACCTCATATAAAAAAAGAAAAAAAAAAAGAAAGGGACTTTCCTAGCAGTCCAGTGGTTAAGACTCTGTAGGGAGGACTGTGGTGGGGGTGGGGGAGGGGCAGTTTCAATTCCTAGTTGAGAAGCTAAAATCCCACATGCCACATGGAAGGGAAAAGAAAAAAGACTTCATATGCATGAAGAGATTTATACTGGCTGAGCTGTGCAAAGGAATATCTTTCGAATTAAGAGACTAATGCTTGGATTTAGGCTTGTTTTCTTCTGTGAAGTCTTTACGTCATTTTTTATTGAAAACATGACTTTGCATAAACCTTGGGAGGTCTCCTAGCTCTTGCAGAAAACCCAGGGTGAATTTCAGGTACACAGAGCTGCACTGATGCTGGGAGACAGCTCTGGAAAATACGGGGAGCTGCACAGAACAGGGTGACAAATACACACGACTGTATATAACGTAGATAAACAACAAGGACCTACTGTATAGCCCAGGGAACTCTACTCAATATCTTGTAATAGCCTATAAGGGAAAACAATCTAAAAAAGAATACATACATATATATAATACACATATAGACACACACACACATGTATAACTGAATGACTCTGCTGTACACCTGAAACTAACATGACATTGTAAATCAACCATACTCTAATTTAAAAAAAAGATCAGAAATGAGGAAAACCTTTTCACGTCGACTCTTGACCCACAGGTCTCGTAGGAGGGAGACACTGTTCCTTGTTGATGATCACCAGACACAAAAAATGACTACAAGCTTCTCTTGTCTCCTTTGCCCAGAGTCATTCAGCTTCATGGGTGACTTTGGTTTTCCATATCTTTCTCACTCTTTTTTTTTCCTCCCCTCAACATACAAACATAAAACACTATAGAATATGTAATTCTGTAAGTAAAATAAGTTTTATTTTGCAACAGAGTTACTTCATTCTGAGTCGTGAAACAGACCGGACAGGTGAAAGCACAGACTCCTGGAGACAGAGAACAGCGAGGGGTCGTGTGGGTCTGCAGGAACCTGGGCAAGGCTGCAGAGTTTAGTGTCTGTGGCACCAGATAAATTAACTCAGAAGAAACACTCTGCTCCAGAGCTCCGTGGCTTTTATCCTCTGAGCCCCAGAAGCATAAAGATGAAAACTACGCTGAAAACACAAACCAGATACTTACTGATTCCTTGAAAGAGCTCTTCGATATTAATTGCGTTCTTTGCACTTGTCTCAACCACGACAGCACCAATGGACTCCGCATACTCCTTGGCATCCTTCAAGGGCACTTCCCTGGAAAAGAGGGCAGACCAGCAGAGGTGAATGCCCGTCTGTACAGAATAAATAACCCTGCAGAGCAAAGAAACAGCTCACGTGCAAATAGCTCCCTCGTGGGCCTGCAGAATAACAACTCAGTCACCCAGTAAGTATTAGAAATGTGGGTGAAGCTTTTTCAAGCTTGAAACCCAGTCTCTGGCATCCATGGAGACAGGACATGTGTGTATAAGCTACTGTCCCTGGTCCCACCAAAGGAGAGAATTCCAGAACAGTAGGAAAGGCATTACAAGTGAGGCCAGCTTTCCGAGTTAGTTAGGATTGGTTCCAAATTTTTTTCCCATAATAATGACTCAATGTTTTTTAAAAATTGCACATGTGCACACACTCGCATATGTGCTTTTCTAACACTTTTTGTATATTGCCTTTCACAAATCAGAGAAAATACATGACGTGATCTGGAAGACTGGCAATGAACACATTTACAGTTCCAACGGTATATTTGAACTTTGTCCTTTAAAAGGCTGTTACTGCAAAGGTTTAGGACATGAACTCAGTCCAGATGAATAATCTAAAAAAACATTTATTGATGTACTTTCTCAGGTGAAGATACTGCAGCAGACTGAAAGATTAAAAAAGACACAGTTCCTATTCTCCAGAAGTTTATTCATTGATTCAACCAATATTTAGAGAGAACAGTTGTATGCCAGCCCTTTCTTGTAGGCAGTCCCTGCCTTGTGGAACATACACCTGAGAGCAAAGAAACATACACCTATGGACACACTAAGCCACACTATTATAATGTCTGCAACATGGAGATAACAAGTAAGTGCTCAGGAGTAGAGGGTAGAGAGCCGAGCGTTTGATCCACGGAACCCGGGCAGGTGCCATAGAGGCGGCCACTGAAGTGTGGCCACCAGGGGCAGCGAGAACATGGGCCAGAGCCTGACAAAGGCCCCCCCGGGTGGGGCACGCCCTCACCCCTCACGTGGTGTGGGACCCACTGCCGTGTGGACACCTGAGCCATGTCGGCTGGACTCTAAACTTGCCTTATCATTCTTACCAAGGACACCCCAGGCAAAATGACCCTTTTGAATCTACCCTCTTCCTCGTTTCTGACAGACAAGCTCCCAGGCCTCTCAGTTATTTTAAAAAAATGAATAAATAAAAGTCTTCAGTCTTTCTGGTGGCGATGAATTTTACAGATGAAATATCCCAGAAGAGGGCTTTTCTAGATTCAGTTTGGCAAGTTACTGTGCTTTATTTTTTCTTTTTCTTCCTAGAGGTCTTTATCAAATCAAAGCTCAAAGGATGGGGCTCCTCCCTGCCCTAAGATGGAGCAGAGAAGACTGTGTGTGCTCACAGGTGTTGAGGGGGGGCCCCTCTGGCCACCGTGGAAACTGCGGAGAACCCTCCCCTCAAGGGAGGGAAGGTCAGTTCAGGCTTCAGTGTGTCCTTCTAGGGGAACAAGAGGAATAGAATACCATCTACCAGGATTACGGTGAGAACAAAGTCACTCATGACAAAATCCAAATCACCCACCCTGAGGGAGACAGGAAGCCTTCGAGAAGGGCAGATGCTGTCACAGCTGACAACGCTGGGCCCTGCAAAGTGCAGAGAGGACAAGCGTGTCCACCGATTTCCCCCAGGTTTAGAAACAGGTCTCGTTAAACAGATGACCTGCCAAGGTGACACGGTACTTGGGGCGGAGGCAGGGCCAGCCCAGCAGGTTCTGCTTACACTGCTCCCATCCAACCACCCAATAGGAACCCACATTCCTGAGGCTGTTCCTTCGGTCTTTACAGACAAAGAAATATCCCCAGAGAGCAGCATGGTGCAGGCAGGCTGGGGGCAGGAGCCAAGTGTAGCTTGTTCTGAAGAATAGGTTCCTGCCCTAGGAGCCTGGGGGGCCAGGGTGTCCCTCTCTCTCGTCAGTGAACTGAGATTAGCATCAGAAATGAGCTGGACTGCAGGACACCCAATGGGTGTGCGAGAACTGTTTTGGGGACAAACAGTGCAGCTACAATCTGAAAGGAGACCCTGGGAAGGTGAGCGTGGGCCGCCCCGGGCCTCCAGCAGATATGTGACCAACCGGTGGCCTTGGGAAGCAGTCAGAGGTCACGCACAACCCAGGGAGGGGGCTGGAGGGCACCTCGGAGACAGGCCTTCTGTGATCACCCTCACAGAAGACCATGGCATCCATAACTTTCCTTCAGTTCTTTCAACAAATATTTACCGAGTGTCTGCCACAGGCTGGGTGCTTTGTTAGGCTTTCAATAGGTAAATTGAAGCAAGTCCACCCAAGCCAAGGCTTAAGCACACAGCAGGTCGACTTTGATGGGAAAGAGTACTTTTAGACTTTCAACATGAAGTTACATCCAGGAAGGCAGGACTTCCAGAAATGCTGTGCCTCAACCAGGTTCCCATGGGTGCCTCTGACTGGTCCTCCAGCTCTTACAGTCATCACCTCCGGCCCACCGAGGGGATCAACACACAAATCCACCAAATGTCCCTGTGAACAGAATTCCTCCATGTCGTCTAACCTGTAAAACCCAGCACCTCAACAGGAGTTAGAGGCTTCCTGCCTTAGACCTCCTGTTCATGTCCAGGGGACAGCCATTCTGGATGCTTCCGGAGCTCATGTCTGTCTCTGGGCCCCTGCTCTCGTCCACCCCTCCACATCCCCCTGACGACTGTCCACACAAGGCCTCCTAGAGAGTGCAGCACAGCACCCCCTCCTTGAGAGCCCAGAGCCCTGGTGAGACTTGTCACCTGAATGGGTTGTGGATTCTTGCAATCAGGACCATGGTTTGTTTTGGGGAGGCTTCCCTGGTGGCTCAGATAAGAAATCGCCCTGCAATGCAGGAGACCCAGGTTCGATCCCAGGGTCAGGAAGATTCCATGGAAAAGGGAATGGCAACACACTCCAGTATCCTTGCCTGGAGAATCCCATGGCCTGCCATGGCTACAGTCCATGGAGTCACAAAGAATCAGACATGACTGAGTGACAGAGAACACACACAGGAATCCTAACAGGGCCAGGCACCTATGAGGCAATCAGTCAGCACCTGCTGAATGGCAGGGTGACCGTCACCGTGAGTGGCCTTCAGCAGAGAGGAGAACTCAGGTAGAGGGTCCAAGCAGACTTCAGGGGAAGTATGGGGAGTGTGGACAGGGAGGGGGCGAAGATTCACCCAGCCAGGAGGGAGACTTAGGGCTGAAAACCACACGCATCTCCCCCAGCCCCAAGCTCCAACAGTCCTCAGAGGTCACATTGCAGGGAGGTCCATGCACCCCCATCCAGGCAGAGGCCACGGGTTCTGGGAGGCTCCCCACGGGGGAGGAGGGCGGGGACCCACATTCCTGTGGCTGCAGACTTCTCCACAGGCCGGGCTGCCCAACGAGGGTCCTTGTTTTGTTATTGGCGGGTGTAACCTGGCAACGCAGCAGCTGACTCATTCCAGTCTCGGGCTATTTAATTCCCCGAGAGCCTCCTTCACAGATGGCAGGGGGAGAAGGGGGAAGGGACCCCAAGAAGGCACTCCAGGGATCCCGCCCGTGAGGAGGGGAGTCCAGTCCACAGGCCAAGGCAGACCAGCACTCCGCCCTCGGGTGCCGTTCCTGACAGCAGGGAGCGGTGACCTCCATGGGCCTCCTGTGCAGAAGTGCAATGCTCTGGCCTTGAACTCTCGTTCACAATGTGTGAACAGCAATCACATCAGAAAGGCAGCCCAGCCTGCTGCTCGCAGGAGTAAGATTTTCTCCTTCAGTGGCCAGCCTCTTTACGTCTCCCTCACTCAGGTCTCAGCCCCCTTTGCTGCCAGATGGCATCAACACTTTTCCGTTTTAACTATAAGTTGATATCATAAAGTGCTCAAAACAGTACCTGGCACATAGATAAGATAGACCAAAGTTTCCAGAATAAATCTTTACAGAGATGGTACCACTTTCTTAGCAAATGTCCTAAAGATTGAGGAAATGAATCAAGTGGAGGAAACAGGCAAACAGAAGGCTCAAAGTACCTCCGAGCCCGAGGAGGTTTATCTGACTCATGCCCCTTGTTTAATCACCCAGAAAGGCTGCCAGGCAAGGCGTCACTACTCCACAGAAGAACAGGGAACGCAGGCTACAGCATTAAATACACTTGTTGGTGTTGTTCAGTCGCTCGGTCGTGTCCAACTCTTTTCGAACCTGTGGACTGCAGCATGCCAGGCCTCGCTGTCCATCACTAACTCCTGGAGCCTGCTCAAACTCATGTCCATTGAATCGGTGAAGCCATCCAATCATCTTATCCTCTTTTGTCCCCTTCTCCTCCTGCCCTCAATCTTTCCCAGCATCAGGGTCTTTTCCAGTGAGTCAGTTTTTCCCATCAGGTGGCCAAAATACTGGATACACTGACTTTCATAAATCACTCCAAGAGTAAAATTACATCATAAAGTTCTTTCTCCATGAGGAAAATCTGACATTAATTCAGAGTAACTTTTATTCAGAGATGGAACACAACGTTTTATAAGCCACAGATACTTCTTGTTCTATGAAATTCTCATGCTTGTTCTCTGCACACTTTGGTTTGGATTGTTTGGATTTTTCTTATTTGTAAGTGCTCTTTGCATATTAAGGAACCTAGCCTTTTGTAATATATTTTTCTGCATTTCTTTCAACTTACCATTTGTATTTAGATGTTGTCTATAGTATTTTTGCCATACAGAAGTTTTTATATAATCAGACTTACTGATCATTTTCTTCTATGTCTTCTGAGTTTTGTATCATTATTAAATAGTTCATTCCAAGGTTATTTTTAAAGATTCAACTGCTTTCTCTAACTTTTATGGTTTTGTTACTTTGCACTTAAATCCTTGATCCATTTTGAATTTATTTTCTCTCATTTTTTCCTAATTATCCCCAAACCATGTACTTAACTTACCCCCTTTTCGCACTTATTTAAATATCACCTTTGCTGCTGCTGCTGCTGCTAAGTCACTTCAGTCGTGTCCAACTCTGTGCGACCCCATAGACGGCAGCCCACCAGGCTCCCCCGTCCCTGGGATTCTCCAGGCAAGAACACTGGAGTGGGTTGCCATTTCCTTCTCCAGTGCATGAAAGTGAAAAGTGAAAGTCAGGTTCTTTATCATATACTAAATATCCCTACACATTTCACCCTATGTCTTAGATTCTGTGGTCTGCTCATTGATTTTTCTGTCCGTGACATGCTATACTGTTTTATTACTCAATCATTAAACTATATTTTAATATATGCTGAGATCAGTCCTTCCAATACTATTTTTGCCTGTTTATTTTTCTAGGTGAATTTTAGGATCATTTTGTAAAACCCTTTCTAAAAATGTTACTTTAAATTATTTGAGGCAATTTACCTGGAATCTCAGTGAATTCATGATTTAATTTAGAACAAACTGACATATCTACAACAGTACTCAGTTTTCCTATCCAAGGAAAAAGCAGCTTTTTTATCCTACCTAGAATTGTAACATTTATCTATATAGGTCTAGCTCAATTCTTACTAAATTTATTTCTAGGAATTAACAATATTTCAAATTTTAAAAATGATACACACAGGAAAAAAGTCTATTACTCAGATTTACACTGCTATTTAAAGAGGGTTTTCACTTCAACTTGATTTCCTAATTGATTATTTATTGTATATAAGTGAAGGGTAGTTCTTCAGTAGATAATCTTAGTTTTCCTAATCCTGCTTGCAATGAAAGAAATGTACATGAAAATGAGGATCAAATTATTCACACATCAGACTGGTCAAGATGAAATGATTACTATCTGCAGTGTTAGTGTGTAGAGAGAGAGGAAGGCTCAAACTCCGCAGGCAGGGTCACATGTGATTCCAAAGAGTTCGTGGGTAACTGCAGAACAACCCAACCACATCTTCTAAGACGTTTTCAGGTGTCTTAGAGAAGCGCACAAAAGTCTCCATTCTCCCAGAAGAGTAAACACGTATGTCAAAAAACAAAACACTTTGATGTTAAAAACAAAGAAGTGAAGTGACAAACACCCAAGGTTCCTGCTCTTCTCCTGTCTCATGACAATAGTCACAAAGCTTCTCTAGATGTCTTTGGAGGATGCCACTGGGCATCCTGAAGGGCGTCAGGGTCAAGTGTGTTCTACAGACCTCTGATCCCATGATAATTTGGGGCTTATTAGAAATGAAGACCCCTGTGTCCAGACCTACTGAACACATGTTTAGTGGGCTCATCTCAGAAATGGGCATTGTAGCAACTTCTGAATATCTTCTTACACTTTTGATAGCTTGAGAACAACTCTCATAGAAGGTAGACTATAAGGTACTGAGTTTGATATTTTTGCAATCTATGCAATTCATAATCCCACACTATGAAGTCCAGAGTTTGCATATCCATATTAAGATGATGACTGTATACCCAGGACATAATAAAGTATACATTTATCAGACACCATTTTACAAGTGATAGAAGAATAATGGCCTCTTGAGCTATTATAAAGAGCTAGTGGTTCTGGTGTGTTCTAGTATATTTCTAAAATACCATTCCAGCCCTGAGCAAGCATTTGATATTCTGCCAACCACCTGGGATATGACAGCTACCATTTCACTGAAAAATATCTGCCCTGTAAGTTTACTCTCTCCTTCAACCATAGCCCCCTTCCAAGGTCAAGCTTATACCACCGACTCAGCTGGCCATGAGGACACAACACGGCACCATGAGTGGGAGAGGCTGTTGACTGTCTGCTGGCATTACTTTTTGCCAAAACCTCCCACGTGTTTAAGGCATTCTAGCCAAAAGCAATGGAAATCACAACATCCCATCAAGACCCAGCAGAGGCAGGTTGCAGGCTGTTTGCAAAGGCTGTCCTGTGCACTGAAGTGGTCTCCGTCTCCCCAGCTTCCTGGAGCAACCACTGAAATGAATAATCAAGGCTTACTATGCTCCTGCAAGCTCGTACTTTATCTAAACATCCAAGACATTTGTGTCACACCCAGAAAGGCAACCATTTTAGCAATAGGTGAAGCCGCAAAATCTCTGTTCAACATGGCAGTACTTTTAGATTCTCAGATTGGCTTATCTGTAAGGTGGAACTAAAACTTAAATGAACTTAAAAAAAAAAAGAATTACTACCTTTGCAATAAATATCTGATTGGACAATAACTCTTTTTAATGATTCTAAGCACTTACAGTTAAAGCACTTGGCATGTGTACCCTGGGAAGGATTTCTGCTCCCAGGGGGCCAAGCCTGCTTGTTACTATGTATCTGTAAATGCTATCCACCGGGCCACATTCCTGGTGTCAAGTTCAAACAAGCAGTGTCAGGTTCCTGCCACAGATTTAGATGGCCTGTTTTCTCACGGAAATGACACAATTTGAATTGAATGAGGACTGAGCAGAAAACACAGGGTCTCAACGGGGAGGCCTGGCCGTTTCCTCCGCCTCCTAGCCTCCTAACACATCTTCTCCAGACAGAAACATAGGCTAGTCCCAAGGGGCCAGAGAAACCGCTGGAAAAGATCATTAGCTTGAAATTCTCTATCAAATCGGTTACCGTTTATTTTCCCTCGGTAATTCAGAAATCACTGTTTCTCCTGGACCCTATTCTTACTTCTTAAGAGATGAACAAAACATGAACGTCAGCTCTGGGACAGATGCTGTTGTTGTTCAGCCGCTAAGTCATGTCCAACTGTTCACGACCCCATGGACTGTACACACCAGGCTTCCCTGTCCTTTACTATCTCCCAGAGTTTGCTCAGACTCATGTCCATTAAGTTGATGATGCCATCCAACCATCTCATCCTGTCACCCCCTTCTCCTCCTGCCCTCAATCTTCCAGCATCAGGGTCTTTTTCAGTGAGTTCGTTCTTCCCATCAAGTGGCCAGGGTATTGGAGCTTCAGTTTCAGCATCAGTCCTTCTAATCAATATTGAGGGTGGATTTCCTTTAGGATTAACTGGTTTGATCTCCTTGCAATCCAAGGGACTGGATTAACTGGTTTGATCTCCTTGCAATCCAAGGGACTCCAACATCCAGTTCTCCAACATCAAGTTCAAAAGCATCAATTCTTCGGTGCTCAGCCTTCTTCATGGTACAACTCGCACATCCGTACACGACTGCTGAAAAAACCATAGCTTTGACTAGACAGACCTTAGTTGGCAAAGTGATGTCTGGGACAGATACCAGGGTTTGAAGCTGGGTCCCACACCTTCTCAGCCACAGGACCCGGGTAAGTTCCTCAATCTGCGTCTCTGTTTCCTTATTGGTAAGTTGGGAGAATGACGGTAACTCTCACAGGCAGGGCTGTGAAGATTAAGATAAACTACTCATAACAGTCTCTGGCACACAGTAAGCATTCAGCTCAGGTTGACAGTGATGACTCAGGCCACTATCTAAGTGCACAGTACTTAAGTAAATATCGTGCCATTTGAAAGTAACCACCGACACGGCTATAATCCTTCACAGAAGTTACATTTTCAACTCTGAAAGGTCTGGGCAATATGTAAAGTGAAAGATGAAAGACTAGTATATTCTAAGAAAATCTCCAGGAACAAAAGCTTATCTCTCTGCTTACTTGTGTGTTAGTTGCCGACTTTTAAAAAATCTCCCCCTCACCCCCTAAAGAAGGTTAGAAAGAGTACTGTGGTTTTGGATTAGAGTCAGAGGCATCAGTATAAACTTATGTTTATCTTAATATAGATACAAATGAATGATTATAGAAATAATTATAGATACATGTGAGTGTATATTCACGTTAGCATCCATACACATATTTCCTGGCTCTGTTTACCTAGACTCAACAACATTCCAGTAGCATTGAGCACAGTCATCCCAGATCTTGGTTTTTAAATACCCTTTTCCAGTAGAAGCAACAAGAGCTGCTTGGAGAAATGGCTGAGTCTAGAGCTGTATCCTAAAACAAACAAGATGAGTCTGGAACATCTCCTTGTGCCAAAAAGTAAGGAAGTGCTAAAGAACCAAAATTACGGGAATTTGTTAAAGGAACACAGAAGCAACAGAAAGGGCTCCCAGTGGCCAAAGTTGGAGCAATTTGAGCAATAAGTGAAAGTGAAACTGAAAGTGAAGTCCCTCAGTCGTGTCTGACTCTTTGTGACCCATGAACTGTAGCCCACCAAGCTCCTCCGTCTATGGGATTCTCCAGGCAAGAATACTGGAGTGAGTTGCCATTTCCTTCTCCAGGGGATCTTTCCGATCCAGGGATCGAACCCAGGTCTCCCACATTGCAGGCAAACACTTTAACCTCTGCACCACCAGGCAAGCCTGAGCAACAAGTTAAGTAACACAATATTGCACTATAACTTAAACTTATAAATATCTGTGAGTCCATACTGATACAGATAAATAACTAAATACAAAAATCAGGGAGGGAAGACGAATTTCACCTGCAGAAGAATTACAAATAATTTATATTGGGACTCCTCCCTCAAGGAAGCGGGGCACAATCACTGCCCCTCAAGTGTGGGCTGTGCCCAGGGACCGCCTTCCGAAGAGCGGGGGAGGGTAACTTCACAGCCACCACCTTGGCCAGGAGGTCAAGGTCCACCTCACCAGGGATGTTATCATGTTGATAACACAAACCCTTGCTTAACTGGTAATAAAGTCACGAAAAGAGCACTTTACTTCTGTGGTCTTCTTCCCCTAAACACACGCCCGCCCCCAGTCCAATCACGAGAAACACAGCAGACAGGCCCCAAAGGAGAGACAGTCTCCAAACTTACCTGACCAGCACTAAGAACTGTCAAGGTCATCAAAAACAAAGGAAGTCTGGGAACCTGTCCCAGCCCAAAGATCCTACAGAGCCCTGGCAACTGGATGTGATACAGTGTTTTGGATGGGATCCCAGAATAAAAATGGGATATGAGGGGGAAGGAGTGAAATCTCAGTAACGTACAGACTTTAGTTAATAATAAAGTATCAATACAATCAATAAAGTTAATAAAAGTACCAGAAATGAAGAATCAATAACTAAGGAATATAGGTGTGAAAAGAAGAGAAGAGAAAAGGAAAGATATAAGCATCTGAATGCAGAGTTCCAAAGAATAGCACGGAGAGATAAGAAAGCCTTCCTCAGTGATCAGTGCAAAGAAATAGAGGAAAACAACAGAATGGGAAAGACTAGAGATCTCTTCAAGAAAAGTAGAAATACCAAGGGAAGATTTCACGCTAAGATGGGCTCAATAAAGGACAGAAACGGTATGGACCGAACAGAAACAGAAGATATTAAGAAGAGGTGGCAAGAATACAAGGAAGAACTGTACAAAAAAAACACAACCCAGATAATCACGATGGCGTGATCACTCACCTAGAGCCAGACATCCTGGAATGTGAAGTCAAGTGGGCCTTAAAAAGCATCACTATGAAAAAAGCAAGTAGAGGCGATGGAATTCCAGTTGAGCTGTTTCAAATCCTGAAAGATGATGCTGTGAAAGTGCTGCACTCAATATGCCAGCACATTTGGAAAACTCAGCAGTGGCCACAGGACTGGAAAAGACCAGTTTTCATTCCAATCCCAAAGAAAAGCAATGCCAAAGAATGCTCAAACTACTGCACAATTGCACTCATCTCACATGCTAGTAAAGTAATGCTCAAAATTCTCCAAGCCAGGCTTCAGCAATATGTGAACCGTGAACTTCCTGATGTTCAAGCTGGTTTTAGAAAAGGCCGAGGAACCAGAGATCAAATGGCCAACATCCGCTGGATCATCGAAAAAGCAAGAGAGTTCCAGAAAAACACCTATTTCTGCTTTATTGACTATGCCAAAGCCTTTGACTGCATGGATCACACTAAAGTGTGGAAAATTCTTCAAGAGATGGGAATACCAGACCACCTGACCTGCTTGTTGAGAAACCTGTATGCAGGTCGGGAAGCAACACTTAGAACTGGACATGGAACAATAGACTGGTTCCAAATAGGAAAAGGAGTACGTCAAGGCTGTATATTGTCACCCTGCTTATTTAACTTATACGCAGAGTACATCATGAGAAATGCTGGGCTGGAGGAAGCACAAGGTGGAATCAAGATTGCCAGGAGAAATATCAATAACCTCAGATATGCAGATGACACCACCTTTATGGCAGAAAGTGAAGAAGTACTAAAGAGCCTCTTGATGAAAGTGAAAGAGGAGAATGAAAAAGTTGGCTTAAAGCTCAACATTCAGAAAACAAAGATCATGGCATCCAGTCCCATCACTTCATGGCAAATAGATGGGGAAACAGTGGAAACAGTAAAAAATAAACAGACTTTATTTTGGGGGGCTCCAAAATCACTACAGATGGTGACTGCAGCCATGAAATTAAAAGACCCTTGCTCCTTGGAAGGAAAGTTATGACCAATCTAGACAGCATATTAAAAAGCAGAGACATTACTTTGCCAACAAAGGTCCATCTAGTCAAGCCTACGGTTTTTCTGATAGTCATGTATGGGTGTGAGAGTTGGACGACAAAGAAAGCTGAGCGCCGAAGAATTGATGCTTTTGAACTGTGGTGTTGGAGAAGACTCTTGAGAGTCCCTTGGACTGCAAGGAGATCCAACCAGTCCATCCTAAAGGAGATCAGTCCTGGGTGTTCATTGGAAGGACTGATGTTGAAGCTGGAACTCCAATACTTTGGGCTACTTGATGCAAAGAATTGACTCATTTGAAAAGACCCTGATGCTGGGAAAGATTGAAGGCAGGAGGAGAAGGGGATGACAGAGGATGAGATGGTTGGATGGCATTACCAACTCAATGGACATGAGTTTGGGTAAACTCCGGGAGTTGGTGATGGACAGGGAGGCCTGGCGTGCTGTGGTCTATGGGGTCACATCAGTCCTTCCAATGAACACCCAGGACTGATCTCCTTCAGGATGGACTGGTTGGATCTCCTTGCAGTCCAAGGGACTCTCAAGAGTCTTCTCCAACACCACAGTTCAAAAGCATCAATTCTTCGGCGCTCAGCTTTCTTTATCGTCCAACTCTCACATCCATACATGACTATCAGAAAAACCGTAGGCGTGACTAGATGGACCTTTGTTGGCAAAGTAATGTCTCTGCTAAAATCGGACACGACTGAGCGACTGAACTGAACAGATAGGTTGCTCAGTTGGGACAAATATACCACAGTAATCATTGTAAGATGTTAAAAGTAGGGGAAACGGGGCTTTCCTGGTGGCACAGTGGATAAGAATCCACCCGCCAATGCAGGGGACACTGGTTTGAGCCCTGGTCTGGGAAGATCCCACATGCTATGGGGCAACTAAGCCCCTGTGCCACAACCACTGAGCCTGTGATCTGCAACAAGAGAAGCCACTGCTTTTAGAAGCCCTTGCACCCCACCTAGAGAGTAACCCCTGCTCTCTACAACAAGAGAAAGTCCGCGTGCAGCAAGGAAGATCCAGTGCAGTCATAAATAAACAAAGATTTTTTTACCTAGGGAAAACTAGATGTGGGGTATGTGAGAACTGCATGCTAACTCTGCAACTTTTCTATAAATATAAGACTATTCTAAAATAAAGTTTATTTAGGCTTCCCTGGTGACCCAGATGGTAAAGAATCTGCCTGCAACGGGCAGACCAGAGTTTGATCCTTGGATCAGGAAGATCCCCTGAAGACAAGTTAATTGCAACGCACTCCAGTATCCTTGCCTGGAGAATTCCATGGACAGGGGAGCCTGGAGAGATACAGTCCAGGGAGTGGCAAATAGTTAGACACAACTGAACACACACACTACTAAGTTTAAAATTAGCTATAAAAATAAACACTCCCCAATACACACATGGAGATTTGGGCCCCAACTCTCTCCTAATCTCCAGCAGACCAGAACACACAAACCCACAGTCACACCATACACTCTCATGAAACCTTCTCTGTGGCCAACAAGTATCGGTTACAGAGATTCCAGGCCATATCAGAGGTCCAAGACCGTTTATCAAGACTCACGATAAGGCTGTGATAATTAAATCAGAGGAGTATAGGTGTGACGATGACTAAGCAGGCTGGTGAAACAGAACCGAGAGCTCTAGAAACAGACCTGTGCACCAGGGCACGTGACATAGGACTGAGCTGGAGAGATTGCAGAGGGGAGAGAACGGACTTTACAACCAGCAGTACTGAGACACATGGACGTCTACATAGGAGAACCTAGGCAGCGTATACAAAATCGAGGCCAAGTGACTTAAGGACAGACAGGAAAACAAAACTGCAAAGCTTTTCAAAGCTAATCAACACAGGCAATATCTTCTTGATCTTAGGGGTGTGGAAAGATTTCTTAAATGACTCATCCTCCCTCCACCCTCCATGCCAAAAAAGATGTAAAGGAAAAAAATTGATTAATTCTCTTAGGTAGGAATTATAGACTTCTGATGATGTAAAAATATAAAGACAGTGAAAATATAAGACATAAATTTGAAGAAGATATTTCAGCATATACCATCAAAGATAGATAACAGATAGATCGATAGATAAATGTTGTTCAGCCACTCACTCATGTCCGACTCTTTGTGACCCCATGGACTGTAGCCCCCCAGGCTCCTCTGTCCATGGGATTCTCCAGACAAGAAAACTGAAGTGGGTTGCCATTCCCTTCTCCAGGGGATCTTCCCAACCCATGAATGGAACCCTTGTCTTCTGATTGGTGGGTGGATTCTTTACCACTGAGCCACCACGTGCTATGAAAAGTAAGATTAAGGTAAACATCCCAACAGAAAAGAATGGCAAAGACTTGAACAGGCTCTTCACACAAGGAGAAATCTCAATGGCCAATGGCAGGTAACTGGGGAAAAGCAAACTGAAATTCTTATCAGCTCTCTCTCCTCGCCCTGGCGTCTTACAGCACCAAGAGCAGAAAGCACTGGGTGTCTCCTGCACAGCCTGTATCCCCTTTGGAGAACCCTGGTGTCACCTCGGTAAAACTGAGCTCATGACTCAGCAATTAGGCTCTCACACACTCGAGCCTAGAGGAATGCTTACACTCGGCACTAAGAAACGCACAAGAATATTCAAGAAGCACTGTTCATAGTAACAACAAGCCAGAAATCACGCAAATACCCACCACTGCAGGATTGGGAGATAAGCTGTGTTACACTCAGTTCAAACAGAACCGTGTGCTGGAAACGGGCAAAGTACAGTTAACTTTCGTCAGGAATCTCCCAGGATGAGAGACAAGACATCATCTAAGACACATAGGTTATTTTATTTGTGCAAAGTTCAAAAACAGGCAAGCCTGAGCCTATTGTTTCGAAAGGCAAACATGGGTGGCAAAGTACAAAGGAAAAAAGCGATGGCTATCGCAGAAGTCAGCAGCAGAGACTTGTGTGGTGAGAGAAGGGGCTGTGATTGGAGAGGGAGGCGCACTTGTAGGTTCAGAGCTGTTCATTTTGTTCTTTAAAATTCATATGATTCTCTAAGATACACATAAATGTTTTACAGACTCTTCATTAAGTTGCCGCTGTTGTTCACTCTCTAAGTCGTGCTGGACTCTGCAACCCCAGGGACTGCAGCACACCAGGCTTCCATGTCCTTCACTATCTCCTAGAGTTTGTTCAAACTCATGTCCATTGAGTCTGTGATGCCATCCAACGTCTCCTTCTCTGCCGCCCCCTCCTCCTGTCTCTTCATTAAGAGTACTTTATAACTGAAATGGAAAGCAATCCCAGATCATTGTCTGGGGAGGACAAGCATCAGTTCCTTCCTCCTGCTTGGATGAGGGATGCAGGCTCGGTCCCGACACAGCACAGAAAATCATGCATGTCAGGGCTCAGAGCATACACTGTAACAGGGCAGACTCTACACCTCCTTATTTCACGTAAGGAAAATGCTGGGTCCGTTGATTTCATTCACTCACTTCAGTTCAGTTCAGTCGCTCAGTCGTGTCCGACTCCTTGGGACCCCATGAATCGCAGCAAGCCAGGCCTCCCTGTCCATCACCAACTCCCGGAGTTCACCCAAACCCATGTCCATTGAGTTGGTGATGCCATCCAACCATCTCATCCTCTGTCATCCCCTTCTCCTGCCCTCAATTTTTCCCAGCAGCAGGGTCTTTTCAAATGAGTCAGCTCTTCGCATCAGGTGGCCAAAGTATTGGAGTTTCAGCTTCAACATCTGTCCTTCCAATGAACACCCAGGACTGATCTCCTTTAGGATGGACTGGTTGGATCTCCTTGCAGTCCAAGGGACTCTCAAGAGTCTTCTCCAACACCACAGTTCAAAAACATCAATTCTTTGGTACTCAGCTTTCTTTATAGTCCAACTCTTACATCCATACATGACCACTGGAAAACCACAGCCTTGACTAGACGGACCTTTACTTGTTTGTTTATATTGCACCTCAAGGCTTGCAGGATCTTAGTTCCTCAACCAGGGACTGAACCCGGAGCAGTGAAAATTCAGTCTTCACTAATGGACTGCCAGGGAATTCCCTGGGTGGGTTTTAAAACTTGCAGCATATTTCCACATCTTGTACAGTAGTGGTCTTTGACATTCACTGGCTTTTGTGCTTTTCAATATTTGAAATAAATTGGATTTTTATCACCCAACATCTAAAGTTCTATCATTTGGTCTGTATAAATTTAAAGAAACACTCAGACCATTTTTGGCCCACTGTGAAGACTAGAATAAGCTTTAGTCAAAAATACATATTTCCAAATATATTTCTCATCTGTTAAAGCCCTTGACTTTCTCCCCAAACTTGAAACCACTGGTGCCTGGTGACTTCTGATGGGGCTGGTGTGTGTTTGGGGCAGCTGCACAGTGGGGCCGAGCCTGCACCATCCAGGCGTCAGCCCAGGCCCTCGGTCTGGCTGTTACACAGGAGACTGCAGGAACCTTAGTGGCCCCCATGCCTGCCCTGAGGCTGCCAGGTAAGCTCCCCGGCTTTAGTTATTGGTGACACAGCGAAGCTCTACATTGAGAAGAAGCTGAGGCCACAGAGGCTCAGGAGAAGACAGAGTCATGATTGATGGACGATGGAGCCCTGGGTATGAGAGACACAAGCAAGCGGCAGGACCCCAGGGGATTGCCACCCCGGCCATGCACATCAACCCAAACACTCCACACACTTGTAAGCTGTTTACAGACTGTCCACGTACCACCCACCATCTTCTCCCCATTCCCAAGCGCAGACCTGTCAAAGGCCCTCCCACATGCACGCCTCTGTCCACTGTCTTCCCTTCCTGGAATTGCCTCCTAGCCGGCTCCTCCTGAACAGCCCAGTGTGTGACACGTGGTATCCACAAGCCTTCCCCATTACCTCCGTGACTGTGGGCTTTCCTGTTCCCGAATCCCTTTGTCCTCCTTGCACCCGAACGTGGAACTTTATTAATACAGTTTTTATTGCTCACTAGCCACCTTCTTGCTCTCCCACCCTGTGGTCCCCTTGGCTCCCCAAACAAAGGAAAGAGCTCTAAGCAGACACTTTCTTCTCTTTCCTTGTACTTCCCATAGTGCCTCCAGTGGGCTGAGTCGAGTCAGGGAGTTAATCCCATTTCAATTCCAGGGCACTTTCAAACTATGCCAGGCATAGCTCGGCACAAGGATTAAGAGGCTTACACAACCAACCAAAGTCTGTTAGATGAGCCTGCTTCCCCCCCCCCGACACACACACACCCCAAATCTATACATGCTCCTTCTCCAACCCCCAGTGAAAACCAGACTGTAGTCTCTGGCAATTACAGAAGAAGCCAAGTACTTTGGATTAAAGTAAAAGAAGGTCAAGCTCTAAATAAGGTCTCGAGTGTAGATACTTGGCTAATGCCCCAGAAAAGTCGTACCAGCAGGCGGAATCTGGAGCAGCTGGACTGGTTGACCAAGAACTCAACTCTACTGCCATGGACGGGAATCAACAGCAGGTGCCCGCTAGGTTCACAGGCCTATCACTTTCCAGACTATTTCTGTCTAGAGGGAGAAAGTTTATCCTTTGGGTAAGGACCAGTCCACCAGGCTTCCCCCTCCAGGTTTTCCTAAATGGGAGTTTTTATATAGCTCTCCTGTTGTTCTTCTGTACAGCATGTGCATGTGTGTGGCGGGGCGGTGGAGGGGGGGAGCAAAAGGAGTGGTTAAGGTCATTCTTTGGCTCAGTGTGTTTACAAAGCTTTAGTTCACCGTATACAACATATATAATATGCATGCATGTGTGTGCACATATACATATCCACACACACACCAGTGCCTAAGATTTACTTAATTTTTTTTCAATCTAAATCCCGTTTTTGTGAACTGAAATTTTTACTGGAGTAGCTGTGGATTCACACAGAGTTACAAGAAATAATACCAAGAGTCCTTGTACAAGCTGCCCTGTTTTCCCAAATGGCACCCTTTTGCAAAACTATAAGATCACCCAGACTCCTGACACCCACACTCCATCTCATATTCCCCTGGTTTTACTGGTGCTTCTCTGTGTGAGTTAAGTTCTGCACAGTTTTATCACCGTGTGGGTTTGTGTGTCCCCCCTGTATAGAGAGGTGACATTTCTAGCATCACAAGGATGTCCATGCTGCCCTTCCTCCCCCGGCCCCCCACGCATCATCCTGACCGTAACCACTAATTCCTCTCTGTTTCAAAAATGGCTTCACTCCCCAAACATTACACAAGTAGAATCATACACCATGAAACCCTTGGCACTGGCTTTACTCACTCAGCTGTATTTCCCTGCAGGTTCGTGCAGGTGGCTTGCATCTGTTCTGTCTCTTTACACTGCTGAGTGGTATTCCACAGTGTGACACGCCTGCTGTGTCCACTGAAGGACAGCCGGACTGATTCTGCCACTGACAAGGCTTCTGTGAACACTCATGTGCTGGTTTTCTGTGAAGCCACATTTTCATTTTTCTGGGATAAATGCCCCAAGAGTGTGATTGCTAAACACACAATAATTTCACGCTTGGTTTTAAAAGAAACTGCCCAACTGTCTTCCAGAGTTTTATATTCATGTAAATCATGTACCGATCACATCCTCTTCCTCGGCCACAAATGTCATGATGTGGGGCAATCCTTCTACGGCAATTTAGAAACAGATAGAGCATCGGGCCAGGATCTTTCTAGAGACCAAAAATGGAACAAACCAAACACCAGAGCTAAAGGCACCTCTGGTTTTTCACCATGTGGATACCAGTGAAAACTGAAAGTGTTAGTCACTTAGTCATGCCCAACTGTCTGCGAGCCCATGGACTACAACCCACCAAGCTCCTCTGTCCATGGAATTCTCCAGACAAGAATACTGGAACAGATTGCCCTGTCCTCCTCCAGGGGATCTTCCCGACCCAGGGATCGAATCCGAGCCTCCTGCATTGCAGGTGGATTCTTTACTGTCTGAGCCATGAGTATCTTGCAACAAATTCCACTCTTTCGTGAAACTAATTTCAACTGGGTTTCAATTCCCTGTAAAGAGTCCTAATTCCATTCACGTTTAAATCATTTTCTGCTTAAACTGTCACCCATCAGTGTTCCCACGATCTTCAAGGCTTAGTTCACTCAAAGGCACACCTTTACCACAATCCGTGGTGTCAGCTGACAGCAGAGGCCTTCTCTCAGCAGAGCCCACCTCCATCTGCCCACCCCACCTCCTTCCAACAACAGAAGTGAAAGCCATTCGGCTGGGAATTCTAGATGATCAGGTTGTCTCAGGGTTACAGTAAAGAAGGCAGAGATCTAAACTAAGTCTAGAGAGTTTAAAGATTTGTACCCTGAAAAATAAACAGTTAAGTGGTGGTTATGGGTGTGATTACAAACCACCCTGATGCAATGTGATATAAAGCTTTTGAAATCCCAAAGAAACAGAGCAACCTGGCAGAGACTACCTTTAGGGTTTCCACAAGGTCTGTTCTCATTATTCATCACGCTTTGGTTTCATCATGTTTGGATTAGCAAAACCTGAAGCGTGGGTCGTGGTCTTTATGAAAATTAAGTACTCGCATTGCTGAGAATTAAATTAACCAGGGGAGGGAGACAATGCAAATTCACCGTTTCCTTTTTTATTTCAGTTTTATTTAGTAAAAATAGTTTGCTTATCAGGCTAGATAAAGCCACCATCACAGCTCTTGTCTATGTAGTCTGGGTTCCTACAAACCTTCCTCCAGCAGAAGAAGTTCAATATCCAAATAATGTTAATTTTAAACTACAGCCTTGACTTAACATGAGTAAGATGAAGTTACAGGACTGAAACAATGTTGTTCATGATTTTTCAGAAAAGAAAAAACATATGTGTATACACACACATACACACACACACACACGCTTCAGGGTCCTATTTTCTTATCTGCTCTTTACTCACAATGACTGCCTAGAAACAGCCAAGGCAGACACTCCACTCTCTCTGGGGGAAGCCCAAGTGTTCACACATGAGGCACCAAATTCAGATCTTGGAACAAAACAGTGAGCTCATACTGACCCAGCCACATCCTTTAAAGTCTAGAAAGAAAACGAACAGGACGTTATGGAAAATGTGAAGAATTCTAACATTCCTTCTCATATGAAAATGTTACTAAAACAGTAATGGTGTTAACAATGACAAAGACAACCGAAAAGTTAACAATAAACAACAATAAGGGAATTCCCCGGTGGTCCATAGGTTAGGACCCTGAGCTTCCACTGCTAGGTCCAGGTTCCATCCCTGGTTGGGGAACTAAGATCCTGCAAGCCTCTTGGTGAGGCCAAGTAAAATAAATTAATTTATTTATTTAAAAAAATAATGAAACCATTTAGACCAAAGACATGTAGAGTCAGGAGTGTAACTGTGCTCTGTACAGGAGACTTGATGGTAATATTCATGAGTGAGTGCTCCCTCATATTTGCATTTCCAAATTATTTCCCCTCAATTCTACTCTGTTTGAATAAATAACATCTTGACAACCACAAGTGGATGACATGGGTTAAATGATGACAGAACAGACTTAACCACATGGGTATGACAGCGTTTCAAGCACAGACATTCAAGGGGAGGACATGAGCCCCACATACATCTTTTAAATTCCTCTCACCTGATGTCTGAGAGATCACACTTGTTCCCAGCGATGGCCATCACGATGTTTTCTGGACCATGTTCTTTCAGCTCTTTCACCCATTTCTTCAAGGTATGAAATGAATCCTAAACCAAAAGTGTAGTCAACCTTGGGAAAGACCCATCAACGTAATATCTCAACCACATAGAAATACAAACCCAATATAACCCATTGAAGAAAAATATTTTCAGGGGGCACACACACACAGATGAACATACTACCCCAATCTTGGCACAAAATTTAGTATTCGCTAAGTTTTACTCACATAGGCTGTAAAAGGTTCCTTTTCTAAAACATAAACTTGATGTAGTTAAGATAATCATATTAGTAATTTCCTTCTACAAATAACATTAATTTTAAATTACAGCCCTGCCTTAACATGAATAAGATGAAGCTACAGGACTGAAACACTGTTGTTCATGATTTATCAGAAATGAAAAAACAGATATATATATATATTTTTTTTTTCGCAAAAGAGTCGGACATGACTTAGTGACTAAACAACAACAATAACCAAAGATGCAAAACTGAAAAATACTTTTCCTTTTCTTAAAAAAATTGAACATTCTGGAGAACAGTATCAGTAGGCATGACCTTACCCCTATGAACACACAATCAATTTTAAAAATGAATGATGACTGTTGTTTAATTTAGCAAATAGATTTGAAAGGCTTTGCTACATGTTGCTGTTGTTTAGTCGCTCAGTTGTGTCTGACTCTTTGTGACCCTATGGACTGTGGCCCACCAGACTCTTCTGTCCATGGGATTCTCCAGGTAAGAATACCTGTGTGGGTTCCCAACTCTTTCTCCACTTGCTACATATAGACAAGATAAACTCAGCATTTAGTGTTCATTCCCAGCAACCACTGTTGCACCGTGCTATGCAACCTCATCCCAGGCTCCAGGCAGGACTCAGGCAGTGAAGTCCCTGCTTTGGTCTTTCTAGAACAGAGAGAGGCCATAGATGGCATCAAAGTTCTAAAGGGGGCGTTCCTACCTGCTTGGTAATGTCGTACACTATGACAGCTGCCGCAGATCCACGATAGTACATGGGGGCCAGTGAGTGAAACTGATGAGGAACAAGGCACAGTTTTAGGCCAAGGTAAGCATATTTTATACCATCCCACATTACCATAAAATTATCCTCCTATATCAGCCCCATAGGATCCCTGGATTCCTCCCCTAGGACTTCCCCAGGACTCAGATAATACATTTTCCTCCACCACAGCTCATACCCTTGTGATTTACAGACCATGAAACTCACTCTTGGGCCTGGCCAAAAGTAAACGTTATTATCAGTGTGGCTATCCTAGGAATTTTCTTTTCTTTACTGCTCTTTGTTTATCTTATATGATGGACCAGGACAATCTCATTAGGATGATACAACAATAAGATGTCTACTAAGGACACAGATCACACAATCTGGGGCCAGCCTCTAGAGAGGAACACCTCAGCTGGGGCACCTCGGCCTCTACCCTCGGGGTGGGCAATTCCTGCAAATTCTCAACAAACGGTGAAAGAGATGAGCTTCCCTCCAAATGTGAACAGAGCAATCAGCGCTGGTCAGAACCACTGACCCCCATGAACCACTTTTCCCCAGGTAGGATGGATACTTATTGTGGGGACACACACAGATTTTATGTCTATTTTGAAGAATATACCTTTAAACATATTTGAACATATCTGAAGAATACATCACAGAGGGGTTTTGAAAGACAATGAGAAAAAGATAACAGCTCAATTGAAAAATGAACAAAGGATATAGATAGATAGATAGATGAATCACAGAGGAAGAGTTATAAAGTGCCAATAAATATTTTTAAACATGTTCAATGATAATGAAAACAAAAGCAATGATGGACTATTTATTAATTGATTAAGTATTAAAAAGTCATCATAACTGGAGTTGGTGTGGCTTTCGGGAGGGAGGCAATCACTCATCCACAGGAATGTATTTAAAGATGTGACCACCGAGAGACTTCCCTGGTGCAGTGGCTAAGACTTCACCGTCCCAATTCAGGGGCCCTGGATTCGAGCCCTGGTCAGGGAACTACATCCCGCATGCCGCAACCAGGGACCCAGCACACCACAATGAAAATCCTGTAACCTATAACTAAGACCCAGTGCAGCCAAGTAAATGAATAAATAAATAAATATTTAAAGGAGAAAAAAATAAAAAGAACTGCTCACAGAAAGTCAGACAGAGAAAGACAAGTATCTTATGATATCACTTATATGTGGAATCTAGAAAAACAACCTAAATGAACTTCTTTACAAAACATAAACTGACTCACTGACATAGAAAACAAACTTACGGTTACCAAAGAGGACAGCTAGGAGGAATGAATTAGGAGTTTTGGATTAACATACACACACCGTGCACGCAGGCTAAGTTGCTTCAGTCATGTCTGACTCTGTGACCCTATGGACTGTAGCTTGCCAGGGTCCTCCTGTCTATGTGATTCTCCAGACAAGAATACTGGAGCGGGTCACCATTTCCTCCTCCAGGGGTTTTTCCCAACTCAGAGATCAAACCCGCATCTCTTGTGTCTCCTGCATTGGCAGATGGATTCTTTATCACTAGCGCCACCTGGGAAGCCCCATATACACACTACTATATATAAAACAGTAGATTCAGAGGGATATGTGCTTGCTAAGTCGCTTCAGTCACGTCTGACTGTTTGCGACCCTGTGGATCACAGTCTGCCAGGTTCCTCTGTCCATGGGATTTTCCAGCAAGAATACTGGAGTGGGCTGCCATCTCCTACTCCAAGGGATCTTCCCAACCCAGGGATCAAACCCATGTCTCTTATATGGATTTATATATATGTATCAAAATCACTTTGCTGTACACCTGAAAGTAACATAGCACTGTAAATCTCCAATAGGAAATACAAATCAAAATTAAAATAATAATAAAAGCGGCCATATTTACTAGAGAGTCAGGGTGGGAGGGAGCAGGGAGGGGAGGAAGGATGGACACTTTCCCGGCAAACAATAAAACCATCATTCGTTTACTTCCTGTGCAATGCGTTTCACTGAACCAACACTGGTCAAGTTGAAATGATCCTATCTGGAAACTGGATGTATGTCCCCTGGCCCCGAGGTTCCCCTCTACTGCAGGATGCTAGCACGGCCTCACCAGAGTGTACAAGGAAGCAGGCCCCCGTCCCAGCCTCTGGGCCTTGGGCGAGTCTCCACTCCATGAGAAGCTTCCTGGCACCCGTGTGGTTTTCAGAAGGGTGCACGTGTTACATGGAGCTCAGGATGGACACAGGAGTTCCCGGCAGGAGGGCCCTGGCCACTGGCCCTGACTCACTGAGGACAGAGCTTTCCATCAGCACTGACTACCCCGCTCTGGACTGTCCTTGTCAGCCCTCAAACATCTATTTTTAGTCCATTTTTTGGCAACCCACTCCAGATGCAGAAACCAAAATCAGAATTCCTGCCATAAAGGAGGAAAAAGCCATGTGTTTGCTAGACATTCCTGCCTTGCTAATGGAAAGGAATAAAGTGTCCCTGCAGCCCAATTACACAAAATGCCCATTTTTCCAAAACAGCCTCCATCTAAGAAAAGTCCACTTAAACACTTGAAGTAAGTGAGGCAGTATCAAACATACATCTCGAAAATCGAGACACTCGCGAACTCAGACACAAACGGTGGATCTTCTAAAATAGTTCTCAGCAGTAACGCCAAGAAGTGAATCTGGAACAGTCACTGGTCTATAGGTCTCATGAATTATTGATTAGAGCTTTCTATATAATGCATTACTTGCTCTTTCCTTCCTCCAAATGGAATCATTTTGAAATAAACCCGGGGGTGAAGCCACTTCAACTTTATTGCCGGGGACTTAGGGGTTTTAATGAGCTAAAGTTCGAGTCTCAGTTCTAAAACCCAATAACGCATTGACCAAAGGATGTTTGTGGAGGACAGAAAGATAAATCACGTCTCACCTACAATGTGTATACTTCCCCCACGCATATAAAACAAAAGCACCACAAACAGCCTCAGTATTCAACATGACATCATTCCATTTCCATGAGGTCGGAATTAAGACTGATGAAACACTTGAGTAAAAGATTCTTCTAGAAACAAAGTGCGCAATCACAGGAGGTTGACAAAACGTATCAAAACAACTCACCTTGAAAGGTTATTTGAAAATCAGCACAATAGAGGCCAATTTGAAATCCCTTCCTCCCTAACTATATCTAGAATGCCACATTAAAGAGTTCAGATAACTTTCAGGTGACATTTAATCGTTTAGAGGAAGCACAGGGCACTGCGAACAGACAATGTGTTGGCTCAAAAGAAATGACTGTTTCTGTCCGTGTGTGTGTGTGACTGTGTTGTAATTGCCGGATGTCTACAGGGTGAGGGCAAAGAATTGCCCTCCTCTGAGCGTCTTAGACCCTCAGCTTTCACAGGTGCAAAGTGCCACCCACTTCCAGCAACCAGGAGAGGGATACATGGGCATGGCCTTTCTGGAAAGCATCTGGACAATGTATTTACAAAGGCTTACCTACAAGTCCACTGGCAGAGGAATGGATTAAGAAAATGTGGTATATATGTGGGCTTCCCAAGCGGCACTAGTGGAAAAGAATCCACCCGCCAGTGCAGGAGACTAAGGGATGAAGGTTCGATCCCTGGGGTACACAATGGAATATTACTCAGCTATTAAAAAAAGAGCAAAATAATATCAGTTGCAGCAACATGGATGGACCCAGAGATTATCATACTGAGCGAAGTCAGACACAGAAAGACAAATACCATATGGTATCACTTATATGTGGCATCTAATTCTTTAAAAAGATACAAATGAACTTACTTACAAAACAGACTTATAGATATCGATAACAAACTTACAGTTACCAAAGAGCAAATGTGAGGGAGAGGGATAAATCAGAAGCTTGGGATAAACACACGCACATTACTATAGATAAAATAGATAACCAACAAGGACCTACTGTATAACACAGGGAAGAGTATTCAGTATTCTGTGATGAATAAGCTACTTGAGGAAAGAATCTAAAAATGAATGAATATATGTATAACTAAATCATGTTGCGATACACCTAACACTAACACTACATTGTAAATCAATGACTCCAGTAAAATTAAAATTAAAAAAAAGTCTTGAAACATTTGTACACTTTGACTCAACAGTTTCACTTCTGAAGGGGATGATGAGAGGTGGCCTCAAAGAAACCATAATTGGTTGGTTTAATAGCTGGAATACTGGGCAGCAATTAAACTCAAGTTTCTGAAAAATATTAAATGGCATAGAAAGCAAGATGGCTCAGTATTTCCCGAGGGCAGTGTCCTGCAGAACATCGTGCCCTCGAAGTGCTTTTTGGAGAGAAAGCTTTCTTGGCCAAGTAAGTTTCAGGAATCGCTACACACTAAAACTTTCGAACCATGTGTTGGAGAAGATTCTTGAGAGTCTCTTGGACAGCAAGGAGATCAAATCAGTCAATCTTAAAGGAAACCAACCATGAATATTCATTGGAAGGACCGAAGCTTCAATTCTTTGGCCACCTGATGTGAAGAGCTGATTCATTGGAAAAGACCCTGATGCTGGGAAAGATTGAGGGCAGGAGGAGAAGGGGACAACAGAGGATGAGATGGTTGGATGGTATCACCGACTCAATGGATGTGAGTTTGAGCAAACTCTGGGAGACAGTGAAGGACAGGGAAGCCTGGCACGCTGCAGTCCATGGGGTTGCAAAGAGTCGGACACAACTTAGCAACTGAACAATAACATATTATAATGCTTCCCTGGAGTTCACAAAGTATTATTGGTACAAGAAAGGCTCTGAAATTTTCTATAATAAAGAAACTTATTTATTTATTTTGCTTTCACTCAGAATTCTTTATTTTCTACCTTTTTTCAAGTAATATTTCTTAACAGCTAGGGACCTAGTGAGTGTCCTGAGAACCCACTTTTAGGGGCACAGGGTGAAGAGATCTCGACTCAAGACAGGGTGCTGACCTGCGTCTGGCTCAGTACCAGTCTGGGTTGGGGTGGGCAGGAGTGGGTGGTGACAGCTAAGGTTTTTCCAGCTCTGTGAGGACACTCATGGTCAAGGTCAGACAGACTCTGGATGGAACTCTCGCCCTGCTCTTGCCTCACGTGCAACACAAAGCTCCCTTCATCCCATTCCACAGCATCCTGTGTGTGCACGCACACAGTCAGCACACAGTGGAAAGTACCATTCCAGGAAACCCAGTCCTTTAGACCACCCAGTCAACTTCAGGCAAAATTCCTTACACGCAGGTCTGTGGCATCATAAATTCCATAGCAGCAATGTTCTGCATGTCAAGAAGGAGCAGTGATGGAAAATACACGAAGTTTCCTAAAAAGGACCAACCCCAGCTGGGCTCTGCCTCCGGGGTGTGAGTTACCCCAGCCGAGGGCACTGGCATCAGGCCCATGAGCTGCAGGGCTTGGTTGTCTGAGGATCTCAGAGAACGCTGGTCCCTTGTGTGATGCTTTCGCATAGTCCCGGGGCCAGTGCTGGTCTGTCCTGGGGGTGGGGGTAGGGCAGCACACAAGCAGAAATCCTCAGCCTCCCCCAGAACGCCAGGGCAGTGGGCAGTCTAGGGCAGAAGCCAGAACATGTCCTGAGGTCCCTCAGGATTCAAACAAAGGGGGAAGAGGGGGAAGCGCATTCCTGACATTCCCGACATTCCCAGCTGGCAGAAGCTGAATGGAAAAACCATCACTGAATGCACCTTCTGTGCCATTCAGAAGAAGGTTTCTCAGTTTTACACAGACCCTCTCTCTCCACAGAAAGCAGAGGCCTATTTAATATGCCTACTCAGATGTCCTAAAAACCCAATAATAAATACATAAAGTTGAATAGAAAAACCTATCAAAATGGCTATTCTGAATAATGCCATTACAGGCAAACCCATCACTTGTTTTCACGTTTCCTGAAAGAACTCTTTTAAAATGTTAACTGTATACATTATGTTTGCAATGAAAGGGGATTTTTTTTTTCCCCTTTACTTTCTTTTTTCTTTTAAAGTTCCAATGCCAAAGGATTTGCTCAGCATTCAGGAATCACATCCACAGAGCTCACCCCTCCTCCATTCACACCTTTTCTCAGCTACCGACTCCACCCAGAACCTTCTGTAACCCCCCTGTTTGGGCAGCAGCAGGAACTCAACAAACTTTCAGCAATGAAAGAGACAATAACCCTGTGTGGATGGGCAGGCTAGATGGTGGTGGTGGTTGTGGGGGGCGGGTGTGTGTCCCATTGTACAGATGAGAAAACCAAGGCTCAGGATGATTAAGCAAACTGCCCACAGACACACAGCTCTTAAAAGTCCGTAAATGTAGGTCTTCTGACCCCAAATTCCACTCTTTTTCCACTATCAGTTTCGTCTCTGAGATGAAGCATCCCTTTCAGAGGTGTAATGAAGATGCGGGCTGGCACTAACTTTACTCATTCATTCAGCACCCATCTACTGGACATCTGGTACATGACAGGGCCGTTCTAAGCGATGGCGACAGAGGGTCAGCAGGTAGAACAATAGTGCTCCAAGCTATCCACAGCTTCATCCTTACAGCACAGGGTGGCCAGAGGTGGGCAGCTGGTCCTGGGAAGGGAGGTTACGCCGAGCTACCAGCTGGGGGCAGTGGCATCATGCAGGGTCTTCCATATGCGTCCTCTCAGATGGAAGAGGGAGGCGGGGAGTCAGAGAAGCTGGAAGATGCTCTGCTTTGAAGATGGATGAATGGGCCACAAGGCGAAGACTGTGGGCTGACTCTTCTCAGAGCCTCCAAAAACAAACCCGCAGGCCCACGCTCCAGACCTGGGAGGCTGTGCACCCAGGCTGTTAGAAGGCACTACATGTGCGTTACAATAGCCACAGGAAACAGAGACGGTGAAGACGCCGACAAATCCCTGTCCTTCAGAAGCACTCACTCTCCTCAGAGTGGACGGAGGAGGTGGCTCCTTCAGAGGGGCCGCTCTGAAGATAAAGCTCCCGCTCAGAGGACACGCCTTTGTCCCCATAACAGGACCTGCAGGGGCTTTTCCAAGCTACACGAAGTCTGTGTGTCTAACTTCCTTGTCAGGAACTACATGTATTGCTTGTATTTTAACCAGACGTATGAAATCAGCTGCGTAAAAGGAAAAGAGGGAAAGCAGGGGAGGAGAGAAGGCCGACCAGGTAAAGGGCATCTCAGGTTCTTTTTCTTTTCCTTGAATAGATGAACTTTAATATGTTCTAAATCTACTTTCCGTTTGCCTGGTGTCCAATGAAGCATTTCACTGATGCCTTCTCAATGTATACAATTAAAATTAGAATTAGAAAATTTAATGACTATTGATATTTTATCTAATTATTCTTCCATGTTTGCCACCTCACCATCTCAGGTTCTTAACAAGCACAACCCCAGCCAGGCCCCAAAGTCCTGCCTCCCGCCCCACCACCTGGGTTCTCTGCCCCAGGTCCCCTGAGAGTCACAGGAGGAGATTGGCCTTTAGCCAAGAGGTGCAGACCCTGCCTCACAATGAGAAGGCACTTATGGCATCAGGTGGATGCATGATAAGTCGCTTCAGTCGTGTCCGACTCTTTTCGACCCCATGGACTGTAGCCCACCAGGCTCCTCTGTGCATGGGATTCTCCAGGCAAGAATAGTAGAGTGGGTTGCCATGCCCTCCTCCAAGGGATCTTCGTGACCCACAGATTGAACCTGCATCTCTTAAGTCTCCTGCATTGGCAGGTGGGTTCTTTACCACTAGCGCCACCTGGGAAGACCTTATGGCATCACATCCCAGGCTAAAGACACAGAAAAAGCCCTAGGAACCAAGAGTCTTCATCCAGAGGAGCCGCATTGGTCCCCAGGAGGGGGAGATGCTCTCTGGGGAGCAGAGGGTCTGTCCTGGTGGGGAGGATGCCAGAGGAAGGGGCTGGGTCCCTTCAGGCCAGCTCAGGGTTGAGACCCCCCAGCCCACCACTGCTCCTGAGTCCCCATTCCCCGTCCCCTCCCCCTTCCCAGCATTCCCATCCCACCCGCCGAGGGCAGAGACTTTGCAGTGTTTCCTGAAGGACTAACTGGATTTATTTTTTCAGTACACGGACGTGTCTTTCCTCTTTCTCTCCTGTCGGCAACATTCTGACACCCAGCAGGACAATTCTGCAAGTAAAATCTTATTTTCCTAAATGACCCTAACACCCCCACACAGAACAAACCCTGGGAGCCAGGTCGGTGAGCAGTTGCCCCAGCCCAAACACTGCTGTCACACTCTTTTCCTCGGTTTCTGTCGCCGGGTCTCTGCCCTTCTGGGTGACTTTTCACTGAAAAGTGACTCTTGAGGCTCCCAGGCCCCATCGACAGCCGCTGCTCTCATTTAAGAGCACATCTGCAGGCCTCTGAGCCATCAGCTTCACACACAACCTTCACCCACTTTTCTTTTCTAAGAGCCTTCTTGGGGGCGGGGCGATGGAGGGAGGGCATGGTTCCCTAATTCAGACCTCAGTCCACACTGTGGAAGCACTGTTCTCTAAGAAGGGGCATTGCATGGACCCTAACTCCTCCCACTGAAGGCAGACCCCCCCCACCATGGAAGTCTGCTGGAGGGAGGGTGAAGCCCCCCTCCCTCCAGCAGCGCTGAGTGTAGGCTCGGTGCTGGGAGCTGGGAGCTGGCCTTTCTCTCCAGGGGCTGTAGGGCGAGCCGGGGAGAAAACAAAGATCAGCTCTTTCAGAGCCTGTAAGAGGCCTCTTTCTTCAAGGACCCATGAAGGTCAAACTTTCCTCTGACTTTAGCCACAGCCTATGAATAGTGAACCACTTTCCTGACCACGAACTCCAGGGCCCTAAGAAAGAAGGAAAGGAAGCAGAAGTTTCTTTTGATGTTTGTAAAGAGCCTGAACTTGACCTTGAACTTGTTGTCTTCAATTCTCTTTTCCTTCCCAAGGACCCATTCTGACCCAATATTGAGGCCACGGCTTTCTCAGCTGCACCCTAACATCTATGATCCCATTATCTAAGCTTCCAAGTTATGGGAGATGGGAGGAGCTGAGCCCAAGGAGGGAAATGAGGGGGCTTGCCAGGTGGCTCAGCAGTAAAGAACCCACGTCTCAGCAATGCAGGAGACTCAGGTTCTGTCTCCAGGTGGGAAAGATCCCTGAGAGAAGAGAAGGGCTACCACTCCAGTATTCTTGCCTGGAGAATCCCATGGACAGAGTAGCCTGGCGGGCTATAGTCCATGGGGTCACAAAGAGTAGGACACGACTTAGCAACTAAACGACAAGCCAACTAGGAAAGACAGACAACTACAACGATGACTCTAACCAAATGAAACAAAACAATAAGATGATGTTCATTTTTTTTCCAGGTTAGATTCTTAAAATAATGCTGCTCTGATGGATCACACCAGGAAAAGGAAGTCTGACATTTTTCCAGGATGCTGACATTTTTAATGGAGTTATTCTATGGATGGTGATTGTGTTTTAAAGCAGGCACAGAAAGATTTGGAAGTATACATCTAGAAAGGAAAAGCTTCGTCTCATATTGTGATATTCAGTAGCAGTGAGGATACATTGGTCCCCAGCTGAAATGGAAGAACAAAGGAGGAAATCAGAGGAAACTCAGAAGAAAGGAACAAGTTGGCACCCTGGCACAGAAGTCTCACTTCCCCTCACAAATCCTGACAATAGGAGCTGGGACGACAGAGCTTGGCAGATAATTTCCCTTCTCTTCCCAGGGCTCTCTCTGAGCTCCAGTCCCTGAGAGCATCCCTCTAGAGGCTCTGCTGATCTACCGCTGCCCCTCCTCACCCGTCATCAGGAAGCAGAAACCAACAGGACAACCCCTGCGAACAGGACAGGAGGGACACCCCAGAAGCCACCTCCGAGCTCCGACAGGGCACTCTTCTCTCGCAACAACGCCCCTGGGGAGCAGCATAGTCAATGCACAAGTCTCAAAAACGGTAAGCTTTTAACAGACTGGATTCAGCAATCAACTGGAAATGGTTACATTTTTTTAACCTTTTTTTTTTTTTTTTTTTTTACAGAGGCACTTGATGGATTACCATTTGGCACTGAAAGAACTGGAGGGTGCCCATCATATCGGGCTGAACTAAAAGCTAAAGACAACATGTCAAGAATGAATGCACTCTATCCACAGACAAACCTCTAGCTGGAAAAGATACATGCACCCTTGTGTCCACAGCATCACTATTCACAACAGCCAAGACACGGTAACAACCTAAGTGTCCGTCAACAGAGGAACAGATAAAGAAAATGCAGTACTTACATACTGTGGGATATTACTCAGCCATAAAAAAAGAATGAAACAATGCCACTTGCAGCTATGTGGATGAACCTAGAGATTATTATACTAAGTGAAGTAAGTCAGACAGAGAAAGACAAATATCATATGATATCACTTATATGTGAAATCTAAAACATGACACATATAAGCTTATCTATGAAACAGACTCACAGACCCAGAGCACAGACTTGTAGTTACCAAGAGGGACAGAGGGCTGACGATGGATGATGGACTGGGAGTCTGGGATTAGCAGATGCAAGCTATTTCACACAGGATGGATAAACAAGGTCCTACTGTACAGCACAGGAAACTACATTCAATATCCTATGATAAACCATAGTGGAAAAGAATACGGAAAGAATATCTATGTGTGTGTGTGTGTGTAACTGAGCCACTTTGCTATACAGCAGAAATTAGCACAACATTGTAAAACACCTACACTTCAATAAAATTTACAACAAACAAAAAAGAATGAACGCACTCTTCTACAGGAACAGGAGACCAGGATCAGTGCTCACAGGGAAAAATCATCCTTGGAGAGTACGAATCTGCGCCACATCTCATGTAGACTCAGCACCACAGTAAGTAGGACATGGACAGGAGTGCTGTGTGTGCCAGGCAGACTCAGACATGGTCCAGTTTTGAGGAGTCATCCTATGCAACGCACCGCGTGGAGCAGTTAAATCTGTCTTGATACGGTCAACTCATAAATCCAAAGAGACTGGGTTCAGCATTGTGAAAACTAGGGAGAACAGCAGTAGATTTCTACAACGATAAGGAGGGAAAATAAAATGCACTGGACTCCAGCGATTAATGAGAGAACCAACCGCAATCCGCACCAGCAACAGCAGGGAATTTATTTTTAGCTCAAACATGAGGCAACGTCATTACAAGCACGATTAAGTCCAGCACGAAGCTGCCAAAATGACTGAAAAACTGCCATCACTGGAGCGAGAGCAGGCTGCATGGAGGGACGAGACAAGGTCAGCCTGGAGGTAACACGCCAAGCTGTCGAGGGCCAAAGGGATCCATGACCATGAGGTCAGGGGGACTCTGTCCACTCACGCTCCACAAACCTGGATTCACCTGAAATGACCACCCAAACCTAAGCCCCCTTCCCTGGAGTATAAGAAAAAGCCCTAATATGAGGCTTATGCTTTTCAAATTATAGACACAGTGATATAGTCACAGGTATCTACAACCTGAGAGATAAATTTTAGAAAAGCAATTAGAATAATTAAAAATATAGGCCTATGAGAGAAATGTTACGGTGCTTTTGCTTTGAGATGCTAAGTGGGCCAGACTCCAAACTCTGATAGTCATGTTAGAGCCAAATTTCACCCAAAGTAATTGATCTCATGACTATTAGACTAGGTAAGTCAATGTCAAGAACCCTGCTTCAATCACACAGAAATCTCCCTCTAGGGACGCGTCAACACAAGTGAAAACAGCAGGTTATAAAGAATCAGGATCCCATTGATAAGAAATTATCACACACACACACACACAGTGAGCTATCTGGAGAATGGCCAACTAATGTCAACAGTAGAAATAATATCTGGGCTGTGGGATTTTGGATCATTTTAATCGTGTGGTTTTGTGTGCTTTTTTTCCATCAATACAGAACTATCAATCCCAGGACCCAGACTGCTCGATTCAAATTTCTGCTTTATACCTTCTTAGCTGTGTGGTCTTGACCAGGTTACTCACCCTCTCTGAGCCGGGGTGACCTCCCCTGTGGATGGCGATAAAGACAGTCCCAGCTGAGTGCCGTGAGTGGGCTACACGTATTAGTGCACAGTAAGCACTGAGCACAAGACCGGGGCACAGCCTGGAGGACATGCAGCAGGAGGAGCCGCAACACTGCCTCTCCTAGAGGGCATGCCGTGGCAGGAGGCGCCGCAACGCTGCCTCTCCTAGAGGACATGCAGCGGCAGGAGCCGCAACGCTGCCTCTCCTAGAGGGCATGCCATGGCAGGAGGAGCCTCAATGCTGCCTCTCCGTGTAAAACGGACTGATGACACTCAGAAGAGCCGCTGCAGGGGCTTCCGTGGTGGCTCAGTGGTAAAGAATCTGCCTGCCAATGCAGGAGACACAGCTACGATCCCTGGTCCGGGAAGATCCCACATGCCGCAGAGCAACTAACCCTGTGGGCCCCAACTACTGAGTCTGTGCTCCAGAGCCTAGCAGCCGCGACAAGAGAAGCCATTGCAATAAGATGCCAGCGCGGCACAACCAGAGAGTAGCTCCTGCTCACGGCAACTAGAGAAAAGCCCATGAGCGCAGCAAGGAACACCCAGCACAGCCAAATAGAAATAAATAAAATTATTTTTTAAATTAATTTAGAATTATTTTTTTTTAAGCAGCTGCATAAGCAACTATTTCATGAGCAAAAGTAAAATGGGGAAGAAGAAAATCTCTTTGCTTAAGGAACAAACCCCCAACTCCGAAAACAGAAATCTAGCTTATCGCTACAGAGAACACACAGGGACATAGAGAAGAGACCCCTATACTGTCACTTCCCTTGGACTCCGGCCCCCTAATTTTGAAAGTGGGTATGGCCCACGGTCAGAGAGAAAGAGGGGCCCCAGGTAGCAGCTTCCTGTGTGCTAATCTGAGTTCTTGATTCCACAGTGAAGGAGCAGACGTCCTAACGAGGGTAGCATTTGAGGCCAGAAGATTCGTCCTCATTAAAGGAAAGGAAACCTCTGAGACAGCTTCATCTACAAACACTGGAATGTTCATTTTAAGAGGGGATTTATAGAAAATGCAATTCGTATAAACACACACTTGCTGTGTGAGGAGCTGATAATGAAAACGATGGATTATCCGGAGTCCTGGATTCTCCTGTGAGAGGGAGACGGTTGACAGAATTGATGAGCGAACTGAGGGGCATATTAGAGGCTGGTGAAGGCTGTGGGCTTCCCTGGTAGCGCAGTGGTTAAAGAACTCGCTTCCCAATGCAGGAGACATGGATTCAGTCCCTGGGTTGGGAAGAGCCTCTGGAGAAGGAAATGGCAACCCACTTCAGGATGCTCGTCTGGGAAATCCCATGGACAGAGGAGACTGACAGGCTACAGTCTGTGGGGTCGCAAAGTTGTGTCCACGGGGACACACCTGAGCACCTGAACACACATAGCAAGGGCTGTGGAGAAAAAGGGAGCAAGTTGGGGTGGGGAGCGAGGAAGGGCCAACATTCTAAGTGGGCAGAGACGGTGACGTGAGCTAGGAACAGACCAGGGCAAGTTCAACCTGTCTTACTCTGCGATAACCGGCTCCGGGGCCAGTTTTGATTGGTTAAGAGAAGGTACTGGTGAGCCCTGTGTTCACCCATCCAGGCCACTCCTCTCAACTCTGATAACATATGCCCTAGTTATTACATTCCCTGCTGAGACAGTCTGTGGGTATCTATTGTTTCACCTTTTAAAATCTAGAGATGGAGCTTCTGGAGTTATCTTCTCCATAAACATTTTCAGGAAATAAAAAGAATTAGGAATAAGAGATGGGAGGAGATAGTGAAGGACAGGGAAGCCTGGAATGCTGCAGTGCAGGGGGAGCTGGACACAACTTAGGCTCTGAACAACAACAGAAATAAGAGAGCCCTCATCCATTGTTCCTGGTAACCCAGTACCCATTGCCCCGTTTCCCAGGATGGGAACCCAGACTTCAGGGAACAAAGCCTGTCCAGCTCCCAGGCCACGGGGCTCGGGCGGAACTGAGTGCAGCCACCTCCTGGGGCAAGTGCACTCCCTGGCCCCACCAGCAGGGGCGCCATATCCCCTGAGCACACAGCTCAGACCAGGTAGACAAGGAGCCCCCTGCCTGGGAAGAGCAGCTCTATTTTTGAGGTTGCTGATGGCCAGGGAGTCGGCCTAAAAAGGAGTCAATTTCAAGGTCAGCAAGCAAAGAAAATGGAATAGAGTTGTGCAACTTTGACAGCACGTCGGCAGGGATGGGATTCGGCCCCTTCCAGTTCCTCACGCCTAAAGCGCACATTTCCTTTCGTGCCTAACTCATTTGAAGCTGGATTTCTATCACTAGTCACCAAGTCTTGCCAGATACAAAGAAACCAGTGCTGTTTGGCATCGTTTCCCCAGGAAGCCAACAGCAGCGTGTCCTTACCCGTTCCTGACCAGCAGTGTCCCAGATGAGGAACTTGTGAAGTTCATTTCCACAAGGCACAGTTTTGGTCATAAAAGATGCCCTGAAAAAGAGAAGTGACATTGACACATTACTGATCACCCCTGCGACCTTCACGAAGACTCCTGTTTCCATCAGGTGATGGCGGGGCCTTGGCAGGACCCCACAGGCTCTCCTCTAGGGGCCATGGAGAGGAAAGGGGACCTGTCACCCCAAAGAAGAAATCCCGCCTCTTCTGTTAGTCCAACAGAGGACTTGGGCCGGGGGGAAGCACAAAGTGTATTCAGAACACTGTGTTTCAAAACACTTATCTTCAACGGTCCTAAGACATTAGATGCCTGCAATCAGGAAAAAAAAAAAAAAAAAAACTTAGATTTAAAAAATGTATGATCACCACAATTAAGAGTGAAAACAGCAGCTGTATGCGGGCACATGAGAGTGTGGGCCTTGCAGAGGTGTAAACAGTGGTGCATACTCCCTGCTCTATGACCCCAGCACTGGCAGCAACCATTAGAACACTGTGTCTCACCCTCATCCTGCTCGTGCAAGCGCAGGGATAAAGATGGGCAGATGAACAAATACTTGTTTTATCCATGAAAAAGGGGGGATTTGAAACTCTCAGCAGATAATGAAACACTTGATACTTTCTTTTTTGCATAGTTCCTCTTAAGCTTTTTCTCAGTGCTCAGAAAAGGTGTAAAAGTCTAACACAAGGAATGTTGAGTAGCCTTGGTGTTTTTTTTTTCCCTGTGTGATAAAGTTTCCCATTCATTAAACAACAGCAGGCCTCTGACTGTGGGAGAAGCAGGCACGAGGAGCCTCCTGACGTGGTGTGGTCAGTACATGCTTCACCTGTTCACCTGTGCAGAGTTCCTGCCCAAAAAATGTTTAGTGTGAATTTAATTGTGAGGATGCGATCCAGTAAATCTGGAATAGGCAACATTCTAACAGATGACGGGCCCAAATGCTTGGAGTAAGTCAATGTCCTGAAAAGTGAACAAAACCAAAGACGGGGGTGGGGGTGTTTTAGAATCTAGATCAAGAGAGAGGAAAGAGACAAACCCACCAAATTCACTGTATGGACCTTGACTGGACCCTGGATTAGTGGGAAAAGCACTCCGAAGATGTTTTGAGGACAACTGGCAAAATGAAAATTTAGACTATATGTCAGATATGATCACTGAACCAAATTCACTTTCTAGGGACAATAAAGGTGTCCTCCTCTTGCTCTTCTCAGGATGCACACTGGAGTCTGCAGGGGTAAAGCATCAGGATGTCTTCCCTCACTTTCACGGACCCCAAGGGCCCTCACAGTCTAGCGAGAGTCCAGCCCTGCCACCACTCAGTGCTCAGCCTGGTAAGATTTCCTCAATTTCTACTCTTCCCTGAGACTAAGGGCAGACCACAGAAGTTCCAGGGAGGAAGATATTCTTCCCTGCAGGTCCCATCACTGTCCCCACAATGTACTCAACACCAAGGTGAATAGTCAGAGAGCTCTAATTATTAACACACAATTGCACTAGATGGAAATTCTAAGGATTTTTCTAAGTGATATAACCTAATATGATCAAAATTGCATCTGCCACATGACATTTCATTTCTTTAAGTTCTTAAACTGTATGTCCCAGCTTACTCATCAGAGCAAATATACTCCAAAAATCAAAATCACTTGATGACTTTTCTCATTATAAAAGCAATATTAGTACTTCACTAAAAAAATGTGTTAAAAATGAATATAAAGGAGGAGCATAAAGTCAGTTGTAATTTCACTACCCAGCCATATTCGCTGCTAATAAGTTGGTACTGTCTTCCAAATGGTGTTGACACAACTTTTATCCCCCGAGTCGATGGTACATAGATTTCGTATCTCCTGCACTTGATGTATCGTGGACATCTTTCTATTTCTGTGACTATAGATCAGCATCATTACCTGGTGACTGCGTATTACACACTATGTCATGGTCCCCTTATTTTTCACTATTATGACAATGGTTAAATGAATATCCTTGAACCTGAATCTTTGTGTCCTTGTACAACTATTCTTTGGATTTCTCAGAAGCATATATTCTCCACATTGCTACTCTCACCAAATGGTAGCTTGTACCTACCTGTACACCCACTGAAACGTATGTGATGACTTTTTCCCCAAACGAGAGCCTTTCGAATCTGCTCCAGGATGACACACAGGAAACGGTATTTCCTTTCTGGGCTTTTGTCGTGGTTGTCCTAAGTCTGAACATCATTTTAGTATTTACTCTTCAGTTGTTTTCCTTTTGTGAATCTTTAGTTCATGACCTTGGCCTACTTTTTAGCGGGGATGGTCATCATGCTTCTTGTGTCCTTTTTTACTATTTTATACCAACTTTTTGTAACAGTGTTTTTAAAAAAATTTTTTTTCCAGTTAAATCTTTGCCCTTTAACTTGGCTTATGGAACATTTTCCAAAAATGCTTTTTAAAATTGTATGTAGACGGCTATATCAACATTTTGTCTTGATGCTTATTTTTGTTTTTACATTGATGTAAGTCAGATTTTCTCAGGTGGCTCACTGGTAAAGTAGAAAAGACTCTGGCTGCCAATGCAGGAGATGCAAGTTCAAGCCTGGGTCAGGAAGATCTCCTGGAGCAAAGAATTGGCAACCCACTCCAGTATTCTTGCCTGGGAAATCCCAAGGACAGAGGAGCCTGACAGGCTACAGTCCATGGGGTCACAGAAAATCAGACACGACCTAGCGACTAAACAACAAGTCACTTACCAACTAAACAAGTCACTTAGCAACTAAACAACAAAGCAGATTTTCATTCATTCTTCAATATATTATAGGCAATGGGATAAAAAATACAGCAACTCTGCTCACAAAAAGTTCTCAGGTTTAGAAAACTAAGTTCATGCCTTTAAAGTCTTAGACTTTTATGAGCTAGGGGAAAAAAATATACCCAGACTACGCTTTTCGTTTTACAGATATGACAGAGGTAAGCCTGAGACCTGAGATGACCTTGACCCTGGTCAAGAAAGAATCTGATGGCACAGTCAGGAGAGAAGACAGAGCCCCATGGCCACCCTGGAGGATGAGGGTCACAGTCCCTCAGTTTGCTCATCTGTGAAATAGGCCCCAAATCCACCCTGCGTGATCTATGGGCTGCTTCAGGGTCAAATGAGGAAACGACAGCTGTGAAGTCCCCGTCGGTACACAGTGAGCCGGCAAGGAACAGCTCTAGAGAAAGTAGCAATGCATATCATACCAGGTATATATATGTATTCACCTATATGTGGGGCTTCCTGGTGGCTCAACTGGTAAAGAATCTGCCTGCTAATGCAGGAGATGCTAGAGATGCGGGTTTGATCCCTGAGTCAGGAAGATCCCCTGGAGGAGGGCATGGCAACACACTCCAGGCTTCTTGCCTGGAGAATCCCATGGACAGAGGAGCCTGGCGGGCTACAGTCCATGAGGTCGCAAAGAGTTGGACGTGGCTAAGAATGTGCACACACACACATACCTATATGTGCAGACACCTCTCTCTGTTCCTGACTTCCTGCCACTAGGAGAAAGACAATTACTGTTTGAAATGAAGACTGACAACCGTTGCTCTTTTTTTTTTTTTCAGCCTCCTTGCTAGCTTTCAAGTTCAGACTCTCAGGCGTCTTCGCTTCCCGAGCGATGGGGGTGAGCAATGCTGGACTGGCTTCATTACCTGCGGGAAGCAGAATCCGGCAGAGAAGAAACACGATGTCCTTGTAAAGGTCAAACTAGAAAGAGAGGTGCACACGTCTGTTCATGATGCCGACAGTCTGCTTGAATAGCAGTCAGGGTTTCTCATGAGTCACCGGGTGGCAAGGATGAACTTTCGGTGCAGAAACGATGCCCTTTCACAGCCTGAGGTCCTTCTCAAGGCAGTGATCACCATGGGAGGCAGGTGGACTCCCAGTGGACTCGATGGCTGCGAGTCAGAAGCTTGCCGTGTGCCCTGCCGTGAATCTTCTCCACTCAAGGCTGATGGAGGCCGTTGCCCTGTCCTCATCCATCCTACCCAGTTCCCCAAATTGATACACCCGTTGTTTCCCTGCTGAGGAAAACCAAACCTTGCTCTCTGCAGAGAGCATGCTGACTTCATGGAGAAAAAGACACTGGGCTAAGTACTAAGATGGTGAAAAATTAAACACCTGCAAAGCAGCACGGCAGAAGCACATCTGGTGAAGGCATCCTAGCAAAGAGAAAGCGAAGAGAAAGCGAACAGGAAGTGCTCTCGCGTCCCAAGGCTGAGGTCTGGGCAGGGCAGGGGGTAGGAGGGCAATCCTCCCCTCCTCTCCCAAGCATCAGAACAGAGATGCCGACCCTGGATTCAGCCAGGAAAGGAAAATCAATCTGCCCACGATCTGTGCAGACGGCTCTGCTGTGAGTGGACGCGTTCCCAGGTTTCCTGGCAGGCAGGTTCAAGCAGGACCTTCAGGGATTCGTCCCAGATCTCGACTTCCATCTGGAAATAAAGTCGGCATGATCTGCAGAATAACGCACTCGGAGATCAAGGAAACAACCCGAGGTGGCAGTGAGGGTGGCTGGTGCAAGGTGGAGGGGACTGCAGGGACAGGAAGACCAGACACATCGCCCAAGGCCCTGAGTTGTGCCTAAGTCTTCACAGTTGGGAATGAGTCTCCCTGGCTGGGATGAACACCCCTGAAGGCTCAGACACTGTGACCTCTCTGGGTACTTAGGAAGAAAGGTGAATCAGAAGAACAGATGAGAACTTACCCAATGGTTGGGCTGATGTTGTGGTCAAAGTGATCCTGGACGAATCGACACACGATGCTGGACTTCCCCACGCCAGTGTCCTGGAAGAGGACGAGAACAGAGCCATGAAGACCATGGGGGCGGATTCTGACCCAGTATAAACAGAACCCAGCACAGGGGAGCTTACTTCCAGCTGGGGGGAAGTGGGATATTTTCTTCTATTTCATACCAGAAATTTTGACAATGAAGTCGTATTGCCTTCATAAAAGAAGTATGCTAAAAGTAAGTTTCAGAAGCATGTGCCATCTATATACAATAATTAACCTAGAACAGGCATGTTCCAATACATTTACTTCCAGAAATTTGAAAATTTGGGGAGGGATCTAAGAAGTACAGCAACAACATCACTTTGTTTTGGTAGAAACTGATTTTATTCAAACCTTTAGCACTCTAAGAAGGCATAACCTATTTTTCTAGGTATCATCCTGTAAGAACGATAAATTCTAATTATTGCATGTTTATCATTTTCTCTCTAGAATCTGATGGCTGCATAAGAACCTCCAGTTTTGCTCAATTGTACAGCTCTTTCTCTGTTAAATAATTCTATAAAGCTGTTAGGAAGGCGGTCCACTCACACACTGGAAAGACACATGCATTTTTCTCTGTGTGTGCATGCTAAGTTGCTCAGTTGCTCGTCTTTGCGACCTGACTGTAGCCGGCCAGGCTCATCTGTCCACGGATTCTCCAGGCAAGAATACTGGAGTGGTTGCTATTTCCTCCTCCAAGGGATCGTCCAGACTCAGGAAGCGAACCCGCGTCTCTTAGTCTCCTGCATTGGCAGGCGGGTTCTTCACCACTGGTGCCACCTGGGAAGTCCCAAATGCATTTTTCTCCAGTCCTTTCCAAATCCCTTGTCAAATGGTTTAAGGAATTTAAAAAAAAAATTCACAAAGTCATAGAGATGGGAGAAGAGACAACCATCAGACAAGTGAGGACAGAGAGGAACAGCTGGGGGAGGGAACGTGGGGTCACTGTGAAAGAGGGAGCCGGAGCCTAAGGGCCTGCAGCGGGGAGAGCAAGTCAGTCCCGTCCACGTTCCCTGCAGGTACCAAGAGCTGGAGGCAGTGCTGGAATCAGAATATCGGAATCAGAGGCAAGACTGCAGAGAATCTCACCTAGGCGCCCCAGCCACGGGATCAGGGGAGGGATGTTCCAGGAGGATGCTGGAGGCTGACTCCAGAAAACCTATGTCACACACAGGCTGGCCCACGACCCTGCACACAGCTCGGGTTGGGGCGGGGGGAGCTATGCACCCCACCCTGCCCCACCCTGTGCGAGCCCAGATGGAAGGGGTCAGAGGCTTTGTGTCTTTGTGTCTCCCCGCTTGCAGACCCAGCTATGAGTCCCCCAACTAGAGGCCACGTGTGCCCCCACCCACCAGCCCCTGTGCAAACAGAGCTTTGGGGAGGCATTTTATTTTTTTAAACATTCTCCTTTTATTTTTTTTTTTTCTTTTGGCCAAGCCACGCAGCATGCCGGGGTTTTAGTTCCCTGACCAGGGATCAAACCCGTGCCCCCTGCACTGGAAGCGTGAACCCCTAACCACTGGACCAGCAGGGAAGTCCCTGGGATGCATTTTAATCTTTAAAAAAGAAATACTCATCTAAGAAATACAAGAGATTTATACCCACAGAAAAGTAGAGGATGCATTTTTAGAAGATCATTCAGAAAGTAAGACGGACCCTCAGAAACTAAAAACATGATGACAAAAATGGAAATTTCAAAGGAAGAGTTGGCAAGGTGAAGTCCAGAGATTACCCAGAAAGCAGGATAAGGAGAACAAAGCTCCTGCCCCTGCTGCCCTTTGAGAGTGGCCGCACGGCGAGGAGATCCAGGGCGCGTATCTGCTCTGGGAGGACTGCGGAGACTCGAGACAGAGAAGCGAGAGGGGAAAGAGACACACCTAGCCCAAGAAGGAAAAGACAGTGATGAGCTTCTCTTCAAAGCTTCACGTTAAAAGCCCGCAGATCAAGGAGAAAATGCTGAAACTCAGAGAAAGGTGTTTTTCTCCAGACACTGAAACATGAAATCAGATTTGAAACACCATCAGCATCTGAATCATGGGAGTGCCCTCTCACTGCCGCATTCAGGGGACAATCCTAGCAAACCCGGGGCGGGAGGGCCTTGGGCTTGGGATCCTCATCAGAAGGTCACTGTCCAGAAGGTGTCACCTCCCAGAGCACGTGGCCTGCACTGGCTCTGAGCCCCCAGGAAAAGCCGCACCAGACGCTGCATCTTTGCAGCCCTGGGTCGATGTGCAGAGTTCAAAGAGGTGACGACAGAAAGGAAACACCAGCTCCTCAGACTCCAGATCGATGCGACTGCTATTTCCAGCTGCATCCCCAGGAACGACTCCAGCTAACGCTTCTCAGTGCCCCAGACCACAGCCCCGTCCTTCCCATCTCAGCTGAGCTTAAAGTCCCTGTGAAAGAGCAGACCCCTACCACCCTGCAGTCCTCACAGCCCCAGCGACTCTGGACAGGAAGAACTGGGCTGCACCAAGGCCTCCCCCGTACCCAGCTGGGACAATGGCCCCTTGATAGCCTCCCCCCCAGCAGCAGAGCCCTTGTCCTCTAAGGGAGCAGCTGGCATCCAGGGCTCTGGTCCGAGGGGGCATTCTCATGGGCAGGACTCTGCTCCAGGGGGCACGTTTCGGAGTCCATTTACTTGCTCTGCCCAAGGGTTTCAGCTGCCAAGAGCTGACTCATTAGAAAAGACCCTGATGCTGGGAAAGATTGAAGGCAGGAGGAGAAGGGGACATCACCAACTCAACGGACATGAGTTCGAGCAAACTCCGGGAGATGGTGAAGGACAGGGAAGCCTGGAGTGCTGCAGTCCATTGAATCCCAAAGAGTTGGACACAACTGAGTGACTGAACGACGACAAAATCATCTTGTGGGGTCAGAGGCTTTGTGACAACTTGGGGATGGCCTGCTCCCAGGCCTGCCATCCCCCCGCCGGCCACCAGGGGAAGGCCCTGCCCACGGATGGCAGACGATGGCAGAGCAGGATGCAGGGCAGTCGTCATGAATCACTGAGCTGGGTGACTTCCTTTTCCTGCAGGACCTCCTTCAGACAGTCACACACACACATACACACAGAGGCAGGAGGAAAACGCCCCGGATCATGCCTGTCCCACAGGAAATTGCAAAACTCTGAAGCAGCAACTCCTGGGTGGATAAAGGCATCAGAGGAACAAGAGGAGGGCCGGGAGGCACAGGCTGCTCACCCCTTCTCCTCGGCCCCGTGACTTCCGGGGGACTCGACGCCCTTGGAAGGAAGCTGGCTTCACTTCCTGAAATGACAGGACGTTGTTACAGCCCATCCAGCCCCGAGTCTGCAGGAAAGGAGGCTGCGTGGCTTCCCCGAGGTCACACAGCAGGCTGGAGGGTCAGAGCACAGTTTTCCGAGTCCCATGAAAACCCTACAGGCTCTCACCAGGTAAATCAACTCCCTGACAGATGTAAATGTCTTCTTAAAAGAACTCCACTTCTTGGACCCATGAGGAGGGCCTTTACTACTGCTTTCCAGGTTCACCACCCATAAGAGAGTCATTCGTCCTAAAGATACATCTGCTAGGTCTTGCCCGAATGGGAGGGGGACGTACTGTCAGCTACCAAGGAGGCATCAGCATAAAACCAATTCTTTTCTTTTTTTAGTTGAACGTAGTTGATTTAAAATGCCGTTCATCACTAGTCTCAGGTGTACAGCACAGTCACTCAGTCACACGCACACGGACATCTGTACCCATATCTGTTCTTGGTCAGAGTCTTTTCCCTAATAGGTTGTGCTGCGTTGTGTGCTAATCTGCTTAGTTGTGTCTGGCTCTGTGAGACCCCATGCACTGTAGCCAGCCAGGCTCCTCTGTCCGTGGGATTCTCCAGGCAAGAATACTGGAGTGGGTTGCCATGCCCTCCTCCAGGGGATCTTCCCAACCCGGGGATCGAATCAGGGTCTCCTACTTTTCCTGCATTGGCAGGCAGGTTCTTTATAACTAGCGCCACCTGGGAAGCCCCTGGGTCACTTACACATCAGACCTAAACTTTCAAAGAAATCAGACAGGGTATCAGAGCCAGGGGGACCAAAACTGCACAGGCCACCCCAAGAAGTCAACAGGACGGCTGATGGCTGGGCTCCAAACTTTTAAAACTCAGGCATGCATCTTTCTGCTGACATAATGCTCTAAATAAATCATGATTCTTTCCCAAGCTTGGGCCTGCACTATAGCTCTCTACAATGAAGACCCTAACATCCATTTATAGTATTATTTCCATAGGAAACTTTATTCTACTTTCAAACTTGGGATTTCAGCCAGTACCAACCAGACTCTCAGGCCTACTGTCCAAGCAGAACACCCCAGGAGTGAAAAGATCTTTGGGGAACATTTGATGTTCAGTTGCTAAGTCATGTCCGACTCTTTGCGATCCCATGGACTGCAGCACGCCAGGCTTCCCTGTCCTTCACCATCTCCCAGAGTTTGCTCAAATTCATGTCCATTGAGCTGGTGGTGTTATTCAACCATCTCACCCTCTGTTGCCCACCCTGGGGGACTCCTGCATTTGGACTCCAGGCATATTGCCAATAATCCCAACCCTTCTTCGGAGCAGAAGTGGACTAAACATTCACAGCGATGATGACGAAAGCTGAGCTCATGAAAGCTCCCCGCACCCAGCCAGGCATTTTCTAGGGAGAAATGTCCACTATCATCTCCTGAAGCTTTGTTTCTGCTGTCATCTCTCTTCTCTCCTGTGGCTCCAGCTGTGCTTGTACTGTACCTTTTTACCGTACCATGTACGTCTTTATCTTCTTTTCTTTATTTTCCATCTTTTATTTGTCTGAGTTCCGGTTTGGGATTATTCTGACCTATCTTCTAGTTCTTTTTAAAGATGTATTGAACATGATGATAAACCCATTTATTGAATTTCTGATACCAGTTATTGCATTTTTTCACCATAATATTTTCACAGTACAGTTTTCGATGGCATGCCAAAGTCTGAAATCATGACTTTTATTTCCTTGAACATAATAAACATGCATATATTTTTTTTAATATTTATTTTATTTATGTATTTGGTTGTGCTGGGACTCAGTTGCAGCAAACTGGATTTTCGTGGCATCATCCAGGATATTGTAGTTTAAAGTACGTTATCTAGATTCTAGTTCGGTTTCTATTGTTTGTGGAAAAGTTTTCAGTTGAATTGCCCTGTCTCCTCCTATCACTGGTCAAGTTTGAGTCCTGGAAGCATCACCCAAGGACAGGGAATTAGAGTAGCCTGTCCAGGGATATTTGTCTCCAAGCACAAGACACCCCCCAGGTGTTGAAACACCATCTCTGACTCTGGGATGGTGTTTAAAAAGAACAGGTGGCCTCGATTCTGGGATGTCATCCACCCCCCAAAAAACTGTTCCTAGTAAGAAAATATTTATGCTGTTTTTAAATGCCATCCCATCCTACTGCCGTTACATTTACCTGCCTCTCGTTCCAGCACTGGCGGATCTAGTGGATTAAAGAGTCTAGCATTCCATCAATCATCGAGTGCTCTGGCCCCAGAGCAGGTGGTGGCCTCTCCATCCTGCAGGTGGCAAAGGCATGTTCTAGGAGTTCTAGGGAAACTGAAGTCAAGTATTCGGCATGGGAAAAGGTGATCACCAGGGGCTCCATCTCTCTACCAGCCCGGCCTCCCTCTGCCTCACTCCTCCGACAAGTTAAAGAAGGAAAAGAACAAGGAAGATGCTTCTTAAAAGGGGAAGAACGGCGAGTCCCATCACCCTCCACTTCCAACATAGCAGCCCCCCTGCTTCTCGGCTTTTTCAGAGAGCCCTTTGCCCCGATGCAGACACTGTACAGCCAAGCAGACATTTCCGTGTGTCTGTGTCTTACAAAGTGTGACCTTAACTGTTTAAAAATTTTTCTAATCCTGTGTTTTACTTAATCTCACTTCCTGCCGGAGGAACCACCGCCTCTTCTGTCACCTTTCTTTCTGCTCAAGCAGCGCATGTGTGGGGTGGCGACTGGGCAAGCCAGGTTCTCCGGACAAGCCAGGTTCTCCAGACAAATGGCAGAGACACGAGCCCCCTGTTCCCAGCAGGGAACCCACTGGCCTGCACAGGCTCCCTGTACCGACGCGGGATTTTATTGTTCTATAATGTTCTTACGAAACACCCAATATTCATTCCTCCCAAGTTCCAGGTCTAGCAAATAAGGACACAGAATGATCATAACTGCAGCTTTTAATGTGGGTCCCAGTGACTCCTGACACCTGGTATTTGGTCCCCTGTGTGTAGGCTAGGGAGTTTCCCAGGTAGCACAGCAGTAAAGACCCTACCTGCCATTACAGGAGTCGTAAGAGACTCCTGTTTGATCCCCGGGTCAGGAAGATTCCCTGGAGGAGGGCATGGCAACCCACTTCAGTATTCTTGCCTGGAGAATCCCATGGACAGAGGAGCCTGGTGGGTTACAGTCCATGAGGTTGCAAAGAGTCAGACACAACTGAACCGACTTAGCACAGACATGTGGTCTAGACCTAACAACTTGCTCTTAAAAAGTAGAAAAACGGTGAAAGTGACAGATGTCAGCCCCCATGTTAGGTTTTAGAACATTGAGACTTGGTCCCCCTTTCTCACCAGGTTGCCCGGCACCAGCCTGGGGCTCCTAGAAACAGAAGCATTGGAGCCACAGCTCTCGGTGACCATCCAAGGTGCTCTGCTGTCCTTAGGATCAGCTGGTACCGCCACACCATGAATTTGTCCTTCAAGTGGGAAGCGCAGCCGTGGACCTCAAGGGCTCTCGGACTTGGGTAAGGAGGCATGGCCCTCCTCCCCTCCAGCCCCTGGAGCCTGGGCTTTGTCCCGAGGGCAGTGGAACCAAGAAGACCCAGCACGGGGGTGGGGGAGGGGGGGTGCACTTTAAGAGGACTGGAAGGAAACCAAACCAGGAAACAGGGGTTTAGGAGACTGCACACATCTGCATTTTTACTGATCATCTACTATATGCCAGGTGTTTTTCACAGATGATGGTGGCCAGTCTGTCATGTCAGAGCTGAGACTCTACAAAGAGCCTCAGCAGGCGCTCATACTCAGCGCTGCAGGGCAGGCAGATGGAATCCTTCCTATATCTCGACCCTGACAAGCCTGACAGCTGCTGTCCTCAGACCACTCGCTGGCCTGAGTTAACACTCAACACTTTGCAGACCCCAAGCCAAGCTCCTACGTGATGCAGAAAGTTAGCTGCTGTGATCCTTAGTCACGACACTAGACTGCAGCACAGACACGTGCTCCCTCGTTGGCCAGAAGCTAACAGTCCACATACCTGTGAGGTACCGATGAGCCGAGACGCCAGCCTCTGCTCACAACTCGCCTACCTTCCTGACTGCCACTGTTCCCCATTAACAGTGATAGTCTTTGACCCATGATAGGTGAGGAATCATCCTATACGTCTGAGGGTCAACTGGACTCCGCCCAGACTTGATGGCCATGCCAGATTCAGGAGGGGAGGTCACAGAAGGGAGGAGATGTATTTGCAGGGGCTAGGCATCAGAAGGTGGGGTCTGAGCCTGCAGAGTGCCGTTCCCATAACCATCACGCCAGCTTGACTTTCTCACGGCTCTGTCCCTCGGTCATCCAGCACGTCTGTGAGCGTTTCAGAGACTTTACAAAACACACAGGAAAGGCAGCAGTGAATTTCCAACTGGGAGGGAGATTATTTAATACTGCCCCCTCACTTTCCATCTGTGTTCTTTGGGAATAAATGCTAAACCAGCACACTCAGTTTAAGAAATCTGACCAGGAAATACAAGGCTGCCTGCATCACAGCTACCAGGAGAATCCCCACCTCTTCACGCTGATAGAAAGGGATCAACGTATTTGAACTTTATGTACCAATAATGTGAAGTCGTCCTTGTGGATAAATCAAGATTTGTGGCCATACAACTCTTTAAGAAGTTTATTTTAGGGTCAAGAAAGAAAATACGTAGTTTATGCTTCCCAAGATAGGAACTGTGTCCCTTGTACGAATCACTGAATATTTCCAGAAGAGAATATTCCCAGAGACGCTGGGGGTCAACACCTTCCGTGCACTGTGAACACCCTATAAAGGATGAGTCTCAGGCTGCTCTGACTGCACATCCCTGAATTCAGTAAACAAAGTGTGGATCCTCTGACAGGTGTGTATCTATTTACAAACTGCACACATGCACAACTGTATTAAGATATTAGCCTGTAGGACATAACCAGGAGTAGAAATTTTTAAAAGAATGATCTACTAGGATCTTCTCAATACTATGTCACCAGATACAGAAATCCCTGGATGCCAAGGCTGGCGTAAGCAGCAACTGCCCCAGCTCCCAGATTTCACGTCTTTGTTCAACCAAATAGCCTCGTCGGTGTCACAGACAGATTTACAATCAGTACAGTCCAGCACTGGGGGGAAGGACTCGATCTCAGTGTGCACTCCCACCTCCTTGACATACAGAGACTGGGAAACACAGGGACGAAGCCCCCAGAGGCTAGAACCACACCGTGTGGATGGGAGGCTGGAGGCAGCCACCTTTCAACTCTGTGGGCTGGGAAGCTGTGCGGAGAGAAGTTAAGCCAAGTGGCCCAAAGACGGTTCTGATACCTTCCGGAGGCCCAGCGACATTCCTGCTCTGGGTTCTGTGGGACACTCAGTATCGTTCTTCTTTTTTAACTGGGTCTCAGGGCACGTGGAACACCCCCGACGGCCACAGGAACCAGCAGGAGGCTACGGGTGAAAAAGTTCCTCCCTGACAATGCAGGAGACCCAAGAAACTCAGGTTCAATCCTTTCTTGGGAAGATCTCCTGGAGAAGGGAATGGCAATCCACTCCAGTATTCTTGCCTGGGAAATCCCATGGACAGAGGAGTCTGGCGGGCTATAGTCCATGGGGTCACAGAATCAGATGTGACTGAAGTGACTTAGCACAGGGCACACTGGAACGTCCCCTGCCGGCCACGGGAAGCACAGCCAAAGGCTGCCCTTCCAAAGCTGGACCCCCAGGAGGAAGCATCTGTAAGGATTTTACTGCTGACGCCGGTCACTTCCCACCACCTCCAGGCCCACTCCTCCCGCCCCTGGACTAGGCCATCACATCATCACACTTACTGTTTTTGGCAGGCAGTGACAACCAAATCATAACGTCATGTGCTGCTCTCTCATCAAACAGGAGGCTAGAAAATGTCACCTGATGTCTGGGCCTGGCCAGCAGTAAAGTCTGGCTGCCTCCAGTCGGAGCACCCCCTTGGCCACTCACGAACCTCGGGCGTATTTCATCTGCATCTCAGGTCACAGTCATGGCTTAAAGGCATTGCTACACGTGCACTCAGAATCCAAGTGACAGGACAAGAATGTCCATTTCTATATTCTCGCTTTACAAAAACACAACTGATTGACTTTATTAAAAAATAAAGCAAGAAAGAAAAAGCAATAATCTGGGAAAGACGATGACTTGTTCCAGGGGTGAGCTCACCATTCAGGTTTCAACCTGGACCCTTCTGTCCACTCAGGCTCTGCTTCTGGGGACCCATCCACACTGCCCCCGCCTCCCCCACCGGACTCTCTCTCAAGCAGGCAGGAAGATTGCAGTTTGATTGAGGCAACCAGGCCAGAAGTTGCTAGATAATAATTTGGTCAGATGAACCAAAGGAAGTGTGTTTCTTCACTCGGTGGTTTGGACAGCTTGAGGGGTCAGGATGGGACTAAAGACCTTCTCTGACATGAGAGCACAAACTTCTGTTCCACCGTGACCTAACCACATGACCCAAGCAGCTCAGTTCAAACTTTGCTTTCCTACCCACGAATCTGGTGCCTTACCCAATCTAGCACAAAAGAGACTTGCCCAAGGTCTGACGTGTATAGACACACATGGGTAAATCTGTGACACGATCCTGTTTGTGTGCCTGCCTCTATCCCAGGAAAGGATTAGAATATTTAACTGAGCTTCCCAAGTGCCGTCGCACATCAAGCCTATGTTTTCACAAGACAGAATCCTTCTCTGCTAAATGGATCTAAACGGCAAACTGTATCTGGCGACCAGGAACATGGAGTCAGCCAGGACAAGTAGACAGCGGCAGCATTCTGCCGTTCTGCTGACTGAAGGAAAACATTTTGGAACTTGAGTTTTCTATGACGTTTGATCTGGACTCTAGATCCAAACCAGCTCGATGTTCATGCTTCCTCAAAACAGTAGCCACAGGGCTGGCCAGCATCACTGCACTGTCCGTTTCCCTGCATGCTCAGTTGCTCAGTCATGGCCAACTCTTTGTGACCCCATGGACTGTAGCTCGCCAGGCTCCTCTGTCCATGGGATTCTCCAGGCAAGAATACTGGAGTGAGTTTCCATGCCCTCCTCCAGGGGATGTTCCCGACCCAGGGATCAAACCACATCTCCTGAGTCTTCTGCACTGGCAGGCAGATTCATGACCACGGCGCCACCTGGGAAGTCCCAGGTGCCTATTAGCTTCTCTAAAAAAGGTGAAACACCAGTGCCCAGTGTACATCTATTCGCTGCAACATCCCACATCTGATAATGCCATGAAGTCACCAAGTACCAGCATCCTACCCCCTGACCCCATGGGCTGGGTTACCAGCTACTGTTCAATCTGGAGCTCAGCATGGGAGACAATGACCCAGTGCCAAGAAAAGGAAGAAATAAACAGCAAGGGCCCTAGCACCTGGAGTGGGGGCTTCCTCAGCCCTGCTGTATACCCTGGAGTCCACTCACTAAATGGCAGGGCAGACAGGGACACCCAGAAAATCTCAGAGTGGTTCTTAACCAGACGGCATCCCAGGGGGACACCCAGGACTTGCCTCCCCTACAGGAGAGGAGTCTCTGATATTTCTTCCTGTGTGCAAAAGAAATTGTGCATGCTCTCTTTTCTGGGCTAAAAGATCCAAATCTGATAGCTATTCGGGAATAACTTTGTAAACCTTAATCATAATTTTCTAAGTTGTTCCCTGTCTCTTTTAACTGGAGGAAAACATGAAGAGAACTCCAAGGAAACAGACCCCAAGAGATCACAACCCAGAATGTGAGACATGTGGAGCGTACATCCTAGGAGATGCTAGGTGACAAAGGAAGAATGGAAAATAACAGTCAGGAGGTGGCCTGCAGAGAAACCGGAACTCATGATAGCCCCCAGCCCACCCACAAATTAACTGTGCAGGGGAGCAGAATTTGGGGGTGGTCAGAGTATGTGTTTGGGGTCTGACACACGAGAGTTAATTTTCTTACTAGTTCTCTGTGCTTCTGTTCCTTCCTCTGAAACAGGAGCAGTAGCAGGGCCCGCCAAGTAGGACTGTGGTAAAGATTAAACAAGATAATACATCCACAGCACTGAGAACAGTGCTGGCTAACTGTCATCGTGGTGATTATGCAGCCATTCAAAAGAATGAAGTCTACCTGCAGGAGCTGCTATGTATGAAAAGCGTTCAAAGATCTATAGATTGAAAAAATCCATTTACAGATCTGTAACGACTTCTTTATTTAAAAAAAATATCTGGGTGTGTGAGCACAAGCCTGAAACACATCCTTAAAAAAAAAAAAATCACACAGATACATTAACAGTAGCCATCCAAGACTGGAAGCAAATTCCAAGAGATAGAGAAGGACAGGGAAGCCTGGTGTGCTGTAGTCCATGAGGTCGCAGAGAGTCAGACAAGACTGAGCGACTGAACAACAAAGATTGGGAAGGCTGTACCTTTTTGTAGCCTTTGAACTTTGTAATTCTACACAAAGGATTCCTTGGATCTATTTTTAAGTAGGAACAGATGTGATCTTAAGTAGAGGAATCAGCATGCACATTCTGATTCCTTCTTTAAGCTTCTCTGTATAAACGTAACTTTTTCCACTAACATGTTCTCCCCACAGTCCTTTGTATTATCCAAATTTTAAACGGCCATCACCCAAGTTACAGATTCTGGCCTCTATGAGATGTGCTTCATTGTGATTGCGCTAATCAGAGTTAGCAAAACAAAGGTGGAATTATAGGAACCTTACTGGAAGCCAGCTTCATCGCTGACGTCCTATGTGTCATGTGTCTCTGATGGCAAAATGTTACCATTGGGACCTAAACCCTCTGCCTCCTAACAACTCACGTTTAAACCATATCACATGTGGAAGTAGTCTACACTTGTAGTTTTTGTTGCGGTGCAGTTTTCATAACACAAAATGAATCATTTTAAAGTGAACAATTCAGGGGCTTCCCTGGTGGCTCAGTGGTAAAGAATCCACCTGCCAACATGGGAGACATGGGTTCCATTCTTGATTTGGGAAGATCCCACAAACAGTGGAGCAACTAAGCCCTGCACCACAACTACTGAGCCTGTGGTCTAGAGCCCAGAAGCTACAACTACTGAATCCCACGCCTAAAGTCCGTGCTCCTCAACACCCCCTCGCACAGCCCAGGGAAGCCAGCAAAGCACTAGGGGAGCTGCTTTGGGAGCCCACACATGGGACCCCAGCTAGGGAGGGGCAGTGATGGGAAAGAACATGGCTTCCCAAACAGCGGGTCCTCCCACTAAAGCCTCATCAATTCCAACCTCAGGACTTTAGTCCCCGTGATCCATCACTTAGTGATGTCCCGCCCAATCTGAGCTACCATGTCCCAGGGTGCCACTGGCCATCTCACATTTCCAGCACAAGATTCCCCAGCAGGAATCACACCTGCCCAAAAGCAGCACCTGCCAGGGGTCTGCCCGGGACCAGCAGTTCACCTGACAGGGTCTGGGCTCGAGAGCCAGGGACCCAGGCTACAGGCCAGGTGGAGAATATCCACTCTGCCTTGGGAACGGTAGCTCACGGAGCATGCCTCATGCCCCAGACACCTGCTCTATTGTCCCTTCTTTCTAGCCCTGGTGCGATGGGGCCAGAAGATGTGTCTGGATGGTATGAGTTGCCTCTGGGTGAATGTTAGCTCATCACAGAATTTTAAAATTTGCATTTGGAGAAGTAAAAACACTTACAGTAATGTGGTGTAATCCTGGTGCAATAAGGCAAACTAAGGTAACTTTTGAGCAAATCGACTTGTTTTTCCAGAAGCATCGGGGAAGTAGATGACCTTTACCAGTCCTCCTGGAGGGGAAGAAACTTCCTTCTATTGAGAAGTTATCACATGACAGGCAGGGGCCCCCATGGTCTCATGGTACCTGTGCTGCGTAACTTTTACTCGCTGGGACAGACACTGTTACCAACATTATACAAGCGAGGGATCTAAGTCTAGGAGGCTCCACAAACCAGCTTAACGCTTGGTTCCCTCTCCTTAGAATCCAGAGTCTGAGAAATGGCTCATGTCAAAGATCCGGTCAAGTAATAAACCCGCTGTCTTCAAATTTCATATGCCGGCAGTGACCTTGTTAGGACATGGAAAGGGCATATGGGAGAGGATCATTGCTGCTGTTCATCCATTAGAAAGAGAGCCCTGAGATTTAGCAGGTCACCCCTGCTGTCGAGGTGGTCAGGAGACTAGGTTCCAGCAAATGGGATAGAAGCAGAGGCAATAAATTGACCCCCAAATCCATCAAAGAAGTCCTGAATCAGCTACCAGAGCTGACCAAGAAGAAAGAGATGATTTCTCTCCTAAGTCCCTGGACTTACTTTGGGATCTCAGCCTGTATCCTCATCAACACAGTGCATCTAGAAAATCTAAAAACCCACACATCCCTCTAAACAAGCTGAGAATTATCCTTAGAGCTTGTTGGACCTCATCATCTGCTTATTCCTCATTCATTTATAAGGTAGATTCATTCTGGCCCTGTGTCTGAAATCTTACAATTTCCAAATCTAAATTGATAAGCTTTACTTATATATCTATATACAAGGATGACAGTACACCACTTCTTTAAACCCATATTTTTTTCTAGACTACGCCCTTCTTTGGAAAATGCCACTTGCCCACATTTAGCTATTGGGCAGATGCTCTGTCTCCCCAGACTCAGTTTCCCACCACCCGGGGCTGGCAGGAAATCATCTGACCTGGGTTGCGCTCTCTGCCCCACAGGGCAGCTCTGGCCCTTCTTCAGCATAAAGCCCAGCAGGGGTGCCATGGCACCGAGCATCCTTTACACGCTGGCTACCTGCCAAGACCAAGTTGTTGGCAATCCTGTCTTGTTGGTTACCATTAGGGCAGACAAAACTCTTTTTAAGACCATTCAGTAACAGGGGCCCTTGAAAGAAGCAGAAGGGGGTGGGGTATCTGCTGGAATCCCCTGACCCTGACTTAGATGCCTTAAGCTACATATTTCAGCTGCAGCACACATAATCAACCAACCGTCGTTCCCTGAGATTATATGACAGCTACGGGTCAATTTACCCTAGCCTGCCATTTTCTGCCTTCTCAATGACCTATTACCAATCTGAGATTGATCTGCTGTGGCACCTGCTGTCGTCCATGACCAGAATAATAAACACAAGCTATTTGCGTTGGCTACTCCATTTTTGATCAAGAGCTGCAGTCAAGGACGACAGACACCTGCCCATTAGGAATGGCACTGCTGTAATTAACAGCAGTATTTACCTGCTCCCCCGGGGATACCAACCAGGAGAGAGAAAACAGACTATCACCAAGAGAGACCAACATCGCCCTTGCCCTCCTGAATTATGGCAGCTATACTCCGCCTCCCACTCAGCCTCGACTGCAATCGAAATAAGTACGCTTTCAGATTTAAATAACCTATAATGTAAATCCATATTATCCATGTATTTTCACTATATTATGTGTATCAGGAAGCTGTGTGTGTGATCACCTGCTACAGAGACAGGACTGAGGCTGACTTTCAGCTGGGACAGATGGAATTGCCAACCCTGCCACAAAAAGATGCCTACAGAATCAGACTGGCATACGGAACTGTGCTTTTTATGGCATTTGATTGGAATTTTTATGTGCTTGACCTTGTCACAGGAGCAAAATCCATCATCTATGGAAATCATAAAACTGACTGTGTCACCTTGGCATACCATTCAAAACCAATTAACTGATCTTCTGCTAGACACATAAATCCATTGATCCATTTTTACAACTGGCATATAAAACATTCGTAAGTGCAAATAGGTGACACATTTTAATAGACACTTGAAAGAGTAAAGTGAAGACCACACAGATTTAAAAACAAAAATAATGACCTCTGGTTCTTCTCATCCAATATTTCAAAGCACTACCTTTTAGTCTTAGGGGAAAGCTTGGAAATTCACATAAAACAGTACTCTGCTTTTAATATACATTTGTGTATTCTAACACAGATTATACAACATTTCAAACAAATTTATCACCACTGGAGTCTGAAGGCTTTTTAGAAACTGAAAGCATGACCCACTGGAGACTTCTTTTGCCTTCGGTAAGCCTAATTAATTGTTAACATTTGCCGAATTGCCTTTGGGCACGCAATATCATGTTAACACAGTCAGTTGAATGCCACTATTTTCTTATTCTGAGTTGTCAAGAAATTTATAAATGAACAAATTTCAGCTCTGACTATGAATGAACTAGCAGGAATTCCCTCTCTGTCACAGGAAGGGCTCCGCTGCCTCCAGCATCACAGGGCACCACCTATGGGGAGGCCCCGGGCCGGCTCGGTCCCCCTGCGGACCTGACAGGGACAATGGGGAGCCAGCTTCCACAGCTTCAGCTCTGGGTTCAAGATCCAAAGTCCAGACTCAAAGTTAAACATCTTAATGGCAAAGAAGATGCTGTTTACTCTCTACATCGAGATGGCAAAGAGTGAGGAAAAGTGCCCCTTTTCAAAAGAAGAAACAGATTTTGTGAGAGTAAGATCACACACAAGACGCCCAGCACATGCTACTGATGTGAGACCACCGTTCCATCACCTGGCACCGTGAGGCGTGAGCTCTGTTAAGACCTCAGAACCAGAAAAGCATCACTGCAGGACGCGGTGAGCCACATGGGTTACTCACGGGATTCTCAGGAAACTGGAGAGCCGTGGTCACAGCCGAAATCACGCTTCAACCCCAGGCCAACCACGAGTCTGCGGGCACAGCTCCCCACTGTCGCCTGGCTCCCAGGCCAGGTCTGGGGCGCAGACCTCAGGCTGTTCAAACTAGGTCACTAGCCACGCTGCCCAAGAGGTACTCAGCCTCCTTGAGTCTATTCAGAGCCAGGATCTGCTTCCCTCCGAAATTAAGACTCTAAGGAATTTCCTAAAATAACACACAAACACCGACCACATTCATTCCGGCTAATTCTGTGGCTTCTACAACTCAGACTGGGAGCCACACCCAACTCCAGATGAAACTCAGTTTAGTTCTCAGGTAGAAGCAGCTCTTTCCTTGGACACTTTGCAGGGGCTCTGAGAATCCTGCCCTCCTACATGTGACCTGGAAACTAACCCAAGGAAGTCTTCCATCCCGTGATATATGAGGATTACGGGCAACAGAAGTGTTACCATTCCAGTCAAAAGGAGTTCTGTCCATCAGAGGGCAATGAGACCATTTCACACCCATGAGATTTCACCAGTCATGTGCATGGATTCACGTATGAGGGCGAATGGGAGGGAAGATGAGTCTAACGACAGAGGAGGGGACGGCAGCAGAGAGGCTGGGACACAGCACCCAGGACATGTGGATCCGCCCCCAGAGCAGGAGCAGAGGTTGCCAGATGGGAGGCAGGTGGCAGCCCATGGTCCCATCTTGGGCGACTCCTGGAAGGGATGGGAGCCCAGGAGAATGGGATGACACTTTGGGTTCAGGTTGGGACTCCTGGCAGAGAGGAGGAATCAGACTTCTAGAAAGAAGAAGAACCTGTGCCTCTGGATTCACACTTGACACTGAAAAGTGTCCTTCTGAAAGGAGCCTCTGCCCCTCCTGGCAACAAGCAGGGCTGGACCCACTGTGATGCAGGGTCATTGCTTCACTGACCGGAGAGTATGCCCTACAGTCTATCACCACAGGTATCAGAAAGCTTCAGCCGGTCACAAGGACTCCAGCCCTGCTCTATTCGTGGGAGATGAAGGATCCAGGACCCAGGATCATCTTAAGCGGACTGTGTTACACATTAAGCTCAATGTGTCCCTAACTTTCCCACTGACACAGCACTTTTTGGACTAACTCCAGCAGAAGTAATCCCACTCATACTGAAGGGGGAAAAATAAAGAAACACAGCATGGAAAATACCCCAGTGCTGTAGATGGTGGAAACTGTTAACTCATCATTTCGCCTACGTATTTTTCTAAAACTGGTCCAAACACAGACGCCATCGCACTTCAGAGATGGGTACCACCCAGCTAAGGCTCAGCTCACAACATCACTCTTTCCCTTTAGCTCCTCTCAGATTTTTCACTCATTAAAGCATCTTCCACTAACCACTGAATGAATTCCATATATGCAATGTTCCAGCTTATCATTCTCAGTAAGATGAACATTGGCACAGATGAACAAAACTCGCAATACACTCAGCACCTCGTAAAGCTTGTGCTTATTAATATTAATATTTGTTCCATGAGCAAACCAATCAACTAGATAGTACTTGCAGCCCTGGATGTCCAAGACCCGTGCACCATTCAGTACCGCAAAGCAGGTTCCTTCACACGATTTCTAAATTTTCCTGAATCTGATAGATTCAGAAATCAGTGCATGTTTTAGTAGAACAAATGCAGAGTCCATAAACAGACCCAAATACATATGAGGACTTCATTTATGGTAAAAAATAACATGTCAAACCCGTGAATAATGATGAATTAAGCAATAAACAGCATTAGAACAACTATCTAGACATTTGGAGTAAAGAAATAAAATCTGAATCCCAACCTGACTCTTTGTACCAAAATAAATTTCACATGATAAAAAAAAATTCCTTAATTAAAAAAATTTAAGACACTATGAATGAACAAAAGAAAAATTAAAATGTTAAAATTTTACAATATTAGAATATGGAAGCACTTTCTAAGCAAGACATAAACACCAAAACCATAAAGGAAAATATTGACATATTTGACTAAATATAGAGTTTAAAATATTAATATGATTTTTAATTCAGTAAAAAAAAAGTAAACTAGAGAGCAACAAATTGAAGAAAGGCTTGTGCAATACAAATGACTAAGGGTTTGGTTTCTTAATGTACAAAGCGTTCTCACAAGTCAGAAAGAAAAATAACCCAATAAAAATTAGGTAAATGATGTGAATGTGTAGGTAACAAGAAATATAGCTAGTCAATAAACATAAAAAGATGCTCAGAGTCATCCATAATTAAAGAAATCAAATTAGAACAGGTGGACTGCAAGGAGATCCAACCAGTCCATTCTGAAGGAGATCAGCCCTGGGATTTCTCTGGAAGGAATGATGCTAAAGCTGAAACTCCAGTACTTTGGCCACCTCATGCGAAGAGTTGACTCATTGGACAAGACTTTGATGCTGGGAGGGATTGGGGGCAGGAGGAAAAGGGGACGACAGAGGATGAGATGGCTGGATGGCATCATTGACTCGATGGACATGAGTCTGAGTGAACTCCGGGAGTTGGTGATGGACAGAGAGGCCTGGCGTGCTGCAATTCATGGGCTCGCAAAGAGTCGGACATGACTGCACTGAACTGATCATCTTTTATCTATAATATCAGCAAAGATAAAAAGTTTTGATGATATTCAGTGTTGGTAAAGGTGCAGAAAATCATTCATAAACACTTACTGGGAATATTCTGGTTTTTAATTTTTTTTGGCTATGCCTCAAATGGCAACCCACTCCAGTGTTCTTGCCTGAAGAATCTTAGGGATGGGGAAGCCTGGTGGGCTGCCATCTATGGGGTGGCACAGAGTCGGACACGACTGAAGCGACTTAGCAGCAGCAGCATAGTTTGTGAGACCTTAGTCCCCTGATCATGGATTGAACCTGGGTCCCAGGCAATGGAAGCACAGAATCCTAGCGATTAGGCCTCCAGGGAATTCCCAGGAATATTCTACTCTTAGATCTGGACATTTAATTTGTAAAAATCCATTGTGCACCATAAGACCTGTGAGCTTTCTCACAAGAACCTTACATTTCAGTACAAAAATATAAAGAACATGTTACATCGCCATGAGATATCACCTTACACCTGTTAGAATGGCCATCACCAAAAAGACAAGAGACAACAGGTTGTAGTGAAAATGTGGTAAAAAGGGAACCCTTGTGCTCTGTGGTGGGAATGTAAATTGGTCTAACACTATGGAAAATAATATTGAGGTTCCTCAAAAAATTTAAAATAGATCTAAAATATGCTCTAGTAATTCCATGTCTGGGCTTATACCTGAAGGAAATGAACACAGGATTTCAACGAAATATCTGCACCCCATGTTAACCACAGTATCATTCACAAGAGCCCAGATATGGAAACAATCCAAACGCTCATCAACGAATGAATGGATAAAAGGGATGTAGTACAAACAGACGAAAGAGTATTATTCAGCCTTGAGGAAGGAAAACATCCTCTCATCTGTGACCACATGGATGGACCCTGAGCACATGACGCTATGTGAGATAAGTCAGAGAAAGACCAGTACTGGGTGCTACCACTTATATGTTAAATCTGAAAAAGTTAAACCTATAAAAAACAGACAGTAAAATGGTGGTAACCAGGGGATGGGGCTTCAGCAGGGGGGCAGGGGTAAGACTGCTATTGTTAAGGGCACAAAGTTGTAACAAGTAGTGAATAAGCCATTGAGATTTAAGGCACAGTATGATGAATAGAGACAAAAATTGTACTGTAATTATGCAATGTGACAAATATGACTACATCAGCAATCATATTACAACACATAAGCGTATACACACCTAACCTTAAACTCAGTGGTAAAGAATTTGCCTGCTAAGGCAGGAGATGCAGAAGACTCGGGTTCAATCTCTGGGTCAGGAAGATCCCCTGGAAGAGGAAACGGCAACCCACTCCAGTACTCTTGCCTGGAAAATCCCATGGACAGAGGAGCCTGGTGGGCTACAGTCCACGGGGTCGCAAAGGGTTGGACTCGACAGAGCAACTGAGCTCGCACCTTAAACTTATTCAGTGTTAATGTCAATTTTTTTTTTTAGCTAAAGAGTATGTTACAAATTGGGTCAAAGTCATGAAAAGAATGACAATATCACACAGTAAATCAAAAGCTATTACTTATCACCTATGCCTTGCCAGATCCCATGGCTAAGCAGATTAAATAAAACTTAATTAGAGATCCTCTTGTGCAAAGAACCTACTTAGACTCTCTTAAGCCTCAAGATTATCAGGGTGTAAAATGGTTTTTGGAAGAAGAGGTAAGAGAATTTTTCAACGTGACACCCCAGGCCGAGTCAGAGGGGTTGTCTGTGCAAACTGCCAGCAGTTTACAAAGCGGGAATCTGGACCCCAGTAGCTATGTGATCTCCCAGGGGAATTGAGCCAGGACGTGACAAAGCTAGAGCAAGCCACATCTGCCGACCTGAGGGTGACCCAGCGTCCACAGTGCTCAGCTGGCAGGAGGCCCATCTAGCTGTGAAGACAGTTGAATTGCAGCCCTAGAAACTCCTAATGCCTACAGCTCCACCATCCAGCAGGTTGATCACAGTTTGCGAACCAACACTTTCTGAAACAATTATAGCACTTAACACATATCCCCTGAGGGAATGAAGAAAAAAAAGGCCTGGAATCCAGGGCTTCCTGAACACGAGCTGGAAAAAGGGCAACGGACAAAGCTGAGCCCAAGGTCCCTCTGCACACACAGCCGTGATGTCCGGGATGCCTGGGACCTACCAAAGCTCATCTCACACCACAAAACGCAGGCAGGGGCTGCCACACAGGGCTGACCCAAGGCTGAAGGCAACAGCTCTGCATGCAGGTGTTTGCCCCTGCGAGGCGCTGAGGGAACCCAGGGCGGGCCGGCGTCACTGTCGCAAGCACGGTGTGTCCTGCATGTGTCCCGGCCTCCCTGCAGACACCACTTCACGTCTTCACGGCTCATTCAGGCCAGTCATCTCACCTCCCCAACCCTGGCCAGAGCCCTGACACTGAGGGTATCTGCCTTTTCTTTCAGGGAGGATACTCACTCCATAGGCTCGCCCAGAGTCGGACCCAACTGAATAACTAACACTTTCACTTTCTTATCCAGGGAAGTACTTCAAACCTGGTTCAATTTGATGAATTATTTTATTTCTGTATTTTTGTGACCCCATTCTACTGTGCCACATGCCAGTCTGAATAAGTAATTTGCGACTGAGAAAGTCTTCAGCCCAGCAAAGAGGCTGCATGCACTGGTTCCAGGGTCATGCGAAGCTGGTTGTAATCCTCGAAAGCTCTCTTATTATTATTATTATTATTATCAGCTGGGAGTCTTTGTGCTGTTACCTGGCCCCGAGCTTCAGTTTCCTTTAATGCATGATATGGGTGAAACGCTCATGCAGTCCAACAGACTGAAAAAGAGATGGAGTCTAATCCTCCCTTTGCTTCTGGGCTGGCCGTCTGACCCGATCAGTGAAATGTGACAGAAATGACATTCTGTGACCTATGAGCAAGGAGCCTGTTAGCATCCACCCAAAGCTCATGGAACAGAAACCAAGCAGGACCTTGTGGGGCCCACGTGGGCACAAAAGCCTTTCTTTGTCCCCCGTTTCTTGTTTGTAGGAAAAAGGCTTCGGCCTCCTAGACCTTCCTCGAGTTCCAAAGGGCAGACTCAGGCAGTTTCTAATTGTGGAAGGGAGGAGATGCAGAAACAAAGGGAAAGCACACAGGAAATAGTAGTGCAGCTTGGGCAGGGTCCTGGGTCCTCCTCCAGGGATGCACAGAAAATATCTCTGAGCTCTTCTGCAGGAACTAAGGCCTCCACCCATGTTGTTGTTGTTGTTCAGTTGCTCAGTTGTGTCCGACTCTTTGTGACCCCATGGACCACACCACGCCAGGCTTCAATGTCCTTCACCATCTCCTGGAGCTTCCTCAAACTCACGTCCACTGAGTCGGTGATGTTATCCAACCATCTCATCCTCTGTCGCCCCCTTCTCCTCTTGCCTTCTGTCTTTCCCAGCATCAGGATCTTTTCCAATGAGTTGGCTCTTCGCATCAAGTGGCCAAAGTATTGCCAGATGTTCAAACTATCACTCATTTCACATGCTAGCAAGGTCATGCTCAAAATCCTCTCACCCAGGTGGAGGATGCTAACTTCAGGCTGAGCACAAGATTCCTGGAACACAACCTGCTTCCTGCCCTTACCCAAATTTTCCTATAAAACTCTTCCCCCAAACCATTGAGGAGTTCAGACGTTTTTGAGCATGAGCTGTTTGTTCTCCTTGCTCAGTTCTGCAATACCCCTTTCTCTGCTGCAAACTCTGACATTTCAGTTTGTTTGGACTCACTGTGTGTCATGTATGAAAACCTGAGTTCACAACTCCTTCTCTGGAGATGGCAAGCCACCGTGGAGGCAGTCTGACGGCCCTGAGACTCCACACTGTGAGGAAGCCCACATGAAGACAGATGTCTGGTCACCCAGCGGGGGCAGCCAGCCCAGCCCAAGCGACTGCAACTTCGGCCCCAGTCCCGGCCACCATCTGAGCAAGGACTGCCCATCTGAGCCCAGTCAGCCCCCAGAGCAGTCGGGAGGAGGAACAACAAATTGTTGTTTTAAGCACTAAGTTTGGGGCGGTCTGTCACAAAGCAACAGAAAGCCAAAACACTCATCACGGTGTCTGGCATGTGAGTTACCCTCGGTACATGTCAGCTGTCCTGATTACAGAAATACTCATAAACTAGAGTAATTTCAAGACCTCCTTCTTCATCCAAGGCACTCTGAAGTGCTTTCCTTTTTTTTTTCTTTTTTTTAAATTTTTAAATTTATTTTGAATTGGAGGACAATTGCTGTACCATGTTGTGTTCGTTTCTGCCATACAACAACATGAATCAGCCACAGGTTTACATGTGCTCCCCTCCCTCTTGAACCTCCCTCCTACCTCCCACCCCATCCCACCCCGCTCAGTTGTCCCAGAGCACCAGGCTGAGCTCCCTGTGTTATACAGCAACTTCCCACTAGCTAGCTAGTTTACACAGGGTAATGTGTGTATTTCAACACAACTCTCTCAAAGCACTTTCCTGCCTGAGAAAGAACAGAGTAAGTTTTGGCTTCAATTCCAGGCCTGTGTTCAATCTTCCTCAAATGTTACTGATGTCGCTGTTGTTGTGATCAGGGCTGAGGGCAACTGCAAATTATTATGGTGCTTGTAAGTTTATGATTACTGTTTTTCTTCTACCCATGGATAATTTTTATAACGAAGAAGTCAAGGACATACAGAGAAGACACCAGCAGAGCATCTGTAAATACACTGCTCACAAGCAAGACTAAGGGTGTGCATGTGGTTAGTTGTGACACAATAATTATCATTAACAAATTGGAAGCACAGGGCTGACAGGGGTAAAAGGCACAATCATGCAATTCACATCAAGAGCAGCAACATGTTCAAATCATAAATTATAACTTTAGCAAGAGTTTCAAAAATATTTCCATTCTTATTGAAAAAAGATTCTACTAGTTATCTTACTAAGATTAACCTAACCTGAGATGGAGTTCTAGAAATAACACTCCATCTTTTTAAAGCGATGTCTTTTTAAAAAAAAAAAATTTTCTGGGCTGTGCTTCTGAGGCCCTTTTAAGGCCCTACAAGCTCCACTCCCTTACCTGGCAATTGAGTGTCATGTGACATGACGTCATGTGACATCCCAGGGGTCGCTTGGTGCTGTTACTTCACCTCCCCCTTCCAGTTCTACCAGCCCAAGGACCCTGCTGGGCTGGAAACCCAGGGACAGAGCCTCCCTCAGCACCCCAGCTCTGTGGCAAGTCCTCATACCTGCCTACACGCACACACCTGTAAGGGTCTCTGTTCATCCCCACAGCACTCTTCCATTAGTGAAATCCCCATTCACTTTATATAGATCCCTTTTAACAAACTAAAACAAGAAGCCTCATGAAATGCCTGCGTTACTCCCCACAGGGTGAGCTGGCTGGGTTTCTGGTCTGTAATGGCAGTGGAAGAAAAGGTCACTCGCTGGGATTCAGCACACCCCCCTGCTCAGAGGGTTGGAAAGCAGAGTCAGAAGCATTTTCCTCTAAGAGCCCAGCCCTGGTGTCTCTTTAAAGGACAGACTGAGATTCACCCATGAGAAGTGGACAGAATAAGGAAACACAACGGAAGACTGTGGGGCTGAAAAGCACAGAGAAAACCAGGGGGCAGGACAGAGGGCTGGATGCTGATCATAAAATGAAGGCGCCATCTGAACATAAAAGACAGGGAGAGAAGAACCACCAGGAGGTGGCCGTGAGATGCAGGAGGTCAGGTGGGATGCTGTCTTCACAGCTGCGGGATTTCCATTGCACCCGAGGCAACAAGACCGGGGCAAGGCAGTACAGTTTCATGTCCTATAAAGAGACGAGGTTGAAGGCATCATCCTGGTGAGAACACCATCTCTGCCATCTCACCCCTAATCCCTCCCCAACCTCATCATTAGATTCAAAATTCAATGAAGACGAACTCAGACAATGAAAAAAAAAAAGTAGCTTTTCAGAAGGTTGTTATGAAAAAGTTTAGAAAGTATCTTAGCTCCTAAAATGAAAGGGATCTGTGAAGTATTTAGCTTTGATGCTATGAGATGTTCTTCAAAAACACACAAAGAACGACTTCTTAATTAAGCTTGCTATAAATGTAAATGCCTTGGCCAGTTGTTTGATAAGAAAGGGAGGGAGGAGAACAAGAAAGGCTTTGCTCTCTTCTCTTGCCAGCAGAGAGCAAATGTTATGTGACAGTGTGTGTGTGTGTGTGTGTGAGTGCGCGCGCACGCGTAAGCCTAGGTCTTCATCCTCTTACTCCCTCACTCATACTTCTTTCCTCTTATCTTCTCCTCCCCCTCCATCCCTTCTTTCTCCTCCCCTTCCAGGGCTGGCTGGTGAAGAGGCACTTTTCAGGACCAGGCATCTCATCTGCATGTCCTCATTAGACTAGCAACTCCATGAGAGCAGAAAGGAAGTTATTCTGGAAAACTCAGGTGTCTGTTTCTTCTAGAAAAACACAGACCATTGATACAAAGGGATCCAGCTCCCTAGATCTTGCTCAAAGGAAAGAAAGCAGGAGGGATGTGACCTCCCCTGGATTCTACCAGCCCGAGTCATCCGGATGCCTCCATGAAGACTGAAAGTGGCCCAGGCTGCATTCTGGGTTAGATCTGGAGTAAGCAGAAGGCGCAGTGGTGACCTTCAGAGAACTGCGAGAAGGCTGGGCCTCAGGAGCAAGGAAACCGATCAGAAAAGACTTCTGGAGGTTCTGCGGGGAGAAGCTCTCCAGGGGACCCTGATGTTAAATCCCACTTTTCTGTATTTCTGCCAACAAACTCCTGAGGACACCCGCGACTCTCAGCAGCTTTAGCACTCAAGTGGGGAAAATAAATCATCTGGTCTGTTAGGAGGTGGTCAGTGCTCATGGAAAAAGACCGGGCCCGGAGCCCTGAGGAGAACCGGGCGCGTGGGCGGGTGAGCTCAGCATCTCACTCACCCCTAGTACCCACTGGAGTGGGTAGCTGTTCCTTTCTCCAGGGGATCTTCCCAACCCAGGGACCAAACCCAGGTCTCCAGCACTGCAGACGGATTCTTAACCAGCGCTCTAAGCCACCAGGGAAGCCCGAGGGAAGGAAAGCCTATTCCAATCTCCAACACATGTGACAAATTATATAAACTCAGACAAAAGGAAGTGGAGTAAGTTAGACATTAGTCTAACCCGACGGACACAAGTGAACTTGAAGACCTTTTCTAACGCCTGAGCTCAAATCTCCTCACGTCCTGGTACCTTAACGTGTAGGTTTCCCTGGTGGCTCAGACGGTAAAGAGTCTGCCTGTAATGCAGGAGACCCGGGTTTGATCCCTGGTCTGGAAGATCCCCTGAAGAAGGGAATGGCAACCCACTCCAGTATTTATTCTTGCCTAGAGAATTCCATGGACAGAGGAGCCTCATGGGCTACAGTCCATGGGAGTCGCAAAGAGTCAGACACGACTGAACAGCTTAGCACCAGCACCACCAACAGAACCTCAGATTTAGACAACGCTGATGGCGGCTCCTCCCCATGCTATGCATGCGCTCCTTCCGAGAGGACCCCACACGTTCACATCACCTAACAGAACACTGTCAGTAATGGGTGCTCACCCTCACCCAGGGCAGCCAGGCCAGGGTCCACAGCTCAGGCTGATCTGCTTCTTGTGAGAGGCATCATGGGTCCTGGTGCCCCCAGGGACCCCTCAGCCCTCTCTGGTAAAGTCCTCACCGCCCAGATGTCACAGCGAAACCCAGGGACTTGCTTGCTCTTCGAACAGAGGCCAGAGGAGAGGGCTCACCAGGCCCCTGACGGCTGCAGAGGAAGTGGCAGAAATCTCTAAACTGTCGTCAAGACAACTGAAGTCCAGATATAAATCTCTTTGGGATTCCATTCGGAAGCAGTTTTTAAGCGCGCACACCCAGAGGAAATAATAAAAGAAAAGAAACGCCTCTCCCCCTCCCCTGGCCCTACCCCTCCTTCCCCTCCTCTTTCTCTCTCTCTCTCTCTCCCTCCTCCTGCTTTTTGCCACGTGGTGATGTGTGTTAAAAACGCAAACTGGGATGCTTTCCACTTTTGGGGTTGGAACAGCTGCTGCCTCAATATTGTTTTTGTTAGTTTTTTTTTAAAACATACTTTGCTGTTTTTAATGGAGTTGTTTTTTAGCTACGTGTTTCATAATACTAACTGAGATTCACAAAGCGGGAAGACTGGCACTTTAATTGGCAAGAGTGAGATTCATGGGTCCTAAGAGTCCAACCTGGACAGTCTGCTGCCCAGCTCGATCCCAAGACAGCTTATCCCAGGGAAGGGCACTCACGAAGGCATGGGAGAAATATGCCCAAGTCCTCCCATGGAAACAACAAGAGCCAAGAATTTCTAACAGGTAGTCTAAATAAACCCCACGCTCTTGGTCCTTCGTTTTTCCAAGAGCACAAAGCATTCGGGGAATGCTCCACAGATGGCTGTGGTTCCATGTGGGAGCACGCACCAAGAGAAGTGAGATCAGGGTTCTGAACCCCAGGGCCTAACAGCAGGGTTCTGAAAGGCACAGGTGCATGCCACCTGGCACACCACGCTGCCACCTGCTGCAAGTGACCCTCAGGACAGGAATCTTCACCCACGTGGGGACCTTTAGCTCAGAGGAGGGTACGCCTGCACCACCCAAGCTGAGCACAACCACAGCCTTAAGTGGGAAACAGGTCGCCCAGTGATCGCTGAGTGCCAGAGACAATCACGGGGCACTAAAGGACCTGCCCCTCTGCCTCTTGGGTGAGCCAGCAAGGCAGCAGCTTAATGGTCCCACTCCCATCACCTGCTCAATTGGACTGACAGACAGTGATGCTGGCAGCGGGCGTGGCTGCAAGGGCTTGAGATTTCAGGAAGGTGTGGCAGTGGCTGAAAATAGGAAGCTGAGTGTTGACTACACGAAAGACTTCATCCACAAAAGACAGGCCTCCATACAAAGAAGAGAGGAACCAGGGCTCCTGTTAAAATTCTGAGAGGACCGTGAGCTTGGCACTGAATTTCTTTTCCAGGGGCGGATCCACAGGATTCTCTCTACTGTGGATCTGCCAAGAGAGCAAACCAGCAGTTAGATTGGCTTTGGCCACACCCAGTGCGATCTCAGGGCTTCCCTAGGGGCTCAGCGGTAAAAGAATCTGTCTGCAATTCAGGAGACATGGGTTCAATCCCTGGGTAGGGAAGATCCCCTGAAGGAGGAAATGGCAGCACACTCCAGTATTCTTGCCTGTGAAATCCATGGACAGAGAAGCCTGGCGGGCTACAGTCCATGGGGTCACAAAAGAGCCAGACAGGACTTAGTGACTAAACCACCATCACCACCAGTGCCATCTCACCCAGAGCATCTCCCTGCTTGAGGAGCAGCTGAGAATCTAGCTGCCACGCACACAGGATGTACCAGCCAAACCGGGGGACTTAAGAAACATTACTCAGTGAGATAATAAGAGCAATGGCCCTTTCCAAGATTTCAAATAAATGGCTTCTGATCTGAACAAGAATAAAACCTAGAGCCTCTCAAAAAAAGAAGTCCACAGATACAGTATGATGGGATTGAAACTTCAAAGTCTTCATCTGCTCAGATTTATCTTCCTGAACTGCTGTGGGGCTGTTCTTTTCTTTCAAACCCAGCCTCCTACCTCTGGGCCTCTGCAAAGGACCAGCACACAAGGAGAGGCATTGCCTCCTGGAAGCCACTGAACAAGTGCATTCCATCCTTAGAGATAAGGCAAACAGAAGTGCAGGGGCTTCCCCCAGCTTTCTCATCTCCCAGGCTTGCTACTAATCATCCTGGAGTCACAGGGTAGCAAGAAATGGCACTGTGTATCTTAGGAGATTGTCTGCTCTAGTCCTCTGCCTTAAACGGGAAAATGTTATCACGTCCATTTCACAGACACTGTGATCAAGATACTTCTCCAGAACTGCACAGCCAGTGAGCAGGACAGCATAAGAACCCAGGCTTGCTGCTTCGGATTAGGGCTTTTCCTACCTGATTGTAGGAGGAAACAGACTTAGCTATAAGCAAAAAAATTGAACATAATTCATGTGCTGGGACAAGCATATCATTTCTGACTTTATTTATTCACAAGGCCAATCCTGACACACACAACACATGTCAAAGTTGCCTCTTGGTTCCTGGGGACCCGATCTTCTGAGTCTTTGAAGCGCTTCCTGGAGGCTGAAATGACTCCTCAGGAGGAAAACACGAGATTCCTGGAATTTGTGTCTGGCTTATGTTAGAGAGTCCGCCAGTAGGTGACACCTACCCCTCAACTCTGACAAAGGTCAACAGAGGAAGGCCGGGACAGCATCCACCAGATCCAGGCTGTGACCCAACACCAGGGCAGGCACAGAGGAGCGAGGGCCTCTGCCTGACGCCCCTGGATGAATCAGGAGACCAAGGCCAACCAGACAACCTAGTGTAAATGGGACTTTAGCAAAGGACAGTGAGGCCAGACCTCCCCACATTCCAGGAGGGCCTCCAGGGAGTCCAGACAGCCCCTTGTTGTTGCTGTTCAGTCCCTCAGTCGTGTCCCACTCTTTGTGACCCCATGGACTGCAGTACGCCAGGCTTCCCTGTGTTCACCATCTCTTGGAATTTGCTCAAACTCATATCCATTGAGTCAGTGATGCCATCCAACCATCTCATCCTCTGTTGCCCCCTTCTCCTCCTGCCCTAGATCTTTCCCAGCCTCAGGGTCCGGGGCAATCCGGCCCTAACCTAGAACCATTCCTTCTTTATCTGCTTCTGCACACCCCTCTTGACAGACCAGTTAGCACTGCTTTGATATAAACAGAGCCGGTCCAACCTTTGCTGCTTTTTTCGGAAACTGTTTTCTTGGGAGACCAGAACTGCCAAGGGCTGAACACTAGGCGTCTGTGCCAAAAGCTGCTAAAACCAGGGCTGAAAACCAGCTCTTCCCAAAGAAGCAATTCCGGAATGTGGTGTGGGTACCCAGGAGCCAGCGATCCAAAACGCCAGCTGAATTCCCTGAGCACTCCCCGGGGGCAGGTCAGCACCACTGGGGAGTTTGTGTCTGCCTTTGTTTCCGGCTTCTTCCACATTTCTTTGGGCTCAGAAGGACCCACTTCGGGAGGGGAAGTGGGGACAGGGGAGGACTCTGTCGTCCTGCCCTGATCCGAAGCTCGAAAAGTTTTCTACGGTGCGTTCTCCCTCTACGTTCCAGCCAGGTCGTCCCCTCGCGCATTTTTTCACCCGGGGTTGAGTTTTGTTTTTTTTAAAAAAGTAAATAAACTAATTGCCCCCAGGAGGCAAAAGGATTCCGCGCCTTGGCTGAGTAACTTAAAGTTTCCGCCGGAAGGAAATTATTAAAGGCGAAGGAGAAAGCCCACGGAGGCGGGGTCCTGGCATGGTGTCACCGCGGAGGGGTCCCCGGCCCGACGCGGCCCGAGAGGACGAGGGCTCCGGGAACGCGGGCGCGGCGAGGGGACGAGCCAGGAAGCACCCGAGAGGCTCGGACCGGACCCGGCGGGGTCGGGACAGGGAGCGGGCCGGCGAGGGGGGTGCGCGCAGGGGACACGGGGGCGCACGGACGTCGTGTGTGGGGGGGTGCTGGTTGGGGGGCAGAGCGGGGGAAGTTGAAGAAGAGGGGGCGCGGGGAAGCGGGGACGAGGAGGGCGCAGGGAGGAGGGTGACTAAGAGGGCGCTGGGGGGAGGGGGGGGCGTGCGGCCCTAGGGGCGCAGGACTCACCCCGAGAAGACACACTTTGAGCTCTCGGATGGCCATCATGAGCTCGGGGCCGGGCCAGGCAGGGGCTCCGCATCCTCCGGGGCCGCCACGCTCCGCGCCCCGCCAGCCGGCTCCTGCGGTCCCCGCCTCCCCTCGCGCCGCCCGCGGGCGGATCCACGGCAGCTGCTATTTCTGGGCCTCTGGCCGCGCCGAGGGTCACGTGGCCGCCGCCGGCTCCTCCCGGGGGTGCGGGGAACCTCGCCGGCAGGCTCCCAGGACCGCCCCTGTCGGCGTCAGCCCCCGGCCCCCGCCCGCGTGCCCCTGGCGTCCTGGCACCCGGCCTCCTCCTTCCGGCCAGCCCGGCCTCGGACCCGGCTCCCCAGAGAGCTTACCCAACCCCCAGCCCCCGGCTCGCAGCCCACGGGGTGGAGGGAGGACCGGTGCGGCCCGCGGAGGCGGGGGCCCACGACTGGACACTGCATCCCCCTCGGTAAAGGGGATGTTGTCCACCCGGGATCTGCGGGGAGCACTTTGAAGCCTAAACTCACTGGACACAGGCAGTCGGACGGAAGGAGGGTCTGATCATGCAGCCCGCCTCTCCCGCAGTTCCTCGTGCGGTGGGGAGGTGGCTTCAGTGTACCCCCAGGTCGCTTACCAGTCTCGCCCCACGTTCGCTTTTCCATATGTCATCGGAAGTGATTCTAGAAGCAAAGGCCTATTCCTACCCCCAAATCAGGCTGGTCCCCGTCTGAAAAGGGAAGCGCATTGTAGGCGGGAAGCTGCTGTGCAGGGCACAGACAATGCTGCAGCTTGGGGTCAGACCTCCGGCCTCAGACCCCCGGCTAGAAACAGGCGGCTTGGCGGACCTTTTGCATCCTTCCAAGCTGGGATTGGGGTTCTGCGGGCTTGTCTCCACAGTGGTGCACGCACCTCATCCACTACAGAAATGTCAGCCTTTTGGACATAGGTACTTGAGTTAGGTGTGGCATTTCAGATTGGAAACAACTTTCTTTAAACTGTATCCCCTAACCAAACTCTCAGGCCTCTGTCCTGACGTTGCAGTTCTCCAGTGAACCACCGCCCCACCTTAATTATCTGGGTTTTGCTCCTAGTGCTGCCACGTTGAAGCTACCCACCAGCCAGGTGACCCCATACTGTGGGAACATCCAATCACGACCTCCAGAGAGAAATTCTAAAAGGCCAGAGTCAAAATAGTGCCCTTCTCTCAAAGAAAAGCGCTGACAGTTGGCAGTGAATCCCCCAGGGCAGTAGCTTCCCCTGGCTTGGGCAAGCTTGGAGGATTACCCACTCACATAAATCAGGACTAAATTGTTCAAAAAGTAGCCATGGATGAAATACAGGTCTTATTCAGCAAGGAGATTATTGTATCGATACCTGTCCTTGGTTTAGTATCTAAGGCAAGGACAGGATGAAAAGAGGCCTGCCCAGAGTCTCCCAGCACTGGGCACTGGGCCTCCTGTCTTCAGATCCTCTGAGCAGAGGACAAGCGCCACACAGCCGCAGAGCGGCTGTGGTCAAGCAGCTCTGGCAAGGCCACCTCACATCCCCAGCAGAACAACTTGAATCTCCACGTCCTAGTGCTTCCCTTTGGCCTTGCGTCTCACTTCCCCAAAGTCAACCACACCAGTTCTCACTTCCTGAAAGTTAGCCAAACCAGGGTGGGAGGCTTTTCCATTAACACTGCAATAGGTCCCTAAGGGCAGGACCACCCCAGACAAGTGGCCTGGCAGAATTTCTCATCTGATGCCTGGTTCTTCTTTCATTCCTCCCATTCCTCTTGCTTCTGCACTGGCCTAGGTGTCTGCCATGCTTATGTGGTTTCTGGGTTCCCCCCTAGTAGTCGCTCATCTGGGCTTTCCCCCTGAGAATCACCCACCTGTTTTATTCTCCCCACACTCACCCCGTTAAAATCTCCTCACTCATGTCTCATTCTGACCAGGCGAGCACTTCACAAAGTGCCAACACTTTGTGGACCACCATCATGGATTTATACCCTCTCCTGGGCCAAGTCATCCTTGGGGGCTTAAGAACTGGCCTCGAGCAAACCCTGGTCCCAGGAGCCACCCCAAAGTGATGCACCAGGCTCTCCCGGACAGGAGAGACAGTGGCTGCTCCCAGACGCATTTGGGGAGTGTCTGTCCAGGGCAGGTAATGTTCCCTAGGAATGTGTTTATCATACTCTAGGATAACTGTCAGAAGGGCCCAGCCTGACTTCTCTGGAATTCTCTGCAAATGCAAAGAGGTTCTGACGTAACTTAAGCAGAGATAAAAATCCAAAGGTATGTAACTGAGGGCTTATCAAATTTTTAAAAGATGGAATAGGCAAAAGTTTCCCATGAAATCTTTGTAAACCAAAAGGTCGTTGGGCTAATTTGAATTTATGCTTTTCTGCTGCTGTGAAGTCCTCGGTGGCACCTACAAGCTGCAATTAAACTCTTAAGTACATCTTGTGATAACGCTGCGCCAAAACCACCCTCTTCTCTGCCTGCTGGTAGAACCCATCAATCTCCAAAAATGTGCTCAGCTGCCACCTTCCAGGGAGGTCTCTGCCTGGGCTTGCCCGTGCTCTACTCACGGCTCTCTAGCATTGACTCAGCAGCTCACTTGCCTTCCTGTCCCCTGTGAGGGTCCTGCCCAGTATCCTTGGAGCCAGTAGAACTGAAGCCAGATTCAGTTCAGAAGCAAAGAAAAGCTTAACTCTTCAATCAAAACATGGAGAGATGGGAGGTCATGCTCCAGAACACCCACTCTGCCTACAGCAGGGCTGGGCTGCTTTGGGGGGAGGGGGCGGGGTTCTCTCGGGCATCCAGGCACAGCTGCTGCCCTCGCTCCAGATGGCAGTGCCGGGTGCAGCATCTTTGCACACGGCCCGCCATGGCAACTCAGAGTTGGGGGCTTCTCCACAGGTTCCTGAGCTGAGGCGGCGTCACCACCATTGTGCACCAGGAACCCTGTTCTGAGTTGTCCAGCTCTAGGCTTCTGCACACAGTGCCCTGGGAGCCAGGGGACTAGACTCAGCCTAGAAACAAGGTTAGGCTTTATTTCATCACTCAGATTCTATTTTTATTTCCCGATTATTGTTAAAGGACTTTGCTGGTGACAAACATAATTAGCCACTAAATCCCTTTTACAACTGGGCAGGGTCTAAACTTATAATGGAATTATCTATCTGCATGAGAGGTACCTACAGATGAAGCTGGAGTCACCTCTGTGTCACCAGGGTGTGAAAATGACTAGATTGGGGCGGGGAAAATGGGACTATGCCACAGAAAAGAAAGGTGATTAGAAATTAATCTTTTCACCTCAGTCTATGTAAGACTTTTCCCTGCAGGGTCTCTGGCCTCTCATGTAATTCAAATGAGACTCCTCTGTTTGGTGGGTCTGGAGATCTGGGAGACCCCAGGACTGGTGTGTCCACATAACAGGAAGGCTGACCTTAATACTCACCCTGGACCTCACCTCAGAAGGTTCTGGGTGGGGATTTCTTCTAAAAGAAATGAGTAATTCACCAACAAATATTATTTAGTAAAAGTTTACAAAGAGACAGGAAAAATTGCCCCATTCTTTTTTTTTAATCTAGTTAATAACAGTCATAAAACTGACTGTGTTGCTTGATCCAGCAAACCCTCTTTCAGACAATAACATAGAAAAACACACAGAAAAGTGAGCAAATAGAAGCCTGACTGTGTACAAACAGACATGCACACAAAGAAACAGATACATTTGAAAAACAAAAAGTCATCTCTGCTGAGATGGAAGAGGACAGCTGCACACATCATGATATTAAAGGGGTGAAACAACTGAAATCTCTTCACATTTGGGAATGATTAAGCAAATGGATATCTTTATTCAGTCATCTTTAACAGTGTGCAGTGGTATATATCACTTAGGTAATACATAAAATGTATACATGAGGTAGATTTAGAAAGACATTTGCAGTAAATAAGTTTCCATGAGTATAAGATGATGCAAGAATCGGCTCTGCATGTTAAACAACTAAGTCACACCAGTTTGTTGCAACTCACACTAAGGAATGTGACTTCTGGATTGTGCGGTACTGCTACTGCATACCTGTCAGCATAGCCAAAATCCGGGACAGTGACAATACCAAATGCTGACAAGGATGTGGAGCAACTAGAATGCCATTGCATCGCTGAATGCAAAATGGTGCAGCCACTTCGGAAGGAGGTTTGACAGCTTCTTATAAAGTTAAACATACTCTTAGCATTCAATCCATTATCATGCTCATTGGTATTTACTCAAAGGAGTTGAAAACAAATTCACACAAAAAAATTTGTACACAGCTATTTACAGCAGCTTTGTTCATAATTGCCAAAACTTGTAAGCAACCAAGATGTCCTTCAGTAGGCAAATGGATAAATAAACTGTGGTCCATCCAGGCAATGGAATAGTATTCAAAACTAAAATGGGATGAGCTATCAAACCATGAAAGACATGGAGCTAATTTCAGTGCATATTACTAAGTGAAAAAAGCCAATCTGAAAAGGCTATGTATTGGGGTGATTATGACATTCTGGAAAAGGTAAAGCTATGGAGACAGTAAAAGATCACTGGGGGTAGGGGGGAAGGGATGAACAGGCAGAGCACAGAGGAGTTCTAGGACAGTGAAAATACTCTGCATGAGAGTATAATAATAGATACATGTCATATATTTATCCAGACCCATAGAATGAACAGCACAAAGAGTAAAATATAAATGACAGACTTTGAATGATTATCATGTGTCAATGTAGGCTATCAGTTGTAACAAGGTACCCTCAAGGGTCTCAAAGGGGTAAGCTGCACATGTGTCGGTGTAGAGGGCATATAGGACATCTCTGTAATGTCCTCTCCACTTTGCTATGGACCAAAAACTGCTCTTTAAAAAAAAGCCTTTTAAAAAAATGAACAGCCATGATCAGGCAATTCACAAGTTGGAAATGAATATATGAAGAAAGTATTCAACTTTGGAAGTGAGGAAAAATACAGATTAAAGCATCAAGAAATCATCTTCCACTTATCAAACTGGCAAATCATAAAACCTAAAACTCCATGCTGCAGCGAGTGGGGAAGAAGGAGCAGTGCCCATTCACACTGGCTGGACTCCACTGTTTGACCTTTGGAGTCACACATTCTTTCTTCATGTGTGTGTGCGTGTCTTTACATGGTTTTTCTTTATGTATGTTTATATATCTTCACCAGGCTTCACTGGTAGCTCAGCGGTAAAGAACCCGCCTGCTGTGCAGAAGGTGCAGGAGATGCGGGTTCAGTCCCTGGGTGGGGAAGATCCCCTGGAGGAGGGCATGGTAACCCACTCCAGTATTCTTGCCTGGAGAATCCTGAGGACAGAGGAGCCTGGCAGGCTACAGGGTGGCAAAGAGTCAGACATGACTGAGTGACTTGGCACATAACACATGTATGTATCCTCACAGTCATCCTGTCACAGGGGTGTCACACATTGTTTCTCTGAAGCAATATTTATTTTCTCTATTACTTTCCATAAGCAAATTTAAACTCTCATCAATCTTATTTTTGGATTCTGGTGGAGGAGAAGGATAAAAAATCTGAACGCTGTCTGCTAAAAATATGACATTTTTATATAGAGGGATAGAAGGGGCGGAAATGGGACCTGAAAGATTAGGTCAGGGTCACTGGTGAGATTCTCCCCTTTGAACATGGAAGTCTGGAAGGGAGAATAACCCTTACTGAGTGTCGACTGCCAGCTAGGTACCAGGTGCAACCCTGCCCAGCATCTCACTTCCTCCTGCCTAGAAGAAGGTGCTATTGTCCTTGCAACGGAGGCAGATGGTCTCTGTGAAGCTGTGCCCATGCGGCCAGCCTGGGATTCCAGCCCAAACAGTCTATTTAGTGAGCACTTTAGCTACTGCAGGCTTCCCTGATGGCTCAGATGGTAAGGAATTTGCCTGTGATACAGGAGATCCAGGTTCAGTCTTTGGCTTGGGAAGATCCCTGAAGAAGGAAATGGCAACCCACTCCAGTATTCTTGCCTGGAGAATTCCATGGAGAGGAGCCTGGTGGGCTACAGTCCATGGGGTTGCAAAGAGTCGGACGCAACTTAGTGACTTAACTACCACACCTTGCATTTAGGTGTACTTGGTTTTTAGTTTGAGGCATTGGCAGGGGTGTGTGGGTAAACATGTTGAGCAGAGCAGGAAGGAAAATACCCCGGCTGACAGAGAGAATCAAGAATTAGCTGCAGGGATTTCCCTGGCTGTCTGTTGGTTAAGACTCCACCTTAGGTGGGCACTGCAGGTGGGCACAGTTCGATCCCTGGTCGGGGAACTAGGATCCCACACACTGTGAAGTGCTGCCAAAATAAATAAATAAAAAGAATTAGCTGCAAAGATGAGAGAGGAGGTGCTGTCAGCATGCTTACACACTCCCTGCCATTAATTATTGACTGGAAGCGCCGAGGGGACTAGGACCACACGTGGAATGTCTTAGAATTCTCTGCAAGGCTGGGAAGTCCCTCCCAAGGAGAACAAATGAGATCATGTCTATGAAACACAACATTTTCCACTTCACATGTTATTCTTACCGCCCTGGTGCTCTTACCTAAAGAGCAAACAGTAAACCCAACAATAATATTCGAGATGGTTAATTATGTGTGTCAACTCAGCAAGGCCATAGTACCCAGGTGTTTGGTCAAACATCATTCTAGCGGTGAGCATGCTACAGTTGTACACAGAAGTAGAAAATTTAATGTTGTACACATTAAACTTATATAGTGCTATAAATCAATGTTACCTTAATAAAAAATAAATTTAAAAATTCTTCTCAATGTTTCTGTGAAGGTATTTTTAGATGAGATGAATATTTCAATTAGTAGGCTGTGCGTGAAGTAGATAACCCTCCATTACGTGAGCAGAACTCGTCAGCTGAAGAGCTTAATAGAGAAAGACTGATCTCCCTGAGGAAAAGGAAATTCTGCCAGCAGACAGTCTTCAGACTTGAACTGTAACTCCACCCCAAGTCTCCAGCCTGCTGGCCAACCCTACAAATTCCTTACAGTAAATCTTTCTGTATTTATACATCTTATTGATTCTGTTTCTCCTCGGACAGCAAGGAGATCAAACCAGTCAATCCTAAAGGAAATCAATCCTGAACATCCATTGGAAGGACTGATGCTAAAGCTCCAATACTTGGCCACCTGATGCAAACAGCCGACTCATTGAAAAGGACCCTGATGCTGGGAAAGATTGAGAGCAGAAGGAGAAGGCAGGAACAAAGGATGAGATGGTTGGATGGCATCATCGAGTCAATGGACATGAGTCTCAGGAAACTGTGGAAGATAGTGAAGGATAGGGAGGCCTGGTGTGCTGCAGTCCACGGGGTCAGACACAACTGAGTGACTGAACAACAACAATTAATACACTTCATTGATTTTTTTCTTTGTCCTGAGTCTGCCACACACGGACATACATACTGGTCTTCACTCTCTTTCCCCAGGTGTAAACCAGGCACCCACAGTGTGCCCGACACGAAGCCAGGAGCTAGAGATGCAGAAGGTCACCAAGGAGGGCCCGGCATCAGGAGGCCACAGTCCAAACTTACCTCTGGCTTTGATCCTTTGAAGAAATAGACTGTTTCCTGAAACTCTAAGGCCATACCAGAGTGTGAGAACCCATGAATATGCATGTCCATTTGGGCCACATCAGCGTTGTGAGGAGAGGGCAATAATAACAGAAAAATTAAATGGGAGATAACAGATACAGGCCCAGAGCAGAAAAGACGTGGCCTGTGAGGTTGAAGCCAGAGGCCAGGAAGTGTCATAACTGGAGAGAAAGGGCTGGTGCAGAAGCAGAGGTGGATAGAGCTGAAGAGTCACTCAGAGTAACCCAGCCAGGCTTCCGCATGGGGTGTGGACCCAGGAGAAGGAGTCACCACTTGGGGAGACTTCATAGACAACATCACTTCATAGACAACCATCACTCCAGAACCTGTGCTGCCTGCAGTGTCCAGCCTGACTCGGGGCATCATCCAGAAGAGTGAAAACAAAAACAGGCAAAAATACTTCCTCCCCACCCAAGGGAATTGAGGGGGCTGCAGCACAGACCAGGAGGAGAAAAAAATCTGTTTTTAGAAAATGAAAGAGAGAAACTCTGAAAAGCTCTGGTGTGCTGACGCAACCCTGCTGGTTGGATTCACACGGCTGCGTGCTTGCATCTTGACTCCATGGATGAAGCACTGGGGCACACAGTTGGTGCTCAGTAAATACTGGCTGAATAATGAATGGATGAATGAATGAAATCCTGGGACATGCTGACACCTCAGTGAGGAAAACACCCAAAGAGAAGTATCAGAAGGAGGCTGGATATCCTGGAGGAGGTCTCTGGGGAAACCGTGGTGTGTAGTCTTGGGGGTTGGTGGCGGATGATCATCACTTCTGCTCGAGATGGCTCATTTCCTCACTCTTGTGCCCTCCAGAGTCTCACATATGAGACCCAGACCTGCCCCAAAGCTCAGGCTCAACCCCTTCCCCCGCAGCCTCTGAGTTATTCTTGGTGGGATTACACTGGAGTTGGTACTCTCCTGTTTCTCCTTCTTTAAAATATTTTTCAATTATGTAAGTAATACTATCCCCAAGAAGAAGAACAGTTGTCTGAGCAGGCCTTCCAAATAGCTGAGAAAAGAAGAGAAGCCAAAGGCAAAGGAGAAAAGGAAAGATATATCCATCTGAATGCAGAGTTTCAAAGAATAGCAAGGAGAGATAAGAAAGCCTTCCTAAGTGATAAGTGCAAAGAAAAAGAAGAAAACAATTGGATGGCAAAGACCAGAGATCTCTTCAAGAAAATTAGAGATACCAAGGGAACATTTCATGCAAAAATGGGCACTATAAGAACAGAAATGATAAGGACCTAAAAGAAGCAGATGATATTAAAAAGAGGTAGCAAGAGTACATAGAAGAACTCCACAAAAGTTCTTCATGATCCAGATAACCATGATGGTGTGATCACTCATCTAGAGCCAGACATCCTGGAGTGTGAAGTCAAGTGGCCCTTAGAAAGCATCACTATGAACAAAACTAGAGGAGGTGATGGAATTCCAGCTAAGCTATTTCAAATCCTAAAAGATGACACTGTAAAACTGCTGCACTCAATATACCAGCAAATTTGGAAAACTCAGCAGTGGCCACAGAACTGGAAAAGGTCAGTTATCATTCCAATCCCAAAGTAAGGCAATGCCAAAGAATATTCAAACTAATGAACAATTGGACTCATCTCACACACTAACAAAGTAATGCTCAAAATTCTCCAAGCTAGGTTTCAACAGTACATGAATGGAGAACTTTCAGATGTTCAAGGTGGATTTAGAAAAGGCAGTGGAACCAGAGATCAAATTGCCAACATTCTTTGAATCATGGGAAAAGCAAGAGAATTCCAGAAGAACATCGATTTCTGCTTCATTGACTATGCTAAAGCCTTTGAGTGTGCGGATCAAAATAAACTGCAGAAAATTCTTCAGGAGATAGGAATACCAGACCAACTTACCTGCCTCCTGAGGAATCTGTATGCAGGTCAAGAAGCAACAGTTAGAACCAGACATGGAACAATGGACTGGTTTCAAATTGGGAAAGGAGCACATCAAGGCTGTATACTGTCACCTTGCTTATGTAACTTATATGCAGAGTACATCATGCAATATGCCAGAATGGATGAAGCACAAGCTGAAATCAAGACTGCCATGAGAAATATCAATAACCTTCAATACACAGATGACACCACCCTCATGACAGAAAGTGAAGAAGAACTAAAGAGTCTCTTGATGACAGTGAAAGAGGAGAGCAAAAAAGCTGACTTAAAACTCAACATTCAGAAAACTAATGTTATGGAATCCAGTTCAATCACTTCATGGCAAATAGATGGGGCAACAATGAACAGTGACAGACTTAATTTTCTTAGGCTCCAAAATCACTGCAGATGATGAACACAGCCATGAAATTAAAAGATGCTTGTTCCTTGGAAGAAAAGCTATGACCAACCTAGACAGCATATTAAAAAGCAAAGACATTACTTTGCCAACAAAGGTCCATCTAGTCAAAGCTATGGTTTTTCCAGTAGTCACATATGGGTGTGAAAGTTGGACTATAAAGAAAGCTGAGTGCTGAAGAATTGATGTTTTTGAACTGTGATGTTGGAGAAAACTCTTGAGAGCCCCTTCAACAGCAAAGAGATCAAACCAGTCAATCCTAAAGGAAATCAGTCCTGAATATTCATTGGAAGAACTGATGCTGAAGCTGAAGCTCCAATACTTTGGCCACCGGATACAAAGAACTGACTCATTAGGAAAAGATCCTGATGCTGGGAAAGACCAAAGGCAGGAGGAGAAGGGGACGACAGAGGATGAGATGGTTGGATGGCATCACTTACTCAATGTACATGAGTTTGAGCAAGCTCCGGGAGTTGAAGGACAGGGAAGCCTGGCACGCTGCAGTCCATGGGGTCGCAAAGAGTCAGACACGACTGAGTGACTGAACTAAACTGATCTGCATATTAGGGCTTCCCAGGTGACTCAGTGGTAAAGAATCTCCCTGTCAATGCAGGAGACAAAAGAAACTCGGGTTTGATCGCTGGGTCAGGAATATCCGCTGGAGGAGGAAATGGCAACCCAATCCAGTATTCTTGCCTGGAGAATCCCATGGACAGCAGACCCTGGTGGGCTACAGTCCATGGGGTAGTAAAGAATCAGACAGGACTGAGTGTGTACACACACACATCTGCATATTTATTGAAAAAAATTTTAAACTTTAACACAAGGGAAATAACATTCATTATCCAAAATACACACACATGCTCACATAATTATTTCTGATCTTTTTTCTATACATAAAGTTGTAATCCTGAAATGCTTATCAGTTCAGTTCAGTTCAGTTGCTCAGTTATGTCCGACTCTTTGTGACCCCATGGACTGCAGCACGCCAGGCCTCCCTGTTCATCACCAACTCCTGGAGCTTGCTCAAACTCCTGTCCATCGAGTCGGTAATGCCATCCAACCATCTCATCTGCTGTCATCCCCTTCTCCTGCCTTCAATCTTTCCCAGCATCAGAGTCTTTTCCAGTGAGTCAGTTCCTCACATCAGGTGGCCAAAGTATTGGAGTTTCAGCTTCAGGATCAGTTCTTTCAATGAATATTCAGGACTGATTTTCTTGAGGATTAACTGACTGGATCTCCTTGCAGTCCAAGGGACTCTCAAGAGTCTTCTCAACACCACAATTCAAAAGCATCAATTCTACAGTGCTCAGCTTTCTTTATGGTCCAACTCTCGCATCCATACACGTCTACTGGAAAAACCATAGCTTTGACTAGATGGACCTTTGTTGGCAAAGTAATGTATCTGTGTTTTAATATGCTATCTAGGTTGGTCATAGCTTTTCTTCCAAGGAGCAAGGGTCTTTTAATTTCATGACTGTAGTCACTATCTGCAGTAATTTTGGAGCCCCCCAAAATAAAGTCTCTCATTGTTTCCATTGTTTCCCATCTATTTGCCATGAAGTGATGGAACCAGATGCCATGATCTTAGTTTTTTGAATGTTGAGTTTTAAGCCAACTTTTTTACTCTCCTCCTTCACTTTCATCATGAGGCTGTTTAGTTTTCCTTTTGAAGGAGGTCACCGTTATCTTCATTACCTCCACCATAGTTTGGTCTCAGGTCAAACAACAGGGAGGGAATACAGCCCCACACCTCAACAGAAAATTGGATTAAAGATTTACTGCGCATGACCCCGCCATCAGAACAAGACCCAGTTTCCGCCCCAGTCAGTCTCTCCCATCAGAAAGTTTCCATAAGCTTCTTATCCTTATCAGTCAGAGGGCAGACAGAATGAAAACCACAGTCACAGAAAACTATCAAACTGATCACATGGACCACAGCCTTGTCTATCTCAGTGAAACTATGAGCCATGCCGTGTAGGACCACCCAAGATGGACAGGTCATGGTGGAGAGTTCTACACAAAATGTGGTCCACTGGAGAAGGGAATGGCAAACCACTTCTGTTTTCTTGCCTTGAGAACCCCATGAATAGTATGAAAAGGCAAAATGATAGGATACTGAAAGGGGAACTCCCCGGGTTGGTAGGTACCCAATATGCTACTGGAGATCAGTGGAGAAATAACTCCAGAAAGAATGAAGAGACGGAGCCAAAGTGAAAACACTCCCAGTTGTGGATGTGACTGGTGATGGAAGTAAAGCCTGATGCTGTAAAGAACAATATTTCATAGGAACCTGGAATATTAGACCCATGAATCAAGGTAAACTGGAAGTAGTAAAACAGGAGATGGCAAGAGTGAACATCGACATTTTAGGAATCAGTGAATTAAAATGGACTAGAATGGGTAAATTTAACTCAGATGACCATTATATCTACTACTGTGGGCAAGAATCCCTTAGAAGAAATGGAGTAGCCCTCATAGTCAACGAAAGACTCCAAAATGCAATACTTGGGTGCAGCCTCAAAAATGACAGAATGATCTCTGTTCGTTTCCATGGCAAACCATTCAATATCATGGTAATCCAGGTCTATGCCCCGACCAGTAATGCTGAAGGAGCTGAAGTTGAACAGTTCTATGAAGACCTACAAGACCTTCTAGAACTGACACCTAAAAAAGGATGTCCTTTTCATTATAGGGGACTGGAATGCAAAAGTAGGAAGTCAAGAGATACCTGGAATAACAGGCAAGTTTGGCTTTGGAGTATGGAATGAAGCAGGGCAAAAGCTAACAGAGTTTCACCAAGAGAACGCACTGGTCATAGCAAACACCCTCTTCCAACAACACAAGAGAAGACTCTACACATGGACATCACCAGATGGTCAATACCAAAATCAGATTGATTATATTCTTTGCAGCCGAAGATGGAGAAACTCTATACAGTCAGCAAAAACAAGACCAGGAGCTGACTGTGGCTCAGATCATGAATTCCTTATTGCCAAATTCAGACTAAACTGAAGAAAGTAGGGAAAACCACTAGACCATTCAGGTATGACCTAAGTCAAATCCTTTATGATTATACAATGGAAGTACCAAATAGATTCAAAGCAAATAAATTCTAAAGGGATTAGATCTGATAGAGTGCCTGAAGATCTAAGGACAGAGATTCGTAACATTGTACAGGAGGCAGTGATCAAGATCATCCCCAAGAAAAAGAAATGCAAACAAAGAAAATGGTTGTCTGAGGAGGCCTTACAAATAGCTGAGAAAAGAAATGCTTATAACTCTTCTGTATATACAAATATACATATTTTAACTGTTAGAATTATATCCAGAGTATTTCATTGTGATATAACCTAATTTTGTAAGAAATATGACACTGGGTGTTTTTTTTAACCATGATAAATGTGCACATAACATAAAATTTGCTGTTGGTGACATTTAGCACATTCAGAGTGTTGTGACTATCACCATTAAGCAGTCATTCCTCACCCCCTCCTCTGCCCAGCCCCTAGTACCCACTAATCTGCTTTCTGTCTCCATGGACTTGCTGACTCCGGATATTTCATATAAACGGAATCATAGGATACGTGGTCTTTGGTGACTGGCTTCTCTCACTGAGCATAATGTTTTCAAAGTCTGTCCCTGTTGTAGCCTGTGTCAGCACTTCATTCCTGTTCATGCATTTCTGTTTTAAATTCTACTCTTTCACTCAGAAATCTTGCATGGCTCCGCATTGCCTGTCCAGGAGAAGTCCAAGCTCTTTCACATGGCATTTGCTCTTCCACAGAATCCTGCTGCCCATCTTACCTGCACCAACCCACTCTGCTTTCTTACTTCTGCACCACTGCCTAAGCCCCAATCTCTGCATCTCTAATGCTCTGCTCTCAGACCAGCAGCAGAATCACCTGGAAAATAGTCCTAAATGCAAGTTCTCAAGCCCCTCCCCAAATCACTGAATCAGAGCCCAGATTCTGTGTTTCAACAAGCCCTGTGAATGATGCTGATGTGCACTGAAATTTGAGAAACTTTGATCTCACTGCATTACTTATTAAACTCTCTTTCTTAGGCTGCACCCCGAGCCTTTCTACTTTCTCTGTCCTCGCATCTCCCGTTGGACATCATCCTTCCTTTTTGAGAGGATTTCCCACTTTTTACACTGTGTCATAGCTGTGCCTCCATTACGAGATGTCACCTGAGTAATGTATTTCATCTAAACCCCGAGAAGTACATTGTCCAGGGAGACACTGAAGGTTGCCTATGGCTGAGGTTCTGGGCATGAGCTCCCAAATGCAGGTGTGGCACTTTTTTGTAGCCTCAATCAATGTCACAGCTGAAAGCATGGCTCCTGAGTTATCCCAAGACTATGACTTTTGTACTCTGTGGATATTAAAATACCCTTTCTTTTATGAATGAGAGTAGTATTACTGGCAGTGTTTGGATTTTTTAGTTTTTGTTTTCTTTGTTGTTTACAAGTCCATTATCAGATATAAGATATCCTCGTTTAACTGTTCTGTCTGAGGACCTTTGGCCTGTAAAGACACTGGGGTCAGGAGAAGCTCCGCCGGAGAAGTGTCTGGTAGTATCACTCTGGAACAGTCAGGAGGGTCTGACTTCTGCAGAGTTCAGGAGCCAAAGATTAGAGAGCTCAGCTAGGAAAGAGAAAGCTGGAAAACAGGGAAACCCCACTGCTGAGCAGATGAGTGTGATGTGAAGCATTTTCAAGGAAAGCAAATCTGCATTTCAGCCTCATGATTTTAACAAACATGTGCGCTTTGCAGATGGCACTAGTGGTAAAGAGTCCCCCTGCCAATGCAGGAGACGTAAGAGACGCGGGTTCAATCGCTGGTTGGGGAAGACCCCCTGGAGGAGAGCATGACAACCGACTCCAGTATTCTTGCCTGGAGAATCCTCATGGACAGAGAAGCATGGTGGAATACAGTCCATGGAGGCACGAAGAGTCGGACACAACTGAAGTGACTTAGCACGTATGTGCACAACCACACAAACACTCACACAGCACACACAAACAAGCACTTACTAGAGCTATAGAAACAGTTCGAGTGATCTCAAAGTCTAGACTTTGAGAAATTACAGATGGAGTGAATACCTTCTCAGTGCAATATTAAAAAAAACTTAAAAGTGAAAAAAATCAAGTAACCAACTCACAGCTTAAGAAGGATGTTTGAAAGATGGGTGTGTTAGATCTAGAGATGACTGAGGAAAACACGACAGCCTTCAGACGTCACAAACGTATTCATAAAAGTGGGGGAAAGATAGGTTCCCAGCTTATTTCTCTCTGGATTCACATCTTACCTCATCCAAGGGGAAAAGCTGAACTGGCTAAATTCTGATGTGCTGCGTTCAGAAGCGCAGGAGCCGAGTGGGAGCCCTGAGCAGCCACTGTCAGCTCCTCTACGCAAGACTCATACTGTCCGAGTTGTCCAGCGGGGTAGGTTCCGGAGGAAGGGTGTCCCTTCCTCCTCTGTCTCCTGGAGGCTGGAAGCAGAGCTGCCCAGCCAGAATGTTGCTGATGCGATTCCTCACCAGGAGGCCCCCAACACCTGTCCAGGGGCCATGCCAGCCGCCACCATTTTCATTTGTCTGCAGTGCACAAGAAACTATGTGTTCACACGGACAAAGGCAGCCAGCTTAAAATTTTTTCACCCTGAGATAATAGACTGCCTTTTCCTTTGAGGTCATTATTTCATTAAAATGACATTTTAAATGACATAACAGATGGAATAATAGATGAATTTTTAAAAATTGTTTACATCAGCTATGTATCAGTTCTCCCATTTTTTGGTTTATTTTGTTTTATATGTGTGTATATATTGTTATCTTTAAATTTATTTTGGCCCATGAAATCCAGGAGTCTGGAAGTACTGAAATATATATATATATATATATATATATTTAAATATATATATATTTAAATAAAGTAAATTAAGTAAAAGTAAATAAAGTAAATTAAAGTACTTTAGCCTGTATCTCCCAAGAACAAAACATTCTTATATAAAATTACAATATTACTGTTCCAGAGATAGTTAACATGTTTTTACTGTTCAGTCACTAAGTCATGTCCTTCTCTTTGCAACGCCATGGATTGCAGCATGCCAGGCTTCCCTGTCCTTCCCTGTCTCCCAGAGTTTGCTCAAATTCATGTCTATTGAGTCAGTGATGTCATCCAACCATCTCATCCTCTGTCACCCCCTTCTCCCCCTCCCCTCAATCTTTCCCAGCATCAGAGTCTTTTTCCAATGAGTTAGCTCTTCACATCAGGTGGCAACAATTATGATAACTAACTTTATATTCAGTTCAGTTCAATCGCTCAGTCGTGTCCGACTCTTTGCGACCCCATGAATTGCAGCACACCAGGCCTCCCTGTCCATCACCAACTCCCAGAGTTCACTCAAACTCACGTCCATCAAGTCGGTGATGCCATCCAGCCATCTCATCCTCTGTCGTTCCCTTCTCCTCCTGCCCCCAATCCCTCCCAGCATCAGAGTCTTTTCCAATGAGTCAACTCTTCACATGAGGTGGCCAAAGTACTGGAGTTTCAGCTTTAGCATCATTCCTTCCAAAGAAATCCCAGGACCGATAATCCAGTTTCCTGTCTCCTTCTATCTTTCAGATTTTTGACATTTTTGAAGAGCTAGTTGTCCTATAGAATATCTTCCACAATCTGGCTATGACTCCTTCTTTCCTCCTAATTAGATTCAGGTCAAATGGTTTGGCAGGAAACTACAAAGGTAATGCTCTGTCCTTCCCACTGTGTCCTGGCATGGGACACAGATGTCAATTTATGCCATTACCAGTGATGCTAACTCAGGGCAGGTGGTGTCCACCAGACTTCTCCATTTAAGATATCTTTCCCCTTTATATTTAATAAGTTATCTGACCCAATAAAGGTTTCAGATTCACTTTTATAATATTTCCTGCCCTAGACCTGCAGTCAACTATTTCTCTAAGCAGCCCTGATTCCTTTTAATTCAGAATGGTACTTAGACACCAGGGGTTCCCAGGTGGCTCAGTGGTAAAAAATCCACCTGCCAATACAGGAGACATAGGAGGAGCTGGTTCAGCCCCTAGGCAGAGAAGATCCCCTGGAGAAGGAAATGGCACCCCACTCCAGTATTCTTGCCTAGATAAACCTGTGGACAGCTAATAGAACCACAGCTCTTCTTTCTCATGACTTAATTATAGTTCCCTTTTCCATGATTCCCAACAACTCATAACACAAGTATCCTTCAATACACACAAAATAGTTCCAACATCACTAAATCAATACCTTTTTAATGACAAAACTACTAAGGAAATCCACAATTTCTCTGCAGTTCTTTTTTTTCCCCTTCTATCTACTAAGGGAACACAATTAGAGTGCTTGGTTCAAAAGTTAATTGAATTATTTTTTCTGTGTGGCTATGTAATTATTTAATGTACAGTTAGTTTTTGTTTGTTTCTAGTTTACTCAATTTTAGATTAATTTTGTTATTTTTGTATTAATACTACGGACTAAATGTGTCCCCTTCACAAATTCATATGTTGAAGCCCCATCCCCAGTGTAACCGTATTTGGAAATGGGGCTTTTCTGGACGTGAGAAGTTAAAGTGTTAGTCCCTCAGTCATGTCCGACTCTTTGTGACCCCATGGACTGTAGCCTGCCAGTCTCCTCTGTCCATGGGATTCTCCAGGCAAGAATACTGGAGTAGGTTGCCATTATCTTCTCTAGGGGATCTTCCCAACCCAGGAATCAAACCCTGGTCTCCTGCATTGGAGGCAGATTCTTTACCACTGAGCTGGCAGGGAAAGGTAATTTTTTTTTCCCCTGGAGGTCAGTCAGTTCAGTTCAGTTCAGTCGCTCAGTCATGTCCGACTCTTTGCGACCCCATGAATCGCAGCACTCCAGGCCTCCCTGTCCATCACCATCTAGGGAATTAAGATCAAATGAAGTCATAGGATGGGGCCCTGATCTGATAGGATTAGTGTCCTTATAAGAAGAGACATCAGATTGCTTTCTGCTCACTCTCTCTGTGCACACATGGAGGAAAGGCAGCAAGAAGGTGACATCTGCAAGCCAGCCAGGAAGGGAGTCCTCGCCAAAATCGGAATTGGCTGAACCCTGATCCAACTAACTTCCAGAACTAGGAGAAAATTAATTTCTGTTGTTTAAGTCCCCCACCTATTGTACTTTGCTGTGACAATCTGAATTGAGTGATACATTTTGCTTTATTATTTTATATATATTGTTAGCTTTTTATAGGAATCTGAGGCATTCATTTCTTTAGAAGACTACAGAATGAACATACAAATAAATAATAAAAATAATAGGCAAGCATATATGCATCAGATGTCTCAGCGTAAATTATGGTTATTAATGCCACATATGAGATAATTTCATAGGGAAATCAAGCCTGAAACAGAGGTTAGCCTAAAATATTCAAGACCAGCAGTCAGTGATGAAACCATGATTGAAAGTCACATTTTTTCCTCGATCAAGCATGTGCTTTTACATACTGTGCTATACTTCAAGGAATAGTAACAGTTAAGAAGGATTTCAGTGAGCCTGTAGAAAAACTATTCACTATACATTTGTAAACAATATAAAACACAAATATGTAAAATACAAATATATGATACTATTTCTCATATGCATAAAGAAAGATGAACAGTTTGATTTGTATCTATATGCATAAGGAGGAGAGCATGACTGAAGCGCACTGGGGTTAAAGTCAATCCCCAACACCAAGACCCCCCTAAAGGCACCCCTTATTTTTGCCTGCCACCAATGTGTCTGCTGGAAAAGAACTCACCCTTAGGAGAGAAAGAATTGACACGTCCAAGTCAGTCCAAGAAAGCTCAAGATTGCTTCAATTCCCCCTGTTTCAGAGAGGTGGGGAAGAGCTGTGATGACCACACCAACATCCACAGGGAAGAAAGGGAAATGGCCGAGGGTCACAGACTTTACCTTGAGGGAGCATGGGCAGGTGACTAGGAAACTCTCAAAGGAGACAACACTTATTATTTTTTTAATATTTAATTATTCAGTCATTAATAGTCATCTGGCTGCGCCAGGTCTTAACTGTGGCCTGGGAACTCAGGTGCAATACGTGGGCTCTAGCGCCCTGACCAGGGAGGGAACCTGGGCCCCCTGCCCTGGGAGCCTGGAGTCTCAGCCACTGGACCACCAGGGATGTCCCAGCATTGATAATGTTGGTTTTAAGCCTGGAGAGCCTAGCTTGGGCCTCTTTAATGGTGTCTGTTGCAGAAAAATAGAACTGCCAACATGGATCCACAGTAGCAGTTACAGCAAGAACAGGTCACCTCTGCCTTGGCCTGAATTTGGCAGCAAGAGCCAGTACACCCCCTGTAGTGGTTGAGGTGAGGTGAGAGGGCTTCACTTGCAAACAAAGACCCCTGATTATTCTGCACATCTCTCTTCATCCTCACAATAGCCTGTAGGGAAACTAGTAACATTTTGCTGTTTTGTAAGGAAAAAAACTAAATTACAGTTACTGTAAGTAACTTGTGCAGTCACATGCTCAGTTGTATCTGACTCTTTTGCGACCCAAAGGACTGCAACCCAACAGGCTCCATTGTCCACAGAATTCACCAGGCAAGAATACCGGAGTAGGTTGCTGTTCCGTTCTCCAGAGGATCTTCCCAACCCAGGGATCAAACTCCCAGGGACTGAACCTGTGTCTCCTGCATCTCTTGCGTTGGCAGGTAGTTTCTTTACCACTAGTGCCACCTGGGAAGCCCTGGAAGTATCTTATTTAAGATCATATATTTAACAAATGGCAAGAAGGACATGAACCAAGGTCCTCTGAGGATGAAGCACTTTTCAGGAGATTACATCGTTGGATAAGTTGTATATTCAAAAACTCTGCTAACAAAAAATGTATGTTTACTGAAAAATATATAGATTACAATACATGTGGGGTTTTTTTATGAAGTATAGCTGACTTACAATCTCTGCTGTAGAGCAAAGTGACTCAGTTATACACATACCGTTCAGCCGCTCAGTTGCGTCCGACTCTTTGAGACGCTGTGCACTGCAGTACACCAGGCTTCCCATCACCAACTCCCCAAGTTTACTCAAACTCATGTCCATTGAGTCGGTGATGCCATCCAACCATCTCATCCTCTGTTGTCCCCTTCTCCTCCCGCTTTCAATCTTTCCCAGTATTAGGGTCTTTTCAAATAAGTCAGTTCTTCACATCAGGTGGCCAAAGTATTCGAGTTTCAGCTTCAACATCAGACCTTCCAATGAACATTCAGGACTGATTTCCTTTAGGATGGACTGGTTGGATCTCCTTGCTGTCCAAGGGACTCTCAAGAGTCTCCTGCAACACCACAGTTCAAAAGCATCCGTTCTTTGGGACTCAGCTTTCTTTATAATCCAACTCTCACATCCATACACGACTACCAGAAAAACCATAGTTTGACTAGTTGGATCTTTGTTGGCAAACTAATGTCTCTGCTTTTTAATATGCCGTTTAGGTTGGTCATAACTTTTCTTCCAAGGAGAAAGTCTTTTTACTTTATGGCTGCAGTCACCATCTGCAGTGACTTTGGAATCCCCCAAAATAAAGTCTCTCACTGTTTCCACGGTTTCCCCATCTATTTGCCATGAAGTGATGGGACCAGATGCCATGATCTTTGTTTTCTGAATGTTGAGTTTTAAGCCAACTTTTTCGCTTTCCTCTTTTGCTTTTATCAAGAGGCTCTTTAGTTCTTTTTCACTTTCTGCCATAAGGGTGGTGTCATCTGCATATCTGAGGTTATTGATATTTCACCAAGCAATCTTGATTCCAGCTTGTGCTTCATCCAGTCCAGCATTTCTCATGATGTACTCTGCATGTAAGTTAAATAAATATGGTGACAATATACAACCTTGATGTACTCCTTTCCCTATTTGGAACCAGTCTGTTGTTCCATGTCCAGTTCTAACTGTTGCTTCCTGACCTACATACAGGTTTCTCAGGAGGCAGGTCAGCTGCTCCAGTATTCCCATCTCTTTAAAAATTTTCCACAATTTGTTGTGATACACACAATCAAAGGCTTTGGCATAAAGCAGAAAGAGATGTTTTTCTGGAACTCTCTTGCTTTTTCAATGATCCAGTGGATGGTAGCAAATTTGATCTCTGGTTCCTCTGCTTTTTCTAAATACAGCTTGAACATCTGGAAGTTCACGGTTCATGTACTGTTGAAGCCTGGCTTGGAGAATTTTAAGCATTACTTTGCTAGCATGTAAGATGAGTGCAATTGTGTAGTAGTTTGAACATTTTTGGCATTGACTTTCTTTGGGGTTGGAATGAAAATTGACCTTTTCCAATCATGTGGCCACTTCTGAGTTTTCCAAATTTGCTGGCAAATTGAATGCAGCACTTTCACAGCATTATCTTTTAGGATTTGAAATAGCTCAACTGGAATTTCATCACCTCCACTAGCTTTGTTCGTAGTGATGCTTCCTAAGGCCCACTTGACTTCACACTCCAGGATGTCTGGCTCTAGGTGAGTGATCACACCATCATGATTATCTGGGTCACTAAGATCTTCTTTGTACATTTCTTCTTTGTATTCTTGCCACCTCATCTTAATATCTTCTGCTTCTGTTAGGTCCATACCATTTCTGCCTTTTATTATGCCCATCTTTGCATGAAATGTTCCCTTGGTATCTCTACTTTTTTGAAGATATCTCTGGTCTTTCCCATTCTATTGTTTTCCTCTATTTCTTTGCGTTGATCACTGAGGAAGGCTTTCTTATCTCTCCTTGCTATTCTTTGGAACTCTGAATTCAAATGGGTATATCTTTCCTTTTCTCCATTGCTTTTCACTTCTTTTTTCACAGCTATACACATATAGATATTCTTTTCAAAATATTCTTTCTATATGGTTTAACCACAGGATATTGCCTATAGTTCCCCATGCTATACAGTAGAACCTTGTTATTTATTCACTCTATATATACTAGTTTGCATCTGCTATCCCAAACTCCCCATCCTTCACTCCCCCACCCCCTCCCCCTTGACAACCACAAGTCTCTTCTCTATATCTGTATAACATGTGTTTTTTCCCCTCATTTCTCAGTTATGAAAGGAACAAGGAGGATGTTTATTGAACACCACATGCTAAATACTTTCACATCTGTGATGCCACCCAGGGAACCGGTGAATCACCCCCAGGTTATAGATGAGGACCCCAGGGTGCAGAGAGGACCCACAGTCACATAGCCAGTGTCAGGATGAGGGCACAAACCATTTCTTCTGGTCAAAATTCTGGCATACTTTTGTTCTGCTAGAATTTGATTGTTTCACCCCAGTCACCTCAATTCAAGGCACTAACAATCACCTCTCTCCAGGAAGCGGGAGAGCTGAGAATCCACCCAGCCCTGTGGACAACCTTCCATGCTCAACCCTGTTTCAGAGGTGGAAACTGTCGCCGCATTTCTCAGCAATTTCCTAAAGCTCAGCTGAGAGCTCCTTGTGACTCTGCTATTCATCAACAGTGGATTTACAAACACCAGAGCAAGCATCCCAGCAATAAATCATTTCATTTATGTGTTACAACTGTCTTGGCTAAAGAAGTTTATGTTGATAAGAACGATAGCAAAACACAGTTTGGAGGCCCACGTGTTTTCTCTCCCGACCCATTAAATATCCTAGTGATAGTCTTTCAGTCGTGTCTGACTCTCTGTGACCCCATGGACTCTATGTAGCCCGCCAGGCTCCTCTGTCCATGGAATTCTCCAGGCAAGAATACTGGAGTGGGGTGTCATTTCCTTCTCCAAAATATCCTAGACAACTTCCCAAATATTTTTATCATTCCATGACCATCAAGAAAGTCTTTTCTTAACAATAGTATTAGGTTCTAAGTTGAAGCATCAACACTAAAAACAGTTGACAAGTTTTTATAAACAAATTCCTTTGCTCTTATAATGGCTCAGAGATTCACAGTTTTTCAGCCACTGAGGGGATGGAAAAAAGCATTATGATTTCCTTTTGGAGGATTCCAAGCAGACTTATCTTTTTCTTTTTAAATACATTTTAAATTAATGTGTAAACACAAGCTCACAAACCATAAAATGAATAGCTTGGTGAATCATCATGAACTGAACACACTCACATAACCAACTCCCAGATCAGGAAATGCCTGGAGCTTAGACTCATCTTCACCTTGACCCTCCCCCTGCAAGTTAGTACCTTTCTCTAGAAATAATGACTATCCTGGCTTTTAATGCAACAGATTCATTTTGCCTGGTTTTGAATGTTTTATAAATAGAATCATGAAGTTCTATATATCAGACAGTTGGCTATATAACTAATCATGGAATTGCTAGGTGATAAAATGTAAATACATTCAGCTTTTTTTTTCTACCCAGTATTAAATATTTGTTATTTTTAATCATACATTTTAAATACTTAAATACAATTTTAATTTAGTTTTAATTGGAATACAATTGCTTTACAATGTTGTGTTAGTCTCCAACATACAACAACATGAATCAGTCGTAAGTATACATAGATTCCCTCCCTCTTGGGCCTCCCTCCCATCCCCCTGCATTCAGCGTTAATTGATGCCATTGGCTTTCCAAGTTGTTTGTATGAATTTACAGTTCCCTCAGAGTATGAGCATTCCAGATGCTCAGACTTGGTAATTCCATCCTTTCCAAGAATTGCAACCATTCTGGTGGGTGTGTCATACTATTTCATTGTGGTTATAATCTGCATTTCTAATGGTTAATGAGGTCGAGTTGCTTTATGTTCCAAACATCCATTTGGAGATTTTCTTCTATCCAGCATTTAAATGAGAGAAATCCTCACAGTCTTGGTCCTAATATTCTCTTCTCAACTCACTCTTACACTTTTTATTTCAATAACTAATCTTTACCCACAGCTTGAATTATCTGCCATTTTGCTTTCACTTCTTCAGTCACTCAGTAGGCACTAGTACACGATGGCGAACAAAAACAAATGTGGAATGTACAAAGAATTCTTAACATTCAACAGTAAAAAAAAAAAAAAAAGAACAACCCAATTTAAAAATGAGTAAAAGACCTGAACAGACGCCTCACCAAATGACACACAGACATATGAAAATATTCTCAATGCTGTATATTACCGGGAAATTGCAAATTAGGAACAAGATACCACTGCACACCTATCAGAACAGCTAACTTCAAAACAATATCAAAACAAATGCTGGTGAGGACGTAGAATAACAGGAACCCTCCTTCGCTGCTGGTGGGAATGCAAAATGGTCCACTTTGGAAGGGGCTTGGGACTAGTGATAAAGTACCTGCCTATCAGTGTAGGAGACAGAAGAGACGTGGGTTTGATTTCTGGGTCAGGAAGATCCCCTGGAGCAGGAAATAGCAACCCACTCCGGTATTCTTGCCTGGAGAATTTCATGCACGGAGAAGCCTGAGAGGTTACAAAGCCCATGGGGTTGCAAACAGTCAGACACTACTAAATCTATTTAGGGAGCACTCATGCTTTGGAAGATAGTGTGGTGGTTTCTTACAAAGGAGCCAGGGGCCGGCAAAAGGCATCCTGGAAATCCAGGGCCGATGTTCCAGAACCCAGAAGCACAACCAGAACAGAGGCAGGAAGAGAAGGGATATGTCTGACTGGCCATCACTCTCTCTGAATAGGAGCAGACCAGGAATGAGGAGCAGAGGAGGCGAAATAGTTAATGTGGCTCCCAAGTCTGACTTTTCCAGGAACTGACATCAATTCTGTTTGTCTGCCTACATGCAGTTGTGGTTAGGAACACATTTCTGAGGGATTGGTTTGGTTTCAATGTTTTCCATGTCTGGTAAAAAACAGAACTAGGAAAGTAGAGTTTTCAAAGGTGTTTGTTTGGGTTTTGAAATAGGAACATTTTGAAATACTGATTATGTTATTTTTTTATATTATTATTTTATGTAAAAAGTTCCTTTTAAAGTAAAACCAAATTTTCAGCTACTAACATAAACAATTCAATGAGTCTTCCTTTTTTACTCTAAAGCCAGTTTCAGATACTGCAATTTTAGACAGAGGAAAGGAAGGAGAAGCAGAGACAGAGATCACACCACAAATGAAGAGGAAATTTGGGGCAGTTTTGCATGTTTTCCTTGAATGTTCTAAGTGATCACTATATCCTTTTCCTGTTGTTGGCTTTGTAGATAATTCCACAAAGAACAAGCTACTACCAGAGGCTAGAATTTATCCAGAGAAGCTATTTGCATTTGATATTTTTTAAATAGGAATTTTAAAAAACAACTGTATTTCTTTGGCTGTGCCGGGTCTTAGTTGCAACATATGGGATCTTTACTTGCAGTATATGAGATCTAGTTCCCTTATCAGGGATTGAACACAGGGCTCTTGCATTAGGAGCATGGAGTTTTAGCCACTGGACCATCAGTGAAGTCACTGCATTTAATTTTTAATGTCTTTTAAAAATGTGTGTGTCCATATGCTTTTCTTATTTATACATAAAAGGACCTTACTCTGTATGCTTTTTTATTTTCTTAGTAGCATGTAGATCTAATAGGGTTTCACTTACTGGCTTCAGAAAGGAATATAGAAATTAACAAGGGAGTTGTAGATTTTTGCTCCTGGCCAAGATAAAGTAATAGGGACCAGATTTATGTACCTGCCTGAAACATCACCTCCCCAGAAAATGAAGCTAGATTTTAAAAAAATATTTTAAGACCCTGGATATAGGCAACAAAGGACAGTGAGCACCTAAGAGATGAGAAAGAAGTGAGGTGAGCGCTATGATTGCCCCATCTGGTGGAAACCGAGAGCTTCCAGGTTGTGGTGCTGTGCAGGGAATACGGGCAAAGCCTGGTGGGCTCCCTGGGTTATGGAGAACAGGGTGGGGGGCTCACTGGACTGAGCACCAGGCAAGGGAGAGCTTCCTAAGGAGAGAACCAAACCCGAGTAGGGGAGATGGAACCTCTGATTTGTAGCCAGTCGGTTGGAAGCAGAGGCCACTTCCTGGACTTGAGATTGTCATCAGACATGGAGGCAGCCTTGTGAACCCTTCGCCTCCGGAATCTAGTGCTCTCTACTGGTGAATAAGCATCAGAGTTGAGTAAACTGCGGGATGTCAGTTTGTTGCTGTTGTTCAGTCGTTCAGTCGTGTCCAACTCTTTGAGACCCCATGCACTGCAGCACACCAGGCTTCCCTGTCCTTCACCATCTCCTAGAGTCTGCTCAAACTCGTGTCCATTGAGTCGGTGATGCCATCCAACCATCTCATCCTCTGTCATCCCCTTCTCCTCCTGCCTTCAATCTTTCCCACTACCAGGGTCTTTTCCAATAATTCGGTTCTTCACATCAGGGGCCCAAAGTATTGGAGTTTCTGGGGTGCCAGGGAATTGCTTGGTATGGGAAGAACACCCCACACATTTGGTGACCAGGGTGTCTGAATCGAAGCAGCGTAGACAGCACAGAAGTATTCTGTGCGTAGAATTCCTGGGAGACACAGCAGACGATTTCCTATTTGGAAATATATCTGCCAAGTCTACTCCCCACTCCCCTCCCTCCCACCCAGATATGAACCACTGAGTTGAGTTGGATGAATATCCAATGCAAACATGGAGGCACAGGCCATGTCTGATCAGGCTATGCATCCACTGAAATCTCTTTGGGAGTTTCATTTAAGTGGAAAAAGAGACTTTTCAAGCAGCAGCACGCTGAGCCATGCTCGGTAGGCAGTTCAAAGAGAAGAAGTTGGGAGCTGAAAGTGACTTCCAGTCCCCCCAGGCCACTCTTCCACTTCCCATCGCATCAGGAGAGGACCGGCCTCCTTTTCTGGCATCCAACTGTCCCGTTTTCAAATGGAATCCATTTTCCCCAAGTACTTTCTTTACACCTTGGCCTTATCTGTTACCATTAAAGAAGAAATGCCTCTGATCCTTGGTCCCATCGGGGTCTTTCAGGCACTCTCTGCCAGATGGATACTGAAAGGTCACAGTAGGTCCCTCAGGTAAAAAAACCCATCACTTTGACACTGAAATTCTCTCATTGACCAAATGTGAGAAGAAAAAATAATGGACCAGGGAGTAATTTACTTAAAGCTTTGGTTTAGAATAAGTTTGGTGCTTTGAATTGTTTTAAGAGAAACAACAAGGGATCCCCTGACAGTCCAGTGGTTAGAGCTCAGCAGTCTTACTGTTACCGAAAGGTATGTGTGGGCGAGTCCGGCTGCGTGCCACTCAGAAGCCAGCAAACAGGTCAGGCTGGTGGGAAGGAAAGCTTGCTTTATTTAAGATGCGGGCAACTGGCAGGAGAGGATGGCGGACATCAGTCCCAAGGCCGACTCCCCCCTGACAAACAGCGGGGGAGAGCTTTTATAGACAAAATAGGGGTGGTTACATGCAGAAAGAGTAGTCAGTTCTAACAGTCATCTTCAAACTGGTCATCAGTGGTCTGACTAGCATTATCTTGGCTGTTTTAGGTGCAGTTCATCTTCAGTTCCGGAGTGCACTTGTTCCCCCTTCTTTGTGGTCAATTCTCAGCATTGTGGCAGCTCAAGTCCTGGGTACAGTCTAGTCACCGTGTGGTTAACTTCTCCACCTGGTGCTTTGGTATCTATAAGACAGCTCACAGGATATGGCTCAGAATATTATCTTTAGCCCTTGAGAAAGGACTGAAGGTCCTCGACTATGCTTAATGACTACATCATTATTAGTCTCCTCAGGCTGTTTTCCTGTGTTTCAGCATTTCTCACTTCTCTGATAAAACTGATTCTTTGACTAAAGTTTTCCACAGGCAAAAGGCAGGCAGAGGACATGAGGGTGGGCGGTACGGGGCAAGGACTATATGGTCCTGCTCTGTCTCATTACTGCTGAGGGCAGGAGTTTCCTGGTCCAGGAACTAAGGTCAGTGGACGAAACAGGCAGGAGATGAGGTGGGCTCACAGTGCCCTGTCATCTACACAGCATCTCCCCAGTGGTGAATCCACAGCATATTTTTTGCATGGAAAAATTGAACCTTTTCTCAATATTATGCTGAAATATAATTATTATAAAATACTGTAAAAATTAAACCTATGCCATTTTCATGATGTGCTAAGAGATTTGATAGCTAAGTAACAACTGTGGGTTAACTACAAGATACTCTCTAATTTCAGCCAACTGCTACCTGTAAACATTGCTTAGGTGGAAATGCTGTAGCCACCCACTGGTTTCAGAAATTTGAAACATATAAACTACCATATGTAAAATTAGTGGAAATTTACTGTATGACACAGAGAGTTCAAATTCAGTGTTCTGTGACTACCTAGAGAGATGAGATGGGGTGGGAGGTGGGAGGGAGGTTCAAGAAGGAGGGGACATATGCATACCTATCACTGATTCATGTTGACGTATGGCAGAAATCAACACAATATTGTAAAGCAATTACCCTCCAATTAAAAAGAAATCTTTTAAAAGGAAAAGAACAAATGATACATCTCTTGTTCTTTGAAATAAAACGTACCTAAAATTCTGTAATCCAAGACTGCTCTATTTTCTTTCCCATCTAATCCTAGGAACCCAGGGATCCCGTAATCGTTGAAGTGCTGAAGATTCCAGGTATGCAGGTATCTGTTGTATTTTCGAAATCTGAGCCTACACTTACTAACTGTGCTACACCAGTTACTGTACTAAGCGTTTTGTATGTGTTAACCCTTAACACTCACATAACAGAGTGCACAGGCACTCTGATAGCCCTGGTCTTTCAGAGGAGGAAATGAGAGACCATGGGAAGAGCAGAGGCCGAGGGACCCGGGACTGGACCACCCTCTTCCCCGAGCTCGCTGGGTCCTCAGACGGTCTACTGGCTCTGCGTTTGCAAAGGGCTTGGACCAACCTCTGGGCAGTTTCTAACCTCTGACTTTTGTTGGTGGTGACTCTAAACGAACAGGCCCTTGTATGCCCTCTGTGCTCACCTGGAGCCGTGAAAAGGCGCCTCCTGTGCTATGGAAACTGAGAGCCAAAAGGAACATCTTTTACTGCCTGAAGAACTTCTCAGGTAGGGAGTTTTATTTCTGGTTGACATCCATTTGCTATACATAAGAGAAATGGTTGAATTGTTTGAGGAAGTATATGCCAAAATAGTAGGTACATTGAGGCAAGAGTGTGCCATTTGGCTGAGATGTCCCTATTGTTAGTGTCCACTTGCCTTATCTTGGTTGCTAGAAACTAATGGCCTTTTGACTGTAAGGCCTCTTGGCGCATAAAGGCATGGCTTCAGAGGTGGTTCAGGTCTGAAGAAGCCACTGAGAGAGCAAGAGCAATGACCCAGGCCTTTCAGGCCAACGTATGTAAATTAGTAACTTCAATTCTAAGGACCCTGTCATTCCATTAAAGATAGAGAGGACCTACCTGGGGAGGTGACGATAAATGGAGCCAAAGAAGAGGCAAGGCCTGCCGGTTCAGGTTTAGAATTTCCAGAAAAGCTTTCCTGTGAATCTGATAGTATTTATACGCTGAAGCGATTTCTATTCCCTAGAAAAAAGGGTACTTTTGTTTTCTTCTTGTCTAGTATCTAACTTGGAACATAGCAAGCATTAAATGTTATTCAGTGAAGGAATGGAAGAAACACTTCACCTTTACACTGAAAACAGATACTTCTCATACACAATCACTTTTCCTTCTAATTTCTTTTTCTCTAAGGAAGGCAAAGGGAAAAAATCATAAAGTCAAAAGTAAAAAGGAACAAATTAAAATGTAAGATAATACATTTGATAGACAAATCCAAAACTTTGAAAGAAAGAATTTGTGTAAATTAGTAACTTCAATTCTAAGGACTCTGTTATTCCATTAAAGATAGAGAGGGCCTACCTGGGGAGGCGATGATAAATGGAGCCAGAGAAGAGGCTCCATTTCTTCAAAAGAAAGAATCTGTGGACACAAATTTGGATGCACACAAAAAAAGAAGCAGTGATTGAATATCATTTCATTAGGAAAGAATAAGGGACTCTAACCATAGTTAACAAGGGAGATTTGTGTGAAAAACAATTTTAATGTGTGTGGAATAATTTTCTAAGAAAACAAAAATAATCAAAATGGATATAACCAACAAAAATATTAGCAGGATTATTTAAAAGTTAGCTAACTGATTCTAAATTCCATAGAAAGGATAAATAATAATGAATAGGAGAAATGTGATATATAAAAAAATAATATAAGAGGAGGGGACATGTGAGATATTAAAAAATATTGGAAACCTACAGCAGGGACTTCCCTGGTGGTCCACTGGTTAAGATTCTGTGATTCCACTGCACAGAGCCTGGGTTCAATCTCTGGTCAGCTAACTAAGATTCCACATGCTCAAAGCATGGCCAAAAAAAACAATTAAAATAAAGAAATATAATAATAAAGAAACAATATATATATGTGTGTGTGTATATATATATATATACATATACATATGTATAAAGAAAGAAACCTACAGCAATTAAAACTGGGTAAAACTGACACTTGAATAGAGACCTCAGTGGGCTAGAATATCATGAAGTTCAGACCAGACTCAAAGAAATGTGAAAATTTAGTGTAAGAAACAAGTGGTATTTCAAGTCATGGAGCAGAGATGTTTTATCCAACACATAATGTTCTCTACAGAAACAATCACAAAGAAAGATTAAACTATATTGTTATCTATATGCATAAATACACATATGCATGTGTGTGTATATATATGTATATATAGTCATGTATACATACATACATGTGTGTACATATATGTACCAGTCAGAAATCAATGGAAGAAGCAGAACCCCTAGAAATAACATAGAGTGAAGGACTCTATACAAAGGTTTGAACTACGCAGCTGGGAAGCTGGCCGACTAGTCTCATCTGGCTCCTGATTCTACACTCGAATTAAGCCTGAAGTCAAAGGATCATAGACAGAAGGAAAGATGCATTTGAGATGGGAGGGATAAGGGACGTGCCCCTATTGTCTTCTCACACCTGGCCCAGAATTTGGAGAAGCCGAGAAACAAGATCCTCCAGGAGAGGAGGACGCTGCACCAAGGTGATACCCACTCCAACAGGTGAGTGGCTGATCCACAAGATGTCCTGGAGCTCCGCCAGCCTACACTGGCTTTCAGGGTGAGCACAGCTGCTTCAGAACCTCTCACAGAGTTCTCTCATGCTGACCCCAGACAGAAATCTCTTAGGAAGGGAATTCTGGAAAACAGTTCTGTTTAGCCAAGTTGACATATTATTAAGCAACCACTGTACACACACATGCAATATGTATATGTATATATCTACATAAAGTAATTGTGTTAATTTTATTAGGATCCAAACTATTCAACATAAGAGGAAAAAGATACAAATATAAAATCAAGAAGTTAAGTCCATGAGATATTAAATTTAGACAGAAAGATACGTATGAACTCATGATGTATTTTTCTTTTAAAAAAATTAATATTCTTTTCCTAGCTCTAAGCTGAAAAGACCAGAAGCAATGACAACACAGTAACCTAAGTGCACCTGGCATCCACTGTGTGGTCTCTAAAACCCATTTCCCACTAAAAGGAACCAGGGTTTCACGGGAAAATGGCTGTTTACAGGTCCAGGGCAGTAAAAGTACAAGATAAGCCTCAAAGATCTTATTTCAGAAAGCAAGGATGCCATCAGAGACTTCAAGGTTAATGTCTCAGGACACAAGAACCAATTAGAAGAAAAGACTGAAACATGAATATATAAAAACTCATTAGTTAACCTTGAGGTTAAAAGAGAAAGAGGGGGAGAAAACACTCAACGGATCACTGGATACTGCTGGGGAAAAAAATAAACAAACATTTGGAGAACTATCTCTAAAATAATAACTTTAATCCCAAGCTTTGGAAAATATGGAAAATGCCACAATTTGTTGTAGGAAGGTATCCTGACCCTAATAGGAAAACCTGACAAAACAGCACAGAAAAGGAAACCATCAGATGTCATTTGTAATAGGGCCAAAGCATTAATAAAACATGAACAAAAGGAACACAGTCACAGGAAAACCAACAGAAAGGTGATCATTCTTAGAAAATCCTGCCACATTTTGAGACCTTGAAAACAATCCTTCCATGATTGCTTTTTTGTTTCAGTTTTTGTAGCTCAGGTTTATTTATTTGAGTATAGGATGAGAGGTATGTTACTCAGTTTTCCCAATGTCATTTTTTTCATGAAAATATTCAAACATCCACAAAAGTTGATTTTACATCCAGAATAAAATGACTTCCTGTCACCCAGCTTTAATAATTATAAATAATTGCACAACTTTTTGGCCACACCACAAGACTTGTGGATCTTAATTTGTGGATCCCAATCAGGGATTGAACCTGTGCCCCCTGTCCCTGCTGCTGCTGCTGCTAAGTCGCTTCAGTTGTGTCCAACTCTGTGCAATTCCATAGACGGCAGCCCACCAGGCTCCCCCATCCCTGGGATTCTCCAGGCAAGAACACTGGAGTGGGTTGCCATTTCCTTCTCCACCCCTGTCCCTGAACAGTCTTATTTAATATATATGCCTCCCATGCAGCTTCCCCAACTCAACATAACATTTCACCTGAAATAATTTGGATGTACTTTTAAAAGATAAAACTTATTCTTCATCATCTTCTTCTTCAACATAACCACAATATCATTTCAGTTCAGTTCAGTCACTCAGTCGTGTTCGACTCTTTACTACCCCATGGACGGCAGAACACCAGGCTTCCCTGTCCAAAACCAACTCCCGGAACTTGCTCAAACTCATGTCCATTGAGTCAGCAATGCCATCCACCCATCACATCCTCTGTCGTCCCCTTCTCCTCCTGCCTTCAATTTTTACCAGCATCAGGGACTTTTCCAGTGAGTCAGTTCTTCCAATCAAGTGGCCAAAGTATTGGAGTTTCAGCTTCAGGATCAGTTCTTCCAATGAAAATTCAGGACTGATTTCCTTTAGGATAGACTAGTTTGATCTCCTCGCAGTCCAAAGGACACTCAAGAGTCTTCTCCAACACCACAGTTTAAAAGCATCGATACTTCAGCGCTCAGCTTTCTTTATACTCCAATTCTCACATCCATACATGACTACTGGAAAAACCATAGCTTTGACAAGAGGGACCTTTCCCGACAAAACAATGTCTCTGCTTTTTAATATGCTGTCTAGGTTGGTCATAGCTTTTCTTCCAAGGAGCAAGGGTCTTTTAATTTCATGGCTGTAGTCACTGTCTACAGTGATTTTGGAACCCAAGAAAATAAAGTCTCTCACTGTTCCCATTGTTTCCCCATCTATTTGCCATGAAGTGATGGAACCAGATGCCATGATGTTAGTTTTCTGAATGTTGAGTTTTAAGCCAACTTTTTAACTTTCTTCTTTTACTTTCATCAGGAGGCCTTTTAGTTCTTTTTCACTTTCTGCCATAAGGGTGATGTCATCTGCGTATCTGAGGATATTGATATTTCACCGAGCAATCTTGATTCTAGCTTGTGCTTCATCCAGCCCAGCATTTTGTATGATATACTCTGCATATAAGTTAAATAAGCAGGGTGACAATATACAGCCTTGACATATTCTTTTCCCTGTTTGGAACCAGTCTGTTGTTCCATGTCCAGTTCTAACAGTTACTTCTTGACCTGCATACAAATTTTTCAGGAGGCAGGTAAGGTGGTCTGGTATCCCTATCTCTTGAAGAAATTTCCACAGTTTGTTGTGATCCACACAGTCAAAGGCTTTGGCGTAGTCAATAAAGCAGAAGTAGATGTTTTTCTGGAACTCTCTTGATTTTTCTATGATCCAATAGATGTTGGCAATTTGATCTCTGGTTCCTCTGCCCTTTCTAAAACCAGCTTGAACATCTGGAAGTTCATGGTCACATATTGCTGAAGCCTGGCTTGGAGAATTTTGAGCATTACTTTACTAGCGTGTGAGATGAGTGCATTTATGCAGTAGTTTGAACATTCTTTGGCATTGCCTTTCTTTGGGATTGGAATGAAAACTGACCTTTTCCAATCCTGTGGCCACTGCTGAGTTTTCCAAATTTGCTGGCAAATTGAATGCAGCACTTTCACAGCATCATCTTTCAGGATCTGAAACAGCTCAACTGGAATCCCATCACCTCCACTAGCTTTGTTCGTAGTGATGTTTCCTAAAGACCACTTGACTTCACATTCCAGGATGTCCGGCTCATTGTGACTGATCACGCCATCATGGTTGTCTGGGTCATGACGATCTTCTTTGTATAGTTCTTCTGTGTATTCTTGCCAACTCTTTTAAATATCTTCTGTTAGTTCCATACCACTTCTGTCCTTTATCGTGCCCATCTTTGCACAAAATGTTCCTTTGGTTTCACTAATTTTCTTGAAGAGATCTCTGGTCTTTCCCATTTTATTGTTTTCTTCTATTTCTTTGCGTTGATCACTGAGGAAGGCTTTCTTACCTCTCCTTGCTATTCTTTGGAACACTACATTCAAATGGTTATATCTTTCCCTTTCTCCTTTGCCTTTATCTTCTCTTCTTTTCTCAGCTCTTTGTAAGGCCTCCTCAGACAACCGTTTTGCCTTTTTGCTTTTCTTTTTCTTGGGGATGGTCTTGATCACTGCCTCCTGTACAATGTCACAAATCTTTGTACATAGTTCTTCAGGCACTCTGTCCATCAGATCTAGTCCCTTGAATCTATTTGTCACTTCCACTGTATAATTGTAAGGGATTTGACTTAGGTCATACCTGAATGGTCTAATGGTTTTCCCTACTTTCTTCAATTTAAGTCTGAATTTGGCAATAAGGAGTTCATGATCTGAGCTGCAGTCAGCTCCTAGTCTTGTTTTTTCTGCCTGTATAGAGCTTCTCCATCTTTGGCTGCAAAGAATATAATCAGATTTTGGTATTCACCATCTGATGATGTCCATGAATAGAGTCTTCTCTTGAGTTGTTGAAAGAGGGTGTTTGCTATGACCAGTGGGTTCTCTTGGTCAAACTCTATTAGCCTTTGCCCTGATTCATTCTGTACTCCAAGGCCAAATTTGCCTATTATTCCAGGTATCTCTTGACTTCCTACTCTTGCGTTCCAGTCCCCTATAATGAAAAGGACATCATTTTTGGGTGTCAGTTCTAAAAGGTCTTGTAGGTCTTCATAGAACTGTTCAACTTCAGCTTCTTCAGCATTACTGGTTGGGGCATAGACTTGCATTACTGTGGTATTGAATGGTTTGCCTTGGAAATGAACAGAAATCATTCTGTCATTTTTGAGGCTGCACCCAAGTGCTGCATTTCAGACTTTTTTGTTGACTGCGAGGGCTACTCCATGTTTTCTAAGGGATTCTTCCCCACAGTAGTAGATATAATGGTCATCTGAATTAAATTCACCCATTCCAGTCCATTTTAGTTCACTGATTTCTAAAATGTTGATGTTCACTTTTGCCATCTCCTGTTTGACCACTTCCAATTTACCCTGATTCATGGAGCTAACATTCTAGGTTCATGGATCTAACAGCATGGGATCTAACAACAGGGAGGGAACACAGCCCCACACCTCAACAGAAAATTGGATTAAAGCATTACTGAGCATAACCCCGCCCATCAGAACAAGACCCAGTTTCCCCCACAATCAGTCTCTCCCATCAGGAAGCTCCCATAAGCCTCATATCCTTATCGGTCAGAGGACATACAGAATGAAAACCACAGTCACAGAAAAATAATCAAACTGTCACATGGACCACAGCCTTGTCTAACTCAATGAAACTATGAGCCATGCCATAAAGAGCCAACCAAGACGGACGGGTCATGGTGGAGAGTTCTGACAAAACTCGATCCACTGGAGAAGGGAATGGTAGACCACTTCAGTATTCTTGCCTTGAGAACCCCGTGAACAGTATGAAAAGGCGGAAAGGTATGACACTGAACGATGAACGCCCCAGGTCGGTAGGTGCCCAATATGCTACTAGAGAGGAGTAGAGAAATAACACCAGAAAGAATGAAGAGACAGAGCCAAAGCGAAAACAACACCCAGCTGTGGATGTGACTGGTGGTGGAAGTCAAGTCCAACGCTGTAAAGAACAATATTTATTATCTACTCATAATATATTTATTATCTAGTCATTTTTTTTAAAGATGCTTTAATATTATCAAATACAGAGTCAGCATTTAAATTTCCCCACTTGTCTTACAAATGTCTTTTCACAGTTTGTTCAAATCAGGATTCAGACTAGGTCCAGACAGTGCATTTGATTGACAAGTCTCAAGGCTCCTTTAGTTTTTAACAATTTCCTTTATTCTCTTTTTTGTTCATGCCATTTATTTATCGAAGATATTGGGACAGTTTTCTCATAGAATTTCTCACAATCTAATTTTGGTTGATTAAATACTTTTTGTTCATTTACTACACCCCATATTTCCTGTAAATGGATGCTTAGATCCAGAAGTTCACTGATACTCAGGTTCAGTTGGGAGCAAAAATACATGAAAGGTGGGGCTGTGCATTTCCTACTGTGTCTCAAGAAGAAGAGCACTCAGGTCTCATTGTCTCACTTTTGGTCACATCAAGATTGATCAGTGGTTCAGATGTGGCCAGTCGGACCATCCAACTGAATGTTACTCATCAGCTGCTCACCTGCTGGCTTCAGAGGCCATTCTTCTTTGCCTATATCTATTACTGCTTTATTAGAAGAGAAACACAGCAACTTTCTAATTCTGTCTTTCCCCCACAATCATTAACTCTGATCCTTCTCCATCAAATTGTTTATTTTGAGACACAACCCATCACGGAGGCAGGAAAAAAAATGCCTTTCCCTTTAAGTCCCAACTTAATTTTTTTGTAATATTTATTTATTTGGCTGCACCAGATTTTAGTTGCCGCACGCTGAATCTTCAATCTGTTGCAGCATGCAGGTGAACTCTTAGGTGTGGCACATAGGATGTAGTTCCCTGACCAGAGGTCGGACCTTGGCCCCCTGCATTGCTAGCTTGGAGTCTTAGCCAGTGGACCACCAGGGAAGTCTCAAGCCTCTGATTTACACACACACACATATACATGTATGTACTCAGCTGCTTAGTCGTGTCCAACTCTTTGTAACTCCTTGGACTCTTAGCCCACCAGGCTCCTCTGTCCATGGAATTTTCCATGCAAGAGTACTGGAATGGGTTGCCATTTCCTACTTCAGGGGATCTTCCCAACCCAGGGATCAAAATTGCGTCTCTTGCATCTCCTGCATTGACAGGCCGATTCTTTTCCACTAGCGCCACCTGGGAAGTCCTATGCATATATATATATATTACACACACACATATACATACATGTATATATATATTTGAGCAGAGTAAGGTTTATTGTAAGGCTGAGCAAGGAGAACAGGCGGCTCATGGTCAAAAACCCCACCCTCCCCTCTGTTACATTTTAAATGGAGGCTGTGTCTCACCATATTCTGCAGCTGTAAGGAGTCTGCTGCTGAAAAACCCCTTGAGAAGGATTTCCGACGCTATCAATTTCCTCCCTGTGCCTGGGTTTTCAAGCCTAGTCCATAAAGAGTTTTGGCAAACCTCCCCCTTCTGCCCCTGCTCAGCACAGCCCAGAGCATGACCACATTTAAGAAAAAGATTGGTCCTCAACCCTGAGCTTCACCCACAAGAAACTTCACCAACACGTTAATGAACTAGTCACTCTGCCCCTGAACACAAAATTTTATTTTATTTTTTTAACACCAAAAACATTTTGTATTGGGATATGGCTGATTAACAATGTTGTGATAGTTTTAGGCAAACAGCAAAGGGACTCAGCCATACATATACTTGTATCCATTCTCCCCCAAATCCTCCTCCCATCTAGGCTGGTACATAACGTTGAGCAGAATTCCAACAAATGGAACATTATATTCAATACAGATGTCCGTGTTTATTGTCAAATTGTCAAGAAAATATTCCCCATTACCCTTCTTCATTAAACCAGATATTATAAATGAGGAAAGAAGAGTGTTAAGATCAGAACTGTATTGTCCAGGAAGCACACTTGGTTTGTCTGCTGCCAAGTGTAGATAATATGCCTATTTGGTACACACTCAGCATTCATGTTCTGCCAAGCAGCCGTGAGCTTTAGTTCAAAAGATCCCAGTGTATTTTGTGCCAACTAACAACTTTTTATTCAGGTCTGTCTGCTCAGCCTTAGCCTGTGGGTATGTTTTTACTTGTGTGTTTTTTCTTCATAAGAGTTCATGAAAATGCTATTTATAACTTTCCCCAAAATAGAATTTCTCCACAGATCTGGATGGAACTCACAGGTTCAAAGCTTAGGTGCCATCTAAACACCCCTGTAACCCACTGAGGAGTTGTAATAGTCAGAAAGTACGGCTCTCCACAGAGCCCCTTTATGAACTATACACACCTGTGTGGCCCACAGACCACTTCGCCAGTGTTCCCAGGCTGGGGCAGCAGGTGGGTAGACATCCAGTGCCTTCACACACATCACACATGACTCCAGCACTCAAGGTCACCCACACGCAACCCCTACAGTGTGGCGTTTAGAGGCCTGGCCTCATTAATGTGTCCCTTCGTGTCCTGCTGGAAACCCAGGCCCTCTGATAGAAGTCTGGAAACGTCCAGACTCCTCTGATAGATGTTCATCAGGTAACCACACTCTCTTCCCCAAGTACCACTGTTTCCTCCCTCAGTACTATTCATCTTTTAAATTATTTTCCTTCTCTCAAAATTCCTGCCTCCTCCATTTCTTAGCAGCACCATCTACCCCACACCAGATGTTAGCAGATCCCAAACCTGCTCTGGCATCTTATAAATTTTCCCAGCCCCCTCCTCGAGTTGTAAATCAAACCTATTCTCATCTCTACCAGGGTCTGCTGCCAGCCAAATAGGGGGAAGATATTCCTTGTTGGCTCATATGGTAAATAATCTGCCTGTAATTCAGGAGACCCAGGTTTGATCCCTGGGTTGGGGAAGATCCCCTGGAGAAGGGAATGGCAACCCAGTACTCCAGTATTCTTATCTGGAGAATTCCATGGAAAGAGAAGCCTGGCAGGCTACAGGCTATGGGGTCACAAAGTGTCAGACAAGACTGAGTGACTAACACACACACACACACACACACACACACACACACAGGAGCCCAAGATGAGATAGGGAAGGGGTGCAAGGGATTTGGTGTGGCTCTCCGCATCCCAGATAGTTTGACTTTTTGCTTTTCTTTGCTTGTTTCCTGGTACACACACTATACATACACAACACACACACGTATTACTGCAAGATTTCATCCTATCATTGTCCTCTTTGGTTTCCATATGGACCCAAATCTCCATGTCAACCAGCGCTGACGTGTGTGAGTTCACTCTGTAGAAAGACAATCGGTTCTGCTCTGACCTCGAGCTACACAGGAGAGCCTCATGCACCACTTCGGCACTGGGAGGAGCCGGAGTATCCTTCCCTAACTCCTGAGTCATCCAGCCACCTCATTTGGATGCCGCCTATGCCTCTCCTCGATGGACACGTTGGCACTTGCTCCCACCTCATCTCTGCTCTCTTCTGTAGCTGCTGTCCTGTGCAGAGTGAAGAAACAGGGCAGCCGACCCCAAGGCCTCCAGATGTCCTTCGGTGGCTGCTGTAATCAGTCGGATAGTGGGTAAAAGCCACACTCAGGGATGGCCCAAGAGACCTTGGTTGAAACACTATGACAACTTCCTGGAAAAGTTTCAGCATATTTTTGGCAATCTTATTGAAGAGTGAAGTGCCAGGTATGTCCTGTGCTTGAGGAAGGCATGACTCAGGCCACCATCACACCAACACCCTCAGCGTTCTCTCCAAATAAAGTTGCTTCACTCCCCCTTGGGTCATGCTCTTACTCACTGACACATCTGAAATAGCATGTCTTATATATCCACTGCTGGAGGGCCTCATGGACCTCATCCCCCTACCTGTTTGCCTGGGAGCAAGCTTAGCATGAGGGCCTGAAACCAGTGCCCCAAACCCCAATATGTCCCTGAAAAGTAGGATAGGACATCTAGGTGACTTAGCAGGTCTCCACCCCTGGGTGCAGGTCCATTTACGCTGAAAGTCCACTCCACAGAAAAATCACCAGGACTGTCAATCCTGGGGGAGACTGCCAATAATTAATCATCTCTTTTTCCACATTTGGCTCAATGGTAAAGAATCTGCCTGCCAGTGCAGGAGACTCAGGTTCAATCCCTGGATCAGGAAGATCCCCTGGAGTAGGAAATGGCAACCCACTCCAGTATTCCTTCCTGGAGAATTCCTCGGACAGAAAAGCCTGGTGGGCTACAGTCCAGGAGGTCTTAGAGATGGACACGACTGAGCACACATCGCTACCTTTGCCACACACCCATCTTCTGTATTAGTAGAGCTTAGCCCCAGCGTGGGGCTGCTCCACCAGAGACTGTTTCCCAGACACTGCTGAGGCTGGGAGTGAGCAACTGACTAGAGACAGAGCCATGAGCAACTTCCTCCTCATTGTCGAAAGGAAGTTGCTTATCCTGAACTTCTGCTTCTTGTCCTTCCCTTGAGTTAGAAAATCAAATCTCCCAGGTTTCACCAGGCATTTGAAACCCCTTGCACCATGAAACCGTCTGAGAGTCTGGTCATACCTGTGGATCCCTTCTCAGAAAGACAGGTTTAAGTGCATGAAATAAAATACACCATAAAACATTGACTGAATGGGCTTCCCTGGTGGCTCAGACAGTAAAGAATCTGTCCGCAATTTAGGAGACCCAGGTTCGATCCTTGGGTTAGGAAGAGCCCCTGGAGAAGGGAATGGCAACCTACTCCAGTATTCTTACCTGGCGAATCCCATGGACAGAAGAGCCTGGTGGGCAACAGTCCATTGGGTTGTAAAGAGCAGGACACAAGTAACACGACTTATCAGGCAGGCAGAGTGACTGAAGTTTGAAACACCAATAATCCCTAATATCTGTGAGAATGTGGAGCAACTAGATCACTTAAACATTGCTTCCTAATGAGAGCATAATCTCATTCAACCAATTTGAAAATAGTTCAGCAGAATCTACAACAACCACACAGGTGATCACCTTGCGACCCAGCAATCCCACCCAAGAGAAATGAGTGCATATGTTTGCAAAGATATATGTATAAGAATGCTTTTGACTATTTGACATAGCTTTATGTCCACTAGTCTAAAAAAAATTTAGATATAGCTTTACATCTAACAGTCAAAAACAAGAAAGAACTCATATGTCCACCAACAGAAGAATAGAGAAATTGTTTCTATTCATAAAATGAAATGCTACGCAGCAGGAAAGGGAGTGGATTGCCGACACAGACAAAAGCATGGATGAGCCCCAGAGACATTGTGTTGTATGAAAGAAGCCAAAACAAAAGTGTCCAGATGTTAATTATATGTATCGTGGTGATTATTTCACAACACACATAAATATCAAACCATTACCTTGTACACCTGAAGCTAATGTGATATGTCAGTTATATCTTAATAAAAAAATATTCAGATGGCAGTTCAGTTCAGTTCAGTTCAGTCGTTCAGTCGTGTCCGACTCTTTGCGACCCCATGAATCGCAGCACGCCAGGCTTCCCTGTCCATCACCATCTCCCAGAGTTCACTCAGACTCACGTCCATTGAGTCCACGGTGCCATCCAGCCATCTCATCCTCGGTCGTCCCCTTCTCCTCCTGCCCCCAATCCCTCCCAGCATCAGAGTCTTTTCCAATGAGTCAATTCTTCTCATGAGGTGGCCAAAGTACTGGAGTTTCAGCTTTAGCATCATTCCTTCCAAAGAAATCCCAGGGTTGATCTCCTTCAGAATGGACTGGTTGGATCTCCTTGCAGTCCAAGGGACTCTCAAGAGTCTTCTCCAACACCACAGTTCAAAAGCCTTCTTCACAGTCCAACTCTCACATCCATACAAGACCACAGGAAAAACCATAGCCTTGACTAGACGGACCTTAGTCGGCAGAGTAATGTCTCTGGTTTTGAATATGCTATCTAGGTTGGTCATAACTTTTCTTCCAAGGAGTAAGCATCTTTTAATTTCATGGCTGCAGTCACCATCTAAGGCAGAGCACAGAGGAGTCTTAGGGCAGTTAATACTATGATGGTAGATATATCTTTATACATTTGTCCAAATTCACAGAATGTACAGCACCAAGAGTGAACACTAAGGTAAACTGTGGACTTAGGGTGACTATGATGTGTCCATGTAGGTTCCTGCGTGTGTGGGTGCTCAATCATGTCTGACTCTTTGCGACCCCATGGACTGAAGCCCACTGGGCTCCTCTGTCCATAGAATTCTCCAGGCAAAAATACTGGAATGGATCGCCATTTCCTCCTCCAGGGAATCTTCCTGATCCAGGGATTGAACCCACGTCTCCTGTGTCTCCTGCACTGGGAGGTAGAGTCTTTACTGCTGAGCCACCTGGAAAACCCCCGTGTTGGTTTAAAAAAAAAGGATCATTCTGGAGAGTGGTGCTGATAAGGGTGGAGGCTATGCATGTGGGAAGAGGGGTCTGCGGTTCTCTGAGCCTTTCTCTCAGTTTTGTTGTAAACCTAAAACTGTTTAAAAAAATCGTCCTTTAAAAAAGAGTGCACATACTATATGATTTCATTTAAATGTCAAGAACAAATAACACTAATTAGTGGTAACAGTAGTCTGAATAATAGTTACTTTTGCAAGAGCGTCACCAAAAGAGAACTGGGAAAAACCAAAGGGAAACGGTCTTAGGTGATGAAGTTCTACATTTTGATACCACTAAAATCTATACCTTCAGCTAGCCAGACACTTAGCACTTGTGTGTATTTAAGACACTGTGTATATGTTGTAACTCAGTGAAACAGTAGATTTCACATGTAAGTAGAAAATAAAATTATTGAAATCATAAATAAATTGCTTTGAAATGTACTTAAAATGTTATCTATGTTTTAAAGACTAATCTGTGATATAGTAATATATATGCTTTAGTGAGCTATCTAATAATAAGTAGCAGCAGTTTTAATCATTACCATTGCTGTTGTTGTGGTTCATTTGATAGGTCATGTCAGACTCTGCAGCAGTCCAGGCTCCCCTGTCCTTCCCCATCTCCTGGAGTTTGCACAAATTCATGTCCATAATTTCAAGGTAATGATGAATATAAATCATCAAGACAGCTGAAACCTATACAAAATATCTATTATTCATATAGGAGATGAATTCACAAGTACTATGGCTAATAGTACCAAGGTTTGTTGCCTATGTTCATAATTGAAGGAAATGTTAAATATAAAATCGAGATGTAATTTTTTCCCAAGCCAAGTTTATGGAGCCTTTGAACTCTATCCATGGACTCTTTGGGGGCTGAGAACCCCAGGTTAGGAAGCCCTGGGGGACAGTGAAGCAACAGCATGTAGGTACCTGGGTCACAGAACCATCGTGAGGAGCACAGCTTCCCCGTCAGTCTGGCACATTTTCCACAGGGCTGTTCAGTGAACCAGCTAATGCAGAGCTCTTTGTTACAGCAGCCTAGTCTTTGTACTAACTAGTACAGATTACTACTAGGTGGACACATAGACTATGAGCCTCTTTCACCAAATCCAGGTGGGGACCTACTTCTCAGACCCCAGTTATTTGGAAACTATCTGCCATTCTCCCTACAGGGAAACCCTTTGGATTATCTGCTCCTAGAATATCCACTGACCAGGTGAGACCTCTAGTGTCCAGTTCCCTTCCTCTCCTTTTCATACTTGCCCCATCTCAGTCCCCAGGCAGGATTAAGCAGGAAGACCACGTTACAGACCATGTCACAACCCCCCATCCTACCCTCTGATGCCCAGGTCAGCAGCTGAGATGTGCAGCCACACTAGTTGGTGGTGACCACAGTGTGTCACCATCTCCAGCAGTGGTGATTGTCACACCTGCCATCCGAGAGCTCCAGATGAAAACCCTGAACCCCAGCACGTACGTAGTGATGAAAACTCACGTTTAGCACAACCTTCCATTAACGTCCCTTACAGAACCTCTCCTTCATAAGCAAGGAGGAAATGTTCTCCTTGAGAAGCTTTAGAAAGTGAAAGTGTTATTGGCTCAAGTCGTGTCCGACTCTTTGGATCCTATGGACTGTAGCCCACCAGGCTTCTCTGTCTATGGAGTTCTCCAGGCAAGAATAGTGAAGTGGGTTGACCTGCCCTTCATTAAGTCTAAAAATGTTTAAGAAGATCAAACCCAGAAAGTCTAATAAATGTATTTCTGTCTTACAGAATCTGAGGATTTGCATTTCATACATTTTCGAAGTATTTAATAACTGGGTTATTAGAGTCAGAGAAGTTAGCATAGTGATTCAGATTTCAAATATATAACTTTTCTTTGTGATAATTTGGCTGAAATCTCACTGTGCTTTTACACTATTAGAATACTGAAGAGATTATCTGTTTAGTTTGACATTTTAATTAGCTATTTAAGAACTTGAGACAGTTTTGTTTCATTAAAGTCTTAGGTATATTTTTTTTAAATCAAGTTTACTACAATCATAACAAAGGGAATTTAAATTGTAAAAGCTCCTCTGAAAATGATGGCTAAAATGCGCCAAATTAGTAAATACAGTAACGTATATGAATTGGATATCAATACTTAAGAAAGAACTAGGTTTTTATGAATTTTAATTAGCTGCAATTAACTTTTAACATCAAAGTAAATCCCTGAAAGATCAGCAAAAACTCTGTATTTAACCACAGCCAACCTGTACCTGATGACTAACTGCCCAGAAACTCTGGTTTGTGAGATTCTCACGCTGGGCTGGTTCTCAAAGTCTCCGGAGAAGCTTGTTTAAGACATGATTGCTCAGCCTTCTCTCCAAACTGAGTCAGGAATTTGGGTAAAGTCGGGAAGCCAAGATTTCCTCTTCCTATCCCAAGGGTGAGCACACTTCTAGGGTACTAAAGTCTGTTTCATATTCATTTCATTTGTCACCAGGCTTGCAGTGAGGAACTGAAAATGCTTTACATGCGGTTTCCGATTCACACTCACGTCTGACTGTGGGCCATCATAACTCGGGCACTGTGGACGCATACACATCTCCATGGTAACCGTTCACTCTCTGGTCTCCATGGTGAGGTTTTTAAGGACCCTCAAATGTACTTTATTTAAAATTCTAAATGATTTTGCTGTTGATCTGGCAAGCACAAAAAGCTATTTTTAAAAATAACTCTTCAGCCCTATTTCAGGAGTATTATAAAAAAAGGAAAGAAAAAAGGAAGAAAAGTAATGGTGATCAATCAGTCCCTCTCATGAAAGCTCATTCTATGTGGCCATGAATTAGAATAGCTAAGTTGAATGATGTAAAACTGAATTAAATCACCTGCATCTTTTTTCAATCTGACACGTATTTGTCAAAATTCATTTTGCATTATTTAACACACAAAATGATTCACTGTTTGACTAAACATCACTTCTACACACTTAGAGAAATCATCTCAATATCCTCTACGGAGGAGACATTTCTCTTTACAGACTTACTCAGATGTCTGATTACGGGGAATCGACAGAAGACTGTTGAATTAAACTGCCAGCCCCTGATGAGGAGAATGCCTCACAGTTAAACACACAACACAGAGAAAACAGTTGTAATATCAACTGTCCCTTCAATAGTGACACAGAGAAAGTATATCATTGTTTCCCTTTTGTTAAGATCTGGGTTTATTTACAAATGGAATTGTTAAATAAGGAATCACCCTCCACTGGGGGTTTCCCAGGTGGTGCTAGTGGTAAAGAATCTGCCTGCTAATGCAGGAGATGTAAGAGACACAAGTTCAATCTCTAGGCCGGGAAGATCCCCTAGGGGAGGGCAAGGCCACCCACTCCAGTATCCTTGCCTGGAGAATCCCATGGACAGAGGAACCTGGTGGACTACAGTCCCCAGGGTCACACAGAGTCGGACACAACTGAAGCAACAGCACACACACGCACCCTCCACATTCCTCCCAGGCATCAATATATTTGCATGGATTGCTCACCTGAGAAGTAAGAGAGTCCACTCACGAGAAAGATAGACATGAACTGACCTCATGTGGTCCATTGAGCAAGGACAATTTCTTTCAAGGTAAAGGAGCTGGCCCCAAGCAGCATGAGTGATGCTCGCTTTGCTCTGAAGACCTGACCACAGTGCCTTCCTCTGACCAGGCTATACACCTGGCCTCTCTCGGGCTCCTGGCCAAGCGCTGCCCTGTTTCTGTGCTTTTCCCACGGGAGGACCTTCTGAGCGCTTAGACACCTCCAACTGTGGTATTTCCGAGGCTGTTACCTCTGTGGGGTGTGGCAGAGCTCGGGGATATGAAAGTTTAATTCTGTGAACTACATACTTGGAGGTTGGGCTCTGGGAAATTCTTCACCTTCTCTTTCTCTCCAATCCCTGCTGCACTGGCTCTCAGAGCAGGTACCCCTACGGAGAACCAATGAATGAGTGAATGAGTCAGGGAGCATAGACAGCACGAGAAAAGGCGTGGGCAGGACTCGAACAGCCTGTGAGTCCCTGCTCCCTTGGGCCAGCAGGCGGGCTACCAGTGCTGGGTGCAGCCGGCCTCATGCATCCACCACCTGGGGGGAGGGCTACACCCCTTTGGGACCCACTCTCACATCTGGGACGACTCCTAAGAGGAGGTGCCACCTCCCTAGGCTTGGCCTGAGTGTGTAAAAGGAGCATATTCTGAATTCAGGCTTAACCGTTGTCTTCACTGTTACTTTTCCTCAGTATGTTTCCATATCTTATCTCTTTTGGAACAAAGGACTTTCATTCTTCTATCATGGGGCTCTAGTCTCATAACTTGTAAGTGACATTGACCTTCTTGTTAAAAACAAGTATTTTCTTTTTTTAAATTGAAGTACAGTTGATTTGCTGTGTTGTGTTAATTTCTCCTGTATGTATATACAGTGATTCAGTTATACGTGTATATATGAATATATATACATATATATGTATATATACATTTTTTAAAAAATATGTTCTTTTCCATTGTGGTTTATCACATTGAATACAGTTCCCTGTGCTGTACGGTAGGACCTCGTTGTTTATCCATCCTATATATAATAGTTTCTACCTGCTAATCCCAACCTCCCAATCCATCCCTCCCCACCTCCCACCTGCCTCTTGGCTACCACAAATCTGTTCTGTATGTCTGTGAATCCAAAGCAAGTATTCCTCTAAAAGAATTATAGATGTGATGAATGGTGATTTGGGAAGAAACTGAGGTAGGCTCTGTTTACCCCTCAAGATCTACTTCTGGTTCTGAACCCCAACACCACTTTCTATACATCTTTCTAAAGTCACCTAACATCCCAAGGCCTTGTTTTCCTCATCTATAAAACAAGCTGGAAAAATAGAAGCTGTTTCTGCTCCAGCTTCAGGATTCTCTTCTCTGCCAGAGGATCTCCTGTACCCAGCACAGCACAGGACTGTTGGACCCTGAGGTTGTGCCCTAGTGCAGCTTCACTGGGATCCTGGGGCTGCGAGGAGAGCAGGATGGTGCTGAGACAGCAGTAGATGACGGGTGTAGGTCAGGTACTGTCACCCAAGAGGCCGTTTTGTAAGATCAGGAGTTCACACAAAATCACCGGGTGCCCTTTCTGGAAACCTGGAAAGGCTGAGGTGGAGATGGATGGTGTGGGACGTGAGACGTTTGACCACCATCTATACATAAAGTATGTATGTATGTACTTATTTTGGCTATTTTGGGTCTTCGTTGCTGTATGTGAGTTTTCTCTAGTTCTGGTGAGCAGGGGCTACTCTTTATTGAGGGCAGCTCCTCTTATTGCAGAGCACGGGGCTCTGGGGCGTGTGGACTCCATAGTTGTGGCTCATTGGCTTAGCTGCCTCAAGGTATCTAGGATGTTCCTGGACCAGGGATTGAACCCATGTCCCCTACATTGGAGGGCAGATTCTTAATCACTGGACCACCAGGAAAGTCCAATCACTGGTTTGTTTGGACAAATTTAACTGAAGGGTAACTTGGTCATCTGTACAGTTTTTATTTGGGCTTCCAGCCTGCGGCACAGGAGATGAGTTTGATTTCCTGGATCAGCAAGATCCCCTGGAGAAGGAAATAGCAACACGCTCCAGTATTCTTACCTGGGAAATCCCACAGACAGAGAAGCCTGGTGGGCTATAGTCCATGGGATTTCAGAGTCGGGACATGACTTAGCAATTAAATAACAACAGTGGTGTGTGGTAGGCAGAATAAAGCACCCTCCCCACAAAGACTTCCATACAGTAAGCCTTGGAAGCTGTGTCTATGTCGTTTTAGGCAAAGGGAGGATGAATGTTATAGGTGGAACTAAGGTGGCTAATCGGCTGGCCTTAAAGAGGGTATTCTGGATTTTGCAGCTGGGCCCAATGTAAGCCCAAGAGTCATTTGGAGGGGAAGAGGGAAGTGGAAGGATCAGAGTCAGAGAAATTCTTGAAGGTGCTACCCTGCCAGCTTTGACCATGGAGGAAGGGGCCAGGAGCCAGCAAGCGCAGGAAGCCCTAAGAGCTGGGCAGGTCAGGAAACAGATTCCCCCAGAACCTCTGGACCAGCATGCCCCTGCTGCCACCTCAATTCTGACTCAGGAAGACCCACCTCAGGCTCTGGCCTCCAGAACCGTGAGAGAAGAAATGCATGTTTTCGAAGCCATTCACGTGGCAACGTGCACCAGCAGTAGTAGGCAACGAGTAGATGGCATGTATTCTAATGCGTCAGAGGTTTGCTGTAGTGATTTCATTAGGGTGGCTGAAATTGATCCATTTAAAGCAGCATAAATAGTAAATTTACAATTCCTCAATAAAAATCCTGGGAAATGAAATGTACATTCTACTGGGTTGAATAAAGGCAATTATTCCATCTTTTGTTGTCACTCTGAGTTGAGAGCACCAGTTGATCACAGAGACAGGGTGAGGGGAGCAAACGGAGAGAAAAATGGGGCAAGAATCCCCAGGAATGAAACTGGGTTGAGCTCAAGCACCAGGTTCCAAATACAAAAGAGAAGTCAGGATGGTCAACATGTGTGGCTCCTGGAGACCTCACGGAGGCAGCTGGCCAAGCAGGTGTTGGGCCCAGGAAGCAGAGCACACAGGTGTCCTGAACTCAAGGCTGAGCCCAGCGAGGAGGAAAACGAAGAGAGCAGACTCGCAACACCCAGTGGGGACCACTCACCTCCGCCACAAAGCCTCTCGCAAAACCCATGCCCCACCCCCCACAGTGGGGAAGAGCCTGTCCCATTCCAGGGACACAGAGGCCGGGCTGGGCAGGACACGTGGGAGGATACTAATCAGGTGAACCTCGCTGGCAGGCCGGGGGGAGGGGGAGGGTACGGTGCAGGACGCATGCGGACATTTGCCCAGTTACAGTGTGATTTTATTTATCTGGTCATTTCTAATCTTTTTACTATGACACATGTGAGACCTATACAAAAGAGACATGGCCCATTTTATCTGCTCCCTCAACTATTTTTCCCCCCGGGGAAGCAAGTCGCAGAGGACCTATCACTTCATCTCTAAATGTTTCAGTGTTGTCTGTAAAAGGTGAGGGCTCTACCTGGCCAGTTTTAAATAAAAATACCCCAGAGCCCATGTTTCAGCCCCCTCACCCAGCCTGCTTCTCCGGTCCCTCCGAGCTGTCTGGCTTTCCTTCGCTTTGGAAGCGCTGTAATCGGCCAGTGGCTGGGACATCTGGGGGTCATCTCTGACAGCCAGGCTCTGATCAACACAGGTTGCCAGGTGTCCTGGTCTTACCATTCACAAAGGACTCGTGAGTGTGTCCCTCGTCTCCAGGAGGTTCTGGAGTCCGGCCAGGTCTGGCCACATCTCTTGCGGTCCCTTCTTCATTCCAGGGTAGAAGCAAGTGAACTTGAGCTCCTGGCAGGAAGGTGGGTTTTTGCAAAGTTATTTGAAATAGATAGCATCATAATTTCCAGACCACTTATCGCTCCGTGTGGTTAAACACTTGTGGAGAACCAGGCATTGATTAGGTATTTTATTTATTTATTTATTTTTAATACTTTTTTTTTGGCTGTGCCATTTGGCTTGTGGTATCTCAGTTTCCCGACCTAAAATTGAACTCTCACTATCAGCCCTGAAAGCGCCGAGTCCTAACTGCTGGACCACCTGGGCTAGGTACTTTAAACGTTTCGTTGAAACCTTCCTCTGAAGTTGGCACCATTACACATGACAAGGACGATTCCCCCCGTTTTACGAATGAGCAACCTCAGGATCAAAACAGTAGAGCCACCTGCCAGGGTTGACTCCGGAACAACCCGGAATGCCAGCCCTGGTCGGTCTGGCTCCCACACATGCTCTGATGGACCCCACCAGGCCTCCCCCACCCACCTTCCTTCCCTCACCACCTTTTCCCTCTACTTAATGGCCAGCAAGGGGGGCGGCTGCTGCAACCCTGGTCCCTTTCCCCCTAGTACAGAGCACTTCACCACAATTCGGTTGATGCATGGAGAGTAAACAGAATCCTCATTCCTAAGCTTTTCAAATCTCAGGGTTCCATTTTCCAGAAAGTGAATGAAGCTTTGAATTCATGGTGTCTCATTGCCAGGACTCTCCAGGTCCCATGAGGGGCCCTTTTGAAATGTCCACACAGACTTATGTTTTCATAAAATTGGTAAAAGTCAGTGATTTCTAAGTTATTTTTCTTAAATAGAACCCTTGGGAGTTATGTAAGCTCCAGGCCCCATGACCAGGAGGAACTTTCCTTGCCAACTTCCCTGTTCCCAGGCACCTTTGTGGTCCTCCTTGTCGGCTGGAGGCCTGAGGGGTCTGGGGGCAATGCTGAAAGGGTACCCCACAGTGGGGCAGCAGGAAGTGTGTGCCTGGCTTCAGATATTTGCATAGCTGGAATTTTCCCATAGGAATCCTGACATAGTATCTATGTATGGTTGAAAGAATATGTTGACCATATTCCTCACATACACTGTGAATTAAATGAGTTTTGAGGACAGGCTGGGGAAACCAAGACCAGATAGAATATCGTTCTCATATAAAATATGTTCCAAGTACCAATGGCCAGCGTAAGATGATGCTGTCTGGGCACCACTGCTGGAAGTGATTGTAGCCACCTGCACATGTGCAGACCCTCCCCTGTGGCAGGGCTCATTCTGAGTATCTGCTTTGTGAGCCTCCTTGGACTGGCTCCAAGCTCCCGTCCCCTTGCGATCTGAAATTCCAACACGTTTATCTCTACATCTCTTGCGGCACTTACTATAATACCTTCTCACTTGAATTATAGTTATTTGTGAACATGACTCAGCTTGTCTACTTTACTGTAAGTCCAGTGTGAAGGGCCTTTTCTTATTCATCTTGAAATTCCCTCAGCGCCTAAACACAAGTCCATAAATCCTCGTTGGTGGAGTGACTGAATGGATTTGTGATCTAGTGAATGAAATTTGTCAGGAGTCCATCTCTCTTCTGAACTTCTAATCACTTTTCTTTCCAGGAGTTAATTATATGATATATGTCCTATGAAAGGGCTTCCCTGATGGCTCAGCTGGTAAAGAATCCTCTTGCCATGCAGGAGACCCCATTCAATTCCTGGGTCAGGAAGATCCCCTGGAGAAGAGATAGGATACCCACTCCAGTGTTCTTGGGCTTCCCTGGTGGCTCAGCTGGTAAAGAATCCACCTGCAATGTGGGAGACCTGGGATCGATCCCTGGGTTGGGAAGATCCCCTGGAGGGGGGCATGGCAACCGACTCAGGATTCTTGCCTGGGGAATCCCCATGGACAGAGGAGCCAGGTGGGCTGCAGTCTGTGGGGGTCGCAAAGAGTTGGACAGGACTGAGCAACTAAGCACACACATGCTCTATGAAGGCTTTTGATTTGTTTACTTCCTCTCCCCAAAAGAAGTTAAGTTTCTTCTTTTTTTATATATATTAATTAATCAATTTGGCCACACTGCGTCTTAGTTGCTTCCTGTGGGATCTAATGCTCTGACCAGGGATCGAATCTGGGCCCCCTGCATTGGGAACACAGAGTCTTAGCCACTCAGTAACGAGGGAAATCCCTAAGCTTCTTTAGGAAGGAATCACGAGCCTGGTTTTTTGCATCCTCCACAGTGTTAAACACTGGGGCCTGTGCAGAGCTTAGTGAATATTGATTGTCTGAATGATTACACTTCAGGCAGAGGTACCTTAGAGTCTGTGGAATCGCACCTCCTCTAAGGTGCCTTGATGGAGTGGTCATCCAATCTCTGGCAGGAAAAATGAGCTGCCAGAGATTTGAGACTGACCGGCAGGACCGAGAGTGTCCCCATTTTATTAAACATCTTCACTATCAGGAGCAAGGTTGCCCTGAGACACCTTGAACTGCTGAAAGTAAAAAAGTAATTTTTTTCTTTTTTTTTTTTTTTTTGTGCGTGGTTCTAGTAAATTTTTTAAAATTGAAATATAAATGATTTACAATGTTTTCTTAATTTCTGCTGTATAGCAAAGTAATTCAATTTTACATATATATTCTTTTTCGTATTTTTTTGATTATGACTTATCTTAGATATTAAATACAGTTCCCTGTGCTACACAAGAGGATCTTGTTGTTCATCCATCCTGTATGTAATAGTTTGCATCTGCTAATTCCAAACTCGCAGTCCATCCCTCCCCCACCCTCCCTCCCACCTTGGCCACACCAGTCTATTCTCTATGTCTGTGAGTCTCTTTCTGTCTCATGGATAAGTTCATTTGTTGAAACAAATTTTAGATTCTATATATAAGTGATACCATGTGGTATTTGTCTTTCACTTTCTAACTTACTTCACTTAGTTTGATCATCTGTAACTGCATCCATGTTGCTGCAAATGGCACTATTTCATTCTTTTTTATGGCTGAGTAGTATTAACAGAGTAACTTCTTTAACTTTCAAAACAAAATCAAGAGTGAAAAAATTAAATAAAATCAAATATCAGGAAACTGAAAAGCAAAAGAGCACTTATGCTGTTGCATGTCCTGGACTTAGAAACTTTTCTTATAGGGAAGCAGTATTTTTGTACCAATTGTACTTCTTGCAGGGGGTGGATCCCTGGAGTTTTCATCCCCACAGGCCTGGTGGGGAGTTGGCGGAATTCATTTCCTTTCCCTGCCTTGTTAACAAACATAGATATCACAGGGTGTTCTGGCCTGAGGCCCTCCTAGTACAGTTTGCACAAGGACAGGTGTGTTCAGAAATAGTAATAAAGCCGAGATACAGCTCCACAGGCCTCACCATCACAGGGCTGCACCACTGTGTCTGTAAGCCGTTGCCAGCACATTCGCTCACTTTAAAGTGGTCTGAAATGAAATGGCACTTGTTGAAGAAGAGAGACATTCCATACGTTGTTAATAACAACAGCCAGAAAAACGACTACCCAGTTCAGGCTGTATTGAACAGTATCTCCAGAACCACGATTGGTGACCCATGGGAGGGTCTCTGTAAAGTCAAATCAGGACAGGAAACACCGAGTCCGTGTGCAGAGAGAACTAAGTGCACAGTGGGTCCGCAGGAAGGCAGGGCTGGGTATGGGCGCCGCCCCAACAGGCCTACTCCTGAGTCAGTGCTGTTGTCCAGTCACCTGTTCATAGAGAAGGAGAGTCAGGCCCAGGCAACATGGCGGGCAGCTGGAGGTCTTGCTTCAACACTGTACCTGCTGGAGAGGGAGAACGGAGAATGATGGGTGAGGGAACTGGAGCTCCACCTAGACTCTGTGCATTTGAGGTCTTCTGCCTTTTCCGTCACCCCAGCCATCCTCCTCAAGATTAAAGCTGGTAAAGGCTTCATAATCAGACAGATCTGGGTGGGACCCTTCCTGCTGACTCTTATCAATGCTACAAAATTGGGCAGGCTACTTACTCTCTCTTATAACTTGGACTTCCCTGGTGGCTCACATGGTAAAGCGTCTGCCTACAATGTGGGAGACCTGGGTTCAATTCCTGGGTCGGGAAGATCCCCTGGAGAAAGAAATGGCACCCCACTCCAGTACTCTTGCCTGGAGAATTCCATGGACAGAGGAGCCTGGTAGGCTGCAGTCCATGGTGTCACTAAGAGTTGGGCACAACTAAGCAACTTCACTTTCACTTACTGTCTCTAAGGTTCAACTTTCTCATCACCCTTCCATCCTTGGAGCTGGCATTTCCACACAGTATTATTGTGAACACCACACGGTGAGCACCAGGTCTGGGTCACAGAAGATGCTCAGTAAATAATTTTCTCCTCGTTCTTATCCACAGTCCACAGTGGGATTGCACATCCTATGACACCCAGCCTTGGGTATTTCTTTATTGAATGTAGCCTGGAAGGATCCTGGCTGGCTCCAGGGTATCAAAAAGTGGTGGACAACCCCAAGTAAATTTCTTTCCTTTGCATTCATGCAAGTCACCATTTGTGGGAGCTACGAGGGGGCTGAGGGGATGCCCCCCTCATTTCCAGCATCCCCCTCAGTTTCTCCAGCCCACTTTCTGCTCACTGCCAATTCTGAGCCAATTTACATTTGACTTTCTGATGAGAGACAGGAGAGCAGCCATGTCACTCATCCCTATTGCTTGCCCTACACTTGGAGATGTCACAGGACAGCTACACACGGCCACCTCGTGACCTTCTGCACTGCCTGCACGTCCCTGGAGCACACTTGCTACCAAGCATTTAGGTTCTCCTGGCTGGAGGGAATAAATGAGAGATACTCAGAAACTCACTTGTCCTTGGTGCCCATGCCCAGTGGACTTTTGCAAAGTCTTCAGCAAACACGGATACAGTTGTGCAGAGAACCATTATCAAGCAGGCTTTAAACAAGATGAAGAGGCATAAGGTCAAAGGGAAAATATAACAGAAGACGAACCAGGAAAGACAACTGTGAATGCTGCAGAGCAGCCCTGTTCTAAAGGGGCCAGAGTCAGTACTCTCTCTTTTTGACGTGAATGATTAGGTTTTGGTGCCAGTCTATCATCTTTGATAGTGGTCTGGGTTTTATTTTACAGAAATTGAGATGGTGGTATCTTGCCTAAGTTTTTTTTTTAATCTGTTATTTAGGAGGATCTCATATTGGGACCTTCCATTTTGGGGGCATTCTAAAAGATGGACAATTTGAAGTTACCCAGGTGACTACCAACAATTGCATTTCTGACACTGTTGGGCCTGAATTCTGGAAACAGGGGTAAGGGGCTGGTCAGTAGGGGACAATGGTCATTTGTGGAGAAAGGGAACTGATAACTCAGAATCTTTATAATGAGAGGCAACACCATGTCATCCAGTAAGGTTTCAAATCTTTATTCCGTGAAATGAACTGTTAGAAAGCACAGTATATGTTTTCAAGAGATTATACATCCATCAGTTGGGCTTCCCAGGTGGATCAATGATAAAGAATCTGCCTGCCAATGCAGGAGATGCAAGAGACTAGGGTTCAATCCCTGGGTCAGGAAGATCCCCTGGAGTAGGAAACGGCAACCTGCTCCAGTATTCTTGCCTGGAAAATTCTATGGACAGAGGAGCCTCATGGGATACAGTCCATGGGGTCGAAAACAGCTGGACATGACTAACCGACTGAGCGCACACACACATACATCCATCAGAACAGAGCCGCAGCAAACATTTAGTATAAAAGGAAGTGTGAGAAGGAGGCTGCAAAAGGTGAGAGATTGTCCTTCAATTCGTGTGGCTTTGTGTGAGTATCACTAGTAACAGGGAAGTCTGTCCTTCTACTCGAAGATGGTTTGAAATTTTTAAAGAGAAATGTGCTGACTTGTCAACTTATGGATACATAATTCTGTGAGTGATTTATTAGATGTCTAAAATGCATCATTTCCTCCAAACAACTGAGTATCAGCAAAGGGGACAAGATGGTTGTGTTTCTGCCTACAAATAATGTTTGTCACACCGATTACAGGCACATTTGCTTTACAGATGCAACTTTGAACTTGTAGCATGTTCTTTACCTTGACAAAAGGGCAGCAATACATACATATGTGACATTCAGCTCAGTTCAGTTCAGTTCAGTCGTTCAGTCATGTCCGATTCTTTGCGACCCTATCAATTGCAGCATGCCAGGCCTCCCTGACCATCACCAACTCCTGGAGTTCACTCAGACTCATGTCCATCGAGTCAGTGATGCCATCCAGCCATCTCATCCTCTGTCGTCCCCGTCTCCTCCTGCCCCCAATCCCTCCCAGCATCAGAGTCTTTTCCAATGAGTCAACTCTTCACATGAGGTGGCCAAAACTGGAGTTTCAGCTTTAGCATCATTCCTTCCAAAGAACACCCAGGACTGATCTCCTTTAGGATGGACTGGTTGGATCTCCTTGCAGTCCAAGGAACTCTCAAGAGTCTTCTCCAACACCACAGTTCAAAAGCATCAATTCTTCGGCGCTCAGCCTTCTTCACAGTCCAACTCTCACATCCATACATGACTACTGGAAAAACCATAGCCTTGACTAGACGGACCTTTTTAATGTGACAATATTGGATGGATACTTTCTGAAGAGGTTGGCCTTCTTAGAAGAAGAAGGGAAAGGATTTCAGTCTCTTTTATATTATAATATAAAATGCAAACACATGAAAAGTAGGTGACCTGTAGTAGCAGAATTTTGCCTGCTTCGTAGAGACCCCCGTCTATATAAGCATTTTCAGGTCTTCCACATACAGATTTCAGATCCCTTAGGATAAGCAAGAGAAACAGAGATGTGGAGTGTGAAATATGCCAGACCTTTGGCTGAGAACTTGGACACTTTGTTCCCCTTAATTTTCATCGCGGTTACAGGAGCTGTGCGATCAGGAGCTGTCCCAGAAAACGTGCCATTGCGCTGCTGCTGGTTGCAGCAGAGATAAGGTGCTCTTTCTATCAACTCCTAGTGTCTCTGTTACCAAAAAATAGAAATAGGGCATGGAATTCTCTTCTCAGAGAATATGACTGGTGAACCATTTATATCTTGAGTGATTTTGAAAAGTAGTGTAATATGGTAAAATTTTGTCCAAGAAAGGGAACCAAAGAGGAGTTTTTCTAGTCAAAATGCAACTTGTATATCAGCTTGAGGTTGTAACTTAAATGATGGATATTATGAGACAGAGACATTCATAATAGACCTTCACATCCAACTGGGAAACATTAAATTTTTCCTACAGGTTTGGGGCTTATTTATTTTTAAAATGACACTTATATTTGAAATGATACTTCCTAGCATCATATCCAGAGAAGGCGATGGGACCCCACTCCAGTACTCTTGCCTGGAAAATCCCATGGATGGAGGAGCCTGGTAGGCTGCAGTCCATGGGGTCACTAAAAGTCGGATACAACTGAGTGACTTCACTTTCACTTTTCACTTTCATGCATTGAAGAAGGAAATGGCAACCCACTCCAGTGTTCTTGCCTGCAGAATCCCATGGATGGAGGAGCCTCATGGGCTGCTGTCTGTGGGGTCGCACAGAGTCGGACATGACTGAGGTGACTTAGCAGCAGCAGCAGCAGCAGTGTCATATCTGCTCACATGATAACATTCTATGAGAGGCCAACAGTACGACTGTGAATTTATAGAAACGTTTCTTGGTCTTGTTTTCTGTACAATGTATGTTTTTTGACTTTGGGAGGATGGATGAAAGAGAAATCTAATAGGTTTATGGAAATGATTCCAAATGCTGAAGTGCTGCTGCTCATTCTTCATCCCTTCGGTCATTTTTATATAAGTGTATAAACATATGGGCAACACCCTGGCAACCGCCACAGACACGTCAGCGGAGAGTCATCTGACGGCATTCCACAGGCCAGACCCCTCCCTGAGCGGGAGCCCGGAACACTGCCCTTCCTCTTCATGAAGGTGGAAACAATTAGACTATTTCTAACGTGCATCTAACTAATTGTGTAAGGGGAAACAGAGACACTAAACACAAACTCTGTGGCTTTAATGGAATTCGATTTCTCTACAGTTATAAGAGGCTTCCCTGGTGGCTCAGAGGGTAAGGAATCAACTTGCCAGCCCAGGAGAAGCAGGAGGCATGGGTTTGATCCCTGGGTCGGGAAGATCCCCTGGAGAAGGGAATGGCAGCCCACTCCAGTATTCTTGCCTGGCAAATCCCATGGACAGAGAAACCTGATGGGCTAGAGTCCACGGGGTGGCAAAGAGTCGGACACAACTGAGAGAGGACCAACACAACTCAACAGCTACAAGGGCAGAATTGATTATGTATATTTCTGAATTGTCAAAACTGAGAAAAGTCATCACAAAGGAAACAAATGTGAGACATCTACTAATTGCTGAGTCAGTTAATAGACTGAGTGGATCCCTGCTGAAGGACCAACTTGACAGTTTTCACATATTATCCTAGTGAAGCATTTGCATCTTGATTGAGCATGCTAGAAAGTTAAATCCTCTCAAGATTTAAGGAATATGCCCCAAATGGTGGCCCTTCAGGAATTCTATGCCCTGAGATGACATGGAGCTATTTTTGGAAAGTCAGCTCCACACCCTCTACAGTTAACCACTATAAAGTCCAAAGGCTGGCTCTGAGAATTCTCACTGAAGACAGTTAGATTATATCAGTGATTGGCATGTCATCCCATCCATGTGAAAGATTCCATGCAGAACATGCTTGAAGAGGATCTTCATATTTTACCTAACAATTGCTACTTCAATAACCCCTGGTCTCCAGTGTTTGGGCAAGCAGTAAAATGTTTCAGATTAAACTGAAATGGAGTTTCCTCTATGCATGTGGACTGCAGCCAGATTTGATCCTAGAAGCTATCCATGCAATATCCTGATCACACTTTACTAACTGCCCTTCTGATACCTGCTTAGTCCTCTCATCATGGATTCCCTCAATATAGTCTATGGAGAGCACTTCCTCTGTCAGGCACTGCCCTTGGTACCAAGGCTACAGTTACCACGGTTACAACAGTGTGGGGACAGAAGGACCCTTGTTCTCATGGGTCTTACATTCTCATCTTGGAAAACAAGGAATTTACTATATTCTGTTTAAGGATAAATTTTCGATAAGAAGTTACAGGAAGTGAAAGTGAAAGTTGCTCAGTTGGGTCGGACTCTTTGCGCCCATGGACTATAGAGTCCATGGAATTCTCCAGGCCAGAATACTGGAGTGGGTAGCATTTCCCTTTTCCATGGGATCTTTCCAACCGAGGGATCGAACCCAGGTCTCCTATATTGTAGGCAGATTCTTTACCAGCTGAGCCACAAGGGAAGCTACAGGAAAGGTGCCAATTAAATTTAGGTGCATATTTCTAACCCCTAAATGTTTCTTGCAAGTTGGAAAGGTACAACATTGAATGACTCAGAATGGCACAACAGTAGGCCAGTTTTAGGCAACTGCACAGAATTGTACAGAGCAAAACACTAGCTATCTCTTTAATCAATTGTTTTTGAAACATGGCAATGGTTAATTTTATGTGTCAATCTAGTTAGGCCCCGGTACTCAGATATTTAGTCAAACATTATTGCAGATGTTGCTGCGGAGGTATTTTTTAGACAAGGTTGATGCTTAAATCAGCAGATGGAGTAGAGTAAATGACTCTTCAAAATGTGGTTGGGGGCTCATCCAACTAGTCGAAGGCCTTTTCAGAACAAAACCTGAGGTCTTGCAGAGACGAGCGGATCCTGCTAGTCATGGCCTTCCACCTGCAGGACCATCTCCTCCTCAGGTCGCCAGCCTGCCAGCCCTGCAGACGTGGGCTTGCTGGCCTCCATAGCAGCCAGTTCTGTAAAATCTCTTCCTCTATCTATTTGTTTCTCTGTGGGTCTCTCTTGGTCTTCATAGATAGATAGAAGGATAGATAGACGGATGGATGGACGGATGGGTAAATAGAGTAGGACTAGACAGGTAGATTGACTGATCGATCGATGAATGGTAGATATATAAATATATCCTATTGGTTTTCTTTCTCTAGAGAACCCTGGTTAATGCAAGCACCTGCATCACTTTGAGAGATGCTGAGTCCTTTGCAATCTGGAGTTTATTTCAAGACTTTAAAAAGCCAAGTGCATAAAAAAGAAGGAGCAAAATTTGTGAGCTTTGCCCATTTACAGAGCATTTTTACATATGTATGATTAAATCTTCATGCAACTTTGAATTTCTCTTTATCACCAATTTTCTAATGAGGGACCAGAGCCTCAGAGAATTTAAATAACTTGGGTAGGCTCATATGGCTAATGTATCCGAAAGCTAGGAAACTAAACAAAATATTAAATCTAGTATGTTTTTAACCTTTAGAGAAAATTTCAAACATCAGAAAAGTGCAGAGAAGAATATAATGCAATCTATGCATTACCTAGATTTAACAATTAATATTCAATACGTTTTGGTCACCTGATGTGAACAGCTGACTCATTGGAAAAGTCCCTGATGCTGGGAAAGATTAAGGACAGAAGGAGAAGAGGGCGTCAGAGGATGAGATGGCTGGGTGGCATCACCGATGCAATGGACGTGAACTTGGGCTAACTTTGGAAGATGGTGAGGGACAGGAAAGCCTGTCTATGGGGTCCATGCTGCAGTCCATGGGGTCGCAAAGAGTCGGACACGACTGGGCGACTGAAAACAACAACTCAATACGCTTGCTGCATCTTTTTCTTTTCTTTTGTTGGAAAGTTTTCTTTTTTTAATAGACGTGTCATTTCACCTTCAGATACCTAGAATGTACTTCTGAAAAACAAGGACTTTGGGGGACTTCCCCAGCAGTCCAGTGGTTAAGACTCCATACTTTCAATGCAGGGGGCATGGGTTCAATCCCTGGTTGGGGAACTAAGATCCCATATGCCACGCAGGTCAGCCAAAAGATTTTTTTTAAGAAGTTTTTCTTACTTGACTGTGGCAGCATTATTACACCAAACCTAATTAGCAATAATTCTCCTCTGATGCACTAATACTCACCCTATAATCAAATTTCTACAACTGCACCAAATTGTCTTTGACAGGTGATTTATTCAAACCAAATTCCAACTGAGGTCATACCTTACATTTGGTTGCTCAGAAAATCTTTTAAAATTTCCTTTAATCTAGAACAGTATTCCTCTCCCTGCTCTTAACCATCACATTCACCTGTTGGTATGAACAGCTGCCCCATTTAATCTTCCGCTTTCTAGAATTCTGCTTTCTCCAGAGGCTGGGTAACCTGCTCCTTCATTCCCTGTAATTCCAGTAATCTGGAAGTTAGATGTTAATATCTGCTTATATTTAGGTTAAACACCTTCTTGTTCTATTATGTCACCCTGATTTTTCTACAGAAAGGTGTTACCCACACTAATGAGACATTTTGCTTTGTCAGTGACTTTTCTGTTTAAGGAAGTGGAGAAACCAGGAAATACATTCTTAGTGAAGGCGTTGGGTGACTCTGGCATGTCCAGTGCTCACCCAGGTTCACATCAGAAGGGTTTCTACCTCCTGCTGGGTCACCTACTGACTGAAGACCACTCAGGTCCTAATCACTTTGTATAATACATGAACGAGGCTCCACTTATAAGAATACAAAGTAAGTGCTACTAGTCTGCCAGCCAGACTTTCCCCAGACATTCCCAGAGGAAGCAGTGACGGACAGCTACCTGCCTGGGATGAAGGAGCCCTTGTGGCTGCAGATTCGAATCCACAGACCCCAGGTAGGGATATACTTGTGGTCTGGCTCTATTATAAGCTGCATTGACCAATCAGCTGAATTGACCGCTATTTGCAAAAGAATTTACTGAAAAGATAGGATTTCTGGAGTTTAAGGACTTTACCTTTCACATCTTTCTCAATTGTATGTGTGTGTTAAGTCGCTTCAGTTGTGTCCAACTCTGTGCAACCCTGAGGACAGTAGCCACCAGGCTCCTCTGTCCATGGGCTTCTCTACGCAAGAATATTAGAGTGGGTTGCCATGCCCTCCTCCAGGGGATCTTCCCAACTCAGGATCAAACCTGTGTCTCTTATGTCTCCTGCATTGGTAGGCAGGTTCTTTACCACTAGCACTACCTGGGAAGCTCCTCCTTAATTGTACCTCTACCAATATTTTCTTTTCTATGGAAATAAATTGTAATTTCACTTCTAAAGACTGAGTCAGCATGAGATGGAAAATGTTCATTCCATGCTTAACTCAAAAGACATTTTTGCTTGTTTCAAATATTAGGGGAGACTAGGCCACAGGAGAGAAAACTAATACGTACCTTCTTTAAAAACAGTTGCAAATTCCTCGGGACAATAGCTTCCTGAAAGTGTTAGATCTGAAGGTGCTGAGTTTGAGTCAGTAAACAGTAGAGTGCCCCCAAAGTGTGAGGTAGTTCATCAGGGGCTTTGTGGGGACTGCAGGAAGGCCTTCCCTTTGTAATCATGCCTGTGACCAACCACGGAGGACAGGATGCCCTGCCCAGCACTGCTGGGGTGTGTTTCATGCAGGAAGTTCTTTCAAGTGGCTTTGTGAGTTGATGTCTGGTACCCAGGGAAACCATTCCCAGACACTTTCACAGCTTTGTATCTCATTGGGCTCCCCAAACACCTAAAGTTCAGAGGGCCATGCTGCGGGAGGTCACAGCCATGGGGTGGCTCTTCATCAGGGGGCAGAGAGAGAAGAGCATGTGTATCCAGAGACTCTGGAGGTTTTCAGAACTTGGTCCCCGACAGCAGGGGCACCATGACCCCTATTTCACAAAGAAAGCTTGTTAAGTCCCTTTTATAAACAATGTTCCTGGCAGATACAAGTCCTTAATGCTGCTGCTGCTGCTAAGTCGCTTCAGTCGTGTCCGACTCTGTGCGACCCCATAGACGACAGCCCACCAGGCTTCGCCATCCCTGGGATTCTCCAGGCAAGAATACTGAAGGGGGTTGTCATTTCCTTCTCCAAAGCATGAAAGGGAAAAGTGAAAGTGGAGTCACTCGGTCATGTCTGACTCTTAGTGACCCCATGGCCTGCAGCCTACCAGGCTCCTCTATCCATGGGATTTTCCAAGCAAGAGTACTGGAGTGGGTTGCCATTACAAGTCCTTAATAATGACGTTTTCTCAGTTAACCAACAGGTGAATTAAGATCACACAGCTGACAAGTCCCTGATGCTGGGAAAGATTGAGGGCAGAAGGAGAAGAGGGGGTCAGAGGATGAGATGGCTGGATGGCATCACTGATTCAATGGACATAAACTTGGGCCAACTTCAGGAAATGGTGTGGGACAGAGAGGCCAGTCCATGGGGTCACAGAGTCAGACACAACTAGGCGACTGAAGAATAACAAAGCTGATAGGTGGCAGATAGGGTTAGGGCCCTGCTGTTCTTTCAAGCCCAAGTTTCATGTGTTGATTATATATGGCCATAGCAGGTTGCTTGTGGTATTTAAACAGCAAGTAGCTCAGCCCCATTCCTTGATGTGTAGGACTCAAAGGAAGGCTTTTAATTCAGGGTGAGACCAACAACGTTGGGGATCTTCCAGGGAATTTTCTTCTCCTTTGACTTGAGATTACGCCCCATGACTGATGGATTCAATTCAGACACTATGTCTCGTATATGAATCTTCCCAGAAAGAGCACTAGCATTGTTCTTTAATTTGCAAAAGCAGATTTATTTGCTCCTCCCCTGCAGGGGAGGTGAGAAAGGCCAGATCCTAGATGTCACCTCAGCATCCCCACAGGTACAGATGCTTTTTATTTTTTAAAGATGCTTTTTGAGAAGGGCTAATTCAGCGTCTTTCATTTGCTGTATTTTTCATCTGCATTCTTTTTTAAAATTTTATTTTATTGCAGTATGGTTGGCTTACAATGTTGTGTTAGTTTCTACTGTATAGCAAAGTGATTCAGTTATAAATATATATATATATTATTTTTCGTATTCTTTTCCATTATGGTGTATCATAGGACATTGAGTATAGCAATATACTGTGCAATACAGTAGGTCCTTGTCGTTTATATGTTTCTGTTCTTAACATAAGGCTATAAACCCTGCTGTGAGATAGGGAAGAAGAACTTGGACCCTTGGTTCTGAACTAGACCTGCAGCCTCTCCCAGCCTTTCTCATTCCACGGCTGCAGAGCTGGGTCTGAAAGAGTTCAGCTCATGGGCCTTTCGGTTTGTTGGTCCCTTTTCTTGAATTCAAAGGTGTCTCCTATGGAAACAAGCATACATTCTAATGACATGAAGTTGTGAAAATCTCAAGGTGCCCCTCCTATTTTTAATCTTTTTCACTGCACAGTAGTATGTGCTCAGCAGAGGAAGTTTGAAAATCTGTAAAGAAGCCATGGCTTTTAATGCAAACTTGTGAGATAAGTCCACACTTTCACCACAAGCTTTCTGTGTGTCATGGGTCCTCTAAGTGTGGCCTCTAGACCAGCAGTGTCGGAAATGCACATCCTCAGGCCCCACCACAGACCTAGTGACTCAGAAACTCTGGGGTGGGGCAGAGCGCTCTGAGCCTTGACCAGCCCTCCAGGGGATTCTTAGAAGTTACAGGGCAAGACCACTGACGAAAGAACCACGAAAGGCACTTAGCAGGCAGCAGGGCTCCCTAACCTGAGAGAGAATTCCTGTAAACCCAAGCATGTCAGTTGTGTACTCTACTCAATAGGATACTTGTCAAAATAGCTAATGTCCTTAAATAATCATCTCTTTAGTCAACAAAGAGGGACTAAATGCTGCTGAAGGACTGATGCTGAAGCTGCACCTCTAATACTTTGGCCACCTGATTCAAAGAACTGACTCATTGCAAAAGACCCCTGATGCTGGGAAAGACTGAAGGCAGGAGAAGGGGATGACAGAGGATGAGATGATTGGATGGCATCACTGACTCCATGCACATGAGTTTGAGGAAGCTTCTGGAATTGGTGATGGACAGGGAAGCCTGGCCTGCTGCAGTCCATGGAGTCACAAAGAGTTGGACATGACTAAGCGACTGAACTAAACTTAGTCAACAAAACAATTTAAATAACTACGATACAGAAATCGCTCACACCTCCTGGTGCTGGTCCTCTGGCCCAAGACAGATACAGCAGCGTGGCTGGCAGACGAGAGGAGCAGACATGGAAACACAGCCCAGGAACCCTCTCACTGAGTGGCCAGACCTGCAGACAAATGTCAGCTGTGCCGTTTGAATACGTTTGTCACAACAGGTTTTGACTTCGGTCAGTGATCACGGATTAACCAAAATATGCTGATAAGGAATCTCTTCATCCTGCCAAACTAGCTTTCCCTGGAGGCAAACCTATAAACAGACAGAGAACCAGGCCCTCGGTGAATTTCACTCTCCTTAAATCAGCTCCCATAGAGATGTTTATGTAAAATAAAAGGGAAAAGAATCACGCCAAAAATGTGTACCAGTCAGTCCAAAGACATTAAGCACAGATTGAAAGTAAGTCAGAAATGATGACCACTATTTAAAATTCAAAATTAAGAAATTCCTTCTTGCTTCCACATCGTCTATACACCTACTTTTGAACGTCTGCACCTACCTTAAAACTTTTGACTGAGTGGGAAGGGTTGGGTTTGTGAAGCCCAGAAGGACTCGGCTTTTTATGAATGATGCAGCTATGAATGTGAGTATGCAAATATCTGTCTGAGTCCATGCTTCCAGTTCTTTGGGGGTATATACCCACAGGCAGAATTGCTGGATTATCTGGGGATTCTTTGTTCAGTTTGTTCTGAGGCACGGCCACGTCGTTTCCCACAGCAGCTGCATCACTGTATATTTTCACCAGCAGTGCATCAGGGTCCCGCCAGTTTCACCATGCTCTTGTCAGGGCTCACATTCCCTTCCTCCTTCCCTTCCTTCCTAATAATAGTCATCTTAGTAAGTGTGAAGTGGTATCTCATTGTGGTTTTGATTTGCATTCCCCTAGTAATTAGTGACCCCATGGACTGCAGCCTTCTGGTGGGCTGCTGTCTATGGGGTCACACAGAGTCGGACACAACTGAAGTGACTTAGCAGCAGCAACAGCAGTAATTAGTGACTGGAGAAGGCAATGGCATCCCACTGCAGTACTCTTGCCTGGAAAATCCCATGGGCGGAGGAGCCTGGTAGGCTACAGTCCATGGGGTTGCTAAGAGTCAGACACGACTGAGCAACTTCACTTTCTCTTTTCACCTTCATGCATTGGAGAAGGAAATGGCAACCCACTCCAGTGTTCTTGCCTGGAGAATCCCAGGGATGGGGGAGCCTGGTGGGCTGCCGTCTATGAGGTCACACAGAGTCGGACATGACTGAAGTGACTTAGCAGCAGCAGCAGCAGTAATTAGTGATATTGAGCATATTTTCATGTGCCTATTGGTCATTCATGTATCTTCTATATCTGTTGCCCACTTAAGTTTTATTTACTGTAAATCAAAGGAAGAGTTATGACAAAGCACTCCAATATTCTTGCCATGAGAACCACATGAACAGTATGACAGGCAAATAGATATGACACTGGAAGATGAGCCCCTTCAGGCTAGATAGCATCATCAATTCAATGGACATGAGTTCGAACAAACCCTGGAAGATAGTGAAGGACAGGGAAGCCTGGTGTGCTGCAGTCCACTGGGTCACAAAGAGTGGGACACAACCTAGCATATGCACAACAACAAGAAAAGAACTCATTTCTTATAGCTCTTTAATACATAGACCATATATTTTCATCTTATCAGAGGCTATTGCCTCTTATCAACCCACATTGATTTGGGAGATGTTGAAAAATATTAAGAAACTGTAGACAATAAAATGGCACACGTTAACAGGCACACACACACCATGTTTATTCATAACGTACATTTGAGCAATCTCCTCAATATATATCATGGTCAAACACCTAATGACCAAATCTTAAAAACAACACTTTTAACCAAAGGTAGGGGAATTCCAACTTCACTCAAATGTGAATTGTTCAGTCATGTCCTACTATCTGCAATCCCATGGACTACAGCCCACCAGGCACCTCTGTCCATGGGATTTTCCAGGCATGAATACTGGAGTGGGGTGCCATTCCCTTCTCCAGAGGCTCTTCCCGACCCAGGGACTGAACCCAGGCCTCCTGCATTGCAGGCAGATTCTTTATGTCTGAGCCAACAGAGAAGCCCTAATGCCAGAAGATGACTATCACCATCACAGACTGAGTTTCTGAAATCCAAAAATGCTTGGCATGTTATAAAAAATTTAACTAGGATTATAATTTTATCCTTAAATAGTTTAGTAACCTGTATTTTAAACTTTGACACTTCAGCATAGAAACAAAACTTGTCAGTGTCATCATCTGCAAAGTCACTTTCACAGTCACTCTGCTGCACATTTGAGACAGCACTACTCTTTGTGCATGCATGTTTGTGCTCACTCACTCAGTCATGGGATTCTCCAGGCAAGAATATTAGAGTGGGTTGCCATTTCCCACTCCAAGGAATCTTCCTGAGCCAGGGACTGAACCTGCGTCTTCTGCACTGGCAGACAGATTCTTTACCACTGCGCCACGTAGGAAATCCAATCTTTGTGCATAACAGAATTATTTCAGGAAAATGGTTTTCAGTGACATATTTGCTTGAAGGTATTGACTACCTAGGAAAATCTTAAAACTACCTTATGTCTTCAATTACCAAAAAATGGCTGGCACACCATAGCAAATATTTTGATAGGCTTTTTGTTTTAATGTGTAGTTTCTATAGGCTTAAATCTATAAGGAATTGTTGGAAGTATTCTTGTAGCATCTATTTTTAAGTTTATTAGATGAAACAATTTCATGCTGCCATGAAATGAAAAGACGCTTGCTCCTTGAAAGAAAAGCTATTACAAACCTAGACAGCATATTAAAAAGCAGAGACATTACTTTGCCAACAAAGGTCCATCTAATCAAAGCTATTTCCAGTAGTCATGTATGGATGTGAGAGTTGGTCTATAAAGAAAGCTGAGCGCTGAAGAATTGATGCTTTTGAACTGTGGTGTTGGAGAAGATTCTTGAGAGTCCCTTGGACTGCAAGGAGATCCAACCAGCCAATCCTAAAGGAAATCAGTCTTGAATACTCACTGGAAGGACTGATACTGACGCTGAAACTCCAATACTTTAGCCACCTGATGCAAAGAACTGACTCATTGGAAAAGACCCCTGATGCTGGGGAAGATTGAAGGCAGGAGAAGGGGATGACAGAGGATAAGACGGTTGGAAGGCATCACTGACTCCATGGACATGAGTTTGAGCAAGCTTCTGGAGTTGGTGATGGTCAGGGAAGCCTGGCCTGCTGCAGTCCATGGGGTCGCAAAGAGTCGGACACCAACGAAACTCTGAAAAGTTCGGAATCGCTGTATCATCACTACTACCCTGTATTAGTAATCAAATGTTTATAAAAATTTGTTGGCTTCAAAAGTATATGATGTTCTTTCTCTATCTAAAACAGTCTTTATAAAATAACAGCTTTCACAATATTTATTAACATTGCAGCATTGACTCTGGCAGTTATAAATGTATGGATTAAGAGCTCTTTGACAGAATTTCAACAGAGGAAGCATATAAGGAGATTTTCCTCCATGTTTAGGCTGCTTAATTATATTTGAAACGGCATCTTCTGATGATAGTAACAAAACCAGGTCACCGTTATACCAATTATTGACAAAGTCACACCCGATTGGAGGCGCACACGTGGTCACTGAGCAGCGCAGTCTCGGGGATGCCGGAAATGACGTAGGAGCAGCGGGGATTGCCCAACCCCCACCCTCACCCCCGCCCCCCATGCTGCAAGCCAGCTGAAGTTAAACACCACCAAGGCTGGAGTCAAGCGCCGTGACCTCCCCGAGATACGCTTCATTTATGTCTAAACCGGCAGAAAGATGGAAATGAGCTGTGCCGTCCCGAGCTGCGTTAAACTGGGGGGCTAGGCGTCCTTTCCGTACGCGCAGTGACATCTGCAGAAAGGAAGCCCGGGCGCTCCCCTGGGTACCCTCGGTGCCCCCGACGGCGGCGACAGGGACGCGCAGGTGCACGCAGCGGACGGGACCGGGGCTCTCTGTGCGTCTCACCACGTGTAGACGAGGTCTCCGCACATTACAGGGATTCACTGCTGAGACCCTCACAATAGCCCGCGTGAAAGGCACTTGCAGGTTACCACTTGCACTTCGAAAACCTGGGAGCCACATCGCAAGGGGGTGAAGCGACCGATCCACCTCCACCGACCCAGGACGCGGAGCTCGGGCCTCTGGATAGAGGCGCGCGCCTCTTTCTCTCTCCAGTTCAAGGCTCGCGGACTCTCAACCGAAGGGCTTGTGGGGGAGGAGCGGGGGAGAGCGGAGGGCTGAGCATCCTAACGGGCGGCTGAGGGTCTGGACGGGAGGGGAGAAACTGGGGGCGCACGCGGTGCCTCTCACCTGCCTGGGAAACAGGCTTCAAAATCAAAAGTAGCACGAATAATCAAATTACATCAGGTAAAGGCTTCCTCTTTCACTTTCCCCGCCCTCGCCCCCATCCCGCTCTTCTTCCTGGTTTTCCTCCTCCTCCGCTCCCCTTCCCCACCCCCTCCCCGTTTCCTTCCTTTCTCTCCCTCCCCTCCACTACTTTATTTCTGCCTAAAGATGAAAAACTGAGAATATTTAAAATTCTTAGGTGCTGGGTTAGATTTTGTGACCCAAATTTTTCAGGAAGAGGCAAATTCTTTAATAACATTTTCTAAAATTGTGTGTAAGGGGAAGATATATAACGTTAAATTTACCATCTTAACCATTTTTAAGTGTACGGTTCTGAAGAGTTCAGTGTATTTAAAAGTAAATAAAAGTAAAGTGCTTTTAAAAGTAAAACATGCATACAGAAAAAAATGGCCCAAATCATAAGACATGGCATGAAAAATGATCACAAAGCATTCATGCACAGGCAACCTCCATGCAGTCTAAGAAATGGAATATTACCAATACCTGGAAACACTGCTCCCAGATCTGCTGTTCTGCTTTTGTCTTTCTCTTACTACCTTAGATTGCCACTGTTATCAGGCATCCACACACGTGGACCCACTGCTCAGGGCACAGGTTCCATCCCTGGTGGGAAAACTAAGATCCTTCAAGCTGAAGGGCAGGGCCAAAAAAAAAAGTGGAAAGATGATGAGTGAAAGTCGCTCAGGTGTGCGACTTCCTTGCCACCCAGAATTCTCCAGGCCAGAATACTGGAGTGGGTAGCTGGTCCCTTCTCCAGGGGATCTTCCCAACCCAGGGATCAAACCCAGGTCTCCTGCATTACAGGCGGATTCTTTACCAGCTGACCCACCAGAGAAGCCCAAACAGTCTCTAATGAAACATGGGAGATCTGGTGGCGGGTCACTACTAAGGCACAGAACTGATACAAGCAAAACATGACATAAGAAAGATAATTTTTTGCATCCTTGGCCAGAAGAAATCGTAAAAGGCTAGTTAGGAAGTTGCTAGTATGGTTTTCAAGCAGCTTATCCCTTGGTTAGGGTGTTAGGTGAGAACAAAGGGAAAGAGTGACTCCTAAAATGTTTCTGTGGTCAAAATCAGCAGGGGACAGAGAGACGACCCAACTGGAGTTAAGATGATCCCAAGACTGTACATGTGAAATGACAGAGGCTTTCCTGAGGCTTTCCTTTTCATTCTCTTGACCAGCTTCTCTGGCCGAGAGACAAATTTGATGGAAAAGTCATGAACATGATGACATATAGATCCTATTAGCATCATTTAGAATTAGGATTCCATCATTTGAATTCCAACTCTGCTATTTTCTATCTGACTTTCATAAAATTTTAACGTCTTTGAGCTTTGATTTTTAAAATGTAAAATAGGTAAATATCAATACCGACTTCGTAGAGTTTTGTGGATTAAATCTGAAAAGCACTTGGCATAATACCTAGTACATACATCTCAAGAATGTTTTAAGATGTACTGTTACCATTGGGGGAAGCTGGGGAAAGAGTACACAGGACCATCCTGTACGTGTTTTGCAACTTCCTATGAATCTGTAATTATTTCAAAATAAAAAGTTAAAAAGTGGAGTAGCTATCTTTTGTATGAATTGCATTGTGTTATGGCGCCAATGGACTTCCCTCCTGGTTCAGCCAGTAAGGAGTCTGCCTGCAGTGCAGGAGACCTGGATTCAATCCCTGGGTTGGGAAGATCCTCTGGAGAAGGAAATGGTAACCCACTCCAGTATTCTTGCCTGGGAAATCCCATTGACAGAGGAACCTTACAGGCTACAGCTCATGGGGTTGTAGAGTTGGACATGACTGAGTAACTTCACTTCTGTCTCTGTCAGTCCAGTTCAGTTGCTCAGTCATGTCCGACTCTTTGCGACCCCATGAACCGCAGCACTCCAGGCCTCCCTGTCCATCACCATCTCCCAGAGTCTACCCAAACCCATGTCCATCTAGTCGATGATGCCATCCAACCATCTCATCCTCTGTCATCCCCTTCTCCTCCTGCCCTCAACCTTTCCCAGCATCACGGTCTTTTCAAATGAGTCAGCTCTTCACATCATGTGGCCAAAGTACTGGACTTTCAGCTTCAACATCAGTCCTTCAGTGAACACCCAGGGCTCCTTTAGGATGGACTGGTTGGATCTCCTTACAGTCCAAGGGACTCTCAAGAGTCTTCTCCAACACCACAGTTCAAAAGCATCAATTCTTCAGCACTCAGCTTTCTTCACAGTCCAACTCTTGCATCCATACATGACCACTGGAAAACCATAGCCTTGACTAGACAGACCTTTGTTGACAAAGTAATGTCTCTGCTTTTTAATATGCTGTCTAGACTGGTCGTAACTTTCCTTCCAAGGAGTAAACATCTTTTAATTTCATGGCTGCAATCACCATCTGCAGCAATCTTGGAGCCCAGAAAAATTAAGTCAGCCACTGTTTCCACTGTTTCCCTATCTATTTGCCATGAAGTGATGGGACCGGATGCCATGATCTTTGTTTTCTGAATGTTGAGCTTTAAGCCAACTTTTTCACTCTTCTCTTTCACTTTCATCAAGAGGCTCTTTAGTTCTTCTTCACTTTCTGCCGTAAGGGCGGTGTCATCTGTATATCTGAGGTTATTGATATTTCTCCCGGCAATCTTGATTTCAGCTTGTGCTTCATCCAGCCCAGTGTTTCTCATGATGTACTCTGCATATAAGTTAAATAAGCAAGGTGACAATATACAGCCTTGATGTACTCCTTTTCCTATTTGGAACCAGTCTGTTGTTCCATGTCCAGTTCTAACTGTTGCTTCCTGACCTGCATACAGGTTTCTCAAGAGGCAAGTCAGATGGTCTGATATTCCCATCTCTTTCAGAATTTTCCACAGTTTATTGTGATCCATGCAGTCAAAGGCTTTGGCATAGTCAATAAAGCAGAAATAGATGTTCTGAAACTCTCTTGCTTTTTCCATGATCCAGCGGATGTTGGCAATTTGATCGCTGGTTCCTCTGCCTTTTCTAAATCCAGCTCGAACGTCAGGAAGTTCACGGTTCACGTATTGCTGAAGCCTGCCTTGGAGAATTTTAAGCATTACTTTACTAGCGTGTGAGATGACTGCAATTGTGCGGTAGTTTGAGCATTCTTTGGCATTGCCTTTCTTTGGGACTGGAATGAAAACTGACCTTTTCCAGTCCTGTGGCCACTGCTGAGTTTTCCAAATGTGCTGGCATATTGAGTGCAGCACTTTCACAGCATCATCTTTCAGGATTTGAAATAGCTCAACTGGAATTCCATCACCTCCACTAGCTTTGTTCGTAGTGATGCTTTCTAAGGCCCACTTGACTTCACATTCCAGGATGTCTGGCTCTAGGTGAGTGATCACACCATCACGATTATCTGGGTCACTAAGATCTTCTTTGTACAGTTCTTCTGTGTATTCTTGCCACCTCTTCTTAATATCTTCTGCTTCTGTTAGGTCACTACCATTTCTGACCTTTACTGAGCCCATATTTGCATGAAATGTTCCCTTGGTATCTCTGATTTTCTCGAAGAGATCTTTAGTCTTTCCCCATTCTGTTGTTTTCCTCTATTTCTTTGCATTGATCGCTGAGGAAGGCTTTCTTGTCTCTCCTTGCTATTCTTTGGAACTCTATATCTTTCCTTTTCTCCTTTGCTTTTTGCTTCCTTTCTTTTCACAGCTATTTGTAAGGCCTCCTCAGACAGCCATTTTACTTTTTTTATTTCTTTTTTTGGGGGATGGTCTTGACCCCTGTCTCCTGTACAATGTCATGAACATCCATCCATAGTTCATCAGGCACTCTGTCTGTCAGATCTAGTCCCTTAAATCTATTTCTTACTTCCACTATATAGTCATAAGGGATTTGATTTAGGTCATACCTAAATGGTCTAGTGGTTTTCTCCACTTTCTTCAATTTCAGTCTGAATCTGGCAATAAGGAGTTCATGATCCGAGCCACATTCAGCTCCTGGTCTTGTTTTTGCTGACTGTGTAGAGTTTCTCCATCTTTGGCTGCAAAGAATATAATCAATCTGATTTCAGTTTCAACCATCTGGTGATGTCCATGTGTAGAGTCTTGTCTTGTGTATGGTACCGATATATATATATATATATTTTTTTTTTAAATCAAATAAAGGAACCAACCACCAGGAACAGAGGAATTTTGTTACAAAGAGTTACACAGAAGTGAAATTGGAATGGAAACTTTCCTCTGTATCACAGAACCAGGGAGCAGCCATAGTATGAGAAAGACTTTAGAATTAAGAGATAATCATTGAGCTCATCTGGGTTTGAGTATGCGGTTTGCTTATGATTTTTTTCTGGCTCAACGTGACTCATCCATCCAGATTCAGAATAATAAACATTTCCTCAAGCACGTACTCCACCAGTCACCAAGTACAGGTTCTTCCACGTTGCTCTGAGCTTGATTGCCACTGGTGCTTTGCGCATTTTGAGAGAAAGTCATAAAGAAAACCAATACTGCCATTAATGCTCGCTATTTCACATCTTAGCTTTCCTAATGAAATTAAAATGTGTGGAACAATCTGGATGGGTGCCATTCCTTGGCTGGAATAGCTACAAAATTCCTTGATGCAGAATCCTTTTGGTTCTATTCATCTGGAGCGTGGTGAAAGAAATGGAGTCCTTAACATGGTGGATGAGAAACAGGGTTTACTTTCCTTTCTACTTGGTTACAGTAGTGGTTCCAGGTTGCACTGTTCTGCTCAGAACAAGCCTAGGCTGGGGAACCTGCGGCCTGGTGACCATGGACAGAGCTGAAGTTCTGTGCATCTCAGGGCAGCCTCGGACCCCTATAAAGAGGAAAAGGACAGCCTGAGTAGAGAGAACTCTGGCTCAGTTTTGTGGCTGTTTCCTCCCTCTCTTCTTTATTCTTTCTTTTCCTAAGGTGGTGTGAAAAAATGTGAATAAAAAGAGACCAGTGTCTTTGAAAAACAAAACCAAACTATGAAAGCTCTACGAAAAACTAAGAACTCACAATTTGGAATTTCATCTTGACACAGAGCTTAAATGGGACTTAAAAGAAGCATAGAAAAGAAAGATAACAGAAACTTCACACAAATACTTATCTTTATACAATTTGCCAAAATATGTACAGGAGGCTTTGGGTAAGAGATTGGAAATTAATTTTAAAAAAAAGGAAAATATTTGTTCTTCAAATAGTTTTTGAAGAATAAACCTGGCTTAAAAAAAAAACTCAGAGATGAATGAAAATAAAGGTTAAAAAATTTATTTAAAAGCCATTTTTATTGTAAAAGCATGTCTCCATTATCAGATTGATTCATTTATTATTATTCAAAACGGTAAAAGATCTGCCTTTTACATACTTTCCACTTTAGGAAGGACCATCCTGAAGAAAAAGTAAACCGTTCAATTACCAATTCAAAAATTAATAAATGACACAGCAAGCAATGTCAGGTAGGTTTTTTATTAGCAATATTTTCCCATAATACTTATGTCTGCAATAATAAACATACTTATTAAGTTGTTTTAAGAGCCAAGTTTATCAATTTCCAAGGCTCCTTGGCTACTCATAAAAGTCTTCACTATCATTTGGAGGAGGACTTCTGAAAAATCCAGGTCTTAGTAGCCATGATTGGATAATACTTTTGAAAGCAGTGACGTGAATTCCCCGTTTTGCAGATTTTAGGGGCAGAGCAGGTGAAGGACGCAGACTCTGGGCTGTGCTCTGACCTCCAAACACACAGCTCGGCATCCACCGTCTACACTGTAAGTGCAGCTGGGGTAAGGCCATAGCACAACAATGACTGTTCTTTAAATGTCATTTACTATGAGGAGGAAACACAGCACCCTTTACAAATACTGGCATAAAAACCATTTATTGTATCTTTGAGCAAGGACTAGAGAGTGACAGAAAAATCACATGTGAAAAACGTGCTTGTGCTGAACCATGAATAAAAACGTCCTCACTGAAATGTCTAAACACTGAGCTGCCTCCAGGGACCTGCCCTAAAGTGGGATGCAGGTAAGATGATAATCAAATGCACAGCTCCTGCACAATTACACAGCCCCTCCTCCTTGGCTGCCTTCCCAGAGAAAGTGAGATAAAATTCACTGTGCAGCCTTGCTTACCCAAGGCAGAGTTTTAGTCGACCTATATATCCCAGGCTAGCATTTGGTTGTTGTTCACTTGCTCAGTCGTGTCCGACTCTTTGCTGACATGAACTGCAGCATGCCAGGCTCCTCTGTCCTTCTCTCTCTCTCTCTCTCTCTCTCTCTCTCTCTCTCTCTCGGAGTTTGCTCAAACTCATGTCCATTGAGTCAGTGATGCCATCCAACCATCTCATCCTCTGTCACCCCCTTCTCCTCCTGCCCTCAATCTTTCCCAGCATCAGGGTGTCTTCCAATGAGTTGGCTCTTCACATCAGGTGGCCAAAGTATTTGTAACATAACATCTGTTTTATCACCATCACTGAGTCTTACTCTACTGGGTGGATCGCCCAGATGGTCCCCTTCACCTCCACGTGTGTCTGGGGGCCAAAGCCTAGCTGGCACTGTAGAGTCTATGCTGCTGCAGGGAGACCCCAAGCTAGTGGAAAGACCCCAGTGCCCTGCCCTCCCCTTTCCACCCAGGATTACTGAAGTGGTAGCATTAGCAGGGCAAAGCTCTGATAGACTGAGTCAAATGACAGTTGTGAATTTCTAACTCCTTGTCATTTTGAGAGTATCAGCTGAATTTACATAATAGTGTCCTGCAAGGAAGGAGAGAACTAGATGGTGGCCATTTGGCTTTTAGTTTTAATTATTTTGTTAAACTAGACAGACACTAGAAAACTAGACACTAGAGTTAGAGATGCTGTTCTAGTTTTTCTTGCTCTAGCAAAATATTAATAATACATACTATGGAATGCATGTTTCCCCAGTGGCTCAGACGGTAAAGAACCCGCCTGCAATGCAGGAGACCTGGGTTTGATCGCTGGGTTGGGAAGATCCCCTGGAGAAGGGAAGGAGCAACCCACTCCAGTATTCTGGCCTGGAGATTTCCATGGACAGAGGACCCTGGCAGGCTACAGTCCATGGGGTTGCTAAGAGTCGGGTCAGGACTGAGCGACTTTGACTTCTCTTCTTGAAATCCATATTGCAACCTGTAACATCTGAGAGAGAAGTATTCTGAATAGCTACGTGGGACCCATTTTATTATCCAGAATTACGTATTTCAGAGGCTTTCTTTCACGGCATTAAATGTAATATAATGTCCTTGGTTAAGATCATCGTGCAGACCATTCGGAATTCCGTCTCCTCCCCCGAGGCCAGACCCCCACCGCGGCGTCATTTACACACGTCCCTGTGTAAAGGTCATTCAGGGCATGACCATCCTGGAGGCCTTGGGGGACCGGGAGGTAGGCTTGAGTCCTGGACAGAGGCCAGTGGGCCAGGAAACTGGGGCTGAGCCCCCCTCCATACTGGGCGGTTGCGTGCATCCCTGAGCACTTGTGGAAAGACGGAAGTAACAGAACGCGTGCTGCAAATTTCAGCCGAGCGCCTCGAGTGCTACGACAATTATTTAAATTATTTACAGACAAAAGCTAAGGCGAGGCGCTGTTCCCCAGCACCTGCGGGACGCCCAGTACTCGGTGCTCGGCTCCTGTCGTTCTTCCTTAATCCCAACGATCCCGGGGGCGAGGTTCGTTGGTCCTCCTGCAACCGGGCCGCACGCCCACCGCCGCGCCATCCCCGCGGCTTTGTTCGCCGCACCCGGCGGCCGGCGCTTCACGCCCGGAGGTGGCCCCGGCGCGCGGCCGAGCAGACGGGCGGGCAGGTGCCGGGACCGGGCCCCGCGGGCCGACGGGCGGCGCCAGTGACCCAACAAAGCGCGCGGGCGGCCCCGCCCGGCTGAGCCCGGCACACGGCGCGGGGCCCCGGCGACGGCGGGGGCGGCAGCAGCAGCAGCAGCAGCAGCGCCTCGGACTCGGCGCACCGAGGGGCCGGCCGAGCCGAGAGCGCGCCGGAGGGCGGAGCGAGCGAGGCGGGAGGCGGAGCGGCTCGCAGGCGGGCGGGGCGGGCCGGGTCCGCCCGGCGTCCGGAGCCGCCCCCGGCCCGCCGCCCTCGGCCCGCCTCGCGCGTCCCCGCGGCACCGCCCCCCGCGCGCGTCCACCGGCCGCCGCGCGCGCCGCCCCTGGAGCCCCGGGTCCCCGGGCGACGGCGGAGGAGGGGGCGCCGCAAGATGGCGGGTACGGGCCCCGCGGCGGGCGGCGGGCGGGGACGCGAGGGCGCGGGGCGGCGGGCGGCGGGCTCACGGCCTTTCTTGTCTCCCTCGGCGCAGACCTGTCGCTGCTGCAGGAGGACCTGCCGGAGGACGCGGACGGATGTGAGTGCGAGCCGGGCGGGCGGGAGGCAGGGCGCGGGCGGCGGGGAGCCCAGGCCTCGGCGGCTCGGGGCGGCCGTTCGGGCGGAGCCGCGGCGGCGGAAGCAGGAGCGCGGCGGCTGGTCGGCGGGGCCGGGGCCGCGGCAGGCAGGGCTCGGGGCGCCGCCCGCCGCCCAGAGCCCCGCCGAGGCCGCCGGCCCGGGTCCGGGGTCCGGGCTGCGGGGTCCGGGGGGCCCGGGTCTGCGGAGGCGGAAGGGGCGGCCCGGGCGGGACGGGCCCGCAAGCATCGACCGCCTTTCTTCGGCGCAAAGGCTGGCGGCTTGGCCGGGCCTTCCCGCGCCTCCACGCTTGGCTTCCTGGGGACCGTGAAGTTTCCGAGCGGAGGAGTCTTGTGCTTCAGGAAAAACAAAAAGTTTGACATTGTTCCCGGAGGAGCGTCGGGAAGGAGGCGTCCCGCTCGCGTGCTCTGCTCCGGGGTCGGAAGGGAGCTGGGAGGCGGCTCCAGCGGGGGCAGCTTACGGGGACGTGGGGGCTCCGGGAACAGTGAGGTGGTCCGGGCCGCCTCGGGGGTGCCCCGGGGGCTGTACCTGGGCGTCCCTCCTGTAGGTGCCGGGAGCTGATCCCTAGCGTTGTCTAACGTGGTTTCCTTGCCCACATTAAGCTCAGTAAATTACGGGGTATTTTGAGTGACGTGAGGGAAATTGACTCTTTATAAGGAGCTTTTAGGAAAAAATATTTCTAAAGTGAATGAACCATTCGTAAACTCGTGTTTGGTGCAGTCTGGGTTTACGGTTTTTTTCTTCTTCAGTAAAAAGGCTCTCTGAAGGCAGCAGTGCTCATGTAGTGAAGGCCGGCTCTCCCATCTCCTTTCGTGCTGTCCACTAGGACGCGCGCACCTGCTAAGTTTCAGGTGTCGGTTACCGCAGCTCTGGGGCTCCTGGCAGGGTTAGCGTTGGAGAGGTTCGGAGAGTTGACTAAGGACTGTCCCCATGCGGGGCCTTCTCAGGCGTGTGTTTAGGCCCAAGGCTTTTTCTCGGTGGAAGACGCCCCTCTGCAGCAGGTGTCGAGGACTGTCTCATTCATTTACTGTCACTTGGGTACCCTGGATAATCAAAGCCTAAGAGATGAGCTGCAGTTTTCTCCTTCACCCTTAAGGAGCACAGTCTGAAAGGGGCAGCCCACCAGTGTGGAACTTGGCCTGATTTCTTCAGGACTCTCCAGACCGCTGAGGGGAGAGCAGCAGAGGCAGTCACGCTCTGTGTCCTTCTAGCGGTTCCCAAGTAGCTTTGATGATATAAGTGTGACAGTGAGGTGTCCGGGCATCCCAGTACAGTCTTGGACAGACCGGGCTTAGGAGCAGGACTGCTTAGTTCCAGCCTTGGCGTCCTGTTTGAGCAGACTGCAACTCACTTGAACTTCTCAGTGCCAAATGTAGTCATTTATAAATAGGCGTAATTAACGTTAGCTACCTTAGAGAGCTGTTAGAGCTTTTCATAAATTAATTCACACAAAACACTTAGAATAATACCTGGTAAATAGTGACTACAATTTTTGGTGGTGTTATAAGGGAAGCTGGAAAGAAAGTGCAGGGAGGGGATACTGATGTTGAACATCACGCCACAGAATTTACATATTTACAGGTGCTGCTAGTGCTCTTAACTTTTTTAAGATCCTGTTTGTTCCCTCCGTGTGTGTTTTATTGAAGTACAGTTGATTTACTGTCGAGTGCTGTCGAGTGTGTTTCAATTTAGGATAAAATGTTCAACCTTAGAAGGTACAGGTAGCTTATTTGCATATTTATAGTTTGGTGGAAGTCTTTGTTGGAATAATTGCTTATTTTTCTTAGTGGCTGCAGTTTCTACAGGTGATGGCTTTACTCAGAATATTCAGGAACAAGCCATCTTGGAACCTACCTACGGCCAGTTAAAGGACCCCTCACGGTCTATTGTGAAGGGAGGGTTGGGTGAGAGGGGAAGCTAGCCATGGGGCCTTGGTCCAGGGTGAGATGGCTGGGGAGGAAATGGAGAGGCTGGGCATGTCCTGGACAAGGGAGTGGACCAGAGACGTTGAGGTGGAGGAGGTGGGGGTTGGGCTGCCTGCACGGCTGGACTATGTCTCTGAGCCAGGTCTTCTGCCTGGGGCAGTGCTGGCGGAGGCTATCTCGGGGCTTGCCCCTTCAGCTACACCAAGGGCTGAGTCAGCTGCTTGAGCTCCAGATTCTTGGTGGCCTTTCCTAAATGCAGGTCCTAGACTTAAAAGAGAGTCAGTGCTGTTGTACAAGTAATGAGCAGCTGGGGAGCCCGGGGGAGGCCCCAGGTGAGATCCAGATCTTGAAAAGGGGCTATCACCAGATCCTGAGATGAGAGTCTCAGGTCATTCATTGATTTGTTTCATTTTAAGCCTCTAGTCTCTATGTAGAATCAGTAGAAACGTGAGTAGAACAGGAAAGGGTTGGTCAGAGATGGACTTAACTGATACTCTTGGAGGAAAAAAACCCCTAATGTGTGAAAAATGGTACCTTGTATGTACACCTCAGAGGATCATAGAGAAGAGAGAGAAGTGGAGTCTGTTAGTTGTGTCTGACTCTTTGCAACCCCATGAACTCTGGCCGGCCAGGCTCCTCTCTGTCCGTGGTATTTTCCAGGCAAGAATACTGGAGTGGGTTGCCAGTTCTTTCTCCAGGGGGTGTTCCCAAACCAGGGATCGAACCCTGGTCTCCTGCATTGCAGGCAGACTCCTTATCAGGGTAAATAAATAACATCTTTGTACGGTACTATTAAGTTTAGGAGACTTGCCCATTGAAAAACTCAGTTTGCTTAAAAGTGATATTTCCAGTACTTAACCGCTGATGAGAGGCACTTTGAATTTCAAAGAGAAAGCAGAGCGACTTCCAAGCTAGGGAACCCTTTGTGTTCCTGGGATGATGGGTTCCAGTGTGGAGTTCCAGATAGACTCTCGGAGGAGGAGATTTTAAATTTCTGTCATCAGTTCTTCACAGACACAATTCTGGTGTACAGTTAAGTTGCTGTATTTCTAGGGTAGGTAAGATGGGACTTCAGATACAGTAGGATTTGATGAGTTAGTGTTTGTAAAAATAATTTCACTGAAGGAGTTTCATTAAAGTTTAAATTTTGGTTCAAGTAATATGTTGAAGAATATTATTCTAAAAGAAAGATGACATCAGGTTAGTGGTTTCCAGTTGCTCTCGTACGTGAGTTCTTTCTAGAATCGATGGGATTTGTAGACTCTGGTGTTCTGATAATAATAAATATGTTAACTGATATGCATAGAGACTAAATGATTCTCTCAGGGGACAAAACTCCTCCAAGTACCAGCCAGAATTTAAGCCAAACCTCCTAATTCTAATATTTAGAGTATTTTTATATTAAAGACCATTTTTCCTTTAGATTCCTGAGTTTGCACCATCGAGCAGCCCCAGCTAGTGTAGGCAGTTTGTTTGAACCTGTACTTAGAATAATACCCTTGAAGGTGCATGTAGCATGCTGCCTGAGGTTTAATTTAACCTGGTAGGGAGGGGTGATTCGAATGAGGCTCGTGCGTAATACAGCTAATCTAGTCTTCATGTTAATTTCTCTCAGCTGTGACTAGCGTGCCTCGGACGGGCCTCGGAGCTGTGTTCTGGAATATGGCATAGCATGACTTTTTCCTGTTAAAGTTTTGGAATCCTGTTGCCCAATGCTGTTTTTCTGGTTTGAAGCAGTTAGTGATAGAACCAGGGCTGATGGGGTGTAACTACCCTGCCTCACTCCTTTCGGAGCCTCTGTGCCCACGGCTACTTAGGGAGACTGGGATTGATAAGCTTCTTGGGAGTCACATTGCCTGGGAACGTTCAGAGTGTGTGTCCCCAGGTGGCCAGTCAGTGGGTCGCAAACCCCGAGGAAGGCGTCCTTGAAAACCATGTTTAGAAGAGTTGTTAAATGGGGATTTGGGAGAGTGAGTCAAGAGACTTGTAGCATGTTTCGACTGCTACCAACAAGACTGGACAGGAGAAGTCTCTATTTGGAGATAATATAATTGATGTCCTAGGAAAGGGGCTTAAACATGGGTTTAGTGGCACCCATGTGCGTATGGAATCGGTCAATGATGCCTTGGATCATGATCCCGTTTGTGGAATTTCTCAAAGAAAGAGTCCTCTTGGGAGAGTCGTCTTTGTCCTCTGTAACCGCGCGCGCTGTGCCGGCCTCTTGGGCTGGTGGCTGCAGGATTTGGGACCCAGACAGCTACACGCGGGGCTTTCTGTTCGTTCTTACGCCCGGGCCTTGTTCCTCCTCTGGTCCAGACAAAGGTGTTGTATTTGTTTATTGAACTGTCGTTACTTCACAACATGTGCCTTATATTTTGGAATTTCGGATTTCTCTCTCCTGGTGACTGAGAATGTTTGCTGTCAGCTACATGATAGGGTGGGCAGTTCCTACCCTTGAATTGGGAAGTTGTTGGACTTTGAAGTTGGATCTGAAAATACAGCTGTTTTAATGTTTTGAGAGAAGGGCAGGTGACACATCCCTGCACCTTGGGGAAGGTGGTGGAAAGGCCCGTGCTCCCTGGAGCCTGTAAGAGGGGACTTGAGCACAGGCCTCTGGGCCACCTCCCCACAGTCCTCCCCTCCTGAGATGGTCTTTTTAGCCCCTTTCTCCCCAGACCTAGGGGCAGACTCGTTTTCCTGCCTGATTGGTACCAGTGTGGGTAGTCTTTGAGCATTTCTCATGCTGCGCTTATAGCTGAATGTAGGGTAAGAAGCACCCAGCAACATAAAGCTCAGAGCTGACTCCAGGCTGCAGCCGTGGACCTTCACCCGCTGTATCACGATCCATACCATCTGGAGCAAGTGCCTACTTTCCTCAGCTGTTTCCTGACTTTACAATGTTGCTAGGCTTTGGGCTGGCTCCGCCACGCTGCTGAGCACTCAGGAGCAAGTCTCTTGGTGGACATACCCTTCTCTCGGGTGTGTACCTGGGGGTGGTTTGGCTGCTGAGATTTCTAAGAAGCTGCCAGCCCGTTTTTCAGAGTGGCTGTGCAGTCTTCCCCCTACCTCTCCCCCCGACCCCAGTGTGTGGGAGAACCCAGGTGCCCTGCACCCTTGCTGGCACAACTTTGCAGTTTGAATTTTCATCTCCGTCAAGTCTGATAATGCTCATTTTTTTCATGGCTCTTTCAGCATCTGTCTTTTATGGTGAAGTGTCTGTTCAGATCTTTTGCTCGTTTATTTATTGGGTTACTTGTTTTCTAAATTTTGAGAGTTCTTTGTATATTCCAGACACAGATCCTTTCTCAGATACGTGATTTGCAAATGCCATTTCCCATTCTTTGATTTTCCTTTCATTGTCCTAACAGTGTGTTTTGAAGAGCGGAAGTTTTGAATCTTGATGTTCAATGTATTATTTTTTCACAAATGCCCTTTCTCAGGTTGAGAAAGTCCCCTGAGTCTCCTGAGACCTTTTGGGAAATTAGAATTGAACGTTGGACTTTTTCAGATGCTTGTTCTGCATTTATGATTTTTTCTCTAGTCTTTTAATAGGATGAATTGCTTTTTTTTTTTTTAAAGTAAGTACTGTTAATATTTTTAACGGGACATTTAAAAAATACACAAAAGCAAATGAACCATCATAAACCCACCACTCAGCTTTCACTTATCCACCTTCTAACACCTGAACTTTTGTAGGGGAGGCAGTAGAGTGCTTTAAGGCCATCCCAGGTGTCATTTATTTTAACTGTAAATCTTTCATGAGTCTGATGTTCTGCGGACAGAATGACATCCAAGGGTGTAGTGAGGTGTGATAATTTATGAAAGTTTTAAGTGGTTAAATTCTTAAGACATTTTTCTTTGCATGTTCTACTGTAATAAAGCTCATGTCTATAACTACTAAATTCACTTTCATCTAAATACTGACTACCAGATTAAAAGAAGCAACATTTTGCTTGTTTGCTTGTTTTCATCTTGCTAATAAGCACATTTCGCCCTTTGGGGTCAGCCTCAATGGTAACAAGAATATTGTAAAACTTCATGTTTTAAATTGGTTTGCTGTATCATTCAGAGGATCACATGGACGTGAGTTGTGCTGTGTGTCTCCTGAGCCAGTGGTTCCAGGATTATAGAAACCAGGAGCTAGAGGGCAGGTTACGTGTTCATTCTTTTCATGTCAAGCGTGAAAAAGCGTAGACCCAGGCTCTTGCAGATAGAGATGGTGTGGAGGCAGACTTTGTTGTCTTTCAGTCGATAAGTCGTGTCCCACTCTTTTCAACCCCAGGGACTGCTTCGTGCCAGGCTCCCCTGTTCTTCACTGTCTCCCAGAGTTTGCTCAGATTCATGTCCATTGAGTCCATGATGCCGTCTAACCATCTCATCTTCTGTCGCCCCCTTCTCCTCTTACCTGGAATCTTTCCCAGCATCAGGGTCTTTTCCAGTGAGTCAGCTCTTCACATCAGATGGCCAGAGTATTGGAGCTTCAGCTACAATTCAGACCTTGTAGGTTTTAAAAGTTCTTTTCCTAAATATCATCTAACATAGCTCTAAATTTTTTTTTTTTTTTAAGTAGAGCTGATGAGCAATGTTGTGATAGTTTCAGGTGCTTAGCAAAGGGGCTCAGCCATACCTGTGTCCATTCTCCCCCAAACTCCCATCCCATCCAAGCTGCTTCATAGCACTGACATAGCTCTTTAACTTGCTGCAGGAGGGAAGTAGGAGAAATTTCTGGAGTTTGTTCATTTTTGGAATCACCATGGATTGTCATATTGTGTGTTGGGCATTGTGCTGTAACCTTGCTGATACTCCACCTGTGAGGTGTGTAGCCCCTTAAATTACTCACCACGGAAGTGGCACCTGATGAGGCTCATCTGAGCAGTTAAGTGATTTGCTCTGTCACCTGTCTTGACAGGGTTAGGTCCCCTCTAGAGCTGGCTGACAGTCTTTTTTTTTTCTTTGTCACAGGGCAATTGTATCTTGCTTTCAATCACCAAATGCCTTTTTTCTTTCTTTCTTTATTTTCAATGGAAGGA